>NW_025334033.1:71851047-72438355 GCF_019186645.2 Phyllostomus hastatus
ACCCCCCCCTCCGCCAGGACTCTGTGTGGTGCTGGGGGCGGGGTGGGCTCCTCCCACAGTCACCCCCAGGGGCCCTGCAGTCACAGCTCACACTCCGGTCCCCAAACCGCAGCCGGTGCGCCGACCTCAGAGCAAGACTGAGGACCCAGCCAGCTGCAGCCGGCCGCCTCAGGCCACCCCCCCGGGCTCACCCAGCACCCGCCCGAGGGGCAGCCTCTGAGGACGGGGGCCCCCGCTGAGCCCCCCATGGCGGCGAGCCCACAAGGGGTGAGCCAGAGGCCCGCCTGCGCTGGGCGGATGGGCCCGTGACAAACGCAGCAGGACCCCGGGAGCCGGCCCCCCACCCCGGAGGCACGCGAGGAGCTCCCACTTTCTAAATCACACAAATTAATTTGGGCTGAGCGGGGCCCCGGCGGGCAGACCGCAGACTTCACAGCGGCTGACAAATCACTGGCCCTTTAAGAAGACAGATGAGTCCTCGCTGCTGCTTCATTATGCATGCGCTTCTGTGAGGCCGCGTTAAATATTCACCCGCTGCGGGTTCGCACCCCCCACCACCCGCAGCCTTGTTGGGGCGGGGCCGGCGGTGTGCCCCCGCCCTCCGCTGGCCGGCACCCAGGGACCGCTGGCCTGGAGCCCACCGTGCAGCTGTCCCCTCGGGACCCGCAGCTGTCACTGCCCACCGGACATCTGGACAGGCCCCTCGTCCACCCAGAACCCAGCCCCGTGCAGAGCCGACCTGGCTGCCGGCCACGGAGCGCCCCCTGGCCTCTCCACCTCCCCCGACCAGAGCCAGCCGCTGGGTATCCACGTCCAGGGGCCCCTGTCCCCCTGCCCTCCAGCCCCGTCAGGCCCGAGCTCCGGGCCTCCCCTCCCCGGCCAGCCCCTCTGTCCCTTCCCTGTAACCAGCGTACATCTCCCTGTACCCCCGCCTCCAGCCTGACCTCCTTGCCCTGGGGACTGGGGGCGGGGGGGGGGGGACAGCGGAGGGCGTCCCGGCCACCGAGGGCCGCCTTCCTTACTGAGGGCCACGCCCAGGCTGCCCCAAGGCCCTGGCTCCGGCCCCAACTCCCAGCCTCACTCCCAGCGTCCCCGCACGTCCCCGGGGTCACACTGGCCCCACTCCCTGTGCAGAGAGCAGAGCCCTCCCAGGACCCCCGTCTGTGCCCCGGAGAGCATTGTCCTGCAAGCTGAGTGAGGGGCCAGAGAAGACCGCTCTGCTCTGGGCCCAGATTCCCCCCTGGGGGCCCGGTGTGGCTGGCTGTCCCTCCCTTGCGGCCCCCTGCCCGCCGCCCCAGGTGCCTCCTCTTCCCTCCGACCCCCAGACTCCTTCCTTCCCTCACAGTGAGCAGGCACCAGGCGCTCCAGGCCCTGAAAGGGGGTCTTTCCGCCTCTCAGGCCCCGAGGCCAGAGGAGCCCAGAGACGCCTGCATCAGACAGGACACCCTCGGTGTTCCCCCCAAGGTCAGCCGGGGCACCGTGCTGACTGCTGAGGGGGTGCTGGGCCGGCACGGGGGCCGGACGCCGGCCGGGGAGCTCGGGCACTCGGGTGCCCCACACACGCCCGTGCGCTCACTTTGGAAACTGCCGGTTCAGCAGTCCGGCTAACTGCCTGCTCGCGGTGGCCTTACAACTGTCCACACTCATAAATCAGCCCGGGATTTGAATAAGCGCTGGCGGCAGCAATTTCTCAGGCACGCCCCCCACTCGTGCCGTCCGGGAGGGCACGCCCGGTCGTGGGTGGGGGGAGAACAGATGAATCGAGATGGCCAGGAGCACCTGGGCGGCCTGTCCCCCGGGAGAGGGGCGGGTGCCCGGGCGTGACGGCCACGCGGCCCACCTGCTGTCCCCGCTGAGGCTCCCGCCGCGTCGGCGCCCGCGCCGCAGCCCAGGCCGCAGCAGCTGGCCCCTGCCAGTGGAGAGGCCGGTGCGGGGTCTGGACCGGGGCTGCTGGCCTCCGCTGTCCGGGACCCCCCGTTAGCAGCGAGCAGGCTTCCCCGAGTGAGGGGCGGGCTGAGGCCGCTTCGGGCCCCGAGCCGGGGGACACGGGCCACAGCACGCCTGTGCCCAGGGCCCCCCGGGGTCTCCCCTCTGCCCCACGCAGGGCACATGGCAGCGGCCCCACAGGCACGGCCGTGTGGACCCACGGAGGACCCAGGGGGGGAATTAGCGCCTCCCCGGGACGTTTGCCGGGGCCGCCCCTGCCCCCAGCAGAAGGCGTCCAGGCTCCCTGCGGGTCTGCGCCTCAGGCCTGCGGCTCGGGCTCCCGGACGTGCTGGTGGTCGCGCAGCTGGGCCAGAAAGGCTGGGGGCCCGTCTGCGTGACACGAACCCCACTGCGGGTCCCCTGCCTGCTGGGCGCTGGAACCAGGTCCAGCCGCCTGGTCCCCGAGCACAGGCCACCCCGCCCCACCCCCGCCCCACCCCCGCCCCCAGCTCCTGCAACGATGACAGACCAGGAGGGAGAGAGAAGCCAGCGGCCCCCACACCCTCCCAGCCCCTGCTCAGCCCAGCGTCCCCGGGAGCTCCTGGGGACGGGCCCCTGACGGGGACGGCCGGAGCCCACAGGGCCCCGGGCAGCACCGGGACCCAGAGAATTCCAGGTGGACACCCCGAGGCTGCAGCTGGCCCCAGGAACCCTCTCCCCTCCAGGCAGGGCCCCGCCCCACACCCCACACCCCACACCCCACGGGAGGGGCCCCCAGGCCCAGGCCAGGCTGCTGTGAGGGGTGGAGTGGGGGGCACTCCCAGGAGCCTGGCCTCAGTTTGGGCTCCAGGAAGCGCCGTGGGCACCGAGACACCTGATGCCTCCACCCCACGCCTCTGGGTGGCCCTGGACCCAGCACCACCCTGAGGGGGTCCCAGGCCCCTTGCTGGGGTGCAGTGTGGCTCCCGGCTCAGCAGAGAAAGGGGAGTGTGGGTGTGGTCCCGGGGGCCAGGGCGCAGGTTCTCTGGGAGGGGCCCTGCCTGCCCCCACCCCCCCACGGCCCCACCCCCACCATTTCCCCCAGGCCCCAGGCAGCTGAGGCCGCTCAGATGGCAGCCACACGGCCCCGGGGCCTGGAGGTGGGGGGGGGGGGTGTGCCCCCCATGTGCCTGGGACGTCCTCAGGGCCCAGTGTGTCTGTCCCGGCTGAAACCGCCCCTGGCCGGGTCCTGCCTCCGAGGAAGGCGCTGGCCTCTCTGAGTCCCCGCGGATGTGGGTCCCACTGGTCAGACAGCCGGTCCTGCGACCTCGCCCCGCCTTCCCCCCACCAGCTGCTCCCGGCCGCCGCCCGCCCGGTCCTCCAGCGCCACCTGGTGGCCTCTCGCCCATCCCACGTCCTCCCCCGCGCCGCCCCTGCGCCGCGGAGTCTGCGCCGCCCCTGGCTTCGCCGGGTCCTCCGCGGCTGGGGCTGCAGGACGGGACCTTGTGGGACGCCCGGGGCGCCGCGGCGTCAGTGGGGAAGTGGGGGCTCTCCAGCACCCCCTGCCCGTGCCAGCTGGGGAGGGCGGTGCGGGCCGCCCGCCGGCGCGGCCCCTTGCCGTGGATCATCAGAGCGGGTCCCCCGAGGGGAGCCATAAAAGGAACATAAATGTGGGAATTAGAGAGAGGGGCCACCCCGGCTGCTAATCCAATTCCCGTCCCCGGAGGTTTCCGGCGTCCTCTCCGTGCCGCTTTATTGTCTGGAAAGAACTGTTACGACTCATAAAAAACTTGTAAAAAATTCTAATCAGCGCCGGCCGGAGACAGCGGCGGCTCCCACCCAGCGCTGCCCCTCGGGCTGGCGGAGGGCGGCTCTGCGCCCTTCAGACCCCGCGCCCGTCCCCTCGCCCACGGGCTCGGGGGCCCACGGGTGTCGCCCAGCGTCTCGGCCACCCCCCAGGCGGTCCGGCTCCCCGGGGGCTGGGGGACCCCCCGGGCTCGGGGCTGCGAGCCCCCTCTCGGTGTCCAGGGTCAGCAGCAGCCCGCCCCCAGGAGGGGCCAACAAGCTCGGACAAAGACAGGCGGGTCTGTCACCGCAGGGTGTGAGGTGGGGGGGCCTGGAGGCCACCTCTGTCTCCGAGCGCGGCCCCGGTCTTCCCACCCGCTCAGGACGAGGGCCCCACCAGTGTCCACTGCGCGGCCTCCCCAGCGGTGCCGCCTAAGGACCAGGCCTGAAGGCCCAGCAGGGCCCCCACGCCCCTCGGGCCACCCCACGGCCGGCGGCAGCCAGCCCTCTCCTTCCCAGACAGGCAAAGCTGCGACCTGCTGCCCGCCTTTGGGTGAGGGGGGCCCAGAAGCCCCCGGCTCTCCCGCACAGTACAGGTTTGCCGGGCCAGCCTGCCTCCGGCCCGGGGTGCCCCTGCCAGGGGCTGCTCTGGGGCGCCCCCTGTGTGGGGCAGGTGTGGTCACAGTAAGCGGGCCACGCACCCCCTGGGATGGGAAGGGCCACCTGGTTGGGGTGCAGGGCCAGCTGCCCTCGATGACCTGCAGACCCCACCTCCCCCCTGGGCCCTGCTGGGGACACTCCCCAGAGAGCTTTCTGAACCTGAAGCCGTGATCGCCCCTGACCCAGGGCCGCTGAGGGGAGGGGGAGGGGCGCCCAGGCCAGGCCCTGCAGGCACCAGACCCCTGCCCCCCCGGGCGCCGTCTCCAGGACTCTCCTGGGCAGCCTGGGGCCCAAACCGTCCACGGCCGGGCATCCTGAGGACGGCGGTGTCGGGGGTCCGTCGATGGGAGGAGCAGGCTTGCAGACAGGAACTAAGAGACCGCCCACGCCCTGGCTCTGACCGCTCCTACCCACCCGGCGCTGCTGAGGACAGAGGTTACGGACTCTCGACCTCTGACACGGGCCGCAGACTCGGAACCACGACGCAGCTGGCAGCCTGCAGACACCCCGACAGAGGCCGACAGGCACCGGGGTGCGGGGTCTTCGGGGTCCTCCACAGCCGCCCCTTGGGCCCCTCACTCCGACACATGCAGACAGAGCCCCCGGACCAACCCTGGGGCAGGCGTGGGGGCGGCGTGCATCCCGCAGCCGTCGCTGAACCCGCGGTGCTTTCCTCGTCTGTGGAACGACGTGGTCGGCCGTGGCCAGGGCTCACCTGCCCCCACCACGCCCAGTCATGGGCGGGACCTGCTGACCCCGCACCTGGGGGGAGGGGGCCGCCGGCACCCGCAAACTGCGCCTCTCGGGCGGGAGGAGGCTGTGCACATCTCTGACTAAGCTCTGAAAAGGAAAACAAGGTGTTCCACCCCCAAATCGGTCGCCCTCGAACTTCAGTGCTCCCAGAGGTGCTGTCTCCTAACGGCTCTGCCGCTTCCCTGCAATCCGCGCAGCGGGCCCCTCCCGCCAGCCCAGCCGCAGACACGCAGCTCGTGGTGGGGCGGCTGCCCCCCCCAGACCGGGGCGCAGGGGGCTGCAGGCCCTGGAGGCCGAGGGGCCACCGCCTTCCCGGGGGGCCTTGTTCCCGCCCCGCCTGAGTGCCCGCCCACACGCCTGTGTGCGCCCGAGCGTGTGCGCGTGCCTGTGCTTGTATGTGCAGCTGTGTCTCTGTGTGTGGACGCGTGCTCCTCCAGGGTGAACAGCAGTCCTGGGAAGGACTGTCAGGTGGGTGCCAAGGGGCGGCAGGGGACAGCCCGCTGCCCGGGTGCTGCCTGCCTGCCGCCGGGCCCAGGTCAGGAAGCAGGGAGGCCTGTGGGAGGCGTGGGGCACAGGGGGTGACCGCGGGGTCAGGGCTGGTGGGGAGACAGACGTGCTGGCCAGGGCCCGGCCCGGAGGAGCACAGGGACGTGCAGGGGACGTGCAGGGGACGGAGAGGCCGCCACAGGGCCACGGGGCCTGAGCCGACTCTCACAGGACTGAGGCCGCGGCGGCGTCTGTCTGCCTGTGACGGGGTGCAGCCAAGGGGGGCCCCCAAGTGGGGATTTGTAATGGGGTCCGGAACTCAGGGTGTCCAGGAAATACTAGACATTACTGGGAGGCAGCCCCCCTGGTTACAGCGCCTGCGTGGGAGCGTGGAGATGGTTGGCTCCACACCACGGGGCCACGCCTGCGCGGACCCACCACGGCAGCCCAGGAAAGCTGGAGGGATACAGGGATGCTGGCGGCTGGGGCCAGTTGTGGGAGGAGCCGGAAATGGGGCGGCCGAGGAAGGCTGGCGCTGGGATTTAAGCCCCAGTGCGTCTGCCATGCGGGGTCTTTTGGGGGCCACACGGCTCGGGCAGAGAAGAACCACGGACTTCTATTGCTTTTTCTGAGAAATACAGTGCCCCGGACGGGGGGGAGGAGGGAGGAAGGACTGTGCGTGGGAGGGTGTTCCGAGGGCCTTTGGGGTCTCGGTGAAGATGTTAAGTCATCACTCTTGTTTGTATAACAAACGCAACACGCCCACAGGTGCCTCTGCTTGTCCCGTGTTGTCCCCAGGGCCCGTCGGGATCAGGGACCCCTGTGAGCGGTGGGGTGGGCCACGCAGGGCGGCCCGGTCGGAGTTGTCCCTGCCCGCCGCCCCCCACAAGGCCTTCCCCACATCGCCCATCAGCCCCTCCAACCCAAAGCCCGGCCCTCTCCCCCCTCCCCGCTCCTCCCCTCTCGTGACTCCCCCCCACACCCCCGCTACCCGGCTTCACTCACTGGCCTGCCCAGCCCGGGGCTCTGGCCACGCCCACCGGTGACTGCCCCACCGAGTCCCTCTGGCCTGGCAGCGCCCCTCCCCCAGAGCTCTCCCCCTGCTCCCACCCACCCCCCACCCCCGGCCGGAGGACCCCCGGCCTGAGTCCTCCGCTCTGCCTGCCCGCTCCTCCCACACCGGAGGGTCCAGGGCTCACCCTCCAACCCCTCTCTGTGCCTCTGCCCCTGGGCACCAGCGGTCACTCCTCCAGCCCCGCGGCTTTCGGCGTCATGCCTCCTCCACGACGGCCGGTTGGTTCGTGGGCTGTGGGTGCCGCCAGAGAGGGCCACACACCGGGCCACCGACACAGCAGAAAGCAGCAGAGGCCGGTCCCCCCCTGGGTCTACAGAGTCCAACACGCAGGCCCGGGCCGACCGGTGCAGCCTGCAGGGCTCAGGGGCGTGCGCGCCTGTCCTGGCTCCCGGGGCCCGGCGTGCCCTGGCCCGGGGCCACACGGCCCCCCCCTGGGCTGGGCCTCCCCCTCACAGGGGCACGTGAGGGCCCTCAGTGCCCACCCGGATCACCCAGGACCGCCCCTCCCCCTCGGCCCCTCGTCGTCGCCACAGCCCCCTCTCCCAGACAGGACGACAGCCCCGGTGCCCCGGAGACCGCGGCCTGAGCGGAGCGGCGGCCCCTCCTTCCGTGGGGCCCACACAGAACCGAGGCAGAGGGAGGGAGTCCGCTCGGGCCTGACGGTCCAGCAGGACGTGGGTCGGCGCGGCCCCCAGCCCGTCGAGCACAGGCGCGGGGCCTCGGCCGCCGTGACCTGCGAGCCAGCTCCTCACAGAGAGGTCGCTCGATGAGACCAGGCAGGGGGACACCGCCGGCTGGGACACCGCCGCCTGGGACACTGGCAGGGCCGGTCTAGGGCGGCTGGGTCTCCAGGCTCATAAACCCCAGGGCAAACTGCGGCCTGGCACCAGCGGGCCCGGGGTGCGGGCGGAGGGTGCCAAAGCTGGGCCTGGCCTGCCGCCCCTGGCTGTGACACCGGGCAGCTTGCCTCCCCTCTCTGAGCTGCACTTTCCCAGCTGCGAAAGGGGGTGAGCGCCCGCCAGGCCGGGCGGCTGCACGCCCGGGGTCAAATGCCCCCGGCCCCCCGGGAACACAGGAGCCCTCCCCTCGCTGCCCCCCTGACCCGGACATGGGGCAGCGTCAGGCCTTGGCCAGCGTGCCCGGAACCGGCAGCTGGGGTGCCTGCTTGAGCCTTCACCTCGGGGGGACCAGCATACGTGTGGGGGCGAGGGGCGGGCAGGCCCCTCTCTGCCTGGTCTGGGGCAGGGCCCAGCCGGAGGCCGCCCTCCCACTGCCCGTGCCACGCCTGGCCTCCTCGTGGCCCCACTTTGTGCCCCTCCCCCAGCCTCTGACCCCAGTCCCTGGGGTTTCCCAAGAGCTGCAAAGCTTGGAACCGGCCTGGGAGTCCGCCACGGGCCAGGAGGGGGAGGGGGGCCCTGACCCCTCGTCTGCTCTGGGGCCGGCCCTGTGCTCTTGGGTCCTGGGAAACCGCCACCTCCTCCCCCGATCTGGGGCCAGTGGCCTGTCCTTGGGGTCGCTGCTATTTCTGCCAAAGGGGAGAGGTAATTATAGCTCAGCCCTTGCCAGCTGGCTGAGCCCCGCACCCGGGGAGAGGGGCCTGGGGCGGGGACGCCGGCGGCCACAGGTCAGCCCTGCGGGCTGGCGGCAGCGCCGCAGACCGGAGCCGGGGCTGGGCACGTGCAGGGGGTCCACGGGTGGGGCTCGGCGCCCGCCCCTCCAGGGGCAGGAGGGGCCGCCCTCTGAGACCAGGCTGGACCGCGCCCACTGGGGGCGGAGCCCGGGCGCCGCCGTCCCTCACGGACCCAGCGAGGAGCCAGGTGAGACCCCACTCGGGGAGCAGGGGGACGCCCACTTCCCACGGGGGGAGGAAGCCCCTGTCGGGCGTGGACGGAGGCCGGGCAGAGGGCGCCCTGCGGCCCTGGTGGGGGCTGGGAGTGAGGGGCCGCCCTTCCCTGTCGCCCAGGGCATCGGCCACCAGGGCTGAAAGGGACACAGACCCCAGCAAACCGGGGTGGCGGGCAGCCCCGGGAGACCCAGCCCCCTGAAGCTGGCATCTCAGTGACTCGGTGGGGGCGGCCAGTGCCCCTGGCGGCTTCCCGGCCCCGGGTACCTCGAGCCCTCCCCGGGCGTCCAGGCCCAAGCCCAGGGCCGCCAGCCCTTCCCCCGACCCCTGCGTGAGGCCGGACCCCACCCCGGACGCTGGCGTGCGGCTTCTCCAGCTTTGCCGGACAGTCGGCCAAGCCAGCCCCTCCAGAAGCCGCCAGCAGCCGGGCTCCCCGGCCAGGGAGCGGGCCTGAGAGGCGGAGGGTCCTGGGAAGGGGTTGAACCCCCGGGGGCTGCAGGGCCCGGGGTCGGCACGGAGGCCGGCCAGCCTCCCCCAAGGCCCTGGGACGAGCTTGTCACTCGGGCCGCTGCCGCCCGGGCCACGCATCTGGGAAACCCCCGGGCACTGGCCGCTTTCCCAGCTGGGATCGTCAGGAGGTCACCCCTCGGCTCAGGGCGCACCCGGCACCGAGTGCGCGCAGGCCCCTCCGGCAAGGGTCAGCGTGTCGTCTCCGTCCTCGCCGTGCGCTGGCCGGCCGGCGGAGCCCGCGTTCTCCGTGGGGACTGGAACTCGGGGTGACGGGCTGCCGCGTCTGCCTGCCCCGTCTGCCCGGGGCTCAGGGGGCCAAGGTCAGCCACGTCCCACGCAAGGGTGTCCCCTGCCCCCAGCAGACTCGCAGCCACCGCCCAGTCCAGTCACCCCGCGTCTGAACTCCAGGCGGCACACCGTGGACGGGGCCGGGGCCTCGGGGCCGCCAGGCCAGCCCAGCCCGCGCGAGAGCAGCCAGCCCCCCGCACGCCCCCGCCGGGTCCCCCAGGGGCCCTCCTCTTGCCCAATCCAGAACCACGAGTCGCCTGGAGAGCTGCCAGCCTCTCCGCTCGCCCCCGAGGGAGGCCACGTGGGGGTGTCCACGGCTCCCTCCCCCTGTCCAGCTGGGACAAGGGGCAGCCTCAGCCCCTCCGAGTTGGCCAGGCTGCCCAGGACGAACGCCCGACCTCCGGAAGGTAGACGCTGCCCAGAGTCCCCAGGCCCCTCCGTGACGGCCTCTCCCAGAACCGGACGGTCCAGGGGGCGGCGGGCCGGCTGGGGCCCTCGGGGCCACTCAGGCTGTAACGGAATCTCCCCAGCTGGCTGCTGCGCCGCGGCAGCTCCGGTTCCCGCCGGGCCCGAGGCTCTGACGCCGGCGCTCGGGCCGGCAGGTGGGCAGCTCGCGCAGAGGAGCAGCACCTGCGGGAGCCCAGGTGGGGCGGGGCAGTGCATGTGGGAGCGTGTGAGCATGTGTGTGAGCGTGTGTGTCTATGGGGGTGTGAGTGGGGGCCCCAGGAGCTCCGGCCTCCCCCGGCCAAGGCCCTGGGGTGGTTTTCCCACTGTCACTGGCCCAGGTGCCCCTGGAGGAGGGGTAGCAGGTGACCGGACAGCGGGGTGGGTGGGGGCCTGGCCGGCGGTCTGTGGGACCTGGTGGGCAGGCGAGACCCTCAGCCTCTGCCGGGCCCTCTGACCCTGCACCCGAAGCCCTCGCGGGTCAAAGGGCACAGTGCACGGTCGGAGGGGTGGCTGCCCAGCCGCTGCCGGCCCAGGGCCCGCGCTGAGGAGGGGCCCCTCCCGGTGCAGGGCGGGCGCTGTGCGGGGGTCTCAGGGACCCTCAGGGAAGACGAAGACTGGCTAACAGGCAGCGGTGTGGGGGATGGGCAGGCGGGGGCCGGCAGAGCACGTGGGCTGGGGGCCACAGGGGGTGGCAGCCTGGCTGAGAGGCGGCAGGAAGCCCTGAGGGTGGGTGGCAGGAGAGGTAGCGCCCCGGTCCCGGCGTTACCTGAGGTGTTGAACCAGGGGCGAACAGGCCCCGCCTTCCTCACACGCACACCCCCGGAGGCTGGTGGGAGGGGTGGGCGGGGTGCAGAGCTGGGCCGGGCAGACGGACTGGGGGCCTTCGGGCCCAGGGCTGCACCACCGTCCCCCGAGGGCCTCGAGCCCAGGTGGGGACACTGGGCCAAGCCCCGCAGACCGTCCGGCCTTGTGGCCTTGGCCAGACCTCTGCTCCTGGACCGGGGTCGGAGCCAGAGCTCTCCGCGCCCCCCCAGAGGGCAGAGGGGTGTCCCCAGGGGGCGCGGCCTGACACTGTGCAGGCCGCGGGCCAGGAGCTATTTTCCGCCCTTTATCGCCCATCTGCCGGGAGCTGGCCCCAGAGCAGAGGGCACTCGGGTTACACAGTGTCCCCGCCAGAGGCCCCGCCTCCCCCCCCACACACACACAGGGCCCCGCCCCAGGGAGGTGCGGGGCAGATGGAGGCCGGGCAGAGGGCAGCCCGCCCCCCATTTCCGGTGGGGAAACTGAGGCCCAGAGCTGTCACTCCGATGGCTAAGGTCCCAAAGAAGGACAGAGCCCAGGTCTCAGCAAGGGCTCCGCCACCACACACAGGGCCCAGCTGCGGGCTGCGGGGCGGGAGGCCGCCTGAGAGCAGAGCGCGGCCCAGACGAGGTGCAGACTAGGGGAGGCGCGGAGACGACAGGGCAGGGACAGCCAGAGGAAGTCCCCGCCGCGCCCACGCGGGACGGGATGGTCCCAGGTGCACAGGGCCACACCGTGTCCCTGAGCAGTGGCGGCGATGGCTGTGTCACCGAGCACAGGCCGGGTCCCAGGCCCGCCTCTGAGCCCTGGGCACGTGCCCCCTCCTGTCCCGCACCCGAGCCCCCGGAGGGGTCGCTGCCGCCATTCCCACTTCACAGCCCGGCAGACTGAGGCGCAGAGGGGCCGGGGCCGCCCACGGCCGCTCGTGGGCAGACGGTGCAGGGGATGGAGCCAGCCGGACCCGCAGGCTGCCTGCCCCAAAGCAGACTCTGCCCGGCCACTGCCAGAGATACACGCAAGCACACCGCACGGCCACGCACATGCCACACACATGCACATGCACGCACCCAGCTCACGCACGTGCACACGCGGGCATCACACTCACACACAGACGCAAACACAGGGTGGCCCTGACACAGACACACTCACACACGGACACTCTGCGTGTGCACTCTCACATGTGCACAAACACGTGTGCTCTCGCGTGTGCACACTCTCACACGTTGCTGTCCCCACACCCCGGGCAGACCCGGGCGCCCGGCGGGGCCCCATACCCGGGTGCTGCTGGCGGGGCCCCCAGGGGTCGGCCGTGCGGGGTCCCTGCGGGGCTCAGCCAGTGCCCAGCGGCTCTGAGCCTCACCTGGGGTGCCCGGGGGACCAAGCCCACCCTCCCCGCTGAGCCCGCTGGCCCCCGGGCCTGCCCCAGGTCGCCCGGTGGGGGCGGGGCGGCCCAGCAGGGAAGAGTCTGCTCTCAGGGCGCAGTCTCCCCTCCCCGAGGGCCGTTCCCACGCCTGCCTCCAGCCGTGACGCCGCCTTGCCCCTCGCAGGGCCATGTGCAGTCTATGAGGACGGCCCCGCGGGCCCGGAGCCCCGACCCCCGGCCGGAGACGCGGCGGCAGAGCAGGAGGAATGTGGCGGCCGCTCCGGGCTCGCCAACGCCCAGGGCGGGGCGGGTAAGGCTGCGGTGCCGGGCGGGCCTTGGCCCCCAGCCCCAGGACTCCCGGGGGCGGAAAGTGCGGGGTGAGGGGTGGGCACAGGGAGGGACTTTGGGGGTGAGGTCCGGCAGAGAGGGTGGCAGGTGCCCGGGCAGGGGTGGGGCGCAGCACGGCGTGGGGGGGGGGCGGTGACAGAGGGCGTCCACCGGCAGCAGGGGCAGCGGGGGCCCTGGAGGAGCTGGAGCGGGGTGTGGTGTCAGGGCGCCTCTCGGGCACAGTCACCCTGGCAGCCCAGGGAGGAGGGTGCAGCGGGGACAGGTCGTGGGGCGTGAGCCACGGGGCGGGTCCGAGCCTGAGCAGGGCCGACCACCCCCAGAAGGCCGGCCGCAGGCTCCGTGGCCCAGAGCGGGCTGGTGGCGGCCACTCTGCCTCCCAGGGCCACACTGCGCGTGTGGGTGGGCGGGAGGGCGGCCCCTGACGGGGGGGCGGGGGGGGGGACACACCATCCCGGCCCTGCCCCTCCGCCCCGTGCTCACAGTCCCTGCCTTGTCCCAGGGACGGGGACGGAGGCCCCGTGTGGGACGTGGAGGGCGTTGGGCTGGGGCAGGGCCAGCTCGGGGCCAGGCCTCGGCCCCCCCGCCCCCCGTGCCAGGCAGAGGCCCCTGGGCAGGCCCCACCCATGCGCACAGGCGGCTGGGAGGTGAGCACAGCCCTCCAGGGCATTAGTGACTGCCACCCTCCTTGTCATCATTACCAACATTTGAACACTATCACGGACTCCCCAGGAGACACGACCTTCTGGTCCCGAGTGGGGCATGGGGGAGGGGCACAGGGTGCCGAGGCCCGGTCTGCCTGGGTCCCCACGGCCACCTCCACCCGCTTCCCTCGGCCCCCCACCCTGGCCTCAGGAGGGTGACAGGAAGCGCCCCCCCTCGATCCTGAGGCAAAGCCAGCCGGAGCGTCCGGGCCGCGGCGCCGAGCCGCCGAGGATCCCGAAGCGTGTGCGGTTCCACGAGCCCGTGGAGGTGGCGGTCCACTGTAAGAGGGGCGCGGGGCGCGCGGCCTGGGCGGCGCGGGGCGGTCCCGGCTCAGGGTCCCCCAAGGCAGCCTGCAGGGCCGGCCTCCCCTGAGGCGGCCGCATGCCCGCCCCCGGGGTTTTGCAGGTAGAGCTCACGTAGCCACGCCTTGGAGGCCTGTGGTCCACCCTCCCCACCACCAGACCCTTTTCCGAAAACTCACCCGGTTGGGTCGGGCTCGCCCCAGCTAGCCTCCCTCTGGGTCCACTCACAGCCCCACAGCCACCCATGACATGGGCTCGTGGGGGGAGGAGGCTGCACCAAGGCAAGGACATGGGGTGGGGGGATCCCAGGGACATCTTAGATTCTGCCTGCCACGGCCCCCCAAGGAAGTGCTTCATGAGCCCCATGGAGTTGTGGGTAGAAGTCACAGCCCTGACCCAGGCAGCGTCTCCCCCGTGGCCCCTCAGAACTCCCACCCGCTCCTCCCGCACCCCTGGCCCACGGAAGGGTCACACCTCGCCCCCCTGCCCCTCCCCCACCCTGGCAGCTGGGGAGGCGGCAGAGACTCTGCAGACAGGGAATCAGGGCCCCACGTTCCGGAGTGGGCCTGGTGTCCCCCGGTGAGCTCCGGGGGTGGGGCAGGTGGGGGTGCTGCCGCACCCTCCTCCGGAGCCAGCCCTGCCACCTCGGGCCCACCGCCCCTGTAGCCCCCCCGGGCCCCCACTCCCGCAGGCCCTGGGAGCAGCGCCCAGCGTCTTGGTGACCCCACTTCCTGGCCTGAACTTGAAGCAGCGGGGCTGGGTGGACCCCTGGGTGGTACCCAGGCCCAGGCCCGGGCCTCCCGTCTGTGGAGCGGGGTGGTGTGGGTCCTGTGGGTGGGGGAGGAGCCCGGGGTGCTTGGGGAGCCCAGCGCCCCCCACAGGGGCCCTCACTGCGAGCCCACCCTCAGCTCTCCTCCCCAGACATCGCCGGCAGGGAGCCCACGCCCGCCACCCAGGGTGAGTTCTGGGCCCTCCCCCCCGCCCTCGGGCCCTCAATGCCCCCCACACAGCGCCAGTGCCGCCCTTGGACACCCCGACAGGGGCCCGGGCAGGGATGGGGGGACCCCCGCGCCCCATGGGGAATAGGGAGTCACCCCAGGGATGCCCCATGGGCAGAGCCGTGGTGCCGCCCCTGCCCTCCCTGCAGCCGCCCCCAACACCACGGGGAAGAGGGAGCCCGGGACCCCTGGGGGCGGGGCGGGGCCTGCGGGTTAGGGCTCACGGCCCGCTCTGGCCCCCAGCGCCCCGCCGGCAGAGGCCCCACGCCCGCTCCCTGCTGCTGGGGCTGTCGCTGGGCCTGCTGCTGGCGCTGCTGCTCGGCCTGTGCTGCGGCCGCCCCGGGCCCCTCGCACCGGCCCTGGAGGACCTGCGGGCCCGGCTCCGCGCCCTCGCCCTGCGCCTGCGGCACCTGGTCGTCGCCTGCTGGCACTGCCTGCGGCCACTGTGACGGCTCCGACACCCGTGGCCCTGTGGGCAGGGCCCCGGGGGCCGCTGAGGGCCTGGAGCAGTGTGGGGTGACCCCTGGGCTACGGGGGCTGCCGGCGGGGGCCCCAGGACTGGAGACCAGACTCGGGGTCCGCCTTCCCTGCGATCAGCACAGCACGGGCCGGGGCCCACGGAGAGGCTTCCAGAGGAGAAGGGCTCCCCTTCCGAATCTCGGGGTCCCCAGGGCCCCTTCTGGCTTCTCAGTTCGGGATCCCAAAGCAGGAGGAGGCCCCCGAGGTCCAGAGGGGACCCCAGACCTGGGCCTCGGGGACCCTCCAGCACCTCGGGCCCCCACACCAGCCCGGCCCTCAGGACTTCTTCTCATCTGCCCGAACTGCCTGCCCCCCCCGAGGACGGGCAGATTGCCCCCCCACGTTCCAGATGAGCAAACGGGGGCTCCTCCGAGAGGCCGGGTCACGTGCCCGGGTCCCAGCGACACAGGCCCCCCCCCCCCCCGCCCCGGCCCTGCAGCCCTGCCCCGTCCGGGGACCACGCCCTCGGAGGGGTGAGGGGGCTGTGAGCACACGGCCGAGGGCTGGCCCCCACGAGAGCCGCGCAGAGACCCGCTGGCACCGCGGCCCAGACGACGACCGGAGGTCCTGGGACCAGATCGCCTGCCCAAGGGGGACACCGTCAGCCCGGGAGACAGGGGCGCCGCCCACCCTCAGCCGCGCAGGGCGCGTTGGGAGGCAGCCCCCGGGGAGCGTGCCCATGTGGGGGGGCCCTGGGGAGGACGGGGGCGGGTCCAGGGCAGCGCTCACCCTCGAGTGACGAGCGGTCACGTCGCTCAGACGCGTCCATGAGACACTCTGGTCTTCCCATTTTTATTTGACTTTGAGAAATAAACACACTTAAGGATCTTCGCCTCCGGTGTGGCCACAGGTGGAGTTGAAACACGATGTTGTCACCACGCAGCAGGGGAAAGCGGTGGGTGGCCCCGCGTTGGGGCCCCGAAGCCTGGACGTCTGGAGGCGCTGGCGGCGGCCGGCCCGAGACTGGCCGGGGGGTGTGTCCGTGACAACCCGCCCTGCAGGGGCCCTGCGGGATGTGGGCGCGGGCCTCTGTGGGCTCGACCAAGGGGCTGCCCCAGCCCAGCTCCAGGCAGCCTACGGGGCAGACCCCAAGCTCCGGTGCACCCTCGGGCGCCGGAAGCCCCTGCCCCTCCTTCTGGCCCAGCGGGCGGCTGCCTGCAATGGGGCCCCACCGGTGGGGGGCCCCCAGGCTGCCCAGATCTGCTTGGGGCCCTCGGGCTCCGTTAACACACCTCCCCTGTCCCGTGGGTCCTCTGCTCAGCTTGGAGTCTGGCCCGACTCCGGGGCCAGGACCCTCAACCTTGTCCAGGACCCTCAGCCACCTGGCCACAGCCTCGCCCGGGACTCCAGCCAGCATCACGGCCAGTGGCCTGCCGCCTCGTCCTGGCCCAGTCTGTCCACAACCCCTGCCTGCGCCTCGGTCCTGGCCCCGATCCTGGCCCCCGAGGCCCCGAGCCCCCGGCCGGGAGACGAGTCCGGTGGCTGGCAGTGATTGCCCGGTCCTGGGGGGACGGGGCCGTCCTTCCCCTCGGGTGGGGGGCAGCAGGGAAGCAAGCTTTGCGGCTGGAGGGCGGCTTGGGGAGCGAACGCGGCTTCGAGAGCAGGGTGGGGTGCTCTTGCACCTTGGGTGCCCCCTCCTGGACTGGACACAGTGGGCGGGGTGCAGGTGGGGAGCCAGGGAGCCCCTGGAGGAGGGGTCCACGGACCAGCTGCCCCACGTGCCTCTGTGTGGGCAGCATCCTGCCCTCCAGGGCCTCGGGGCCCCCGCTGGGAAAGCAGAGCCCACCCCAGGGTGCGGGGGCACCAGCTCCCTGTGGGTGGGGGTGCAGAGGAGCTGCCCAGCACATCCCCTCCCTCACCCGCTCTGGTCTCAGCCCGCCATGCCTGGTGCACACACACACACACACACACACACTTCTGCACACACACGCTCACATGTATGCACACGCACACCTGTGTGCACACAGTTGGCTCCATGTGCTTGCACACATTCGTGTGCTCACTCACACTTGTGCACACTCGTTCGTACATGCACACACAGCTGTGTATGGACACGCTCTCATGCACTTGCACTCTCACACGTGCACACTCACACCCTCAGGTGCACACTCAGACACCTGCAAGGGCACCGGGACACACGAGACAAGCTCGGGGCCGGGCCACTGGGGCCCCACCCCCAGGCACCACGGCTGCCCCCAGGACACCCACACAGGCCCACACAGCCATCTCTGCACTTCTGATCCTGCGACCTACAGACACGTGGGCAGAGCCTGGACCTGGCGGCCAGCGGGGTCGGAGAGGCCGGCCACCCCCCAGCAGCCCTGCCAGCCAGGTCCCCCCAGCAGCCCCACCCAGTCAGCCGCCGCGGTCACAGTGGGGGTCGGGGTCTTTGGGGGAGCAGCTACTCATGATGCACAGGGCGGGGGGAGGCATGCAAGGCAGTGTGGGTGGGGGGGCCCAGGCTGAGGCCCCGCGGCGGCCCCGGGACAGGGCGCGGGGCGCCTAGATGACGGCACTCTTCTCCTCCTGGAAGAGGGCGCGGTCGGGCCGGGCCAGCAGCAGCTCCTTCTCGTGGGCCAGGCTGTCCAGCAGGGCCTCCTCCCGGCAGCTGCGGTACACCCGCACAAAGGCCATGACGGTGAGGATCAGCCAGGCCATCCACGCGCCCCAGAGGCCCAGCTGCGCGGAGAGCGGAGGGAAAAGGTCAGGGCCAGTCGGACCCGGCATCCACCGCCCCGGAACCCACCCGCCCAGCCCCCGGGGGACGCGTGGCACCTGCTGGGAGAGCGGCCAGGACCCTCTGGGGACCAAGACAGGGTCCTTCCTTGGCCACCATCGCTCCCCCGCCCCACGCGGTGCAGGGGCTCTGGGAACTCTGCCGCTCCGCCCTCACCCCGGCCAGCTGGCCCCTCGGCCCCCCGGGCCCTCGGCCCCTGGGGTGGGCAGTGGCCAGCAGCCTGGTCCCCTCCCAGACTCAGCTGCCCGCTCCAAGGATGGCTGGTCCCCGAGGAAGCCCACTGCTGCTGCTGCTGCCAGAACAAACCAGCCCTCGGCTGGTGCTTCCAAGCGGCTGGAGGGGAACCGGCGAACCGGAGCCAGGCCTGAGCCGCGTCAAGCGGCCCTCACGGGAGGCAGGTGTGTCATCCCACTCCCTGGCTCCCCCAACCCTAACTGCCCCCGACGAGGGCTGAGGCACTTCCCACTTCGCCTCACGAAGGTGCATCTGGCAGGTCCAGCTCCTGTCTGCAAAGAGCCCTCAACCCACCGACGTCCAGAGCAGCCCCTGGACGGCGTGGGGCCGTGCAGCCAGCCTGGGGCAGGCGAGGCCCTGGGGGCTGGGGAGCCCCGCTGGGTGCTGGGAGGAGCTGCCCCCACCCTGTCGCCCCCTCGTGGGGCTCATCCATGTCCTCCCCCGGGGGCCAGACACAGGTGGCGGGGGACAGGCCACTGCTGACCACCGACACGTCCAGAGGCGCCTGTGTTCCGGCACACGCCGTCCCCAGAGTGCACCGCGGTCTCCCGGAGGACAGCGCAGGCCTCCCCGCCGACCTGGAGCCCCGCCCATGTGGCAGCCCCGCCCACACCCAGCCCCGCCCACACGGCAGCCCCGCCCACCTGGGCAATGGCGAACTGGTCGTAGAAGGCAGAGTTGTCCACGTCCAGCTCCAAGTTGACGTCCTGGAGGTCCTCACAGCTGAAATGGCAAGGCCCAGAGCGGGGAGGTGACTGCCAGGCCACCAAGCACAAACAGGGCCGCAGGCGTCACCCCAAAGGGCGGCGGTGGGGGGGGCGCTGTCCCCAGGGTGGGGCGGACGGGAGCCTCGATGCTTGCAAACCCCGCCCCAACCCGGCCCAGGACGGCGGGGCGCCCGCCCCAGCCTCTGCTGCCCCGGGACCCCGGCCTTGGCCCCACTGCCCCACGCCGTGGGCCCAGGCAGGGTGGACCACCAGGCCTGGGCGATGCCACAAGCCCCGCCCACGGGCAGCTGGGGGGGGGGGCCTGGCTTCAGAGCCGGGAGTGGACGGGCCTGGGGCCGCCGCCAGCTGAGCTGTGGGAGTGGAGCCTGAGCCCGGGAGAGGGGCCCCGAGGCCTGGGCTCACCCTGACGCGGCTGGGGCCGGGGACTGGGGACAGGAGCTGTCACGCCCTCCCCCGGGGTGTGCCGCAGGCTGCACCCAGGCCCAGGGCGAGGGGGCAGGGAGGGCCGGCGAGGGGTCCGCACTCTGGCCCTTCCGCCCTCCTGCGTGCTGGGGTTCCAGGTCTGACGTTGCTCCAACAGACCACCTGCAGCCTCCGGGCGAGGTGCGCCAAGGGCACTGGGCAGGGGGCAGCCCCTCTGAGAGCGGGCAGTCACCTGCTCCACTCGGGGCCCCCCAGCCGGACACTGCCCCTGCTCAGGGCCCCCGGTGGCCACTGTGTCCCCGACCCAGCCCAACCGGAAGCTTTGCTCCCATTCCCCACCCTCCTGTGCCACCTTCTGAACCCCACCCAGACGGGGCCCCTGCCCACATTGCAGGGACACACCTGGGCTTCCCGGACCGGAGCCCACCCTCGGGGTCCTGTCACCCCACCATGTGCCAGACAGGACTGGGCGGTGGGCAGCTCTGGCCTCCCGGCCCACCACCCCCACCCAGAGCCACCCCGGGGGGCCGGGGGCCCTGCTCTGAGGGCAGCTGCTGGGGGCTGCAGGGCAGAAGGCAGGTCCCAGGGAAGGAGCAAGCAGGCGCGGCTCAGGTGGGCACAGGTGTGGGCACAGGTGGGAGGAGCCGCGCTGCGGTGCAGGCCGGGACTTGCGCACCGAGGGGGGCCCCCTGGGAGTCCCGGCAGGGCCCAGGGCGCACCTGCGGGGCATGGTGCCCCTCTCCGTGACAGAGTCACACCACATGGTGAAGCCCACGCTCACGATGGTGCTGGCGATGAAGACGAGGAAGACCACGAAGGCGTTGACCAGCAGGTTCAGGAGGGAGTAGAGGAAGGAGCTGCGGGAGGGACAGCACAGGTGGGTCAGCACCCCACCCCCGGGCCTGCCCCCGGGGCAGCCCCCACCCTCGGGGGAGTGGGGCCCGGAGCAGCTGGTCCTCGCCCCCCAGCGCCCCAGGCTGCCCACCCCGCTCCTCCCAGAGGCCCACCCACCACCTGTGCGCAAGGGGCTTGCCGCCTGACCACGCTCCGACGTCTCGCTGCACCCGAAGGCGTGGGGCCGGGGCCACCCCCCAGGGTCCACACGGGCGTGGCACCCCGGGGGGCTTCTGGACAGCACCACGCACTCTCTGAGGGCCAGGGAGCGTGCGGCTGAAACACGTCCCCCCAGACTCGCCTGTCCCCCTGCGAGCACCCAGCACCCCACCGAGTCTGGGTCGCCCCCTGGGGACCCAAGTCCTGTGTGTGAGCCCCCGGCTGGCCAGGGCTGGATGCTCGCGGAGGCTTCGGGGACAGTGGGGTGGGGGACTGCCCCACGGGGGGACGGACCTGCGGGGGCCTCGCTCAGGAGGGCAGCCCAGGCCCCGCCCTCACCGGCCAACGGGTGAGGTGCGGACACCCGCCTGTCACACGTGGCCTGAGGAAAATGACACACTTCACAGGGAACATTCACCGGAAAGGTCTCGGCCGGACTCTCAGCCCGGACACGTCCAGGCTGCTGCCGTCAGTGTGGGGGCTGTGACCCAAGGCAGGGATCTGCCCCGCCCCCCAGTTCAGACCACTCTCTGGGCCTCGGCTCCCCCTCTCCACCTGGGTCGTGAGAGCCCCCCCCACCCCCGGTTCCTGTGAGGGGAGGGGCCGTGTGGCTGAAGGACAGCTCAGCTGCCCTGGGTATGTGACGCACTCTGCCCGCCCTCGTCCTGGGGGAGGGGGCCGGCGGGGGGGCTTCCTGCTCTCCCAGACCTGCGCAGGGTGTGCTGGGAGCTCTGAGTGTGGGGCCAGTCCCCAGATGCCCCAGGAGCTGGGGGCACAGGACTGAGTGGAGAGGCTGCTGAGTCACCACGGGAACCAGGCGCCTGGAGCCCGCAGCCTGGAGCCCGCAGCAAGGCGGGGGCGGCTAGGAGCGGGGGCTGCGGCATGGGGGGGAGGGGCTCAGGGTGTGGGACAGCCCCGCCCGCTGGAGCTGGTGCTGGGAGGCAGCAGAGGTCCCCTCAGCCCACACCAGCAGCCAGGTCCTGGGTGAGCCGTCCACTCCGGCCAGGGGTGTGGTGGTCCCTGGAGGGTCCAGGACACAGCCGCCCCACCAGGAAGCTGCCCGTCCACCTGTGAGGCCCATGTTCGGCACAAACACCCATCGCTTGGACCCCACCCGCTTCCTGTTACACGGGCCCCATCCGGGCTCCCCGACGACCAGACAGGGAGACCCCGTCCCGCAAGACAGGGCAGGGCATCCGCGGGGGTCGCTGCGGCCAAAGCCGCCTCCCACTCCTCTTGTCCACTCCCGGTCAGTTTCCTCGGAGCCTGCTGGGGTCTGCAGGTCCTGGAGGGTTAGGGGCTGTCCGGAGTCTCAGGGGCTCCGGCCCCACCCCCTCCCCCTCCCCCAGGACCGGCCAGAGCAGGACGGGAGCCGCTCACACAGGGTTAACGCCGTCTCTCTCCGGGAGCCTCTCAGGGCGCCCTGCCTGGATGTGCCGTCTCCATGGTGACAGCATCCAGAAGCCCTGGGAGGCTGTGGTGGGCAGATGGGCCGTTTTAACCCAGCGGTCCCCCGCTGTCAATCACAAACCCCCGCCACCTGGACACTCGCAGGGCTCTGCCCGGGCAACGCGGCCCAGGCCCCCTGCCCGTGGCTCAGCCGCGGCCTGTGCTTCCGCCCTGAAGGACCGAGCTCCCGGGACGCCGCAGGCGCCGGGCCCCCGCCCGTTCCTGCAGTCAGCAGCCGGGGTGCCCTGCGCAGAAGGCTGCCCCCTACAGTTCTGGGCCCAAGCTGTCAGGCCCCCACTGGGCATGGGGACGGCTGGCCCCTGTTGGTGGGGATGGGTCCTGGCTCGTCTGTGAAGCCAGACTCGCAGGGAATCAGTGTGTGCGCTGGCCCTCAGCAGGCAGGGCCCTCCAAAACCCTGCGTGTGACGGGGCCGTGGTGTCCCTGTGGCCGTGGTGTCCAGCTCAGCCACTGAGCTGGTCCTGGCTTCTCTGGGCGACCCCTTGCCTGTGGCCAGACGAGGCCGACCCAGCCTCCCAGGGGTACAGAACTCACTGACACAGCGAGCCTTGGCCCCTCGGCCAGACGTAGAATCTGGGGGGACGCCAGGGCCAGGCGAGTGGCCGTGAGCAGCAGGGCTCAGGACGCAGCCTCTCTCGGCTGTTCACTCAGTGGACGCTAACTGGGCGCACCCCCCGGCACCCTGCCCTGCGCTCCACCTGAGCACATGGAGGGGGACAAGGGGCGCACCCGCCTGGGGTCCGCCCGGCGGCCCTCGGGGGGACACCTGTGGTCTGGGAGCCCTGCCCGAGTCCCACAGCTGGAGCGGGGACGAGGGTGCTGCCTCGGTGGACCCACAGCCCGCGGCTGCAGTGGACGACGTGGGGCCGTGGACGGTCGTCCCGGATGGCCAAGGAGGACACCCCGCAGCAGACGTCCCTGGAGAAGAGGAAGCCACGACGATCGCAGCCTGGACGGCAGTCACCGGTGGTGGGACAGGTGAGCCCCCGGGCAGATGCAGAGACAGAAGACCCGGAATGTCCCCCCACCCAGACGCTGGAGCGCCGTGTTCTGGGCGGATGAGCACCATGGCCGGGCACAGGGGGGCACGGGGAACCCCACGCCCCCGCTGTCCATCTCTAAAGTGGGGATGGCGCCCCGGCCAGTGTGGCTCAGTGGGCTGGGGATCACCCTGCACACCGAAAGGTCTCCGGTTCGACTCCCAGTCAGGGCACGTGCCTGGGCTGTGAGTTCGGTCCCCAGTCGGGGCACGTTCGAGAGTCGGGGTGCGTGTGAGAGGCGGCCGACCGATGTCTCTGTCTCTCTGCTCCTCCCTTCGGCTCCGTCTAAGCGAGCCCGTGGGTGAGGAGGACACAGAAATTAGACAATGAAGTGGGGGTGGCGATGGCAGCCCCGCAGGGCTGACGGCTCCTTTCTGCAGGACGACAAGGGGCAGAGCGTTGTCACAACCCCCCAGGTCTGCTGTCCTGTGGGGGGTGGGGGGGGACGGGCAGCCCAGCGGGACCAGGACTCCAGTCCCCCCGACTCTGCACTGCCCCCTGCCGCTGGGGGTCTGTCCCGGCTCTGAAGTCGCCTCCCTCCCAGCGACGTGGGGACAAGCTCGGATGCTGAGCACGAGCTGATGGCCAAAGCGGGACCCCTCACCAGCCGTGCCCCCTGCCCTCAGCTCCCCAGGCCCCAGGGACCTCGACCTGCGCCCCTGCTGACCGTGCCGCCCTCTTCCTCAGACCCCCTCTCCCACTCCCCACTCCGAGATGCTCCTCCTGCCACGCTGGACGAGCACGCTGACTGGGGTGACGGCTGCTCATGGCAGCGTGGGGGCCCCACACGCTGCAGCCGGGGGCCTCCCCAGGCTGACCCCAAATCCGGAACCTCAGTGCAGCAGGTGAACCGTGTCCCCGACCCCGTGTCCAAGTCCTCGCCCCGCTGTCTGGGAGTGTGACCTTATTAGGAAACAGGCTCTTTACAGGTGTCACGAAGCTAAAGCTCTGCCAATGACGTCAGCCTGGAGGTGGGCGGGCCCCACAGCCAATGAGTGAGGCCCTGCAGCAGCGTCAGAGACAGGAGCGGGGGCGGAGGGCGGCTGACTCAGAGGTTGGGGGAGGTGGGGGTGAAACCCCAACCCTGGAACAGCCGCCAGAAGCTAGCGTGGGGGAGGGGACTCTCCTGCAGTGGGGACCAGCCCTGTTGACTCGTCGGCTTTGGCCCGGGGCCTCCAGCACTGGGGGGGAAGGGGCTTCATGGTTGCAGCCCCCGGGAAGCGGAGCGCATGGGTCACTAGGACCCTGCCCTCTCCCAGGGCCCCCCGCCCCAGGTGAACGGCACCCACTGCTTCCCACACAGAGCAGAGGCGGGGCGGGTGAGGAGGGGTGGCGGCGGGAGGGAGGGAGGCTAGGGAGCTAGGGAGAGCACAGCCAGGCCTGGCACAGGGGCTCTGGCCCAGCACCCCCAGCCAAGGCCTCCAGGGGCTCCCCTCCAGAACTCCCCCCGCCATCAGCCCTCGCGGGACGACGGGGGTGAGGGGAGGGCTCTCTGGTACCCCATGTTGCACGGGGCCTGTTCTGGTTCCCCCCCCCACACACACACACGCACCCCCACCAGGGACAGAGCACAGGCCCAGGCCATGGAGCTCTCCGCGGTGCTGACGCGTGCGCCTGGCTGAGCTGGCGAGGGAGGCCCGGTGCGCTCGGGAAGATGGTGCTAGATCTACACCCTCGGGGGGTGGGGGGGTTGGGGGGGTAAGTGCCCAAGTGCCAGGAGCAGGAGGCGATGCGCATTTCGGGAGGGCCGCGCTAGCATCATACGCAGTACGCGCGAGCCGCGCGGCCCCGGGCTCTGCGCACAGACAAAGGGCCGTGCTCGTGGAAGCGTTAAGGGCCCAGGGCTGGTGTTTCCGTGCCCCCGAGCTCCCGGGGAAGAGGAGAGCCCGGGGCGCCGTGGACGAGGGCTGCGTGGGCGGGGGGCGCCGGGTGCCCACTTACCCCTCGTAGCCCTTGCAGAGGAAGAAGAGCGTGCGCCAGGCGTGGCCCGCGGCGACCACCAGCGAGAGGAGGCTGGCGAGCAGGCTGAAGCGGCAGGCGGCCGGCGGGCCCCACTGCTGCACCGTGAAGCGCTCGCGCCCCTGCACCGTCATGTTGGCGCTCAGCCACATGCCCTCGGTGAAGAGCAGGCAGCGGCCGCGGAAGTCGTGGCCGTTCTCGAACAGCGGCACCACCACCACGAAGCTGAAGACGAAGGCCAGGAAGTAGCAGACGCACTGCGCGAGATGGAAACGGCTGAACGCCATGGCGCGAGGAGGCTGCGGGCCAGGACCGGGAGGCACCCAGCGCTGCGCGCAGGCTGACCGGGGCGCGCGGGAGGCTGCGCAGTGGCGGCGCCAGCGGAGCTGCGCGCCCCGCCCGCTACGCTTGCGCAGCGGCCGAAGGCGGGCTGCGCCTGGGTCAGCACCACGGACAGCTGCTGGGCGATGGGGCGGGGGCGCGCGGGGACAGAGCGTGGGTGTGGGCCTGGGAAACGGTGCCCGGATGGAGATGAGAAATGGAAACCGGAAGAGGGGACGGGGTTAATGGTAGATCAGCTTCTCTGTGCCCGATTCTGTGGCATGGGTACCAGGAGCTGCCTGCGTGGGGCCCGTGGGGGCTGGTTCTGTATCCCCAGTTCCCTGTGAGCTTCCATTCAGGAAAGGCGCCTGGGAGAGGCAGGTCCTGGAGGGCCCGGGCACGGCGGCACAGTGCAGGTGGGAGTGAGGATTGCAGTCCAGACCGGCTGAGTCCCGGGGCAAGAAGTACGGGGCAAGCAGGACAGGGGGCAGGGGGCTGGGGTCAGTGTGAGCAAGTCACCCATGGAGGGAGAGGGTGAGGTGAGGCCTGGACGCAGGGAGGAGGGCGTGGGTCCGAGCCCGCTTCCGCAGGCAGCCCCCCGAGGGGACACGTGTTGCAGGGCTGGCCCGGGCTCAGCCCAGAGCGGGTGTTGGTGGGATAGATAATGGATGCCCAGCACCTCGCTAAGACCGCCGTGGCTGAGCCGGAACCCGCGGGTGCATCAATTAACGGAATTAGTGTCTCTTCTGATCCCCTTTAAGGCTCAGTCACGTCGAGTCCAATTCCCCGGGCGCGGCTTGGCCTCTTCTGACGGAGACGGCCGATTGGCTGACGGCGACGTCAGTGTTTTTGTCGCAGGGACTGAACCAGGTTTCCGTCGTGTTGCCGGAGTAACACAAGCTCGTCTCCGAAGGCAGGCGGTACGCAGACGTGTCAAATAAAAGGACAAAGCTCCTTTCTCACCCCCGGCCCCACCAGTGTTAACCGCCCGCCGTCCGCTTTGCCGGGCGTGCCGCTAACCCCACGCGTGCACACGCTCAGTTTACACAGACGCTCGGCACTGAGCATGCGGTTCCGCAGGCGGGTTCCTGCACGCGGCAGTGCGGCCCAGGGCCGCTCCCCGCCGGCGCCCAGCTCTGTCCTGTTCCCCCGAGTCAATGCTGTGTGAACAAAGGTGACCCCGCAGCTCGCCTGACCTGGCCTCCTTCCCGGGTGTCTGGTGTCTGCAGCTGTGGTGTTTCGGGCTCCACTGAGAGGACCTCCCCCCTCACCTGTGCGTGGGAGCCTGGGCGGGCGTTTCCAGCAACAAGCTGCAGAAACGACCCCTAAAAGTGTGCCAACAATTCATCGTACCAGCTTCACCCAGAGGGTTTTGTCGAAGAAGACCTAGAAAGCATTCCATACGGTTCAGTATCCGTTCCTTGTTTCTTATGAGACTGTGAAAACCAGGAAGAAAACTCCCTAGGTGGGGGAGGGGCGACCTTCCAACAGCATCAGAAACCTTCCCTCTCCAGACCCCGGGGCTCCCACGCTCCCAGCCGCTCCTGACCGCCGGCCTGGCCCTCGCGCACTCTGGGCCCAGTCAGCGGCGTGAGGTGAGCAGCGTGGGTGTGAGCACCAAGAGGCAGCGGTGTCCTCAGTGGGAGACAGCGTGAGTGTCTCCCACTCCCCGGACGCTCAGACACTCCCCAGGAAGCGGGAGAACTTCGCACGCCGCCTGGGTGTGCGCCAGACACGCAGCGTGCGTGCGCCGTCTCTGGAAGCCACGGGCGGGCCCCCGGGAGACAGACCCTGAGACTGGAATGCAGGCGGCTGCACCCCGGGGGACCGGCCACACAGGATGCAGCTGGGACGGAGGCCTCAACCCGTCCCCCAGGAGCTCTGAGCTGGGGTGTCCCTGGGGACGCCGCAAACAAGGCCAGGAGACCGAGCCTGTCCACGCACCTTTTCCAGTCAAGGGGGGGGGCCTGGGGAGGGAGGCGGGACCCTCGGTGGAGCGCAGTGTCTCACTTGCTCCTAGAGCCGCCGGAGGAGCAGGGAGGGTGACGGCACAGGTGACGGCACAGGTGACGGCACAGGACGGCCCCCACCGCAGCCCGCCCCTCGGCCCCCATGTGACGGCTGTGTTCACTGGGTCCACCCGGCGGCCCAGTGCACTGCCCATTGGGAAGGAGTCCTGTCGCCTCTGCCTTCAGGGCTGCGTCCGAGGCCGGGCTCCTCCCCCGAGAGCTTCCCCAGGCAGAGGACCCAGCTCGGGCTGCACGCCTGTGCTCTCCCCGAGGACAGCTCTGGGTCCAGGTAGACCGTCCCCGTGTCCTGGCGGATCGCCGTGGGGGGCACCACCTCACAACCCGGTGGGCCGGGCAGGCCCAGCTCACCTCAGTCAGCCCTGGCTGTGGGGTCTGCAGAGGCCCCAGGCTGGGACCCCCGCCACCCCCAGGCCCCGAGCAGGCCCGGAGCTGGTGCGTGAGCGGGAGCTCACGACCCGGACAAAGGGGCTTCAACTTCACCGAAGGACCCAGGCCGAGACCCAGTCACAGGGAGAGGTTTCCGGAGCGCACGCCCGGGAGGCGGCCTTCCAGCCGGGCGGCACCTTGAGCGGCTCGCTCAGTTACGCAGAAGGAACGCCCAGCAGTCGGTCGCTGGAGCTGTGTGCACAGCGCTGGGGCTGGCCCGGAAGCCGGCCGTTTGCAGCAGACCCAGGTCCAGACGCAGGTGCTGCGCCAGGGACTGGGGCAGCCCGAAAGGGCCTGGGACCGTTCATGCACGCAGCCCCGGGTGCAGGAGGCAGCGGCCCCTGTGTCCCTGCGGAGGGTGGGAGGGCCCCACCCACCACCCACCACCCACCACGGCGTTGGCCCCGTCGCCGGCCAGCTGACAGAAGATACGTTCAACCCTTCGCCTCACACTGATACGGAAATAAACACGGTACGTTTTAAAAGGCCAGAATACAAAACGAAAATATTTCCATAGAAAAACATTAAGACTTTATTTGCATGACCCTAGGTGAGAGGCAGGAATTCCAGCGTCGGTAAAGGAGAAGACTGAAGCGTCAGCCGTAGGAAAACTCACCACCCTCGGTGGCAGGAAAACTGGAGTGACCGCCGAGGTCACACGGCGAACCACGCGGGGGGGGGGGGGCGTTTGCGAGCGGGGAGCAGACACGGTTCCACCCGGTGGGCCTGGGCCCAGAGCCCCCGGGGCTGGGAAGAGGAGGGGCCGGCGGTGCGTCGCCGCAGGGCACCTGGGAGTGTGGAGCCAGACTTGGGCTCATGCTGGTGCCCCGGACGGGGCAGCGCCTGGGGGTCCGGAGGATGGACCTCGGCCCCCACCCGGCCCCGCGTGTCCCTGGAGCTGTGGCCGGACAGGAACCCTTCGCTGTGCAAGGACAGGTGGCCCCGGGTGCTTGTCGCAGCGGCTCTGCGGCCCCACGTGGAACCAGCCAGCATGTGCCTGCAGCAGGGCGGGGGTGGGGGTGGGGGTGGGGGGGGCGGGAATTATTCCTCCTCCTGGTGGAAGGGCGCGGCCCCTGCCCAGCACGGGACAGGAGCATCATCTGCCACGGAACTCAGTGAGGAAGGCCCTTGGCAGCGTGATGTGGACAGGGTCGCCCCACTTTCACACACGCAGGGTCTGGCTATTTGCCTGAGCCCACGTGAGCCCCGGAGACAGGGGCTGCCCTGACCGCGGTTGCCGCGGGAACAGACAGCCGGCCGCCTGGGCCCGGGCGTGCCTCCGAGGCGGCCCTCAGGGGCCTCCCGTGGCCGCGATTGGGAAGAAAACCCCGCAAGTTCGAGGCGGCCAGGCCGGCGATCACGGTAACCTGCCGCCGGCGCCAGCAGCGCGACGGGCCAGGCGTGCGGGGCTGGAGGAGGCTGTGGGTCTGGCCGGGGTCGGGAGGACCCAGGAGAGCCGGGCGGGTCGGGGGGTCAAGAAAGACGCAGAGGGCCAAGGCCGCCAGAGAGCTTTCTGGGGTGGGAGGGTCAGGGTCAGGGTCAGGGTCAGGGTCAGGAGACGCCGGCATGAAGCGAACCCCAGCATGGACGGGGCGGGGCGGGGCTGCGGGGAGGAGGAGCCGGTGGGGGCGCTGTGGACGCGGCCGGCTACGGGATGGGGGGGTCGCTCGGCGGGGAAGGAGCGGATTTCAGAGAGGTCAGAGCGGAAGGAGGAGGCCAGTGGAGACTCCGGAGACAAACGGGGAGGAGGGAGCGCGGGCCCTCGCGAGGACGGACGGACGGACGGACAGACGTAGGAACGGGTCGTGAGACGGCTGGGGGCGCCCGCTCACCCGCTGCCTCCCTCACTGCGCCCGCCCGGGCGTTACACCGCAGGTCCCGCCCCCCCAGTGTGGGGGGGAGGTGGGTGTGTCCCTCGGAGGGGCCGTCACGTGAGGGTGGGCCGCTGGGCGTGGACAGCGGGAGGGGGCTGCGAGCCCAGGGGACACGCGGGGGGCTAAAATTACATGTTGGGGGGTGACATGTGGATGGTCGGACGGATGGGTGGGGGGATGGGTGGGCCGATGGATAAATGGGTGGGCGAGGAGAGGACGGGTGGGCGGGAGGGTGCAGGACGGGGGACACTGAGGGCAGGGCAGCAGGGGTGGGGTGGGGGTGGGGGGTGGATAGCCGCGCGGGGGGGGGGGGCGGGGGCCAGGAGTAAGGAGCCCGGCGCCACTCCGGCTGGGCGGGCTCCCCCAGGAGTCCTGCCGGGCCTGTCGTCCGCGGCGTGGCCGTGGGCGCCGTGGGCTCAGGGACGCACACTTATGGTCCAGCAAGCACTCTGACCAGACGCCGAGGGCCGGCGCGGTGACCGAGGGTCCGCGTCCCGGTTTTCCCCGTGAGGCGACCGTCGCAGGACCAGAGCACCAGGCATCGGGGGCCCAGGCCCCTGCTGCCCAGCGGTCATTCCCACCGGGCAGGGCCCCGGGGAGGCGGCGCCCACGGGCAGGGCCAACCCGCGCACCAGCGTCGGCCACGTGGCGTTGCAGCTGCGCTGTCCCGCGCTGGGCGCTGGGGCTCGGCGCTCGCTCCACGCTGTGCAGGTTAACCTCTGACCTCTGGGCACCCGCCGCGTTCCCGGACCGTGCGCCCCCGGGGACGGGGACGCGCGCGGCTGCGGACTCTCCGAGAGCCGGCCGGACCCCCTGGGTTCTGGGGGAGACCCCGCCGGGCCGTGGGGTTGCACGTTTCCCCCCCGCTCCGCGCCGTCCCGCTGCACTTCAGCCGCTGGCGCCGGGTCTTCGGCGAGAGTGGTCCCGCGGGCCGGCCCAAGTGCCCCCGTGACCCTCCGAAATATCGCCTTGAGTTTTGTTTTGCCTGAGGTAAATGTTGCTAAGACTACTTATTTCTCTCGTCGTTTTTGGTACATTTTTTCGACCTTTTAGTTCTGAGCCTGCGAGGTTGCTCTGGGCACGCCTCTGCGAGCCGTGCGGGGCGGGGAGGAGCGGTCCCGCGCCGACGAGCAACACCGCAGCGCGCGGCCGGGCGGCGACGGGGGACAGACTGTGCCTGGGGGTTCGGGGGGCCTAGAGCCCACCCCCCCCCCGCCGACCCCCTCGCGGCCCAGTGCTCTGGCCCGCACTTGCCGCTCCTTTCCGCCCCGGATCCGATCCCGCAGTCCCTCCTGGGGCAGTTGGCACTTGTTGTGATTTCCCACCAGCCACAACCGTCTCGCTTTCTGTTCTGTTCGGTGGGTTTCCCTCTCCCACCTTCCTTCAGAGAAAAGGTCTGCCTCACTCCACCCTCCGCTCCGCTGGCTGTGCGACACTCACGGCCCGCCCGCGGGGTGGAGCGCAGGCTCCCTCCCACCCGGGCTTTCCCAGCGTGGAGACGCGTGGGGTCCCGTGCCCTTCCCCCGCCTCCCCACCCGCACCCCCTCCCCCGCCGCCGCCGCCCCCGCAGGTCCGGCGCATCGGCCTGTGTTTGCCGCCGCCCCCTGCGAACGCCGCAGTGCTGGCGGTGGGCGCCTCCCTCCGCGCCCGGGAGAAGCACGCGGCGGTCCCTGAGCCACCGGCAGGCGCGACGCGACAGCAGCTGTGCCCCCAGCTCCTGGGTCCGGGACAGGGTTTCGGTCCGATCCGATGATTTCCCGGCTCCCTGGGTGTCTCGTGTGTGTTCCCCTGAGGATTCCGGCCGCACTTGCCTTGTGCCGCCCCCCAGCCCCACCCTGCTGGCCCCATGGTGCTGCCTGCGCCCCTGTCACCCTGGAGGGGAATGCCTGCAGTGAGCGGCTGCGTTTGCTCCCACAACCCCTGGGGGGCGACAAGGAGCCCCGGACCAAGCTCCACTCCAGCCAGCCTCCTGGGCCCTCTGTCTGAACAAGCCAGGCAGGAGGAACGTGGGCGGGGAGCAGTGCAGGGGGAGAGGGGCAGGGGTAGGGGGCACGTCTGCGAGCCGCTGCCCTGAGCTCGCCCTCGTCACCAGGAGAAGTGTGCACCCCGGGAGACCGAGAGAGGAGGCCCGCACGGAAGCCACCTGCCTGGCCACTGGAAGGCCAGCGGCCGCCTGCACACACACAGGCCGAGAACTGGTTCCTGGGAAAGTGCAGATTGCTGCTCCCCCCACCCCCTGCCCCGCATGGGGGTGAGCCGCAGAGGGAGCCCCCACCCCCACTCACGCACCCTCTTCCTTGTGCCCTGTGGCCGCTCCCTCTGCCCCACACGCCCTCGGAGAACAGCCGGGGGCCCCTGTGTGGGTGGAGGTCCCCTCTGTCCCCTGTGAAGACCTGACCACTCGCCCTGCAGTCAAGGTCAAAGCCACACTTTGGCTTCTTCACAGAGTCAGCAGACAAGCTAGGAACCGGGGGGGTAGGGGGTGGGGGGATGCTTTTAGCCATCACAGTGCTTCTGATAGGTATTGACTTTCTAAAAACAAGTCAGAAGAAGAAACGAAGCAAGAGGAGTGATTACAGGAAATAAATTCAACAGACTCTTAAAGAAAGGAGAAGAGTGTTGAGATCACTCACTAAGGAAATGTGACTTAAAATGTCCCTGAGTGGCCGCGGCCAGGTGGCTTGGTCAGTTGAAGTGCCATCCTGCAAAGCAGAAGGTTGCAGGTTCGATTCCCAGTCAGGGCACCTGCCTGGGTTGTGGGCCAGGTCCCCAGTAGGGAGCGTTCAAGAGACAACCACACATGGATGTTTCTCTCCCCCTCTTTCTCCCTCCCTTCCTCTCTCTCTAAAAATAAATAGATAAAATGTTTTTATAAAAAAGTGACATAAACTGGAAAAATGAACAACGCAGGTGCAAAAGTGAGCCAGGGCACGGTCAAGGGGCCGCTGGCTACACGTGGCCTCCTGCCTGGGCAGCGGACACAGCCTTCCCCGGAGCCCGGCCTCGGCCGCCACCCCATCAGCGTGGCTGGGGGCACCCCCCGTCACGCACCAGCACTGAAGCCACCAGCCCAGGCCTCCTTTCCTACGGGCAGCCTGGTCACAGCACTGGGGAAACCGGCCCCATGAGACACACCGGGGGACAGTGGGGACACTGGGACAGGTCCGGTACCAGGTCACTGGCATGGCTTGTCCCAGAGTGGCTGCAGACCTGCGTCCCCAGCCGGGCCGCTCTGGGCTGAGGCCTGCAGAGCAGGCTGGGAGGCAGAGGCCAGCAGCAGGGGGGGCTCTGAGCCCAGGCAGGGGGTCCGGGACATGTCAGCGCAGGGACCCCAGAGGTGAGCAGCTGGGTCCCTCCGCCTCGTCAGTAGCGACCCACCCACACAGGTAGCTGACCTCAGCTGGGTGGGGCCCTGCTGGGTCTCAGAAGGGCTGGCGGGGCCCTGCTGTTAGGGTTCTGAGGCCAGCACCCCAAAAACCTCACCGAACCTTGGTGACTTCCATCTCCAAGGATGGCCACACGGGGGCGTGAGCACGGGAATCTGGGGGGACACCATCCAGTCCGCGGCGCCGCCCTGCACCCTGCTGTGCCCCAGTGCCTCTGTGTGGCAGCCAGCAAGGTCCCTGCGGTGTCTGGGCACCGAGCACCTGCCGGTGGGGAAGCAGGGCGGGCACGCAGCTGCCCCGGGAGCACCCCCACCAGGGCAGCCCAGCAGGAAGGAGCCCCGGCACCAGTCCGCGGCACTCGGGACCCTCGCTGGAGGCCGGGGGCAAGCAGGACCACGTAGGCGGGCGGCCCAGTGCTTCTGGGCAGGGGCTGCTCCCCCTGGGGCGCCCTGCTGGCTGGGGGGCCCTCCCCACCTTCTCGCCCAACGCCCCCACCGGTGAGTGCAGCCCAGCAGCAGGGAAGGGCAGGGGAGGTCTGAGGAGGGGCCTGCCGAGCAGATGGCGACAGCTGGCCCTCCTCTCCCGAAGCAGGTGTGGGTTCCCCAGACACCCGGCGGGAGAGCATCCGCTGCCGGCACCGGACCCTGGAGCCCCTTGGCCCGCCACGCGCCCCTGCGGCCTCTCTCCACCAGGTGGCGCCACCCCCGAGAGCCGTCCTGGGCTCCTCATGCACCCCACCTCGGCTGCGCCCTTCCGCGTGCTCGGGGCCCCGCAGGGAGGGGACCGGAGGCCACGTTCGCGCCGGTGCCCTGGCGAGGGGACCCCTCAACGGGCCCTCCCCACCCTCCCGGCACTGCGGGCAGATGTGGAGCTCGGTGGTTCCCGGGCTCCTCTCGGAGCCCCGCCTTCCGTCCTCCGCGAACTCACTGTCCCACGCCCGCGCCCACCGGGGAGCGGGAGTGAAGTGACCGCCCAGCAGGAGGCGCGGATCTTCCGTGTGTGTGTGTGTGTGTGTGTGTGTGTGTGTGTGTCTGGCGGCCGCCAGGCACGGCCACCCATCTCCCCGCTGACCTCTCCTCTCCGCCCGCCCGGCGAGCAGCCCAGGGATTCGCCCTGTTCGGTGGAGGAGGGCTTCGTGACTTTTATATGCAAATCCACAGAAAGCCTTCCCTACCCCATTTAAACCGCAGAATAATTAACGGGGCTGGCCCAGCCCCGGCTCTCTGCCACACTGGAAGTGGGAGGGGTCGGCACCCGGCCAGGAGAGCAGCCCCAAGCACCCGAGACGGGCGCTCCACCGGGGAACGGGCAGCGGCCCTATGGCCCCCAGGGCCGGAGAGGAAACCGAGGACGTCGATGAGCTGAAAAGTGCCTCAGAAGAGCCCTTCCTGGGATCAGGGGCGTGTCGGGACCGTGAGCCCACCTGCTCACCCGTGCGTCCCTCCGCGCTGTACTCGAGTGGGTGACGGGCCGTGGCCAGTGGCGGCGAGGGGGCTCGGGGAACATGCAGCACAGCGTGCAGGTCACAGGCGCCTGTGGCCGGTGTCACCGGGCAAGACGTGGTTACACATGATGCAACGCCTGGTCAGCGGAGTCCCCAAGGGCCGGTGGCTCTGCGAGGTCACCCCGCGCTGGGAGTCTCCAGGCCCGCTGGAAGGACTCACACACGCACAGGACCCACGGGAGGTGTCCCAGAGATGCCGGAGGGAGGGACGGACGGAGTGCGGTGGCCGTTTGCAGCTTGTGAACCTCTCGGGAGGCCTCGCCTGCGCGCCGGCGGCCGTCACGCGACGAAACCTGCTTCCCGGGCCCGAGGACACGGCGCTCCAGGGAGAAGGCTCGGGCGTGGTCTGACCAGGACCAGACGCAGAGCGACCTCGTCCTTGGCGCCGCCGGTGACGCGGTCCTCACGCCCAAGAAACGCACAGGACAGAAACGGCTGGGGAAGGAGGACAACGCCGCCGCGACGTGGGGGGACGTGACCGCCGACCGGCACGGGGAAGGTGGCCGGGTCGACCAGCTGCGGGAACTAACGAGGGCGGCAAACGAGCCTCAGGGGTCAGCGGCCTGGCCCTGCGCCAGCTGCAGCTGCCCGGGACCTGCGACCCTGGCCCCAGACTCTCGGGGGCTGAGTCCGCGGACAGGACAGCGGACGGGCTTGCTCGGCGGGCACGCGGGGCAGCGGCCACGTGTGTGTGGCTCAGGACGGCACCGCCCGCAGGGGCCCGACTCGGCTTCTGGGCTGGCGTCACGCAAACCCAAGTTCCAGCAGGCTTTCCGGGATACGCGCCCACGCGGTCCTGGTCCTGAGCCCCTGGTGCGGCAGCGGGGGCCTGACGGGTGAGGGAGCAGAGACAGGGCCCCGTCCGCTCCCCCCCCCCCCCAGGAAGACAAGCTGGGAAGCCAAGGTCACTGCGAGTGGAATGACGGGCCAGTGTTGTGCCGGTGGAGGAGCCAGGCGGCCCTGCCCAGGCTGGGGGACGCGCAGGACTCGGGCGGAGGGTGGCCCCGGATCGGGGGGCACACGGTGCTGGGGGAAGCAGCTCGTGACCGAGGAGGAGGGAACCCCAGGTGGAGAGCTGGCTCAGGACGGACTGAAGGCGACACGGGAAAGACGATGAGACAGGAGCAGCCTGCGTGGGGCCGCTCGGAGGGGCAGCCCTCGGAGGGACGCAGGGCAAGCCGCCGAGCCCCCACTCCTGCCCAGATGGGGGGGCAGGCGGCGTGCAGGGCTGGGGAGGGTCTGGGGCGAGGGGGACCGTGTGCACAACCGCGGTCATGGCTGTGGTCACGTGGTCTAACCATGCTTGAGAGCAAGCCTGCGTGCTGGTGGCTGGGGTGCCCGGACAGCTCAGCCCTGCAGAGGGCAGGGGGGGTCCTCACCCCCAGATGGTCGCAGGCAGGAGCTGCAGGACCCCACCAGGGTAAGGAGTCTGCGGTCTGCTCCTTGGCGCCCAACAGGCACACAGTGTCCCCACCCCTACCTGTCTTTGCAGGAAGGCACGAACCTACTCAGGGACTGAGGGGTGGCAGGCGGCTGCTGAGAAGGAAGCAGGAGGCAGAGGCGAGCCGTGTGGGCGGGGCTGACCCAGCCGGGCACTGGGGACCGCCAGGCACCTCCGCCCACCTGCCTCACCACCCAAACCCACACGGGAACTCTCGGAGGGTGGCTGGAGGGCAGAGCCCCCGCTGCTGTCTCATGGGGTCTGCAGGGAGCTGCTGGCCCTGGGCCTGAGCGGGCAGCCTGCTGGGGCCCTTCAGCCCCCCACCCCCCTCACCCCCTCGGCCAGCTGCAAGGAATCTGCAGGGACCTTGGGGACTTCGTGGGTACCATGACAGGACAGCAGGGGCTACTCTGTGGGGCCTGGGCACGGCGGGCAGGCACAGGCCGCTGGCTGGGGCCCAGGACGCAGAGGTGGCTGCTTCCAGCCCCAGCCCCAGCCCCTGCCCAGAGACGGAGTCGCCCCCTCCCCCACCGCCCCCACCAGCCCCAGCTTCAAACAGGTCCTGAAGGGTGAGGAGAAGCAATCTTCTTCATATAAATGTTTAATTGGGAATTAATATTCATGAGGCTCCTGAAGGCCGGGGCGCGGGTTTAATAAATATTCACAAGGACGAGCCCCCCACCAAAGCCCGTGTTGATGCCTCCGCGTGGGCAGCATCCATTATTCACCTCCAGCCCAGGGAGGGGGAGGGGCGGGGCCTGCCCCGGCCGGGGCTCCTGGGGGAGGAACGGCTTCTGGGCTCCGCGAGGCTCACGGGGAACCGGCCATCTCTCCGCGCCGGACTGAGCTCTGCCCGCGCGGCTACCCACGGGCCGGTCTCCCGCGGGAGCTCCGCACGGGCTGGGGCCGGAGACTTCGCCTCCCGCAGGAGGCCCTCCCGGCCTCGGCCCTCCCGGCCTCCACCCTCCGGCTGGCCTTGCTCCCCTTGGTCCCCTGGCTGAGGAACACCGACGCGGCCTGCGACCAGCCCAGCCCCGGCTCGGCCGGGCAGTCGGGGCGCCCAGACAGGACCCAGTTTTCCAACTGGGACTCGCGCCCGCCCGCAGCCGCCCGCACGGACTTTCCACGGTGGAACTCGCACGCCCCCGCGTGGCCAGTGCTGGCACGGCGTCGCCCAGGACGCAGTCTGAGATCAGGGGGTGGTGCCCTTGGTGGTGGTGGGGCGGGGGCGACCCAGGGGCAGCCGGGCTGCACACCCGCACGACCATGACCCCGCACTGACCGCGTGACCTGAGACAGCGCCCCTGCCCGGCCATCCCTTCCCAACCCTGGGTGGGGATCCCACTCTGGTTGCCCCCCCCACCACGGTCATGCAGGAGTGGGGGTGCGGAGCCTACAAGCTCTGCCCCTCCTGATCCCCCCATCTCAGTCCACTGAGGGAGCCTCCACCCCCCCCACCTACCCCCCCAGGCAAGCCTCTGGGCTGACCCTCCTCCCCCTTACCCTGCCTCCTGTGCAGGGGTATGGGATGCGAACCCTGCCCCCCCCCCCATAGCAGCTCTCAGGAGGGCAGGGTCCCTACTCACCCGCAGTGCAGACGGGTCTGTGGGTGTCCATGGGGGTACAGACAGAGCCCCCAGCACCCCTCCCCAGCCTGGCTGGCAGGGTGGCTGGGCTCCTGTTCCCACCCTGTCCAACCACCTGCCCCCACTGCCCCTGGGCCCCCTCACACCCCAGAAGGAGAAGGAGGCAAAGGAAACAGCCCTCCAAGCGTTCTGAGCTGGTGGCCCCGGAGACCCCTACACGGCCCTGGGTCCCAGGCTGGGGCTGGAGGCCGAGGGGGCCAGCTCCCCGGGGTGCCAGAGCCAGGCCAGCTCGCTCTGGGCAGCCCTGTGTCCACCCCCCTGCCTGGCCCCACAGGGGGACACTTCCCTGGACCGTGCCACCCTCTCCTGTCCCCGGGGGTCCCACACCCACTCCCTGTGCTACCTGGGCAGCCGGAGGGCTGGGCTCTCCCTGACACCCATCTGTGCCCCAGAGAGAGGACAAGGCCCACCTGCCCCGCCTGGCCTGGCCCTGCAGACCCTCCACCCCTCCGGCAGCTCCTCAGAACCAGCTCTTCCCTGGCCTGCTGGGCCCTGCCCGGAGCAGTCTTCCCCTTCCCGTCACCCTGGTCTCCCCTGCTGCGCTGTTAGGGCTGAGGCACTTGCTCCCACGGGGCTTCCGAGGCCCCGGGTGAGGCCCGAGTGCTCTGTCCTCCCGACCGCAATCCAGACCTGAGTCTGTCTGGCGGGACCTGGGTGTTCGGGCTGCAGGTGGGCCGTCGTGGGCCACAGCACAGGCGGGCGGGGTCACGTTCAGGTCATGTCCAAAGGCCCCAAGCTGTGCACATGGTGCCCAGACAGACAATGCACCCAAAGTGTGGGCCGTTCACAGCCAAGGGCAAGGTCACGGCCCCAGGAAACAAAAGACCCCACCTGGCAGCCACACTCATGACGTGCTGGTTGTACTGCTGGCAACAAATTCTGGTCGGTCTAGTCCTTTACTGAGAGATACAAACATACATGTAACTGAGAAAAGTAACACAACGAAAGGCAGGCGCCAAGATTCCAAACAGACCATCTGGTGAGGACAAGGAGATAAGGCAGGAAACAGAGAAAGTTCAAAACGACTCCTACACTCCCGAGAACAGAGGCAGGCTGCTGTGGGGAGGGGGCAAGGAGCCCCGGAGAGTCCCCGGGGAGTCCCCGGAGATCCGGGGTGTGGCCGGCAGGGAGAGCAAGGAGCAGACAGACGTGGCCGGAACGGGAATGCGTCACGGGGTAGAGCGTCACTGAAGTCTCCCCGGGACCGAGCTGTGAAGTCAGAGGCTGTTAGCTGCGGTCATCAGTTCTTCCCTCCGTTGCCCATCTTCCACGCTAGAGCCGGGACAGTCGGCGCGCGGATCCACAGTCTCCCATGGAGTGAGGGTTTTCACAGGATGCACAGAAGACCCGAGGGACTTCTGGGCGAGATCCTCCCCCTCTCGTAAAAAGGCGCATGAGGACTTCCTTGCACCACAGTCACCTCCCTGCTTCCTTCCTTTAAACAGTGTTTGTGGACCTGAGGGCTGGCGCTCTGGCAGCCAAGTTGTGACAAAGAGGCAACAAGTCCACACACACAGAATGTCAGAGCAGAAGGAGGACCCAGCAGATTCACCTGAGCCTCTGGACTCACCCTGGGACCACCATCCTTCAGCTTCTGGGTAAATATGTGGGAGGTGTCCTCATGGTGAAATGGCGAATATCCGTGTGGCTTACACTCAGGGCTGCTTACCTGCAGCTGAACAAACCTTCCTAGAAAGGGGAAGAGAAGATGAGGAGACACAAGGTTTGGGAGCCACAGAGTAGGTGCCCTGGAAGGACATCATGGGAAGACGAGAAGAAGTGGGGAAAGATTTTAGTTATTTATTTTTAGAGAAAGAAAGAAAAACATCAATGTGTGGCTGCCTCTCAGGCGCCCCCTACTGGGGGCCTGGCCCCCAACCCAGGCATGTGCCCTGACTGGGAATTGAACCAGCGACCCTTTGGTTCCCAGCCCTCGCTCAATCCACTGAGCCACACCAGCTGGGGTGAATGGAGAAGACATTTTGAAGGGAACCGTCCCTGCAGGGTGGGCGAGTCTAGAGGTGGACAGCACGGTGACCGCAGTGAGTGACGCAGTGTCGGTTCCCGAAGTGCTCAGGGGGCGCCAGCTGCGCTAACCCGCAGCTCTGTGAGGGGCTGGGCCTGTCAGCATGCTGTATATGCGCACCTTAAACATGTGTAATTTTTATTCAAAATAAAATAAAGTTTAAAAAATTTTTATTTAAAGAAAATGAAGATAGTTTCCCTGACCTGAGCAAAGACTTGAGGTCTCGCTTGACCAGCTGAGGGACTGGTCATGGTGACCCAGGCAGGAATTTTGACCACTTTTAAGGGACACGCAGCCGTGGGCACGACACCCCATCTGCCGCCTGAGAGCTGACGGCCTGGAGCACCGCCTACCAAAGGGAAACTGGGGTCCTGGACGGCTCCGCCCGGCCCCCACTTGGGCAGGAGGGAGAAGCAACGTTGGCTGGTATTCAAAGACCCAACCCCCCTGCGCCGAGGGTGGGCGTGCAGACTGGTGCAGCCATTGTGGGGAACAGGATGGAGGGTCCTCATCAAGTTACAGACGCAACTGCCTAGTGACCCAGGGACCCCCGCTGGGAGTTTACCCGAGAAAACGTGCAACACTGTTTCAAAAGGATATAAACGCCCCTACGATCATTGCAGTGCTGTTCGCAACAGAGAAGGCATGGGCCCAGCCCCGGTGTCCGTCAGGAGAATCTCTGCACGTTCACACAGTGGGACATGACGCAGCTGCGACAAGGAAGGAGATCTCACCCTTTGCGGCAGCGCGGATGGGCCGGGGAGTATTATGCTACGTCAGCTAAGCCATTGAGAGAAACACAAGGACCATGTGACTTCACTCACGTGTGGAACCTAATGCACAAAGTAAAGTAACAGACAAAATGGAAACAGACTCACAGACACAGAGAGCAGACCCGGCTGTCAGAGGGGAGGGTGGTGGAGGGGCTGGACGAAAAAGGTAGAGGGATGAAGGAGGAGGAGGAGGAGACAGACAGACACAGCCGACAGCGTGCTGATCGTCAGAGGGGGGAGGGGGGAGGGCAAAGGGGGGACAAATGGTGGTGGGAGGGCACTTCTCTTTGGGTGGTGAGCACACGATACAACGTGCAGACGAGTCATCATAGAACTGTACGCCTGGAACCGGTGTGGTTTGGTGAACCAGTGTCACCACAATACAGTCCATTAAAACTATGCAAGACGAATAAACCAGACTCCTCGTATGCCCTCCCTGGAAGAGGAAGATCATTCCAACACCAGCAGCGTAAAAAAGTAAATTCGAGAAAGAAGACAAGATCAAAAGTGGGAAGAAAGGGGGGACACCACCTGGCCAGCGCGGTGACCGAGAGCATGGGCTTCGGCGCACACGGGCCTGGCGCCCGCCTTTCCAGGAAGGGCAAGAGGCTCTCGAGGAGGGATCCCTACAACTCGGCTGTGTGGTTCACAGGTTGGTGTGTGAGGGTGGACAAAGGTGCAACAGGTGAATCAGGAAAAAGAAGGCAGAACTGGTGGCAATATTAGTATCAGACAAAGGAGGTTTTAAGGCAAATGTATTGAATGGAATCAAAACCGCATTCCGTTTAGATAAAGGGGCGATCCGCCCTGTCGGCCCCGGAGGAGACAGTGAGCCCCGTGGCCCTCTAGCTGAGCCGCGGGGCACACACAAACCACCCGCACGCACGAACCTCCCTGCACACAAACCCCGCCCACATGCAATTGTGATTGGCTGCTGCGACTCTGAAGGATGAGGCCCGTAGTGTGCGGTGGGCATGCGGGAGAACCAGGAGAGCCAATGGCGTTCAAGCCCTGAGAACCAGGAAGCCAATGGCGTTCGAGCCCTGAGAACCAGGCGAGCTGGCAGTGTGAGCTCGAATGCAGTAGCAGATTCGGTGTCTCAGTTCAAAGGCAGCGTCCCCCTGACCCGCCGTTTTTCTGTGCTCGGGTCTTCGACTGATTGGGGAAGGCCCACCCGCAGTGTGGCGGGCAGTCGGCTGTACTCAGTCCACCAACTTACCATAGACGTTCCTGTCATGGAGAAACGTCCTCACAGACACCCGAGGGTGACGTTTACCCAAACACCCATGGCCCATTGAAGTTCACGCACGGAATTAACCATCACCCCCTGGCTGGTGTAGCTCAGTGATCGAGTGTCAGCCTGCCAACCGGGGTCGCTGGTTCGATTCCCAGTCAGGGAGCATGCCTGGGTTGCAGGCCAGGTCCCCAGCAGGGGGCGTGCAAGAGTCAACCACACACTGATGTTTCGCTTCCTCTCTTTCTCCCTCCCTTCCCCGCTCTCTATAAATAAATGGATAAAATATTTTTTAAAAGTTAACCACTACTTGGGGTCAGCCTGGGTTCTTCCCATCTCATCCGTGCACCTGTGACCTCGCTGAGCAAGGAGGAGGCAGAGCTGCTCATCACAGCGGTGGCTGACTGCTCCCACCCCCTACCCCGGCGTCAGGGCCGCTGCTGGGAAACCATGTGTGAGACTCACAGGACACGGCGCCCAGTGGCCCGTCCCAGGGGACGCCCCCAGCCCCTCGGGAGGCCTCCCCGGCGACACAGGAAGCCCGGACTGGCAGCAGTGCGCCCTGGAGAGCCCAGTCAAAAGTCCCAGCCCCCGAGGGGTTTGGGAACTGGCGGAAGAACTCCGGCTGGTTATTCACGAGACTGCAGCCCGCCCCCCCGCCCCCCCGCCCCCCGCCTTGCTCCCCGCCCCGCAACGCCCTCTGCTCCGGGGCGGGGCCAGGGGCAGCAGGTCCGGGAGTGAGAGGACCCCCGGCCCCGCCCAGGCGCCTCTGCGCTTTCCTGCTTCCGGGCCTTCACACCTTCTCCGGGGGGGGCCTACGAGGCTGCGCGATCGGCTTTGTTCCCTGAGCTCCTCCAGGGGGCAGCGCACGTAGACACGGATGCGGGGCTGGCGGACCCCGGGCACGGCTCCCGAGGCCGCGTCGCAGTCATTAACCTTCTGCTCCGGAACACACGGAGAGAAGCTGCTGGAAACCCCGGGAGGATCTGCCTGAATGACGGCCACGGCGGGAGACCGGCACGCCCCCTGCAGCCAGCGCCAGATCGAAAGGAGTGCAGGGGAGAAAGTACAAAGACGACGATCGACCCCCATGAATTAATAGGCCGGCAGGCAGGACTTCGCGTTCAACAAAGGAGGGAGGTGCGCCCTTTCAAACGCCACCAAACAAAACAGGAGTTTTGGGGGGCCCCCCAACATCTCCGTGGGTCCCTCAGAGGGGAAATAGTGGGCGCCAGTGTCCCCCAAACACACGGTACAAACCCGCTCTCACAACAGAGTGATTTAAAAAATATTTATTTATTTTCAGACAGGGGAAGGGAGGGAGAAAGAGGGAGAGAAACCTCGATGCGTGGCTGCCTCGCGCGCGCCCCCTGCCGGGGACCAGCCGCAACCCAGGCCTGTGCGCCCCGACCCGGACTGAGCCGGAGACAGTCTGCAGGCCGGCGCTCAGTCCACGGAGCCGCCCAGCCGGGGCACGACTGGGCGCGTTTCACAGCTCTTCTGGGCTTCGGCAGCGCACATCCGACCGGGCCTGCCACCCACGGGCTGGCTGCTTCTGCCTCCCCACCTGGAGGGCCACGCTGTCGTCCCCCGCACGCCGCAGGGCTCCGAAGCTTAAACAGGATCAAGTCCTTCGAACCCGAAGGGCACAGACGGTCGCACGGGGTACCACGGGCCTCACGCACCCCTCCGGCTTAAGGAGGAAGCGAAGCGTCCCATCAGGGACGCTCCTAACAAGTTCGACGATGAGGGGGCGGCAGGCCAACGCAGCCGAGGCGGCCCTCCGAGGACACCCGGCGGCCGCGAGCGGCTCCGACGGGCGGGAGGGAGGGGCGAGGCTGAGCCTGCCTTAAAGACGCGGCGCTGCGCGCAGGAAACCACCGCGGCCGCCGCCGGGCCCCGGCCCCTCCCTCCGTGGCCCCGCCCCTCCCGCCGTGGCCCCGCCCCCTCGAGTGACGTCCGACTGACGCACGGGGTGCGCGGTGCTCCGGGTTTCTGCAGGCCCACGTGTTCCTCCTAGACCCGGAGAGGGCGGAGAGGGGCCCGGCGGCAGGGCCGCTGCAGCGGGCTGTGCAGGCGCTTTTCTCCTCGCCGCCCAGCAGGCCTCCCGAGCTCACAGCCAAGCGGAAAGAGCCGCTCGCGGACGCGCGGCGCCTGCGCTGCCCCCGCCCCGCCCCTGCCCCACGCCCTCTCCACGCCTCGGCCGCCTGGTTCTCTGGCTCCGCTCCGGGTGACTGCAGACGCGGGCCCAGCCCCTGCAGCTCCTCGGCAGACCGGCCGTTAACGAGCTCCGACGTTTGTTCGCGAGGCCGCCGTCTCTTCGGGAGAGAAGGGTCACCCGGCCCCGGCAGGCAGCGAAGCTCTGACTCGCGCCGCGTGGTCCAACCCCGAAGCCACGGCGCAGAGCCCGACGCCACTCCCAGAGGACGGCCTGCTGGGCGGTGGGCTCCAGCGCACGGAAGTCCGGCAGGCGGGCACGGAGCGGGCCAGTGGCTGCCGGGGCTGGGGACGTGGTGGTCGCGAGGCGATGTTACCCAGGTGCCCCGCGGACGCGTTCTGCGTGAGCCACCCCCACGAAGGTTTACACCCCCTCCCCTGGAGCAGCCCCTCCCCGCGGGCCCCTGTCCCCACCCTCCCGCCCGGGGCACCCTGACGGGATCTTTGCCTCCGCGGGCCGGACTGACCGGTTCTACAACTCCACGCGGCAGCACTTCTACAAGACCGCAGTCTCGTGTGAAGATGTCTTTCCCTCAGGGGAACGTCTTGGAGACTCACCCGTGTTTTTGCTGCGTCAGCCTAAAAATGAAGGACGAGCATTTACTTGAGATCAGTAAGAACGTTCTGGAAGCACTGATTCAGGCAGAAGCCGAAAGGGAGTTCAAGCAGGAGGCCAAGCCAGGGGCGTCTCACGAGGAAGGCAGGGGACAATGGCACCGCAGAAGGCAGGCATGGCCGCTGGCGCGGAGAAGGTCACGCCGACAGGATGTTTACCCCGAAGAAGGTTTCTCACAGTCAGCACAGCCCGGTTCCCTTTGCAGCTTTCGCAACCGTCGTTGGAGACACACGGTGTCCCCAGGCCCTGACCCAAGGTCACCCGCCTTCAACATTCCAAAGGCTGCAGGCAGAAGGCGCCCGGGCGGCTCCCCAGGGTGGCAGGTCCAGCTCCCCTTCTAGGGGGCTTCATTTATATTGTTTTTACACGATACCAGCAGTTAATTTTCATAACAGGTGTGGGGTTTTTAAACATATCCAACAAAGCCTAAGTATTGGGGCGATGTAATACTCACCACCATCCATTTGTAAAGGAGAATTCTTTAACTGGCGTACATTTTCCTCTTTCACCCGCACTTCCCTTCTGCTTTGCCCAGAGATTCGTTCTCATGCCACAGACTTTGTGCTTGAAAGACTTCCGTTGACCACCCACCGTCTTTCCTCAATGAAAATGTGTGTGTAAACTACAATGTCACTTTTTACTCCTTACTGCAGGAGGGTCTTAATGATCTTCAAATGTTTTGCTGGATTCAGTTATTTTAAAAATTGTTAGCTTTCAGTCACAGCCACAGACTTAGATATCATTTATATAATACATTTTGATTTTTTAAAAGTTGTCAGGAAAGTACATTTTCGTTGGAAATGCGCCTCTCCGTGGAACGCGTGGGACTTTTTGCCGCTTAATTCCTGTGTCCACGTGAATATTACTAACTGTTAGAGACCCAGTGTTCAGCGTCACCCTGACTCCCACTTCGGGGGCTTTGAAGATGTCAGCACTAAGCAGCCGGGTTCACCTCAGTGAGCTCGTGGGGACGAAAGGAGTTCCGTTACCACAGCTCCAAATATCATACAGGCACGGCAGCGAAAACGGCGTGGCGCCCAGCCACCTCACCACGTGCCCAGGGCCAGCGGGCAATGCTCCTGGCGCAGGGCGCGCGGCCGATGCCCCTGCATCACCCGCTGCTGTGGAGGTCGAGGTGCTGAAGTTCATTCCCCCAGAACTGCGTGCGCCCGCCCAGCCCTGGGAGGTCTTCCTGGGCGCCGGGAGTTTGGAGACACCTCTGGCTACCTCCGCCCTGGTTAGGGTCCACCGGTCAGCGCAGACAAAGGAGCCTGATGCCGCCTTGCGCCACCAGAGGGCGCGCCTCGCCCCCAAAGGGAAAGGGGCGGGTGGCCCTGCACCTGGTCCTGGGCTCGGCCCGCGCCCTGCCCCCACCCCCTGGCTGAAGGGCCTGGCTGGAGGCTTGCCAGCCCCGTGCTCTCGCAGGTCCCCAGCCTGGGGATAAGCCGCTGGGTCTGAGAGGACAGTGGGCTGCACCCCTGCAAAGGTAGGAGGGCCCCGCTGGAATCCGGGCCTGGCGGAGCCTTTGGTTCCTCCGTGTGGGGTGGTGGACACCTGTTTCCCCAGGTGCACCTGGCAGAGCACCTGCCTCCAAGGTCCATTTGACCAGACTGGACCCCGCACGCCGGTCCTCAGCTTGGAGCTCCCCCAGCGCTGTGGGGCTCACCCCAGGGGCACCCCAGCGGCTGAGCTGATGCTGTGCACAGCGGGCCGGAGCGGGCCCTTCCTTCCGGGCGAGTTTGGGAACCGAAATAGAAGCGTTTCCACCAGAACCTCGGGACACTTAGAAAAGGCACCGCAAGGAATCGGGGCCTGACTGGGGCTCCAGGAGGTGCTCTGCGGGCGCTCTGGATGCTGCCGGGGTGGCAGGGCCCGCGCTGGCCTGAGGCCAGGGACAACGTGGGGCCCGGGAGGGGGACAGAGGGCAGCTGTCTGTCCCGAGGGAATGAGCTCCCGTCCCCACAGGGAGCAGAGCTGGGCAGGCGGGGAAGCTGTGAAGGGGCCCCACTCCTGCGACCCTGAGCCCCCGGAGGCCCGGTCCAGCCTGGAGGGGGCTTCCTGCCCCAAAGGCCTCTCCCAGCAGTTCCCAAGCCCCGGCCATCGAGTGTCCCTCAGGACAGACGCCTCCCTCCCTGCCCCCCTGCGGTGCAAGGAGCCTGCCTGGATGTGGCCCCAGCCGCTGACCTGATTCCCAGTGACCTGATTGGCAGTGAGCAGGCCCACGCCTGCCCGAGGGCCTGTCTGGGAGCATGTCGGGGCATGCAGGCCCTGGGCACTGAAGGGCAGACGCAGGGGCGGGTCCCACTTCTCTAGGGAGCCCCCACCCCCATCCTTCGTAGCAGAAGATCCCAGAAGCCCTGGGGGGAGCAGCCAGGTTCACCGAGCCCCTCGGATGAGGAGGGGTGCCCCTGGCTGGGCAGCAGAGGACCGGACCCCCCCGCTGCCACCCTTGGCCTTCTCCACCTCACCTGCAGGATGGGAAGGAGGTGGCCCAGCAGGGCGCCCGGGGAGCTTCCCGGGCTGCGGGGAGCCCAGCACCCCGTGGATGGTCTGGCAGGTGCGGTGGCCCTGGCGCTGGCTGGAGGCACTGCCTGAGAGAGACTCACAGGGTCCGGGACACGGGCGCCCACGCAGTGTTTAGGGTGACGCAAACGCACATGCTCCACCCACATTCGCCCCCCCCCCAGCCTCGCCTGTGGGAGCGAGAACTGTGGGGCTCCCGCCCTTCCTCGTGTTGTGGAAGCTGAGGGCATTGAGGGGCCATTGTGGCCCCTGCCCAGCCCCGGGCATCAGGCTCCCGCGTGGGCCCTTGCTTCTGTGCGGACAGTGACCAGGGCTGCCTGCCTCCACTCTGGGAGCTGCCTGCAGAGGGGTCCTCCCCCCTGGATGGGGCCCAAAGGTCAGGGACTCGGGGTCTCTTGGGGTGGCTTTGGGTGACTTGGGACCCAGGAGGAAGAGGGGGTGGCTGGAAGCTCTTCACCTGCTGAGAAAGGTTTGTGTTGTGTTACATCGCACCTGCTGGGCTGTGTCAACATTGTGCTGTGCTGTGCTGAGCTGTGCTGTGTTGTCGCGGCGGGTTGACAGGAGCTAAGCGGACCTCGCTGATTGCCCTCCCACGCTGCAGAGCTCTGGGGTGTCTCCGCACCAGTGTGGGGGTGCCATCTGCCCACACGGCCACCTGCACCCGCTGGCCGGGCGTTTTCCAGATTGCCCCTCGGTAGTGTAAGGCCCCAGGGCCCCCGGAGCCCCCACAGAGAGACCCGCACTTGGGCGGCTGCAGCCCAGCGTGCCCTGCAGCGGAGACCCTCGCCGTCCAGGGTCGGAAGCAGGGGAGGCGTCCCTGGACCTTGGAACGGGCACACCCGGCCGGGCTTTCCAGGCTGCAGGCTTCGCCGGAAAGACTCCGGATGCGGGAGAAGGGTGACCCGGGCGGCAACAGGCAGGCAGACAGGCTCAGCGCCCAGCCGCCTGCGACCACAGGGCTGTCTCGGGGGACGGCTGTCTCGGGGGACGGCTGTCTCGGGGGACCGCTGTCTCGGGGGGCCGCTGTCTCGGGGGGCCGCTGTCTCGGGGGACCGCTGTCTCGGGGGGCCGCTCAGGTGGCGGATCCGCAGACGTTCCCATGCCTCTCGTCTTGGGCCTCCCGCCCCGCCCCCAGCTCCGGGGCCTGCTGGTGTGCCGAATTATGGAGTTGTCGTGGAAATAAAGGCCACAGGCCCCAAAACGAAGGGAAATGGGGAGGCCACTGCCCTGGGCTGCCCAACCGAACGGGAGTCTGGGGGGGGGGGGGGGCGGGGCCACCCAGGCACAGTCCCGCCTCCCTCCGCGGGAGACCCCCTTCTCCCGGGTGCGGAGTTCGGCACCGGGAGCCTGGCAGGGAGGGCACCGATGCTCCGGGCAGAGCGAGCCGGGCCCCACCAGAGCACACGAGTGGGGAGGTTAATCAACAGAACTCCAGGGGGACCTCACGCCCCACCACGCACCGTCAATCACCCCGAACGGCTGTCTCCACTCTGTTTCTCCAGAGGGAGGAGGGTCTTCTCCTCGCCCGGCAACCACTCAGCCAATGAGAGGCAGTTGCAGCTCAGCCAATGAGGCGCCTCGACACTTCCAGCTCCCGGTTTCCTCCAATGGGCTCTCGGTTCACAACAGCCCTCGGCACCCGTCTTTGCTCTATAAAAGTACGCTCCTCGCCTTTGTTCTTCTTGGGCCTTGCGCGCCCTGCACCATCGGGTCTGTGTGCCCTGTTACGTTTCTTTGTTGCTCCGGAACAACCCATTTTGCTGGAGAAATACCGAGCTCTCTATTTGCTTAAGATCAGCAGGAGGAAATGCGGGCCATGAACCCCGCGGGCCTGGGTACTTGGAAGGACGCACTGAGCGGCCCAGAGACCCAGGAGAGCAGCTGCGGGCGGGGTGGGGCGGGCGGAGACCCCAGGGCCCAGCCTGAGCCCCAGCGCGGCTGCCGGGCCGTGACTCTGCGACGCGGGCCGGGGACGGAAGGCTGTGGGCAAGGGAAGAGCAAGGCTTAGGGGTCAGCTAGGAAAGCGGGGAGGGATCCTCAGCCGTCCTCTTCGGAGCCCAGCCCCAGCGGACGAAGGCAGCCCGCGTCCTTCTGGTAGGGGACTTAAGAGTTGGAAAGTTTCAGTTTAAGTCACAGCTGATAAGCTTAGTAATCGATGCCTGTAAAAGCTTTTGTGCCAGGAACTGAAGGTCCGACCCGCCCTGACTCCAGGAGGCCGTAAGCACTTCCACCTTTGTTCCTGCGGAGGACTGTGCGCCGAGACGGTGTCTGAGCCCTTGCGCTCCAGGGCAAGCTGACCACGCCCCAGGGCGAGAATGCTGGGGTCGGCTTGGGTTTTTGGGGTTTTTTTTTAAATCCAATTAACTCCTCCCTGAATTTCAAAACCCCTCACGCACTCTGTTTGCTCCCTGCAATAAAAACCTGGGCCTGGAGAGAAGAGACCAGATGGTCTGTTAGGGAGCGAACCCGCCATCCTCTCAGATCGCCGGCCACCTGAACGAAGCGCCCGCAGAGATTCAGTCCCCGTCTCTGCTTACTGGGCTTGGTAGTGACAGGCGGCCCGAACCCTGGTGTCTTTTCCGGTTTCACTTCCCCCTGCAAAGGCGAGGGTCGGCCAGGTGAGGGGATGTCCAGCGACCAGGCCCCAGACCCCAAAGCACTGCCAACAGGGGAATGTGGCCTGGCTCTGGGCCTGGGCCCCCTGTGGCCGGCTGCCCGTGGCTGCTTCCTGACCACCCAGAGGTGTGCGAAGCTCCTCAGATCTGAAATCCGCCGTCTCCTCACGAGGCCCAACTGCTCTCGGCGGGCCCCGGATTTCAGAGCCACGGTCTGGGCACTGGGGATGCTGGGGCTCGGCGGGGCGGGGGGGGGGGGGAGTTGTCAGCGGGCTCGGCATTCCTGAGCCTCAGACAACAGAGAGAGAGACTCAGAATAACTCGTCTGTCCACACGCTGAAGGGCTCCCCACCCCACCACCCACGAGAAACCCAGTTTGCCTTCTTCTTGAGTTCCCCTGGACAAGTCCGGGAAGGCTCTGAGACACGGTACCTCCCGTGACAGCAGCGGACGGCGGAAGGAGGACGCGGGGGAGGCCAGTCTGTTAACCACGGCTGGGGGCAGGGAGACGACCAAGACGGACGCCATTCCTGGGCGTGTGTTGGAACTTCATTGACACAATAAGCTGGAGAGGAGGGCCGGCCACCAGACCACCGCACCCTGCTTGCATGGTCCTGGGGCCCACAGCCAGGCCTAACCCCGAAGGGCCAGCGCTCCTTCGGGGGGCTCGCCCGCACCTTCTCCGGCCCTTTCCCTGCAGCCCGGTGAAGTGCTCTCAGATCAACGCACGTCTCCCTCCCCAGTGCTGTTCGCACAGAAGAGCCTGCCCGCTCCGGGACGGGACACGTCCGTCCCCTCCACCCAGCCCTGCCTCCGGAGGTCCAGGCTTGATGCCCCAGCACCTGGTCCTTCTCTGACTGGCATGGGCCTCCGTACACGCTCTCTTTCAGGAAAGCTTTCCGTCGTTAACGTTTGTAACCACCTCAGTATTTCTCGTCTGTAAATGCGCCGGTTCTCCGGTTTCCTCGGACCCGTCGCCGCATCTACCTGAGTGAGCTCTTCGGCAAGTGCTGGGGTTTTTAAAGCGTTATCGAGGATAGTTGATATTAAAAAAAACCTGTGCAGGTATAATATAAACCCCTTGATGAGTTTTGAACAAGTGCTCATTGTCATATCCATGTGACTCATAACTTTACCCCTCTTTGAAAACTGTCATTAACGTATTTCATATAACTAGTCACTTGCTGTATTTATTTAATGCCGCATACAAAACAGCCTCGAAAATGAAGCCCTTTTGAAAAGTCACCAGACCATCTGATTTTCTTCCCCGGACAGACAACTTGGGCATTTGCCTGGCTTCCCATGGGATCTGGTTTCTTTAATATACATTAAGTTTACAAAAATATGTCTCAAGACTGGTCAGTCTGGGTCAGTTTCCCTGAGTATGGGATGTGTCTTTTCAATATATACATTTCAGCCCAGGCTGGTGTGGCTCAGTGGGTTGAGTGCCCGACAGCAAACTGAAGGGTTGTTGGTTGGATTCCCAGTCAGGGCACATGCCTGCCTTGCGGGCCAGGTCCCCAGTAGGGGGCGCAAGAGAGGAAACCACACACTGACGTTTCTCTCCCTCTCTTCCGCTCTTCCGTCCCCCTCTCTAAAAATAAAAAATAAAGTCTTAAAAATACATATGTATACATTTCAAATCTCTGTATGCCAGGTGAGTTGTCTTGGATTTCATTTTTTAGTGCTTTCTTGTTTGTTTCTTCCAGGAAATCCAATTATACATATGTTGGCTCTTTCTTTTTTTTTTTAAACACCTTGACTGAGATTTAATTTATGCATGAGACATAATGTAACGGGGTGCAGCCAAGAGGGGGCCCCAAGTAGGGATTTGTAACGGGGTCCAGAAGAGCTTGGAGATGATGGGCCCCACTCCACAGGGCCACACCTGCCTGGAGTGCTGGCAGCTGTGGCCAATTGTGGGAGGAGCCGGAAATGGGGCTGCAGAGGAGGATTGGCGCTGGGATTTACATGGAGGTGCGGCAGCCATCGGGCGTCTCTTTTTGGGACCACGCGTCTGTTCAGACCACACGGCTTTGGTGTCTGGGCTGGGGTCACATGTGCTCTTGGGTGAGAGTCCGGACCACGAGGCTTTGGAAGTGCTCCCTTTTGCCACGTGGAGGGTGCCGGGGGGACTGTGTGTATTGGTGGGGAACTTTGTATTATTTTGAATAAATAATAAATTCCTTTTCACTGATCTCTGGTATTAAGAGATGTCTTTCCTCAGGCGGTGGGCAAAACGAACCCCGTAGGTGGGGAGGAACCCCTGGAGGAAAAGGGGGATCTATTATATCATTCAGCACCCCCAGGTCTGTAACAATAATCATAAAACTCACCCATTTCAAATACACAGGTCGACATTTTTTAGTCCATTTAGAAAGCTGCACGACCAAGCTACCGCCCTGATCTGATCTAAAAACGTGTGTCGCCCCAAAAAGGAACCTCTCCTTTCCCAACAGGCCTGGCCCCGGCAGCCGCTACCCTGCTTTCTGTCCCCAGGGGTCCCTCCACTCTGGGCGTCCTGCATCAGTGGGGTGGAAGGTGCAGCCTTCTGTGTCCTGTTTCTCGGTCTGTTCCTGATGTGGCCATGTCAATGCTTCCTTCCTCTTCACAGCCGAGTGCGACTCCACCAAGCGAGTGCGCGGCGCTTGGCCTGCCAGCCGGCGGACACCTGGGCCGCTTCCTCGTTCTGGCTGTGGTGGACGGCCAGGCACGGGGCCCCAGTGTGGACGCTGTTCCCACGCGCTTTGGCATGAACCTAGGGGTGCAACCCCCCTCAGCGGGAACCTCCGTTAACTTTGGGAACCGGCAGGCTGTTTGCCACCCGGCCGCAGCGTCCCCACCAGCGTGTGCGAGGGTCCCGCCTTCTCCACGCCTCCGGGTGCTGCCAGCACCGGCCTTCACCAGCCCCCCACCAGGGCGGGGGCAGGGGCGGGGGCGAGGGGGGGCGTCCCGGCGCAGCTTTGCCCTGCAGTCTCCTTGAGCTTAGCGGCTGTGCCTGTGAAGACCTTTGCCTGTTTTTCACGTTTGCCCTGAAATTTTTTTTCACTGGGTTCATCATTTCTCTCCATCTTTCTCAAAACATTTTCTTTTGTGTTTATAACACTCTTGGGTTCTCTCTGCTTTAGTCTTTTTTAGTAAGATTTTATTTATTTTTAGAGAGAGGGGAAAGGAGCTAGAAAGAGAGGGAGGGAAACACCAATGTGTGGTTGCCTCTTGTGCGCCCCCTACTGGGGACCTGGCCCGCAACCCAGGCCCGTGCCCTGACTGGGAATCGAACCTGCTACTCCTTGCATCACAGGCTGGCACGCTCAATCCACTGAGCCACAGCAGCCAGGGCTCTGATTTAATCTTAAATTCTGAAATAATGTTTATTTTATTTGGAATTCTATGTTCCGTCACTTCCTGAGTTTTTCTGATTCAGGTTTATTTATGTTTTTCTCAGGATCTTACTGTCTTAAAGCTTGTTTTGGAGGATTAGGTTGTATTTTCATCTGCATGACATCGACCCTCCAAGACGGCTCATCAGTCCCGGGCTCCCACTGACCCCACTCCGGAGTAGTCCCCACCCCTTTAAAACCAGGAGGACGGGTGTGACCCGCAGCGCAGTGACATTGTCCGCCTCTGAGGCCTGATCATAAAGGTCCTGGAGCCTGCCCTGGGTTTCTGAGGCGCCGCCCCTGGGGGCAACCCGGCAGCTCCTGGAGGAGCCCCCACAGGGAGGGCCCAGCCTGCCCCACCCCCTGCCCAGTCCGTCCCTTGGAGGCAGAGCCTGGAGCCCCAACCGAGCCGACCAATGGCGGGGGCCCAGCAGACCTCCCAGGCGGGGCTCCGACCCACCAGCCCGCGGAGACCACACTGTCAGTGATCGGTGGGCCGGAGGCTGTGTCAAACCAGTAGTGTGGGTGCGGGACCCACAAGCCCCGGGCAGGTGGGTTGGTGGGAGTGTCCCGCTGTGCAGGACACCCTGCTGCTCCTGGCCGGCACCCCCCACCCCCCACCCCACCCCCCGCCACTTCTCCGGGCGCATTCCCACACAGCACTGGCCACAGGACATGTCTGTTGCTTGTTTTCCCTAAAAGCCATTTCCTGTGCTTGGTGGGGGGCGGGAGGGGGTGTCTCCACCGCTTCTGCAGTTCACGCTGCCGAGGGCGGTGCTCCCCGGTCCCGCTGCTCCGTCCGGGCCAGTTTCTCCCACGACCCTGTCCTCCCAGGTTGGGTCTGTCTGGCGCTGGCCTCTCCGGAGCCTCGGCTGGCTGGCCGGCCCCGGGAGCTCCGGGCTCTCCTGGCCACGCGAGGACCCTGCCTGCGGGGACGGTCTCGCTGCCTCTGTCGGGGTGCTCAGCCCCGCCACACGCCCCAGCTGCTTCCCCGCCCCGACCGAGGTCACAGGGCCTGCAGGCGGCCGGGGTGTCCCACCCCCCCACCAGCAGGGGGCCCAGCGGACACGCGAGTTACTGCCGGGGGTGGCGGGGCAGTTGGGCTTTGCCATCCTGGTGGCTCGCGTGTTTGTGGGGAGGTAGGGGAGCCTCCGCCCTGTGCCACCCCTGCCACAGCCTCCCCAAACCCAGGCTGTCACCGAGTTTCAGTGGCTCGGAGCACAGATCACCTTGTGCCTGGACCTGGGGGCCAGGGATTCAGCTGCCTGGTGGCGGGCTGCTGTGTTGGCAACATCAGGGGGAAGCCCACTGACAGACCAGGCGACGCTGACACTGCGTGTGTGGGGAGTCGACAGAAGCTAGCCTCCCCACCCGGTCCCGGGGTGTGGCCGAATGGGGACGTTCCTGAACCCTTCTGGGCCCTGGACACCCGGGCCGCCCGGGCCGGCTGCTCAGGAAGCGGCTTCTGGCTGCGTCAAATAAAACAGCGAGTCACGGAGGAGACGGGTCACACCGACAACACGCACTTCCCCGAGAAACAAGGCTGGTTTGCTGTGATAAGCGAGCTCCCCGGTCCGTGGGTTCATGAGCACCCAGCAGCAGGGCGAGGGGCCCCAGGGTGGTGGGGGAGGGGCCATTCGAGGGGTTTCCTGCTGTGGTCCCCTCGGGCCTGGGCCGGGCCCTCACAGTCGGGGGCACCGCAGTTAGGGAGCGGCGAGTGAGGGTAAGGATGTGGCTTTTCCAAGCTCACAGATGCCCCGAATTCTGCGCCCAGCCGGTCCCAGCTGGGCAGCCAGGTGGGGTTCACACGAGGGTGACCAGGTGTCCCCGGGGACCTCTGTGGGGCCGGGGACATGTCTGCCCCTTGGCTCCTCACCCCCGAGTGGTGAGTGGCAAGTGGACCGGTCACACACCTCCGGTCCCAAGCGTTTCTCTCCCGAGTCCCCCGCGGTCCTGCCCCCTCCCTGCGGCAGAGCCGCCGGCACAGCCTGGCTCTTATGCCTTCGTGGGAACCCCCTCTCTTCTTGGGAGCTTTTAGAGTTCTCTCTCTGTAACATTTGAGAACAAAAATACATCTGGCTGTCCTTGCTTCTTCCACTGGCGGCTTCTGAGGCCCGTGAGCTCCGCCGACGTCAGTTCTGGCGACGAGAAAACAGTGCTGAGGCGGCGTGGGAGGGAGAGAGGAGAGGGGAAGCCAGCGGAGACTGGTCAGGATCCCGGGGTGGCTCGGGACTCTGAACCAACTTCCCCATGACTGTGAGTGACTGTGACCTCGGTCACCTAAAGACAGTGACAGCCAGGAGCCTACTACCCTGGGGCCCCGGAGGCAGTAGAAGTTAAATTCGGTCAGAGGGTAGCCCAGCTCCGCTAGGGCTCTTGGCCTACGAGAAGAGGAAGGGACACCAGAGTGTCGCCACCCCCGCCCCAGCCACAGCATGACAGCACAGAAAGGGGCGAGGGCATCTGCAGCCCAGGGGGGTCCTCACCGGACCCTCCCCAGCGGGCACCTCCATCTCCAACTCCCAGCCTCCAAACTCGGAGAAGCAAGGGTCTGTTGTTTAAGCCTACAGCCTCCGCTACGTTGTTACACAGCCTCACAGCCTCCGCTACGTTGTTTCACAGCCTCTGCTACATTGTTACACAGCCTCACAGCCTCCGCTACGTTGTTTCACAGCCTCTGCTACATTGTTACACAGCCTCACAGCCTCCGCTACGTTGTTTCACAGCCTCACAGCCTCTGCTACATTGTTACACAGCCTCACAGCCCCCTGCTACATTGTTACACGGCCTCACAGCCTCTGCTACATTGTTACATGACCTCACAGCCCCTGCTACATTGTTACACAGCCCCAGCTGACCCAGGCCACAGCCCTGAAGCCAGACAAGGGCCCTGCATCCCTAGGTGCTGCCTCTGACCCCGGACTGAGCTCCTCCCCTGGCCCTTCTCCCCGCCCCCTCCCCAGACCCTCCCCGAGCCCTCCCCAAGGGCCCGCCCTGGGCTGCTGCTGCCCCGAGGCTGGTTGGAGGTGCCACCCCACGGCAATGGAGGCCCCAGCTGGGTCCTGAGAGCTGCAGACACTCAGCCAGAAGCTTGGAAAGAAAAGCCTTGTGTCCTGGTACCCCCTGCCCCCGCCAGGGAATGCAGCCCATTCTCCCTCCCACCCCCACCGCAGAGCAGATGACATCCCGGGTACAAAGGCCTTTTGTCCGTCTGGCCAGGTGACCTCTAGTTGACATGGGAGCTGGAGAAACACAGCCTCAGCAGCAGGACAGCCACAGCAGCTCCCTTGCCCCGCCCCCCCCCCCCCGCGGAGCCCCCCACTCTCCCCCAGGCTCAGTGGGAGGGCGCTCGGAGAAGGGAGAGGGCCTGCTGTGCCAACGCCCCCCCGGCTGCAGGGCCCCGTGGTGAGAATGACCTTGACACCCCCTTCCCCTGAGAACCCAGGCTGCACACAGTGCTCCCTGATCCTTAGTTACCCACAATGCACTGTAGACCCAGACGGGTCCCAGGGAGCCTTCTGGTGTGGTGGGAATGCCCCGTGTCCTGTTCAGGGTGTGTGCGGGTGGATGGATGGATGGTGGGTGGATGGTGGGTGGATGGTGAATGGATGGATGGTGGGTGGATGGATGGATGGATGGTGGGTGGATGGTGGGTGGATGGTGAATGGATGGATGGTGGGTGGATGGATGGATGGTGGGTGGATGGATGGATGGTGGATGGATGGGTGGGTGGATGGATGGTGGGTGGGTGGATGGTGGATGGATGGTGGATGGATGGGTGGGTGGATGGATGGTGGGTGGGTGGGTGGTTGATGGATCAGTGATGGGTGGTGGATGACTAGGTGGATGGATGTTGGGTTCTGTAAAGATTTTCACACTAAGTGGCCTTAAGTGCCCCACGACAGAGCCCGCGTGGGGGCAGAGGGGGTGCCGGCTCTGGGGAAGACCCGGCTCTGGCCCCGCCTCCACCTCTGTGTGGTCTGTGTCTGTCGAGAGGAGCACTCCGTGGTGCCCCAGACGAGCGGCCGCCCCAGGCGCTGGGCCTGGGCTCTGGGCCCCTGAGCCGGGAAGGGGGCGAGAGGACTCGGCCACAGGACCCCACTCCCTGGGGAGTCTCTGCCTTCCCAGGAAGGGGGCCTCTGTCCCCAGCTCCGGGGAGCCGCTCCCCAGACAAGCGGCCACCCCCGGGGCTGAGCCCCAGCTTGCCGGCGGTGCCTCCCTGCAGAGGCCTCCGAGGACACGCCTGTGCTGCCTGGGAGCCGGGAGCCACGGGGACCACGCCTCACCTGCCAGGCCCACCTCCACCTGCAGGGAAGGGGCTACGGACACCCAGCCAGCAGCCCCCGTGCCCCCGCTCACGGAGAACTGCCCGCCTCCCCGAACCAAGGCTTCCCCTCCCCGCGCCTCGCCCTCCCGGCCTTCCTGCCTCAGGGACGGGTGGTCAGAGCTGGGGGCACCCGACTGTCCACGGGCGTCCGTCTGTCCCCAGGACTCCCCCGGGGGTGGGGCTTCTCATCATCAAGGTCATCGTCCTCCGAGGGCCCAAGGCCCCCCACGTGGGGGCGGAGCCAGGCCGGCTGGCCCAGGCCCTCGCCCCTCGGGTGCCGTCAGTTCCCCTTTCCCTCCCGCCGCCCCCACGTCTGACGGTGTCTGACTGCGGCAGCCACACGGCTCCGTCCTGCCCTGGACGAGATCCACGCCCAGGCCCCCGGCTTCCCCTCACCAGGGCGGCACCTGGCCCTGCAGGCGCCCCCACCGCCCGCCTCCTGCTGACCGTGACCCACAGCGGGGGCAGCTCGGGGTCGCCCTGCTAGTCCCGCTGTGGACCGGACGCCCAGGGGAGCACATGACACACCCAGGAAGGGCACCCCCTCGTGTGTGTGCTCGAGGGGGTGCCAGCAAGGCCCGAGCTCTGCTCAGCCGTCAGCGCCCGGGAGCGCCTCCGCGGGGCAGAAGGGCCTGGCCCCAAGACACGCCCAGCCTCCCTCGGGCGGGATGCGCGGCCGGAGCCGCAGGGAGAGGCCTGACCAAGGGGAGACCGGGCTCCGGCCCCGGCCGCCCCTCCGCACAGCTCACGGCGGGGGACCTGCCACAGTCCCCGGGGGGCGGGGCAGGCAGTGCAGCCTCGGGCGGCCCCAGCCAGAGAGAGCGCCCTGCGCCCACCTGCCCACGGAGGGGGAGGGTCCGGAGCGCTAGCCAGACCCCCGAAGGGCGACCCTGCAGTGCCGCGGCCCACAGCCGCCCAGGGTGCCGGCTCGCAGGGGCCTGGGAACGGGAGGCTCCGGCTGCTCACAGGGCCTCTGCGCCAAGGCTCCCCGGGCCCCGGGGGACAGGGGACATGGGGCCACTGCCACACAGGACGGGGGGCGGGGGCTTGGTCGTGGGCTCGGGGCAGCACTGCAGGTGCGGGGCCCCTGAACCGGGCAGAGGGTCCCCAGAAGCCTCGAAGAGGAGCCCTGGCTTTGCCGCACAGAGTGTGGACACCCCCCATTGACGTGTGGGGCCCCTCCAAGGGAAGACACCCCACTCCCAACCCAGTCGGCCCCGGGGGGGGCCCCGCCCCCTGCCGCCCTGCCCTCCCCCATCTCCTCCTCCCCCTCCCCCCCTTCCCAAGGAGACAGACGCTGGGAACAGCCTCCCTCGCTTTTCCGGAGGGTGACTCAGCCTGCAGCTGCCTCCGCAGCCCCGCATAGCAGGCTGCGGCGTGCCCTCCCCTCCCAGCGGGGGCTCGGGGGCTCTGACACCCAGGGCCCGACACCCCCCTCAAGGAACGCCGGGCCGGCCAGACCTCGTCATGGGCCCCGCACCGCCGCCCGTCCCCCAGCCTGGGCTGGCCCCTCGGCGGCCCCAGCTGCACACCCCTCCCCCGAGACCCCTCAGAGGAGGCCCTCACTTCCTGCCCGCCCGCCGCTGGCACCGGCGCCCACAGCAGAAGCAGGGAGGCCGGGTGTGCAGGGTGACCTCAGGGGTCAGGGAGACGGGCAGTGCAGGGCCGTGGGCCTTGTGCCTGGATCTCCCGGGCCCTGTGCTGAGCCCCGGTTCTCAGGGGCGCTGCCCTGCCCCAGGGGAGGGCTGAGTGTGGGGGTGGGGACACCTGGGGGGGAGCCCCGAGGGAGGGGAAGTTTCCAGAAGCAGACAGCCCCGCCGCGGCGGGAACCAGGCAGACCGGCCTCCTCCCAGGAGAATGCTTCCCGCGGCCCAGCAGGCGGCCCGACCCGGGGATCCCGGGACGCCGGCCCCACTGCTTCCCACCAGTGTGGGTCCTCGCTCCCAGCTCCTCCCTACCCTCGAGCCCACCCCCCGGGAGCCCCCGAAGACACTCTCAGCTTGGGAGGGAGCCCGGCTGGCATCTCTCGGCCACCCCAGCCCCCGCCTCTCCCCCTCCTGCTGGGCCCCGGCCGCCGGGCCACCCCCGCAAGCCCGAGCCTGCCTCAACCTGAGCAGACGGCCCCGGGGCCTGGCTGCCCTCCCTGCTGGGCACCGTGCCCCCACGGCCTTCCCCGCAGCCACCGGCGGCAGCCCAGGCTCCCCTGGCAGAGGCCGACACACACACACACACACACACACACACACACACGTGCACACGCAGTCTCACACCTTCGCACACAGGCTCGCACACACCTGCACACTCCAGTCTGGCCGCCTTCCACTGTCCCGAGGAGAACAGGGCGGCTGCGGGGCCAGCGACAGGGCGGGGAGGGCCAGGGGGCAGGGGGGTGGGGAGCAGAGGCCTGGCCCCGGGACTCCGGGACTGGAGTGCTGTCCTGGGCCACGAGAAGCCCCTTCCTCCTCCACCTCCCGCACGACTCCACTCACGTCTTCTTCCCGAGCCCCCCGGTGCCCTGGGTGCGGGGTTCGTTCCCAGGGGGTGGGGAAGCTCAGGGCCCGCCTCACGGGGCAGACGGGGCCGGCCTGGGCCTGCTATTGGCCTGAGCAGGCGGCGGCACCTGGGGGCCAGGGCCGGGCCTGCGGGGCCACCAGCACCAGCAGCAGCAGCCTCCACTCATAAATGGGTCCATGACCCAACCCTCCCCAAAATAAAACCCCCACAGCCCGCAGGAGAGGCCCAGGCTGGCACCGCGTGTCCAGGCCTCCCCATCGGCCCCCACACCGGCCATGAGGAACCCCAGAGGCGAGGCGTTGCCTGCCCGGGACGCCAGCGAGGGTCCGATTCTTCAGCCTGGGCGCCCCCTTCCTCCCCTCCCTGCTCCCGCCCCTTCGCCCTGCCCCAGCCCTGCCTCTGGAGGGGCCCGGAGAGCCCCTTCCCTGCCCACAGCTCCAAGGGCAGGGTGGGCAGGGCCTGGGGCAGGTGGGCAGGGCCTGGGGCAGGTGGGCCTCAGGCACCTCCTTGCCCTCCAGGCCCTCAGGAGCCCATGGGGGTCCGTCTGGCTGGCCCCTCCCGCCCTCTGCCCCCGAGCCCCCCCACATTCCTGGAACCAGGGCTGGGGGCCCAGCGGTTTCTCTCCTCTTGAGCTGCAGAAACTGGCCTCGGTGCAATGACAACTCTGCCCCAATCAAGGCACAAAGCGGTCCTGGCCACACCGCCCTCTGCCCCGCACCCCACCACCGGGATGGGCCAAGCAGGAAACCACTCATTCCTCCCGAGCTCCACTGGGCCGCTGGGGCCACGGGGCGGGGGGGAGCTGGGAGGGGGGGCACAGCCCAGGGGGCCACCCGCAGGGGGCCCAGGCCACTGGCCTCAGCCCAGCCTGGCTCCGGTCTGCTCTGCAGGCTGGGTCGCCAGGGGTGGCCCTGGCACTGCCCACGGGACGGCAGGTCCACAGAGGCGGCCACGGGGGAGGCCCCCGCGGGGAGCCAGGCCACCGGCAGCCCTGCGGCTCCGCAGCCTCTGCACCAACACTTCCGTGGCCAGACGGGCCTTGCTGCCCACAGAGAGGCCGAGGCCGGACCCGCCTGCAAGGGAGTGGGCAGCCGTGTGCCCCATGGCGGGTATCACCAGCCCGGGGCACAGCAGCGACGGCCCAGAGCGTGGCCACCGCGCTGAATAGCGGGTGCTGAGCCCCCTCCTGGAGGCCGCGCTGGCCTGTCTCTGGGCACAGCCTCGCGCCCGGTGCTCGCAGCGAGCTGCCACCACTGCGCCCCAGACCCACGGCCCCGGCCCAGGCCTCCGGGAGGCGCACCTGGAGAGCCCGCGGGGGGAGGGGGCGGCACAGCCCCTCCTCCACGCACGCAGGACACGTCACCGTGCCACCTCAAACAGCAAAGCCCCCAACAGGAATCCGAAAAATGCAAATGCGGCACCAACTGGGCCAGGAGGGGGCCCACCTGTCCTGAGAGCCGGACGTGAAGAGGTTGCTGGACGGTCACCGGGGTCGCAGCCTCTGCGGCTCCGCGCACGTCCCCAGGGGACGGCAGAGCGGGGACCGGTCTTAGGGCTGCAGGGACCTTGCGGCCGGTCCGCAGACGCAGACTCCGCCGCAACGCTGAGCCCCCACCCTGTGCCCTGGCCGGCACACGCTGCCCAGCGCCCAGGCCTCGCTGGGGTTCGAGCTGAGACGTGCAGGACACATTCGGGAAAATAAGAGTGGCCACGAGGGTGGACACGGCCACAGCGGCTGAGCTGCAGGAAGCCACAGAGCGAGGGGTGAGGCAGGGGCGAGGCGGCAGGGGGCATGGGGGCAGGCGTGCCCCGCACCACCGCCCACCCGGCTGGAGTGTCCCCCTCGACAAGCAGAGGCAGAGTGGCCGCCCCCGGTCCCACAGCGAAACAGGCGGGGCTGTGTCCTGTGTACGAGTGTGTCCCGTGTTCGCTGAGTACGTGTGTTTTGTTTTTCCAGGATGAGCTGTCGAAAAGTCTGTCCTCAGTTCCTACAGGGCTGACCCTGGAGCGGACGGGTGGGTGGGTGGGTGGGTGGCAGGTGGGCGTGTTTCACTGGCTGCGTTCTGCAGCAGCATCAGAGGCTGTCTCGGGCACCCCTGCACGGTACAAAAGGAAAAACGTTTTAAAAGGAAAAGGATAAAAAGCCTTCTGGATGCTGAGCTGACAACTGAAATGAAACCCAAGGCCAGGCCGCTGCTCGCCGTCCTGGGGTGGGTCCCCGCTGCCCTCTCAGCCAGGTGGTGCCAGCCCCCCCCCCCCAGTGCCCAGGCGGCCACCCCCCGCCCCCAGCATTGCGCTGGGGGGACTTTTCTCCCTGAGACGCCCACGCCGCCCACTCTGCCCAGCCTCTGTGGGTGGGTGTGCTGGACGTGGCCACGCGGCTCTGACCAGCTCCTCAGGTGGCTCTGTGCAGGTGTGCCCCCTCCGAGGTGCCTTCCCAGGTGGAAGCCTGGGCTGGGGCCCCTGTCCCGGAGCCCACCGGCCCAGGCAGAGGCCGGCCCTGGGGTGCAGGCCTCCCTCCAGCCCCCTTCTCCCCACCCAGCCTGCCTCGGGTGAGGCTCCGGGTTCTGCCTGCTCCCCAGGCCCAGATGCGTGAGAGCTGGCATGGGGGGCAAGGGGCCCCCCCAGCCTGGCTGTTCTCCAGCCGGCCTTCCTCCCAGCCCAGGCCAGCAGGCCTGGAAGTCACTCCCCCACTTCCTCCCCGGCATTCCTCAGCCGGCTGGATCAACAAGCACACCTACTGACCACAGCCGGCAGCAGCCAGAGGCCAGCTAGGGATGGGATGAGTCAGCGGGCCCTGCCTCCCACCCCCGCTTCCGGGTGCCGTCAGAATAGGGATCCAGGGGAGCCTGGAGAGGCCGAGCCCAGCAGGGGGTGGCGGTGCAGGGCAGGAAGGCTTCCCTGAGGAGGTGGGACTGCTGGGGGCTTGGGGGGAGGAGAGAGGCAGGTGGCCGGTGGGGGAGGGCCCGCGGCCTTCCCACCGCTGCCGCCCCCAGGCCAGGCGAGGACTCGGCGCACTCCAGGAACTGGAGTCCGGTCCAGGGGCAGCCACCACGTGCCCGTCCCCAGGCTGGAGGGCGTCCAGCAGGCAGCAAGCGCCCTCCGAGGCCAGCTCTCCTGGGCGCGCCCGGCCCTCAAGGGCCGTCATTCAGCACTGGACGGTGGCCAGAGGCAGCTCAAGATGCCTTCTGCTCCTGAGAGTGGACAGTCTCAGGTCTTGTCCCCGCCCACCGGAGGGGCACCCCGGGCACCCAGAGGGCGGGAGGTTGGCCCAGGGGCTCCAGGCTGAAGCCACCGCATCCAGGGCCTTGCCTTGCCCTGTCCCACGGCCCCGCGCAGGGGTGCCCACCTGCCTCCCACGCTCTCCGGCTGCACGCCAGGCCTCAGCGGAGCCTCCTCCGGACGGGACAGCCAGTGCCGACGGGCACTGTGCCCACCTCTGCTCACCTTGCCCCGGTCACGGCCTCCAGGGGCCCTGGCCACCCTTTCACAGGTGGGGAAACTGAGGCTGGGCAGCCCCCACCCTGTGGGGGCCCAGGTCCCACCCCGAGAGAGCTAGAGCGGACCCCCAGGCAGGCCTGTGTCCCCCGTCAGACTGAGACCAGCAGAGCCACCTCACGGGCCCGGGGCCCTGCGGGGAACCTCAGAGGGACCTCCAGGGCTGGGGTCCGGCTCTTCCGCCGGGTGGCCCAGCCCGCTGAGGGGAGGCCCCACACGGGGCGAGCAGGGGCCTGAGCAGGGCTGGAGAGGCTGGGCCGGGAGCAGGAGCGACGGACGGAGCACGAGGCCGCGGCACTCCCAGCCGCTGGGGGCAGGGGCAGCTGCCCCAGGCCTTCGGCCTGCAGCGCCCTTGGAGTCCGCCGCCGTCAGACCTCAGGGACCCCACTACGGCCCGCGGCAGGCGGCGCGGGTGCTGCGCGCGTTGGCCTGGTCGATGGGGATCCTCCCCACCTTCAGAGCCCGAGGAAAGCTCAGCCGTGGGCCCGCCAGGCCCGCTGAGTAGGGGTCCCGCGGCAAGGGCGGGCAGAGAGAGCCTCGCTGCCCGTGTGGGGGGGGTGGCTGGGGAAGATGCGAGGGGAGGGCGCAGCGGAGGCCAGGGAGGGGGGCGCACAGTGAGGTCCGAGGCGGGCGGAGCACCCCCAGGTGCGCCCTGCCCCCGGAGGAGCCCGGCTGGCGGCGGGGAAGGGGCGGACCTCCGCGGGAGGCCGTCGGGGTATTTATAACCGGGGGGAGATCCCCTAAAAGAACCCCGCGAGCCCTGCCCCAGCGGGCGGAGCCTCCTCGCCGCCCCGCCCCGCCCCCCGCCCGAGCCGTGCCCGCACGTGGCCCCCGGCGGGCGGGGCAGGGCGGGGCGGTGCCTGCTCTTCCTCTCGCGCCACGCCCGAGCCGGAGCCCGCGCCCGCGCCGGAGCCGTGCGGATCCCGCGGTGGGCTGGCTGCCCGCCCGCAGCCCCGGGCCCACTCGGACTGAGAACCCGCCTCACCGCGCGCCCCCGGCCGCCGCCCCCGCCCGGTGAGTAGGCGCCTCTGGGCCCTGCAGGGGCCGCGGGGAAACTGAGCTCGCGCGAAGGGAGACGCGTGGTGCCGGGGACGGGGGACGGGAAGCAGCAGCGCGGGGCGGCGGGACCCGGGCTCCGGGGGTGGGGGACACCAGGGCCCCCCCTGCGCCTGCGGCCCGCGCCCGCCCGGGGCTGCCACCCCGACGCGGATGCGCCGCCAGAATGGGCGCAGCCTGTGGGCGGTCGAGCGAGGGTCGGCCGGGAGCCGGGTTAGCGGCACGGTTTCCCCGCCTGGAAGCTGCCGCCACATCCTGACCGTGAATCAGCCCCAGTTGGGAAAATAAACTTCAGCTTCGGGGTGAACGCCGCCCGCTGGCCCCGAGAGGCGCTCGGGGCTGGCCTCTCGCCTGCGCGGCCGGGTCTGCTGCGGCTCAGAACCCGGAGGGTGCGCAGGGGGCCCGGGCACCCCCTCGGGCGCCTTAGGGCAGCGAGCCGGGCGCTGCTCTCGGCCCCTCCCGGGCGGGGCTGCTGGGCGGGGCGACTGGCTGACCCTTGCTCCCGGAGTCTCACCGTTGGACGGCCTTCCGGAGCCGTGACGCCAGGGCGGCCAGGTGGGCCCCCGCCCCCAGGTGCTCCCGGGAGCGCGGGCAGTGTGTCCGCCTGGCCCCTGGGCTGTAGGGCCCAAGGCCCCCGTGGCGACCAGCTCTGTTGTGACCACAGCGTTGGGGCGCCCCCGCCCAACTCACCAGGGGTCGGAGCGGAGAAGGCGGTGGTGAGCCTGCCCCGCCAGCACCCGGGACACCCCAGAGGTGGGGGGTGGGGGTTCCTTCCAGTCCCTCCCTCTGCTCCCTTGGGCCAGGCCCTTGCCCTCTGCGGCCCTTTCCCCACCTGCACCCTGAAAGGTGGGGACAGTGTTTGGGACTTGGACTTTCTCCCTGTCATCCTGCCGTGGAGGAGGCAGGGACTCGGAGCCCGTGTCCCAGACCGCCCCGAGGTGCCATGCCGGGCCGGAGCCTTGGGGGGGTGGGTGCTGCAGCCCCCGGTGGGTTCCGTCCGCGTCCAAGGCCGCACACGGCCCCCGCCTGCACCAGGTCAGCCGTGGGCCCAGGGAGCCGCCCTCCACCCTCTGTTCCCTGAAAGTCCCCCGTTGGGCAGGAAAGGGGGCGCACGGGGGGCGTGGACTGCGGGTGCAGGTGGGGCTGCCTCCTGTGACCCCCTGGCCCACCTGGCCCTGCTGCGCCCTCAGAGCAGAATGGGCCCCCCCGCTCTGAGGAGGTGCTGATGGGTTGTCGGAGCTAATTGCGTGCACCTCACATTTGGGGACCTGCAAGTTCCTGCCTTAAATAGACTGCGCCCCCCCACCCCACCCCCGTCACCGTCACCCGAGAGCGCTTGCTCTCCTCCAGGGGGAAGCGTCAGAGGTTCGTAAAGGCAGGGGAGGGGTGGCGGGGCGGTGCAGCCTGCCCGGTGTGAGCCGGGGCCGATCAGGACCCGGACGGGGGTGTCCTCGGGGGCGAACTCAAGTCCCTGGCTTGTGAGGGTGCCCAGAGGAGGATTTGGGGTACATTCCCCACCCCGCCCAGCTTGAGGGGTGAGGCCCGACTCTGCTGCCTGGCCCCTCCCTGCACGCACTCTTGCACATAGTAGGTGTCTAATAGTTGCACGGTTCAAGGCCCATTGGACACAGTAGGTCAGGGAGGGCAGCCCACCTCTGTGTCGGGACAGTGGTTGGGAGACTGTCTGAGGGACACAGGCCAGGGGGGCTGGGAGGTCCGGGCCAGGCACCTGGGGACCCAGATGTCCAAGGTGACCGGGCTGGTTCCAGCCCACTCTGAAAGAGGGAGTGCACGGGAGGGGGTGAGCTCCCTGTCACTGCAGGTGAGAGCCGAGGGCCTGTCCCACCCGCCGGACACACAGAGGCCACCGTGGGGAGGGGGAGCTCCGAGGTACTACCCACTGCACCCCGCCCAGGCGGGGGCCTGTCTTCTGGCAGCTGCTTCCCCAGCTGCAGTGACACAGCAGCTACTCGGGCGTCTCTGCCGGTGCCCCGGGCAGGGTCCCCGCCGGGCCAGTGAGGGAGCAGAGGAAGGAGCGGACAGGACCCGGAAAGGACCAGCCGGCCTTGCCCACCGCGGCTCCTGCCCTCACGGCCCCCGCTGTGGGTCGGGCTGGTCATCAGCACGTTTCACAAAAGAGGGGAGGCAGGCCTGGGTGGCTGGGTGACAGAGTCAGTGCGCCGTCTGGCGAGGGGCACTTACAAAGCCCCCACTGTGCGCGTCGGCCGGGGCGGTGGGGCCAGAGGGGGGTGTGCAGCACACGGGGCCCACGGAGGGCGCTCCCCAGGGCCCGCGTGCGAACTGGCTGTGCCCCTGCCCCCGTCCCCACGGCGGCACGCACTCCGGAGCCCAGGTGGAAGGAGGGGGGGTGGGGGTGGACCGAGGGCCCAGCTCTCAGCTGGGACTCGGGGCATGGCCGGCGCCCCTGTGGGGCCAGGCCGACAGAGGCAGTGGGTGGAGGCCAGTGAGCGGGAAAGCCCACCTGGGCAGGGGGGCAGCCCCCTCTCCCACTCCCCAGTTGGTGCCTCCGAGGCTTCCCGTCAAAGCCTGGAGTGGAGGCCCGCCGCGGCCAGCCACACACAGCCCCGGCGGAGGCGGCACTGCGGGGCCTCTGAGCCCGCACCCGGCTGCGACAGGCTGAGCCCCCCGCCCCTCCTGTGCCCAGCCAGTGCACCCCCCGCCCCTCCGAAAACGCGTGTACGAGGAGTCCCAGCAGACCCAGCCCATGGAGCAGGGGTGTCCCGGCTCTGGCCTTGAACTTGCCCCCGGCCAAGTGCTGGTGCCCCTGGCAGGCTGTGCGAGACGGCCGAAGTCTGCCCACCTGTGCCGGCCCCGACCCCCCACCCCCCGGGCCGTGGCCCCCCTGTGCAGCCTGCCTCCCCCGCCGTCCGAGTCCCCAGTCCCACTTCTGCTCCCAGTGCAGCGCGGCTGCCGCCCCCACACGGCGGCGGGGAGGCAGACATCTGCTCCCCTCCACCCCGGACTGGGGGTGCCGCCGCCACCCCACGTGCACGGCGCTGAGTGGCCTGAGAAGGGAGCCCCGGGTGCTCGGATCAGGTCCCGCCCCCTCGGAGGGCACCCTGCTAGGCCGCCCCCACCCAGGGCGGGGGGTGGGAGCTGGGCCAGGCCGCGGCGTTGGGGGCTGAGGAGCGGGCGCGGGCTGCCTGCAGGCAGTGGCCGAGTGATGGGAGGACAGCGGGGACCTAGGTCCCCTTTGAGGGGCAGTGCCGAGCAGCCTGGGGGGGGGGCCTTGCCGACCCTGGTTCCCTGGGGAAGAACATCGTGCCCATTTCACAGACGAGAAAAGCGAGCTTGGAACGCGCCTGGCCGCTGGCGCCCAGGGAGGAATGCTGCCAGGAATGCTGAGGGTGTCGCTCGCCTGGTCGGGCCGGGCTCCTGGCGCCGCGTCCCAGCCCCGTGCGGACCCAGCCGCCTGGGGGTTGGGGGCAGCAGCATTGGCACTCTTGTCCCCATTCGGGGATGGAACCAGGGCCTGCAGGGCCCCCTGGTCTCACCCCAAACCCGAGCTGTCCCTTGCCGGCCCCTCCCCGGCCCCACAGCCCCTGGCAGTGCCGGGCCGTGCAGGCTGCGGCCCCTCCTCCACCCTGCATCTGCCGCTTTGTGTGCTCTTTGGACAGACAGACGGCCTGGGGCCGGGACACGGGACAGGGCTGGGGGCGGGGACCCCACCCCGGCACCCGCAGCCCCGACCCACACACACGCCAGAGCCTGCCTGCAGCCGGTCCCTTCTCCCTGGGCACGGGTCCTCCCTGGGGGCGGGAGAGGCCTTTTCTGAGGGTCGAAGGGGGACCCAGGAGGGACCCAGGGCCTCCTGGAGCGATGCATCTCCACGCGGCGCCTGGTCCTGGGAGAGGGAACCCGGCAGTGGGCACATCCTTGCTGGGCCTGGAGCCCTGCGGGTGGGGGCGGCCGAGGCTGGTCCCAACGCTGCCTGCCCGCTGTGGGCCCACCAGGTCGCTCACCCTGCCGCCCCGCCCCCGCCCCCGCCGCAGTTCTGTGCACACGACACACGACTCCCTCCAGTGTCCGGAGTGGGAACTGACTCAACCACTGAAGGCGCCAGGGGCCACTGCCTGTCACCCTCGGCCCCCGTGCCGCTCCCCAGCTCGGGGACTCCCGGCCTCAGCTGCAGGCTGTGCCCTGGGTGGCCCGGTGCCCGGACCCCCACCCCGGGAGCACGTCGTTGGTCCTGCTCCCCGTGGGGCCCGGGAGGCCGTGTCCCTCGGGTGACTGCGGGAGGCCAGGGCGGCGGATCCCTGCCGGAGCTCGGAGCAGGTGGAAGCGAAAGCCAGGCTTCCTGGCGAGGGTGCCTCCGCCCTTCCTGTCCCCCCCCCCCCCGCCGCCACCGAGCTGGGCCCACTCCTGGGGGAGGGGCTCTGCCATCCCCGGCAGCCCATTCCCAGCAAACACAGTGCCCGGCTGAGGGCTGTGCTGGCGCAGGGGAGGGGGGGACCCCCGAGCCAGGCAGCACCGCCCACACCCTCTGACAGGCGTTTCCTGCCCGATCAAGTCCTCTGCCCGCCTCTCCGAGCCTTTCTTGGCTTCGAGCCCATGGTCCCCAGCCCGGGCGGGCAGGGCAAAGCATGTGGGACATCACTGGGCCCCCGGATCCTGGGGGCCAGCCCCGTCCCAGCTCCCTGACCACCCCCGCCCCTCCCCATCTCTGGGCTGTGCCGCCCTCCACCCCCCAGGGCTGTGCCCTGGGGTGGCCACTCAGGTGACCCGCACAGGTCGGGGGCGCTCCTCAAGGGCCGGTGGCCTGGAGGGGAAGGGGAGGCAGGTGCCGGGGGCTCAGGAGGAGCCAAGGTCGACAGAGGGAGGGAGACGGGGTCACGGCAGGACAGTCTCAGCCCGGGGCCTGGGCCGCCCCCGGCGCGAGGGAGCTGCTGGGACACCACCGGGGGCTGCCAGGCAGTGGGAAAGTGTGGGTTCCCAGAGGAGCTAAAAATACGGCGTGGCAGCCCCTGCCTCCCGTCCCGGAATCCCGCTCCTGCCGACTCGCTCAGCCACCCACCCGCCCGCCCGCCGGGGAAGACAGGCTCGCTCCGCACCCTCCCCCGCTGGCTCGGGGGCCCCTGCCGATGCTGGCTGGGCCCCCCTGAAGCTGCCCCCCGCCCCAGGCAGCCGGCCCCCACCCCTGGGTCCCCTGAGCCCCTCACCAACGCCGGCAGGGAGCAGGGATAGAAGGCGACACCCCAGTCCCAAGGGTGCCGAGTCTGGGCCTCCCCGTCCCACCCCTCCACTCAAGGCCCTGCGGGCCCGTGGGGCTCCCAGCAGTGCTGCCTGGGACGCACGCAGCTCAGTGCCCGGGGCTGGTCCTGGAGGGCCGCCCTCTGTGGCTCAGTTTCTCCGCCTGCACAGCGGGGCCTGGGGTGTGGGTCTCTGAAGTCTGGGGGCCAGCACTGACCCCACCCCCCACACACATGCACCCAGCTTGCCACCAGTCCGCGCTGCCCAGGTGTGTGGGCACCCAGGTGAGGGGCTGGCATCTCCCAGCCGGTGCATCAGGCACCAGCAGGAAGGCAGGCAGGTGTCCCAGGGGGCAGCCAGAGGCCTGTAGGACCAGCGTCCCTGTCTCACAGGCACTCAGCCCGGTCACGGGGACACCCTTCCTTCAGGAGTCCCAGTCTGAATGGGCCCGCGTGACTTATCCCAGGGGAAACCCCACGCTGCGGGTAGAAAAAGGCCAGCGGCCCCCCCAACACAGACCCTCCGGCCCTCGTTCGCAGAGGCTCCTGCCGCCCAGTTCCGTTGGCGAGGGGGCGGGGGAGCGCACTGCCTAGCGCGCAAATGCGGGTACTGACTGGTGCTGAAGCGCCCCTGGCCTTCCCGCGGGCCTGCGACCACGGAGCCCGGGAGCCACCCGCGGCGGCCCTGCCCCGCCCGCCTCAGCCAGGGGTGCGGCCGCCCCAGGGTCCGCGAATGCAAATTCCCGCGCAGGCCCCGCCCCCGGGCTGGGGAGTGGGAGGATGCAGGCCACATTCCTGCGCGCGGGGCGCGCTCCGCCCTGGTGTGGTTGAGCTTGGGAAGGTCCCTGCGCCCCGCCCCGTCCTGGCGCCAGGCCTAGCTGGGAGGCGGCCACAGCCTGTGGGCAGCGCCGGTCAGGGGGGCAGGGGGTGGTGAGCCAGGCGTCCACATACAGTATGGCCGAGGGGCTCAGGGGCTGGCACTCTGCACGCCCCCCACCCCCCCGGGGCCCAGTTACTCCGCCGAGAACGCTGCTGCCCTGGAGACACAGGCAGGCAGTCATTCCTGGGGGCACCGCCTCCCCGGCGCCTGCGGGCTTGTCAGGAAGGGCGTCCCCGCAGCGCCCACAGCACCCCCGGAGCCAGAGCTGCCTTCTCAGCCCCTGCTCCCCGCCGCCAGGCTGGCTCCGCGGAGGCTGCTGTCGGGGTGCTGCAGCCCGGGGTCGGCCCCCGGCCCTGCACCTGCAGAGAACTGTGCCCAGCGGGAGCGCGAGGGGCACTGCACTTTTATGTGCGTGTTACACGTCACTGTGTGCACATGTCCTGTACATGACATAACATACACACAACACACATGCACGTGATGCCATGTACACTCACAGGCTAAGCTGTCCAGAAAAGAGGGGTGCCCTGCGGGGGGCTGGGGACGCTGGGTGGCTCACAAGAAGCGGGGCGTCCCATGTGACTGCTCAGGGAGCCCGTTTGGCTCTCTCCCTGGCGGGTCCCAGGCTGGATGTGGGGACAACGTCAGCGGAGCTCCCCGGGCAGTTCCCGCAGAGGAGGGGCCGGCCTCCGGGGCAGGCTGTGGGCCGGAGTTCTGTCTTCGTGTGCGGTCTGGCCCTCTTCCTCTCCTGTGTCCAGCCCGTCATCCCAACAGCCAGCTGGATGGAGCACCTCTGGGGAGCTGTGCTCGGCCCCGGACCCGACACTGGGGACTCACGGGGCAGAAGGGCCGCCCCGCCTCAGCCACCGCGTCCCCCGCTGAGCTCACGGGTCTGGCTGGACACCTCGTCCACACGGGGCCTCGGCCAGTGGGGCCTGGCCAGCACAGGACCCTCGTGGACAGATGGGATCGGCCACCTCCCACACCACAGACCGAAGGGCTCCATGATCAGGGTCTTTCGGGGAACCGAGCCCGTGGCCCTGGGGACGGGGCACCAGGCGGGGCTGGAGGGCAGGGCTGGGCAATGCTGGCCGCCTCTGAGTGGGGTTTTTCTGCGTCCAGGGACCTTCGGGGCTCTCGGCTGGGCAGGACACTCGAGATACCAGAGGGCTGGCCCATTCTGGCTCTGTCCACTCAGCCCACGCCCCAGCGACAGGGGCTCCGGCCAACGGGGCGGGGCCAGGAGGGCGGTTGTGGGCGCCTCCCTAAGCAGCAGCACCCAGGGGGCAGCAGTGTGCGCGGCTCTGCGGCTCTCCGAGGTGCCGGGAGCGGGGGCTGCGGCCGGGGAGCTGGGCCGCCAGCCGTGATGAGGAGCCAGGAGAGCAGGAGGGGCGGGCCCAGGCCGGGTCTGGAGTGGGGAGGCAGGGGCAGCCGGAGGGTCTTGCGCGTCTGGGTGAGTCGACAGGGCAGGGCCGGGAGGGCCGGTGAGACCAGGGAGACACAGGGAGGGGGCTCCGGGCTGTCCGCCGGCCAGGCCCGCTGCGGGCCGAGGCTCTGGGCCCCGAGGGAGGGGTGATGAGCACCCCGGCTCCCGTCCCTTGTGCCCACAGGGACACCCACACCCACTGCTGGTCAGGATGCTCCCAGCAGACTAAGGTCAGAGGTGCAGGTGGGGAAACTGAGGCCCAAACAGGACAGTAACTGGGCCGGAGTCTGTCGGCCAGGGCCGGAGCTGGGTGCCTGCGCAGGGCAGCAAAGCCCCTCCTCCCCTCCACCGGGCTGCCTCCTGGGCCGACCCCAGGGGCTCGGAAGGGCAGTCGGCCAGCTGGGGGGACAAGGGGCCGGCCTCCCGCGTGGACGCGCAGCAAGAAGGAGGGGATGCCAGGGCTCCTCAAGCTGCTCTCTGCCCCCCGCAGCCCGGGGGTGGGCTCCGGGAGCTCAAGGGAGGACACCCCAGAGCCTCCCCAAGGCAGAGCCCACTGGGGCCTCTGGGGGGTCTCTGGGGGGCTCCAGGCACCGGGGCTCCCACCCTCCTCGGCCTCCGTATCCCGTGAGACCTGGGATGGCCCGGAGCCTCCCCCGGGAGAGGAGCTGTGTGGCCTCCCCAGCCCTGGGGCCCCGCTGGGTCCAGCCTCACCGGTGCTGCCGTCCCCGACTCGGGGCGGTGGGCATAGGACGGGGCATCCCTGGATCCCACTTCCTCTCCTGTGGAGTGGGGGGCGGGCAGAGGGGCGGACAGGCAGTGCCGAGGCCGGGCCCTGGGCATGGGGCACAGTGGCCTCGCCGCCAGGCCCTGTCCCTCCGGTCCTCCCCCCGCTGCTCCCCCCGGCCCTTCCCAGACGCAGCTAAATATAAGGCCGAGCTGTGCCGGCCCCCTGGCCCGGGGGCCGGTCCCCAGGGGCTGCGGCTGGGGACAGCGTCACTGCCCAGGGCCCCGGGGAAAGGGCTTGGCGGGTGTGGCGGCGACATATGTTGGGGGACATTCTGGGGGGGGGTCACGCCTGTTGCAGCAGAATCCGGGCAAACCTTCCCACGCTGAAGGCCTGGGGGGCACCCCGTTCTCCACCTGCACACGGGGGGACAATCTGAGGCCCACGGAAGCTGGGGCCTGGCAGGGCTGCCGCCCACGGGGCCCTGGTCCTGCCCAGAATAGGGCGGGCATTGGACATGACCCTCAACTTAGTCCCCCCCCCCACGCCACACTCACGCACTTCGGGCAGCCTGAAGGTGCCGCGGTCCGGGATCGCCCCACCTGTACCCACTGTACCCACCCACTGGGCAGGGGAAGTGTCCTTCGGCCGAGGTGGGGCGTCCAGGACACAGTGTCCCAGATGATGTTGTCATGCCGTCACCGCTGGGTCGGTGGCATTGCTGCCAGTGTAGCCCCCGGGGTCCTCAGGGGTACAGCAGGGCGGTGCTGCTGCGTCCTCGGTTGCTATGGTGATGCCGTCAGGGATGGGGGCCAGGAGCGCCGCAGAGGGAGCCGGCTCTGCGTGCTGTGGGGTGACCCCAGGAAGCGCTGCGAATCCGCGGGGCGGCAGGAGGGGATGCCGAGACAGAGGACACGGCCCGGGCCGCCCAGCTGACTCCCCGCCTCCCTCTGGCCCCGCAGCTCGGCAAGATGTCGGTGAAGGAGGGCGCGCAGCGCAAGTGGGCCGCGCTGAAGGAGAAGCTGGGGCCGCAGGACTCCGACCCCACGGAGGCCAACCTGGAGAGCGCCGACCCCGAGCTCTGCATCCGGCTGCTGCAGATGCCCTCGGTGGTCAACTACTCCGGGCTGCGCAAGAGGCTGGAGAGCAGCGACGGCGGCTGGATGGTGCAGTTCCTCGAGCAGAGCGGCCTGGACCTGCTGCTGGAGGCCCTGGCGCGCCTGTCCGGCAGGGGCGTGGCCCGCATCGCCGACGCCCTGCTGCAGCTCACCTGCGTCAGCTGCGTGCGCGCCGTCATGAACTCGCGGCAGGGCATGGAGTACATCCTCAGCAACCAGGCCTACGTGCGCCAGCTTTCCCAGGGTGAGCCGCGCAGGCCGCCCGGCGCGGGAGGCGGGGGGCCGGCAGGCCTGAGCGGCCCGGGGCCAGGCCCCAGGCCGTGCGCGGTGGTGGGAGCCCCGGGTGCACAGGAGGAGGCATGCATTTTCCATGTGCCCCAAGTCTGAGAACCCCCAGGTCACCTGGAGCTCTGGTCCCTCCACCAGGTGTACCCAACTGTCCCCTCTGTCCTGTGACCTTGCCCCATTTCTCCACCCAGTCCTTTGCCGGTTCGGGCCCCGCCCCTCCCTGGCTGTGGGTCTCCAGGCCCCGTCCGCACTGCCCCCGCCCACCCTGGGCCCTGCTCCCCCACCCCCCGGGGGCTGCTCTCCGCCCCCGCGTCAGGCTGCCGTGCTTTCTGCAGAGCTCCCCCGTCAGGGCCAGCTCCCTGTCGCCCACTCCAGAACGTGTCCCCAGGCAGCGCCAGGGCCGGTCCTCCACCCTCGGGAGAAGGTGGCCCTGGGTGGGCGGAGGTCACGGTGTGCCCCTTGCCCACCAGGCTGTGCTGCTCCGTGGCAGTGCCCCAGGTCCTGGGGCTGGGGCGGGGGGGGGGGGCAGTAGCAGCGGCAGCCTGTGGGGGCGGTGCCTGGTGGGTGAGTGCGGTGGCGGTCGTCTCACTGCCATCCCGGCCTGGCCGTCCGGGTCTGTAGAGTCCTTCGTGACTTGCGCGCGGCAGGAACAGGCAAAGGCATCCCTGAGACTTCCCCAGCTCCGGGGAGGAGGTGGAGGCAGTTGGTGCTGAGTGTGGAGAAGACCCGGCTTGGTCCGAGGGTTGTGCTGTTGGGGTCTCTCAGGCCTCAGGGTCAGCCGCAGTCGCATGGTCCGGGAGAGGGGTCTGCGCGTGTACCCGGGCGGTCGCCCCTGATGTGGGCCACGGGAGGGGGCGGTGCACCCGCAGTGCTTGCCTGCTGCTCGCCTTTGCAACTGAAGTGCGGGAGTTCTGGGCAGAGGCTGGTCCGGGTGGGGGGAGGGCTGAGGGAGCGGCCCAGCCTGGGCACCTGGGCCCCCCTGAGACTCGCCCCGGCCCCTGGCAGCTCTGGACACGTCCAACGTGATGGTCAAGAAGCAGGTGTTCGAGCTGCTGGCCGCCCTGTGCATCTACTCACCCGAAGGCCACGCCCTGGCCCTGGACGCCCTGGACCACTACAAGGTGAGAGCCGCGGGGTGGGGCCGTGGCCTGCGTGGGGGCGGGGCCTGGGCCTGGGGGCGGGGCCTGGGCCTGGGCGGGGCCTGGGGTGGGAGCTGAAGCCTGCCGCCCGCAGACGGTGTGCAGCCAGCAGTACCGCTTCAGCGTCGTCATGACGGAGCTGTCCAACAGCGACAACGTGCCCTACGTCGTCACCCTGCTCAGCGTCATCAACGCCATCATCCTGGGCCCTGAGGACCTGCGGACCCGCACGCAGCTGCGCGGCGAGTTCATCGGTCAGCCCGGCCTGCTCTGCGCCCCCAGGGAGAGGCCTGAGCCCCCCCGGGCCCCCAAAGAAGGCCCCATCCCGGGCCTTAGAAGTCTCCTGCCCCCGCCTGCGTCCTTCTGTGGACAGGGCCTGCAGGACCCTGGACGTTAGCCCTGGAGGCTCCCAGGCCGAGGCAGGGTCCTGGCCCCAGTCTCAGCCCCTCCAGGGGCGACGGCGAGCGTTTGACGGGCACCTCCGCCCAACGAGACGAGTCCCTCTGAGCCGCGTGTCCGGGCTGTCCCGCGGGAGTGGCGGAGTCCCTCCCGTCCACGGGCTGGGTGTCGGGAGGGAGCCCAGGGGGCGGCATCAGAAGGTCCCGGTGACGGCAGGGCGGGGCTGGCGGAGCGTCCCCAGGAGGCTGACCCCGCGTCTTCCTCCCCAGGGCTGCAGCTGCTGGACGTGCTGACTCGCCTCCGGTGCGTCCCCCCACCCCCGCGGCTCCCCCTCCTCCCGGGGTCCCAGGCAGCGCCTCCGGAGGCACAGGGCTCCCGGGGTCTCCGCCTGAACCCAGCCGCCCCCACCCCTGCCGGAAAGGCTGCTGCGCGGAACCCACCCCGGGGCTTGGCAGCCGCCCCCAAAACTGGGGTTGCCAGGCGCAGAAGCACACAGTTAAGCCGATTTGCAGACACGCCGAGTTGCGGCGGTGTGAGTGCGCCCCAGACGTTGCCTGGGGCGCACTTACCCCAAAAATCCTTCCGCGCTTATCTGAAATTCAAGTGTAAGCGGATACATGGGAACCCACATAGCAGAGGGCCCCCATTCGAGGCCCCGTCAGGACCACTCTCCAGAGTGTCAGTCAGCCTGGGGCAGGGGGACCCCAGGAGGAAGGGGTGAAGCTGGCGCCCAGCTGCCCTGGGCCAAGGTCTTTGGGCTGCCGAGAAGGGCCGCCCGGCCGCTGAGGGCGTAGCTCATTGGTCAAGCCGAGATGACTGACAGGTCCTGGACCCAGTGAACACTCACGCTCCCACTGCCCTGGCAGAAGCCCCGCCCCTCCATGGGGACCCTTTGCTCCTGCGGTGTGGTCTGGGTGCCCCCTTTCCAGCCCTCATCCTGTGAACCTCTGCTCCTGGACCAGAAAGGCCAGCCCCACCGACCTCGGCTGTCCCTTGGCTACTGTGGCCTCGTGCCGGCCGCGGGCCCTGCTCAGGGCTGTGCATCCGTCTGGGGTAGGGGAGGCCCGCGGGGGTTCCGGGCTCAGCCACCCCCACCCCTCCCGCCGCAGGGACCTGGAGGACGCAGACCTGCTCATCCAGCTGGAGGCCTTCGAGGAGGCCAGGGCCGAGGACGAGGAGGAGCTGCTGCAGGTCGGCGGCGTCGACATGAGCAGCCACCAGGAGGTCTTCGCCTCCCTGTTCCACAAGGTGGGCCGGCGGGGGCCCGGTCTGAAGCCCACGCAGGGAGCGGCCCGGGGTCAGGGCTGGACGGGACAGGGCCGGGAGTGGGCAGCCCCGGGACCACAGGACGCGGAGGAGGGCGCGGTCCCAAGGCCAGGACTGCCCAAGGTGGCTGGGCTGTGCTGGGCCCCAGAAGGCTGGCCACCCCCCGGTGGCCTGAGGGGCCTTCAGAGCCAACGGGAGGCCAGGAGCCCAAGCTGTGGCCTCGCTGGCTGGGACAGCCCGTCCTCCCCCGAGCCCAGTGGTTCTCGGACCAGGGCAGGTGCCCCAGGGGGCTCCCAGAAACACCTGGAGACCTGTAGGTTGTCACAGTGGACAGGGACGCTGGGAAACATCCCACAGTGCACGGGCGGCCCCCAGCCCACGGACCTGTCGGCCCCGAGTATCGCCCCCCCGCCCTGGGGAACCCCGACTCGGGCTCGTCACTGGGGCCCCAGGAGGTGCAGAGGGGCTGTGGGCTGGCCCCTGACCTCACCCCCGTCCCTGCCCAGGTCAGCCGCTCCCCGGTGTCCGCCCAGCTGCTGTCTGTGCTGCAGGGCCTCCTGCACCTGGAGCCCAGCCTGCGCTCCAGCCAGCTGCTCTGGGAGGCCCTGGAGAGCCTGGTGAACCGGGCCGTGCTCCTGGCCAGCGACGGTGAGTGGCCCTGCGCCCCGCCACCTCCATGGCCCAGCCTGGCCGGCACACCCTGGGCTCTCGGGACGTGGGGATGAGTGCCCTTCCTCAGCCCCTAACTTGCGCCCTGCCAGAGCCAGGCGGCCATGCCCTGACCCCAGCCACCCTCCCCACAGCCCAGGAGTGCACCCTGGAGGAGGTGGTCCAGCGGCTCGTGTCCATCAAGGGCCGGCCTCGCCCAAGCTCCCTGGACAAAGTTCACAAAGGCGTCCAGGCTGACCTAGGCCAGAGTCAGGGTGGCGGCGCCCCCCCAAACACAGGCACCCGAGAGGCAGAACTGAAGGGCCAGAGGCTGGTGGCCACCCCCACCCCCCTGCATGTTGTCGGCAACCAGAGTTGGAGCAGTGGGGCTGCTCCACGGCCGACAGCCCTGGGAGAGCAGGCACCCGGCCCACCCCTGCCTGCGGCCCGCCTCCCCGGCTCCCCCACTGCGCCCCCTCCCCCACCTCCACCCCCTCCGCCCCCACCCCTGCCAGGCCCAGGGACCTCGATCCCCCCACCCCCTCCACCCCCTCCCCTGCCAGGCCCATGGACCTCGATCCCCCCACCCCCTCCCCTGCCAGGCCCAGGGACCTCAATACCCCCACCCCCTCCACCCCCTCCCCTCCCAGGCGCAGGGACCTCGATCCCCCCACCCCCTCCACCCCCTCCCCCGGTAGGCCCAGGGACCTCGATCCCCCCACCCCCTCCCCTGCCAGGCCTGGGGTCCTCGTTCCCTGGCCCCCCTCCACCACCCCCATTGCCTGGGCCTTGTGGGACCCTGCCCCCCGCTCCCCCACCACCCCCGGGCCTGCCAGGCACCTCGGGCCCCCCTGCAGTGGGTGCTGAGGAGATTATTGTGGCCCAAGTGGGCCACCGCCTGGGCTCCGCCTGGGTGCCCAGCCACCGGCAGGTGAACCCACCCACCCTGCGCATGAAGAAGCTGAACTGGCAGAAGCTGCCGTCCCACGTGGTCCAAGGTGAGGAGCCCGATCCCCACAGGCGGCTTCCCTCTGGGGGCCGCTGGGCTCTGCTGGGGAGAGTGGCAGCTGCTGCCTGCAGCACCTGGGCTGCACCTGGGCCGCACCTGGGCGCCCTGGGCCAGGGGGGCCTACCCCTGCTCCGGGCTCAGCCCCTGTGTGGTCTGAGGCAGACAGAGGGTATAGGTCACCTGTGGGCACAGGTCGCCTGTGAGGACCCTTTGCTCCCACACCCCCCAGAGGCTGGTGTGTGTCTCCCGCCCAGACTCCTGGGGGCCAGGGTGCTGTGTCCAGAGACGGCCACAGTCGAGGCCACCAGAGGTCAGTCAGGCTGCCACCAGCCTGGACAGGTGCGTGGCCGGGCGCCTTGAGCCTGCCGCCCCGCCCCCCCCCCGCCCCCCACAGAGCACAGCTCCATGTGGGCCTCGCTGAGCAGCCCCGAGGCCGAGGTGGTGGAGCCCGACTTCTCCAGCATCGAGCAGCTCTTCTGCTTCCCCGTGGCCAAGCCCAAGGAGCCGGTGGCCGCCCCAGTCAGGAAGGAGCCCAAGGAGGTGGGGCCGGGGCCTGGGCCTGGGCCGGGGCTTGGGCTGCGGGGCTGCCCCCTCCCCCGTGTGGCCCTCCGGGGAGCAGCTGACGGGCCGAGTGTTTTCCAGGTCACTTTCCTGGACTCCAAGAAGAGCCTGAACCTCAACATCTTTCTGAAGCAGTTCAAGTGGTGAGCTCCAGGCCCGAGCCCCTCCCCCGGGTCCACAGGCCCCGCCTCCCTGAGCTGTTCATCTTGGGCTCAGGAGTGCCCTCTGCAGGCCGCCCCTGGGAAGTGCACACCCCGTCTCAGGCTGGAGACCGTTGGGTAATAGCCCCAGCTGTCCCAGCTGGGGGCGCTGGAGACGCCCCCTCCCGGCTCCCCGGGGAAACAGACCCAGTGAGTAGCTGGGACGCCCCTATGGCTACAGACAGGCAGTGGCCAAGCCAGCGTGAGGACCCGGCCCTACCTCCCAGGCCCCGGGTATCCCTGCAGGGACTGCCCACTGGTGCTGCCAAGCCCCCAGCCTGTGTCCTGAGCAGCCCCCACGGGGAGGCAGAGGGTGCTCTGGTGCTCGGGGCACAGGCTCCCGCACCCCAGCCTCACTGCCGTGTGACCCGTGTGACCCGGCGGGCGGCTCGCCTTCCCGCGGGTGTGAGAGGAGCCCCTGGTGGGGCCAGCGGAGGTCGTGGCCCAGGGGCGGTCCCCACCTCTGTGGCAGGGTCCCACCACCCCCGCCCCACGCCTGCCTGTCCCGTCACCCCTCCAGCCCCAACGAGGAGGTCACCGCGATGATCCGTGCGGGGGACACCAGCAGGTTCGACGTGGAGGTGCTCAAGCAGCTCCTCAAGCTCCTGCCCGAGAAGCACGAGGTCAGCGGCCAGCAGCCCTGGGGGGGGGCGGGGACGAGAGCTGGCAGCCCTGGGGGGGCTCCCACAGGGGAGGGGCGGGAACAGGGATCCCATGGGTGGGCCTCCTTCCTGCAGATCGAAAACCTGCGCTCCTTCACGGAGGGCCAAGCCAAGCTGGCCAGCGCCGACCAGTTCTACCTGCTGCTGCTGGGCGTCCCCTGGTGAGCTCGGCCCCTTGCGGGGGAGGGGAAGGACAGGGTGGGTGGGAGTGGGGCCCAGACCGGAGGGTGGAGCGGGACATGTGACCACTCCTGGCTCCGTGTCCCCCCACTCATGTACCCTCAGCCAAGGGGCCCCTCACAGGGATCTGCGGGTCTGTGGCATGGGCGCTGGACAGGGGGCAGGGCCCTTGTGGCCTCCCTGAGAGACCCGAGCCCAGGACCCCGCCATCCTGGGAGGGAGGGACGCCCCCAGGGAGGTGACCCGGCATCCTGGGCCCCGGGTGGGCTGCTGTGGGACTCCCCGCCCTGTGCGGATGGGCCCCCGGGCCCCAGCGCCCTCGCCCAGCCCTGACCACCCACTCTGCCGCCCAGCTACCAGCTGCGGGTGGAGTGCATGCTGCTGTGCGAGCACACGGCTGTCGTGCTGGACATGGTGCGGCCCAAGGCCCAGCTCGCCCTCACCGCCTGCGAGAGTGAGTGGGGCCCCGGGCCAGGGATCAGCACGGGGCAGGGCTGTCCATGCGGCCCCTGGACCGCCGGCCTCGAGACCGTCCCTAGGAACGCCCAGGGAGCTGACCTTCCTCATCTCCCAGACCCCCGCCCGGCTCTGAGGCAGGCATGGCACACGTGTGTGTGTGTGCATGCAGGTGCACACAGGTGCATGTGTGCTCAGACACCCACACACATGCGTGCACACACACTACTCCCCCGAGTGAGGAGTCCGCGGGGACCAGCTGCAGCCATGGCAGGAGCGTGGACGGTCCTGGCCACCAGGGTGCCTGCAGCTTGTCCCTGCTGGGGACACACCCTTCCCGAGGCCCCACGGGACAGTTAGCTGAGACCCGGGGAAGCCGTGGGTTTGGGGGTTCAGTGAGCACTGGCTGACATGGGGACCTGCCCCAGAGCTCCGGTGCCTCTCAGGGGTGCCCCGGCGGCCTGCCGTGCCCTGCCCTGAGCTGCCCCCCTCCCCGGCCCCGCCCCGCAGGCCTGCTCTCCAGTCGCCGGCTGCCCATCTTCTGCCAGCTGATCCTGAGAATCGGGAACTTCCTCAACTATGTGAGTGGCTGCACCCGCCCCCCGGCCCTCCCCTCCCAGCGGCCGGGAGACTCACGCCCGCCCATCGTCCCCCCCGCAGGGCAGCCACACGGGGAACGCCGACGGCTTCAAGATCAGCACGCTGCTGAAGCTCACAGAGACCAAGTCCCAGCAGAGCCGCGTGACCCTGCTGCACCACGTGCTGGAGGTGCGGGCGGGCGGGCGGCGCCTGGGTGGCCCTCAGGGTGGCGTCCACGCCCCACTCTCCCCCGGGCCCCTCAGGGGCCCCCATTCAGGCCCCCGTCTCCCCTGCCCCTGCCTTCGGCTCCCGTCGAGGCCCAGGAGGAGGGTGGGAGGCCCAGAGTGCCGGGCCTTTCCCAGGGGTGTGACCCTTAGCTGCCAGGGGCTGGGGTGGGCAGCAGGCAGGGGCGGTGACCACAGCCGTCCTCCTGGACACGTGCGGTTGCAGGAGGTGGAGAAGAGCCACCCGGACCTGCTGCAGCTGCCCCGGGACCTGGAGCCACCCTCCCAGGCAGCGGGGTAGGTGCCTGCTGCCCCGCGCCACCCGCCTGAGCCAGGGCCCCCTCCTAGGTGGCCGGGCCAGGCTGGGTCTCGCGGCTGCAGCGCAACCCTGGGCCCCCCAGGAGCTGCTGCCCAGCGGGGCGCTGGCGTTCCCTTCGGGACGGGACCTCCTGTCCTCTGCGGCCTGTCCCTGTGTGACTCGGAGGAGGAGACAGGCCCGGGCAGGGCGGGGAGTTTCCCGGCTGTGCTCATGGGGGAGGGCGGGTGGTCGAAGTCTGACCGTGAGCAAGGCTGTGCCCCCGCCATCGCCCAGACGGGGCCCTGGGGCCCAGGAACGGGGGCCACGCCCAGAGCCACACAGCCTGGGAGGGCGGCCCTCCCGAGTCTGTTGCCGCGGAAGCTTCTCCAGCTCAAACCCTGCAGGCCCGGCACCCGCCTGGGGCAGCCCCTCCCCCCAGGCTGCCTGGCTGGCACTATGAGCCTCTGGCCACCTCCGTGGGGGTGGGCTGGGCGACGCCCCCCCCCCCCAGCCTGGCGCCCACAGCTGTCGCCTGCCCCCGCCCCGCTTTGCAGGATCAACCTCGAGATCCTCCGCTCGGAGGCCGGCAGCAACCTGAAGAAGCTCCTGGAGATGGAGCGGAAGGTGTCGTCCTCCTGCGCTGAGGTGCAGGAGCAGTACGCCGGGCGCCTGCAGGCGAGTGCGGCGGGCGGGGGGCTCTTCCCGGTGCCGCACGGGGTCTCCAGGGCGGCTGCCCCTCCAGTGTCTGCCAGTCCCGGAGGGAACAGTGAGCGGGGGAGGGGGGGCGAGAGGCAGGACGAGGGTCCCCGCCGGGGGACCGCTGTCTGCGGGCCGTGCCGGTGGCTGTCACCCGCTGCCGCAGGGGGTGCTCGGGGCGCGCAGCCTGGGCTGCCTCCCAGTGGCAGCCAGCAGGGGGCGCCCGCCGTGGGCGCCCAGGGCGGTGACCGGCCGCGCCCGGCTCCCGCAGGCCAGCCTCGAGGCCTGCCGCGCGCTGGAGGAGCTGTTCCAGGCCATCGAGCAGAAGCGGCTGGAGCTGGCCCACTACCTGTGCGAGGACGCCCAGCAGCTGTCCCTGGAGGACACGTTCAGCACCATGAAGGCCTTCCGGGACCTCTTCACCCGCGCCCTGAAGGTGGGCGGGGCCCGGAGTCCGCTGGGGGGCGGGGGGGGGGCGAGGCGAGGGCCGGGGTCACGGGCTCCGCGTCTGCCCCGCAGGAGAACAAGGACCGGCAGGAGCAGGCAGCCAAGGCCGAGCGGAGGAAGCGGCAGCTGGCGGAGGAGGAGGCTCGGAGGCCGCGGGGCGAGGACGGGAAGCCTGGTGAGGCCCGGCGGGCACAGGGGCGGGGCTGGGGGGCGGCCCGTCTGGGCCGTGGCCACTGCCCTCCCTCGGCAGTCTCGCAGGGCCGCCCCTCCCTGCTGTGGGTCATCTGTCCAGCCCACCGTCTGGGCCCTGGGGACCCCAGGAGCCTCGCGCCTGAGGGTCCTGGGCCTTCCCAGCCAGGAAGGGAGAGCAGAGGCAGGAGGAGGTGTGTGTCATCGACGCCCTGCTGGCCGACATCCGGAAGGGCTTCCAGCTGCGGAAGACAGCCCGGGGCCGCGGGGACGCAGACCCCCCGAGGGACAAGGCGCCTGGTGAGGCCGTCACCTGCCTCTTCGCGGGTCTCCCTCCACCGCCCCTCCCCTGGCCATGCTCCCGGCCCAGCACCTCCCTTCCTCCAGGAAGCCCTCCCTGATCTCCCAGGGTCCCTCCACGTCACCTGCTGCCCCAGGAGGGGACAGCCATGAGCCAGGGCCAGAGCGTCCCCTTGCCACGAGCGTGCTGCCACGGCTCTGCTGGCGTGACAGCCATCTGTCCAGCCCCCGGGGCGGGCAGGAGAGAACATGGAAGGACACTCCTGGGGCTCAGACCCCCCCGTGGACAGACCGTGGACGTCAAGGCGGGGCCTGCCCTCGGGATCCCACGCTTGGGGGCCACCGGGGAAGACTCCCGGGGTGGGGCGTGTTCGGGTAGAAGCTGAGATGGGGGGAGGCCCCCTGCTCAGGCTTATCCTGAGAGGGTGCATCCGAGTGGCTTAGGGGTACCCTGCCCCTCACCCACAAGTTCTCCATTCACAGGGGCCTCCCGAGCCGCCACAGGAGGCCCCGTGGGGGGCCCCAGCTGCCCCGCCGCTGGACCTGCTGCAGCGGCCAGGGAGCCCCAGGACTGGGACCTCGCGGACGCCACCACCCCCAGCCCGCAGCCCCCTGGGGACCCGCCAGAGGAGGTCGGCCCCGGGCCCCAGGAGAGGAGGTCGTCCTGGTACGTCGACGCCAGCGATTCCCTGCCCGAGGAGGACGCCCTGGGCCCCCAGCCCCCCGCCGGGGCCTGGCCAGTGGTGCTAGGGGATGCTCAGGCCCTGAAGCCCCTCCAGTTCTCCGTGGACAAGCCCCCGGGGGCCCCGGGCTTGGGCCAGGACACCGCGGCCCCCACTCCCCCCCGGGACGTCTGCCAGGCCGAGGCTGACAGCACAGGGGACAGGCCGGAGGACGGGGCTGGCCTCCCCGCTGCAGGCCCCGGCGGGGACGGGGACGCGGAGGACACGGCCCCGGAGGACACAGCCCCGGAGTCCGCACTGGACACGTCCCTGGACAGATCCTTCTCTGAGGATTCGGTGACCGACTCCTCGGGGTCCGGCACCCTCCCCAGGGCCCAGGGCCGGGCCTCGAAGGGCACGGGCAGGCGGCGGAAGAAGCGCCCGTCGCGGATCCCGGAAGGTAGCGTGGGCCCCCGTCGCCCTCGCCCCCGACGAGCAGGACCTGGGTGGGCAAGTCCCACGGGGCTCGGGGCCGGGACTCGAGGTCAAGTTCGCCCGCGCCAGCCAGGGCCCTGGGCCGCTCCCTGCAGCAGTGAGGCCCCTCCCCCGGAGGGGGGTGGCCCCCGGGAGTCACGGCGTTGCTGCCTGGGAGGGGCAGCTGGGGGGCCACCGCCCGCATCGCTGCACCCTAACCCACTAACTCCCGCCCACACCGCTGCCCGGGGAGGGGGCCCAGCCCGGGGGCGAGGGGAGGAACGGGGTCCGGGGCGCGCGGCGTCTCGACGTGGCGCCCAGGGTGCTCGGGGGCGATGAGTGGTTGAGCCCGTTTCTTTTATCTGGAAGCAGAGGTTGCCCCCGCGTCCGACGATAGTAAAACTAAAAGGTTCTGTGTGGTCCAGTAAGGTAGGTAGCGGCCTGGCACTCTGCACTAACAGCGGTGGCGATGGCAATGGCGGTGGTGGCGGCGGCGGCCCACCAGGCCCTCCCGGACACTAACCCGGCTACCCTGCAGCCCTCCCGTGCCGCTTGTGGGGGGCTCGCCCGGCCCCATCGCCCCCTCCGCCCCCGCTCAGGGAGGGCAGGGGCCGTGCCTTGCTTAGCTGGCGTTGCCTCGGCCGTGGCAGGTGCGACCTCGGAGCTGCCCGCTGGCGTGGCCGTCCTCTGGGGCCAGGGCTCCTGGGCCTGGGGTGGGCGCAGGCGGGCCCGGCAGGACGGGCCGGGGTTGCCTTGTCCATAACCCTGGGCTTCCCAGACCCCACGCCGCGCGGCCCCTGGGTGACGCCTTCACTCTGGGTCTGTCCACAGGACACGCCCCAGCCCTCCTCTGGCCCCGGTGCTGGCCACTCATATCCCCAGGGAGACAGTGGGGGGCAGGGATGACCGGCCCCGAGGACAGGCGGCCAGGGGTGCCCCTCACCCTGGAGGCCGGGCCCTGAGGACGGCAGGCCGGGACGCAGGAGCCCCCTGGGACCCTCACCCTCGGGCAGGGCGGGCAGGGTCTCGGACATAACTGGACAGGTCGAAGATGCCACCGCGCAGACAGGCGGGGTCCCTCCTGTGACCCTGCCTGCGCCGAGTCGGGGGCCCCCAGCGCAGGGAGCCCCCGCCCTTCGCCCTGGGACCCGGGAACTCGCCAGGTGCTGGTCACACGCAGTGCCTGTCCCCTCGGCATCCGTGACTTCTGCACCACGGGGCACTTGGGCCCTGAGTCTCCTCCTGAGCCCACAGCCGCTGTCCCCGGGACGGCTGGGCAGTGACAGTCCCCTGCAGCCAGGCGTGCTGGCCACGCCTCACCCTCGAGGTCGCCGGTCTGGCCGGCAGCTGGAGGAAGACACCTTCGCTCTGGGTGTGCCTGGTCCCCCTCCCGCCCCCTGTCCCGGGGTGGGACTTCCAGACACAGAGCCTCGCGGGACAGGCTTGGGGGCGGCTGTCCCTTGCTTAGTGAGGGTGACGCCCATCCAGGGGAGGTGGTGATGTCACGACCCCTGCGGCCCAGTGCCCGCTGGCCAGTTAGCACACAGCCTGTGGGGGCTGCCGGCTGGTGGCCCACTGGGCCTGGGAAGCACTGACTCCCCTTCTCCCCGTGGTCACTCGGAGTCTCGAGTGACCCATCCCTCGTCCACGGTGACGCTGCCAGGCCTGTGCCGCCACCTCTGTCCCCTCCACCTGCCATCCCCTCCCACCTGCCCCGGCCATTTGTCCTGGCGCTCCTCGGCGGGGACACCACGGGCACCCACGGTCGGGGAATCCTGTCCCTCTGGTTCTGGTTTGAGCGGCGGCTCTCAACCCAGAGGCTGCTGGGCCCCCAGGGACAGCACCCAGCCCCGCGGTGGCCGTGGGGTGGAGCACGGGGGGAACGGGAAGTGAGGGCGTTGGGTGGGCAGGAGCCTGCAGGGCCAGTTAGGGAGGCGTGCAGGGCCGGGGCCCAGGGGCCCTCGGTCCCTGCCGGAGGGAGCTTGGGCAGGAGGCTGGCCCGAGGGCCGGTGCGGAAGTGACTGGTGGAGCCGCAGGGAAAGGAGGTGACGGTGGGGATGGGTGAGCTCGGGCAGAATGCAGCCTGGAGCTGAGACGCAGGGGGGAGACACAGGACCCCACCCACCTCTGGCCAGACCCACCCCACCGAGCAGTGCCCACCGGGAAGGGCCTGGGTCAGAGTGGCCGCAGGGCACAGGGCGCAGCCCTGGCCGGTGGCGACAGGATTGCTGGGGCCTCGGGACCCGGACATGGGCTGCGCCCAGCAAGGCCCCCCCTAACCGCCCCTTCTGTCCCCCCCACAGGCCTCAGGCCCAAGCCCAAAGCCCAGTGACAGACGTGCATGGTGGCCTCTGCGCAGCCGCCGGCCCTGGACGTGCTGCTGGGCAGAGGAGCGTCCAGGCCCCGGCTGGCACCGGGCCCCGGGAGCCCCGAACTCCGTGCCTTACCCAGCCAGGGACTCGGGCCTCCCTGAGCGTTCTGGGGGTGTCGAGGCCCGGACCCCAGCAAGCCCCTGGCAGCCCGCCAGCGCCCTCCGGGACCGCCTGCACGCCCAGCGCCCCTCCTCCCGCTCCCACAGCCGACGCGGCCCCTGCATGACCACGGTGCCTGCCCGCCCGCAGGGGCGTCTGGTGGCCGCGTCCCTGGCGCCTCTCAGCTTGCACCCCCTCTCCAGGGACCTGGCACCCAGATTCTTCTGGAGACAACCCCTTACAGACCCGTCCCCCTAACCCGTGGGAGCTGGGCCAGAACAGAGTGATTTTAACAAAAATGTGGTCGTCATGTCTGCCCTTCTGTGGTGGCCTTGGGTGGGGACAGGCGGGCGGGCAAGGACCCCAAGGCCTCGGGCAGAGGCAGGCGGGCGGGCACTGCTCAGCAGAGACGTGGGGGCCCCATGGGGTTGGTCCCCCCGCCCCCCGTCATGCACCCAGCCTGAGGGTGGGGGTTGCCTGTCTCCTCGCGGCCAGGACCTGACCCCTTGTCCACAGAGCCCTGCACCCTGCTGCTCCCAGGGCGGGCGTTCCCCTGGGGACTGAGGGGAGGCGGAGGGGACCAGAGGGTCCTGCCAGGGGCTTCCACCTGTCCTGACCGCCCTCCTCGTGCGGGCAGCCTGCCCGGGCCCGGAAGCGGCCCGAGGGTTGCAGAGCTGGCCTGGCACAGTGCTGTGGTGTGCAGAGCTGTGGGTGGGCGTGGTGGGGGCCTGAACCCCACGGCAGCTGGGCCGGTGTGGGCGGACAGACAAGTCCGGGAACCGGGGTGGACGGCTGGGTCTGAGAGCAGGTGGCCTGGGCGGGGAGGGGCCTGCGGCGGGGGCAGGGCCGCCCTCTGGTGTCGGCTGATGTGCAGGGTCACGGAGCCTCGCCCTGGTCCGGTTCCGAGGGGTCTCCATCACCTGCGGGAGTGCCCCACGCACCCCCAGCCTTGTCCCTTGGGTTTTTGTGGGCGCTTCCCCTCAGTAGTGAGGTCACTCCGGCTCCTGTCATTCTCTTTCGGAGACCCCTGCCCCCCTCCCATCGTGGGGGGTCAGCACTCTGGTGCCCCCAGTGGCCCCCGCCCCCCTGCAAGGACGGAGCCCCTGTGCCCACACCCTCCTGTCGGCCGGCGGGCACCGGCGGTTCCCCGGGGAGGCGCAAGAGTCCCCTTGGACCCCGCCGCCTCTGGGAGGATGGCCCGTTTTCTCCGGGACTCGGAGCGGCACTGGCGGGCAGAGGCCGGCTGTGTCCGGCTCGAAGAAACTGTCAGACGGGCTCCCAGGCGGCCGCACCAAGTCCCGTTCCCACCCCGCAGGGTCTCAGGTTCCAGGGCCAGGTGTCTGGGTCCCGGTCACCTGATGTCCCCCGGGAGGTGTGGCCCCACAGGGGACACCCTGCCGGCCCAGCCCCTGTGCTCCCTGAGGGTGTGCCGGAGGCCCCACAGCAGCCTGAGCTTGGTGACTTGTACTGCCCCCACCCTAGTGACAGGCCCAGCCCGAGTGCGCAGGGCCACTGCGGGCGGTAGGGGGGCAGGGAGGGAGGGAGGTGGGGGCAGGGAGGGTTCTAATTTGGGCTGGGCCGTGTGACCGGCAGCCCCAGCGGCTGGGCCAGGACGGAGTTGTTTATGGGTCGCAAGATGCCCCGGGCTACTGGCTATTTATAGACCCCAGCGTGGGGCGCTGGGTTCCCCCACCCACACTGGGCCCTGCAGAGCCTGTCCAGCCCCAGTGGCGTCCCCTGGCCCCCGTCTGGGTCTACCGGGGGTGGGCGGGCCTCAGAGCCAGCCCCCCAGGCGTGGGCAGAGGGAAGCACTCCCTCAGTGGATAGGAGGCGTGCGGCCCCCAACCCTCCCGGCGGGCTTCCCGGTGGGGGTGACAGGCTCTGCTTCCGTTCCCTGGAGACGAGCGGACACAAACCTCCTGGTCCCTCCTGGGAACTCTCCTGGTCCCTCCCGCCAAACCCAGCACACAGCCAGCGATTGCACCCCAAACTCCTTCCCACGTGGCGTCCCCCTCCCGGCCCCCAGGGCGTTCAGAGCCGCTGGCCCCTTGCCCCAGCCGCCTCCCAGGCTGGCTCCCTGTGGCCCTGCTCTGCCACTGTCCCCCCGGAGGCCCGGACACGGGCCCGAAACTCGACCCCGGCTTGTAACCCACGTCGTGGGTTTACCCTCCACAGTGCGGAGGGGAAGGGATTACGGGTGTCCCTGTGTGAGAAGGGGCCGAGCACCCTGCCCAGGGTCACTGCCAGGGCTCCCACCGGGAGGCAGCGAGGGGGAGGGGCAGGAGGTGGTAGGCAGGGCAGCCCTCTGCTGGGGCCGGAATCACCAGGGACCCCGGGGTCCGCTCCCTTCTCCCTGGAGAGTGTCTGGTCTCCCTGTCTCCAGCCTGGGAGCACCAGGAGCCCCCAGCCCTGGGGCCAGAGGTCGGCAGGCCGGCTCTGGCCCCCTCTGTACCCAGAGCCCCCAGGGATGGAAGGGGGGGGCCTGACTCCCAGCCCTGGAGCTCAGGCCTGAGAGGGCACTGCTGCCCCCAGGGGCCCATCGCTGGTCCCTTCTCCCAGCCAGGGGGCTAGTGTGTGCAAGCCAGAGCCCACTGCGGCGGGGGGGGGGGTGTGCTGTGGTGGCCCAACCCCTCGTCAGGCAGCCGATCCCAGTACCCCGTCCCTCCGCAGCTGGAGCAGGAAGGCAGCCTCCCGGAGCGTAGCCCTGGGCACCCCTGCTGCTCCCCCGCCCCACCAGGTGCCCTGGCAGCCTGGGTCGGCCCTTCCTTCCAGACTCGCGGCCCTGAGGACCCATAGCAGCCCGGCCCTGGGGTGCAGCCCGCGTGCTGGCACTGCCGTCACAGCGTGTCCTGACGCCTGGCCCCGCTCAAGAGGGAGGCGCGCTGTTCTCTCCGTGGCCACCAGAGGGCGCACGCGCCGGCCCAGGGGACCGGGACTCACAGGGGGCAGGCGCGCACCCCGCGTCGGGCGTGGGGGCCCTTCCTCTGTGGGCCCCGCCGGAGGGGAAGCTCCCTTTTGCAGGTCGCACGCCCGCGCTGGGGGGGCGGGGCCTGCAGTTGCCAAATCCCCGAGGTCCGGGCCCGGCGAGGTGGGATCGCAGCGCCCAGGCCTGCCCCGGGGGCTCAGGGGTGGGGGGCGCGAACGCCCTCGTGACGTCCCCGGGGCTCCCGGCCAGGCCCGCGGGAGGGACCGCGGAGCCAGCCGTCGGTTCGTGCGCCCCGAAGTGCCTGCGGCCCGACTCGGCTCCTGGCGGCGGCGAGGGCGGGACCGGGGGCCGGAGGTCACCCAGCGTCACGGGGGCCCGCCCCCCGCCCCGGGCCGGCGCCTTTTAACTGCGGGACCCGCGCGCTCTGGGCGTCCAGCGCTGCGGGCGAGCCGGGCAGCATGTCAGCGACCCGCGCCTCCAACGACCGGCCCCCCGGCGCGGGCGGCGTCAAGCGGGGGCGGCTGCAGCAGGAGGCGGCAGCGACCGGCTCCCGGGTGACCGTGGTGCTGGGCGCGCAGTGGGGGGACGAGGGCAAAGGCAAAGTGGTGGACCTGCTGGCCACGGACGCCGACATCATCAGCCGCTGCCAGGTGCGCCGGCGCTCCCCGCCCAGCGAGCCCCCCCACCCCACCCAGACCCGGCGCGCCTCCTGGAGCCCTTCCTCCTGGGGACGCCTTCCCAGCGGCCACCCCCACCCACCCACACAGGCCTGCGACGCCCACTCCCCGCGCTCACACTTCCCTCCTGCGCGGGACACCCCACCCCGCAGACCCGCCCCACCCCCACCGCTGCAGCGGCCGGGCAGAGCTATAAATACAAGCCCTGCTGAGTTGGGGACACCTGATCCTCCGGGGGTGGGGTGTGCCTGGGGTGTGCCGCTGGGCCCTCCAGTGGGGGAGGAGGTGGGCGCCCCAGTTTCCCCACCTCCTCCAGGTGGCTTGAGGGCCGCGGGACGCCGCATTCCTCCTTCTGTCCCATTCTGTCCGGTCTGGGATGGGGCAGGTGGACTCCACACAGCACTCACCCACGAGGTGGGGGGCGGGGGCGAGGCAGTCGGGCAGGGCTGGCAAGGCGTCCCTGGGAGGGGGTGACCCTGGGGTGTCCGCCAGAAGGAGGTAGAGGGAGGGAGGGCAGGCCCGCGGGGGAGGACCCGAAGGAAGGCGGGGCAAGGGGAAGGAGGGTGCTGCTGGTCGGAGGGGTGGGAGGAGCCACGGACTTCTGGCCCCAGTGACCGGGCTCCGTCCCCTGAGGGAGGGCCCAGGGCAGGGCCTCTGCCTGCTTCCGGCTGAGGGACTCTGGGCACTCCTGAGCGGCCAGTGCCCCATGCTGGGGCCCGCCGGGCCACGCTCACCACTGGGGCTGGCAGAGGTCAGGGTGCAGGGGTCTGGCTGTGGGCCCGTGCACTGGTGCTCCGGAGGCTCAGAGCCACCAGCGAGAGTGCTCCCCACGTGGGGAAGGGGCGCCCCGGCCCCATCTCCCTGGTGCTGTGGCCTTTCCTGAACTCCCGCCCAGAGGCTGGCCCAGAGTCCCCCGAGAGGGGACGGGCCCCTGCACTCGGCTCATGGAAACCCCAACAGCTAGACCACCCCGGCGGGAAGCGGACAGGGGACTCCTGGGAGGTGCTTCCTGGGACTTGGGACGGTCCCCACCCTCTCCCTGTCCTGAGCCGTGCAGACCCAGGCCACCCCTTCCCCCAAGAGCCCCAGCGCCAGAGGCGGCCCCAGAGCCCCTGCTGTGTGAGTGGGGGCCCCACACCCTGCAGCCCGGGCGGCGTGTGGCCACGGGGCCGCCCCTGCACTCCGCCCCCCAGCACCGGGCACCCCTCCTCCGGCCTCTCCGCTCGGGTGACACCCACAGCCCTCCACACGCTGCGCTGGCCTGTCCCCTCCTCGGGGGGACAGTTCCCCTCGACACCCCACCTGGACGCCTCCGGGAGTGCCTTCCAGCTGCGCAGACGGGTCCGGGACGCAGCTCTGCCCCCCGGGGGGGGCCAGCGGGCTGGGCCCACCCACCCCCGTCACCACAGAGTGGACAGACCAGCCCGGGGCTGAGCAGGCCGGGGCTGGCATCCGTCTGGGCACTGCCTGGAAGGGCTACAGCCGGCAGCCCCATCTCCGGGGCAGCCTTGTGTCCGTCCGGTGTCCCCGTGACCTCCTGGGCCCTGGGCCCCAGGCCTCACCTGCCGGCGGGCTGCAGGGCTGCGGGTCTTCGAGGCCCCCCACACCCCGGCCCCAGTGCTGCCCTCCCGAGCGCCGGCCCTGCTGGCTGGAGATGAAGCCCGCTGCCGTGCCTGCCGCCCAGGGGTCTCCCCCCGACTGCTACAGCAACAGCCGCACCCGCGCCAGGGGACTCCCGGCCTCTGAGGAGCTGTCCACACCGCCCCACGCTCACCTCTGCCGCCTGGGCCGCTGGCGGAGGGGTGGGTGGGGCTGCACGGGGTGGGGGAGGCCGGGCCAGGCCTCCCTGGGCACCAGGGCCACCTGGGCCCTGTGTGGCCGAAGTTGCCATCCCATCTGTCAGCCATGCAAGGGACCATGTGGTGGGGAACCCCGGAGGGCGGGGGTCGCTGAGTGGGTGGTGAGGATGGGGAACCTGGCCAGTCAGAGGTCACAAGAGGGTGGCCTCCAAGTGGACAGCAGGGTGCACGGGGCAAGGACAGATACTAGAGAACCAGAGGCTCCCAGAGCTCCACCTGGGGCGCCTGCCCTGCATTCAACGTGGGGGTGAGGAGGTACGCCCCCCAGGGGTATCAGGGACACCCTGGGCTGTGCGTTGCCTGGCTCAGGTCACCACCCCTCACCCTCTGGGGCTGGGCCTGGGCTGGCTCAGTGCCGTTGGGACAGGAAAGGTCAGCCTGGTCTGGTTCCTGAGTGGGCCGGCCTTGGCCTTGGCCTTGTGCCCATGTCTGAGAGGGGGATCACCCCCTTCCTTAGGTCCCTGATGCCAGGGAGGCTGCTGGAGTCCACAGGGGACTTTGAGAGACTGGCCGGGCCTGGCAGGAGGCGGTGGGGGTGGCTTCAGCCCCGGGGCTGCTGAGAGCTGCTCGGGACCCCCGGCTCCACCACTGAGCTCACTGGCCGACTCGGCCGCCCCCGGGGAGCTGCTGAGCAGAGGCTGAGGCAGAGCTCTGGGAGCCGCCGGGCTGCCCGGCCCCCAGGTGGTGCTGGCTTTCTGTCACGCTCCGGGCGCAGAGCCGCTGGGACGGGAGGCTGAGAGCAGTGCAGACGGCCAGGCCGGCCCTCGTCTCTCGTGGGGACCCTGGGCCCGCTGTCCTCTCCGGGGGGCTTTCTAAGCCACGCAGCAGCCAGCGCAGCCCTGGGCCCACCCCTCCTGCAGCCGGCCTCAGCCGGAGGATGGCCCGAGGGTGTCCCTGCCCACCCTCACCATCAGGCCAGGTGCAGCCCCAGGGGGACAGAGCAGGGTCTCGGGCACCAGTGCCCTGGCCTCTGCGCTCAGCAGGCCCTGGGCTCCGGCTCCGGGAGTGGCCTGTGAGCTGACGCCCAGCCCCGGGCTGGCTGGGTCCTCTGACACCCGCGGGTCCACACAGCTGGCGCCTGCTCCTGGGTGCCCACGGTGACGCCTAAACAAAGGCGGGGCTCACTCAGAGGCCCTGCTGGGCACTCAGCGGGGGGCAGCAGGGTGTCTGGCTCCCCGGGCCCCAGCCTGGCAGGGGGCCCTCCGCGGTGGGGACGTGTCTGGCACTGCGGGTTCCGCTGCCCACTCCCCTCTCTGGGGACCTCAGTTTCCCCATCCTCAACCTCGTTTCCACAACCTCGGGTGAGACCTTGTGCAGAGATTCTCCCAAGGGGGCCACCGCCCACGTCAGGGGGGACCAGGACAGAGCATGGATGGGGCCCCCGGAAGCTGCAAGAGCCCCGAGGCCCAGGGCCTGTCAGTCCCGTGGGGGCCTGTCTGAACTGCCAGCCGCCCCATCCCTCCTGATGGGCCACACCGGCACCTTGGGCAGGTGGGACTCAGGTCAGCTGGGAGGCCCCTCCCCGTGGCTCCCTGCCCCTGCCCCCCACTCCCTGCACCCGCATCTCCTTCCCCACGCCCCCACCCCAAGCCCCTCTGGAAGCTCCCCCTCCCAGCACAGGCTGCATCCCGAGGCCCGGCCCCCAGCCCGCCCTCACTCACAAGGCACGAGGCACCACCCTCTGTGCTCGGCCCCGACACCCCCTTGTCCTCCACTCCCCCCCCCCCACCACATGCCCACAGCCACGGGGCCTGGGGGAGCAGCAGGTCCACCCTCAGGGTTTGAGCTGGGGGGATGGCAGGGCCACCTGGATGTCAGCGACCCCAGGAGCCTGAGACAGCCTCCGTGCCCTGGGTCAGCAGCCCCTGGGGGCAGGCCGGAGGGGCTCCCACGGGCCTGGGACCCCTGTTGGGACCGGTTCCTGCGGGCCCTGGCAGGCAGCCGGCAGGGGTGGGGGCTGGGGGAGCGGGGTGGTGGGGTTGGTGCAGGGCCTCGGAGGCTGAAGTCCACCCTGCCCGCCCCCAGCGGCCCCCGCACTGGCCGTTTGAGGGAGAGGCTGTCCTGATGCCTGGGGCGGGCAAAGACAGGCAAGGAGTGCCCCACCCTGCCAGGCCCTGGGGGGTTGCTGAGGCCCCCCATAACCTGCAGCCTGCGACCCTGTCTGCGGGGGGGGGGCAGTGGGTGTGGCGGGGTGAGCCTGTGTCTGTGGGAGCTGGAGGTGGGCACAGGGAGGGGCAGGTCCCTGGTGTGGGCGCAGCAGGAATGCCGGCTCCGGTCACAGTGCCCTCTGGTGGTGGGACATGGGGCCACGGCCCGGCCTCCCTCTCGGTGGGACCCCTCTGTCTGCAAAGGTCCCAAGGAGAAAGGGTGCTGTATGGTCTGGCGACCCCAGGACCGGGCTGGCCTCGAAACTGTGTTTTCCTTTTCACTCCTGCACAGACGGTGTGGGCTGTACGGGGGCGCCCCTGCTGAGGGGCGGGGAGCGTGGCCCTGCCGGCCCCCGGTGACCCCTGTCCGCCACCTCGGAGCTGGGGCGGCATGGAGCGCGGCAGTCTGGGCCGTGGCGGCCGTGGCGGCCGAGGCTCGTGCCTCCAGGAGGGTCGGGCCCCTTGTGTTTGCATGAGAGGAGGGGCCCCCAGACTCAGGGGCTGTGGGGGACACCTCCCCGGGGAGAGGCAGTGTGGCCGCCGGGAGCAGGCTGGGCCCAGCCCCACAGCCAAGGCCCTGCGTGTGTCCCAGGGGCGGGGCCCTGGCCCAGCACCCCCAGGCTGGCGCCGGAGCCCACCCTGAGTCCAAGCACGGACGGCCTCTCCCGGGGCCGGGGCGGGGACAGAACCCCCACCCCCAGCAGCCTGCAGGCCCTCCCGGGGCGGGTGCTCTGCGCCCGGGGCCCCCGGACACTCAGCGGGTTTCTGTCCCCAGGGGGGCAACAACGCTGGCCACACCGTGGTGGTGGACGGCAAGGAGTTCGACTTCCACCTGCTGCCCAGCGGCATCATCAACCCCAAGGCCGTGTCCTTCATCGGTGAGTGCCCCCTGCCCCGCCGGGGGTGTGGTCAGCCAGGCCTCCGCTGGCCCTGCACAGCCTGCCTGCGGGGCGGCAGTGGGAGGTCCCCGCCCTGCTTGGGAGGCCGGGCGGGGCGTCTGACCTGGGAGCCCGCCCTCAGCCTGATGGGGCCGGTGGGGCAGCCAGGACACCCCCCAGCCTGGGCCCGAGGGGTGGGGGTGCCAGGGACCCCCCGAGCTCCTGGCCTCCCCAAGGGCGCCCACATGGATGTGTGTGGGTGTGCACGCCTGTGGCTGAGGATGCCTGCACATGCATGTGCACATGTGTACATACATGTACACGTGACGAGCCTGGCCGTGCACTGTGGGCGGCGGGCAGGGCGCCGGGCCTGGACGGGGAAGCTGGGTTTTTCCTGGCACCGCGTGAGGTGCTTGTCCCCCCTGCGGTCCCTGCCCCCGGCCCACCCCTGTTCCCCTCCCGGCGGCCACCCGGTGACCTTTTCGTGTCCCTGGGAGTGGAAACCACCTCCAGGACTGCGTGGGTCTCTCCCCCCACCCCACCCCTGACACCTCCCCTGGGTCGTCTCTCCCTCCCGCCCTCCCGTGGTTACGAGGCCCAGCTCCCTGTCCCGGCCTCAGCTCTCAGCCGCCCGCGCTCAGAGAAGCGTGCCCTGGCCCCCCAGATCGGGCCCCCGGGACACGCTAGGAGAGTTTCCAGTACTTTTCCTTCTGGCTCTTCCCACGACCAAGCCGTGCGCGTGACTCATCTGCCCCGCCCCTCCCGGACCAGGACGCGGGGGCTGCCGCAGCAGGCGGGTGCCCAGTGAGGGCCTGGGGTCGGGCCCCCTGGAAGGGAGGCCCAGCCTGCGGGCCGTGGGGCGGAGCAGGGGGTAGTCGAGTGCCCCCCCACGGAGGGACAGGCCCCGGGGCAGGAAGCCCTCTCAGTGCCAGCCGGTCTGCTGCCTCCCACCCCGCCTGGTCCCAGGGGAGCTGGGGACTCGTCCGGGCCCGGGGCCAGAGCCCAGTCCGGACGGTCACCGGGGCACATCAGCAGGGGTCCACTGGTCAGTCAGCCTGGCCGCACGGCGCCCGAGACCCGAGCGGAGCCAGAGCTGCAGGTGCCGTAGCTCACGCGGCTTCCCCCCGCGGGCCACACGCCCCGGCCCGGCTCGAGGTTGTTCCAGGACGCGTGGCATTTAGGTGACCTTTTGTGCCCAGTGTGGCTGGCACAGTCTCTGAGTCACTGCCACCTGGACCGACATTCTGTCTTCCTCGGCCAAGCCTGTGCCACAGCAGAGGGCGGCCCTGGCCCAGCGGCCGGCGGTCCTGCAGTAAATGGCTTTACCTGGACCCTGAGAGGACCCGTGACCTCGGGCCCGTCTGCCTGCGGGGTCTGCTCGGCTGGCGTGGCTGGAGCAGCCGGGCTCCCAGGGCCGGCGGGTCCCTGCAGCGCCCGGCTCAGCGCCTCTGCCCTCCCGTCTTCAGGCCGTTTCAATAAACCGTAGCAGCACCCTTGAGGCCTAATTCCTGCTGTGAAAGTCACTGCGGTCGCACAGCTGTCACTGCAATTAGGGCTTTTTTTTTTTAAGATTCTATTTATTTATTTTAGAGCGAGGAGAAGGGAGGGAGAAAGAGAGGGAGAGAAACATCCGTGTGTGGTTGCCTCTCACGCAGCCCCTACTGAGGACCTGGCCCGCAACGCAGGCCTGTGCCCGACTGGGAATCGAACCGATGACCCTTTGGTTGGAGTCCGGTGCTCAGGCCACTGAGCCACACCAGCTGGAGTCAGTTTGGTTTTAGAACATAGTCGTCACCCCAAGCAGCTCCCTCGTCGGTTTGCGGGCCACCGCGCCCCCGCCCAGCCCGGCCTGCCGCTCCGGCCCGCCCCCCAGGGGCTCCCGCTGGGCTTGTGCGGCCGCCCCTTCTGTCCGCTCGACGACACGCACGCCGCACGCTCGCACCGGCTCGGCGTCGCGGGACAGGGAGCTCCTGTGGCGCTGCCGCCCGACCGCCCCCGCCGCCCTCCCCAGAGCCCTCTCACCTTCCCAACCTGACTTCTGACCCCTGACCCCTGGCCCCGCCACCTGCTGCCTGTCCCCAGGGGTCTGCCCCGTGAGTGTGGCCACGGCCCGTCTGTGCCCCCGACCGGCTGAGCGTCTGCGGTCTCGCTCAGCGCTGGACCTCAGGCCTGCGCGGGCAGCGGCGGGTGTCGGAAGGCCCGTCCTCCCGTGGGGGGGGGGGGGCCGGGTCAGGGCCACGCTGCTCCGTGGCCGACTCGGGGTCGAGTGCGCCTCTCGGCTGCAGTGACCCACCGTGTCGCTGGGGCTGCGGGACGCCGATTCTGCGCCGTCCTGACCGCGGTCCCCGCGCCCGTGACGGGGTCCAGCCCGCGCCCCCGTGTCTGTGTTGCAGGAAATGGCGTGGTCGTCCACTTGCCAGGCTTGTTTGAAGAAGCTGAAAAGAACGAGAAGAAAGGTGGGTCGGCGTCCCACAGACACGTCCTGTCCTGTCCCCCGTGTTCCCCCACGGCCCGGTGGGCCCACGCCCTGCCCTGCAGTTTCCCCGGGGGGGGGGGGCCGACCTCGCCCTGGGGGAGGGCTGTGGTTCCTGGCAGCCCCACCTGGGGACGGGAGGCCGGCAGGCAGTGACAGGCGAGGGGCCCTGTGCGGGTGGACTGGAGGCGGGCTGACCACAGCGCGGCAGCCCCCAGACCCTGAGAGGGTCGGACGGAAGCAGAGCCCCACTGCGGGCTCCGGGCCGGGCAGGTGCGGAGAGGGCGGCCCCTGGGGAGGGCCCGTCCCTGGCTGCACACGGGGAAGGGGGGGTGTGACCGTGATGGCTCTTGCCCGGGTGGGTGCCGGGCGAGCGGCCGCCTCAGCCCCCCCTCCCCTGTGCCACCACCACCGTGCAGGCCTCAAGGACTGGGAGAAGAGGCTTGTCATCTCGGACCGGGCCCACCTCGGTGAGTGTCCCGCCCGCCCCACGGTGGACTGCACCCCACCCTGCCTCCTCCCGGCCGCCGCCGGACCCCTGCAGCTCCACTCGGCCTTCCCAGAGGGCGGGGTGGCCGGGACCTCGGCGCCCACAGGGGGCCCATGGTCCCACGGGCACTGACGGGGAGCAGAGGCCGGACTCCGGTCCGTCCCCTCCCACGCCGAGCCCCTGCCCTAGGGGGCCCGGGCGAGTGGCCGGTGACCCTCCCTCGTCTCTCCGCCCGGCCCGCCCGGCCCCCAGTGTTCGACTTCCACCAGGCGGTGGACGGCCTTCAGGAGGTGCAGCGGCAGGCCCAGGAGGGCAAGAAGTGAGTGCCCGGTGCGTCCGAGGGCCGGTGTCCCGGGCTTCGGCCGGCCCAGCGGCCCTCCACGGGAGAGAACCCGGGCCTGGTGCCCCTGGAGAGCAGCCCCCGGGGGTTCCCGACCCCCAGCCCCCAGTCCCGAAGCCCAGACAGGCCCACCTCTCCCGGGGGTCGCACCGTCCCCTCCGGCTGCCACCCCTCGGGGCACATTGCTGTCCAGCCCCTGTTGCTGGGATGCCCGGCCAGCCGTGACCCCATGCTCGGGCCGCCTCCCCACACGGCGGTGCCCGTGTCCTGTCCTGTGCTCGCTGCCGCTGCCCGCCCCCGCTGGGCCCTGCAAGCTGGTGGTTTGAGGAGCCTGGGCATCCTCACAGCCACCCGGATCCGGCTCCGGGGCGCTGCCACCAGGAGGCACTTTGCCCGGCAGGGGTGGGAATTGGTCTGGGACACCAGCCGGGGCCCGAGTTCCCCAGGCGGCGGGGCTCCCACTGCTCACAGCCACCCCGTTCTCAGCATCGGCACCACCCGGAAGGGGATCGGACCGGCCTACTCCTCCAAGGCCGCCCGCACCGGCCTGCGCATCTGCGACCTGCTGTCCGACTTCGACGAGTTCTCCTCCAGGTACCCGGCCGCCCGCAGCCCCGGGGCCGGGCCAGCGAGAGGGGCTCGGGCGGGCTGAGGGGCTCAGTCAACGTCGCCTCGCAGGTTCAAGAACCTGGCCCGCCAGCACCAGTCCATGTTCCCCACTTTGGAAATCGACACTGAAGGCCAGCTTCGCAAACTGAAGGTACAGCCGGGAGGCCGGCACGCAGCTCTCACTGCCACTGGAGCTCCGAGAGAGAGTGCTCCTGGCACAGACACACTTCGGGGCATCGCCCAGGGGTGGCTGGCATCCGTGGGGCCCACGGGCCTCCCGTGTGAGCCCCGCTGGGGCGGTCAGTCAGGGGGTCTCCTCCGGGGCCGGGCTCCCCTGCCAGGCTGGGTCCTCATGTCCCCTCGGGGGACCTGGGGACGAGGGTGACCCTGTCCCACCCGAGGCAGGAGGTGAGGGCACCCCGCTCACCCCGAGAGGGGCGGGTGGTGCGGGGGACAGGAAGAGGTCAGCACAAAGCCCTTCTGGAAGTTTCCAAGGCTGGGATCCCGCCCCTCCGACCCTTTTCCGGGCTGTAATGAGGGCAGAGAGGACCCTCGGGGGTGTCTGCTGTGCAGGGTCAGGGCCCGCCCAGCACCTCGTCTTCGCTGCGATGGCCCCCACTGCCCCCCACCCTGAGGGTCTGGGAGCTGGGGCTTCCCCGTGTGACTTGGAGACACACCTCCCCCCACCATGCACCCTGAGGACAGCCCGGGCCCCACAGATAGGCCCCGGGCGGGTCCGGCTTGTGGACCTGGCCCCCGGCCGGAGGAGGTGTCTGGGGGAGCCGGGCTGCTGGTGGCGGTGGGGGTGGGGGCGGCCGGCGGCATCCACTCTCCTCACAGGGCTTCGCGGAGCGGATCCGGCCCATGGTCCGAGACGGTGTCTACTTCATGTACGAGGCGCTGCATGGCCCCCCCAAGAAGATCCTGGTGGAAGGCGCCAACGCAGCCCTGCTGGACATCGACTTCGGTGCGCCCTCGGGGCTGGCCCCTGCCGTCCATGGGGGGGGGCGCGGCAGGGCCCTTCCTCTGCCACGCTGACCCCCGGCCAAGGACGTGGGGGCGCTGCTCCGAGAACTGCCATCCGCCGACGGGGAGAGGAACCAGCACAGGGCAGCGAGGGCTCCCTCCTGTCCCCCCCCACCCCACGGGTCACTCCCCGAGGGTCCCTGGCACCACTCTCCCTGGAGACCCCACTTGGGGCCGAGCTGAGGGTCCCCCACCACTGCCCTCTGCCTGCAGGCCCCCTGGGCGGGCCTGTGGGGGAGGTGGGCGGCCCCCGACCTGCTCCATCTCGCAGGGACCTACCCTTTCGTGACGTCGTCCAACTGCACGGTGGGCGGCGTGTGCACCGGGCTGGGCATCCCCCCGCAGAACGTGGGCGACGTGTACGGCGTGGTGAAGGCCTACACCACACGCGTGGGCATCGGGGCCTTCCCCACCGAGCAGATCAACGTGAGTCCCCGGCCCAGGCGGGGCCCCTGGGGACGGGCCGGGGCTGCGGGCACCACGGGGGCCGATGCTGAAGACACGCGGTGCCCACGCGTGTCCACACAGCCCGTCCCCCCCCGGGGGGTGTTGCGGGCGTGTGGGGTTGGCCCTGCCCTTGGCTCGGAGGGGACCCGCAGGGTGCCGGCGACCTGCCCTGGCGGCCCGGCCTTGTGTCCCAGGGGCCACGAGCACAGGGGGCGCTCGCCCCGAGCCGCCGAGGGTAAGGGCCGGAGGGCAGAGAGGCCCCGCGTCCGGAAGTACCTGGCAGCTTGGCGTGCAGGGGACACGGGCAGAGGGTGGGGGCCGCAGGAGAAGCCCACTCACACCCCGCAGGCCCCCCGCTGAGCCCCGGGACCAGTCCCTCCTGTCCTCACCGTCCCGCGTGGGAGGGCCGAGGGGAAGGAGGGGAGCCCCCCCGTCGGGTCCTTCTGGGGCCCCCGCCAGCCACAAGGCAGAGCCTCGGCTGGGGCACACGGGCCCGTGAGGGGGGCATCGCAGGGGCTGTCTCGGCCCCCGTGCCCGCACACGCGGACCCGCCCTGTCCCCGCGCAGGAAATCGGTGACCTGCTGCAGAACCGCGGCCACGAGTGGGGGGTGACGACCGGCAGGAAGAGGCGCTGTGGCTGGCTGGACCTGGTGATCCTCAGATACGCCCACATGCTCAACGGGTTCACCGCGTAAGCGTCCGCCGCCTCCTGGCCGTCCTGGTGCTGCCTGTGCTGGGGACTACCCCAGGCTGCCCACCTGGGCCGGGTGTCGGGGCTCAGGGCCACGTGGGGTGTGGTCTCCCATCTGCACCCTTCATTCGCACGGCGGGGCCACAGGGGAGGTGATGCGGAGCCCTGTGCGGAGCCCCTCGAGCCATGAGCCACACCGTGAAGGAGGGGAGACGTGGCCCCCACACAGCGTGGGCCCCAGGGCCAGAGGAGGCCTGGCCCGGAGCTTGGGACCCAGACCGAAACCCCCGCGGCAGGCAGGGCGGCCTCCCCCAGGGCGCCAGAGCCCAGGAAAGGCCCGGCGGTCTGCAGACACGGAGCTGGAGAGCCCCTGATCGCGGGCACTGGCGGGAAATGCTGTTTTTGTTAGTTTTTGTTTTCATCCCCAAGACATGCTTGCTGGTTTTAGGGAGAGGGGGAGGGAGGGAGAGAGAGGGAGAGAAACATTGATGTGTGGTTGCCTCTCTTGTGCCCCCTACTGGGGAGCTGGCCTGCAATCCAGGCCTGTGCCCTGACTGGGAATCGAACCGGCGACCCTTTGGTTTTCTGGACAGTGCTCCAGCCAACTGGACCACCTGCTCAGGACCTGAAATGGTGTTTGTAGGCAGGCCCGGCTGTCCTGACGGGCACTTCAGAGACAGGCTGGCAGGGAGACGGGAAAAGGGAGAGACCTGTTGGGAGGTCCTGGGCCCAGGGCCTGGTGGGAGGAAGAGCGAGGAAGCTGACGCCCTTGTTGGCGTCGGTGTTGGGGACAGGGCTGGGTCTGCACGGGCAGCCTGGGCGGGCGGGTGGGCGGAGCCTGGTGAATGAGCTGGGCCCGGGCTGCGGGCTCAGCCCCTGGAGGCGGCAGGCAGAGGGCAGGTGTGTGGCGACACCACTGTGGGGCACAGGCGGCGTGCCCCGACCTTCCCGCTGAGTTTCTCCCCAGCGCTTCGGCTTCCCCGTCTGTTCCCTGAAGCAGAGGGGGAGCGAGGGGGGGAGGCAGACAGAGCCGAGAGCGGCTGCCGATGGCCCCTCCCCTTGTGTCGCCCTGGCTCGCACAGGCTGGCCCTGACGAAGCTGGACATCCTGGACGCCCTGGACGAGATCAAGGTCGGCGTCTCCTACAAGCTGAACGGGAAAAGGATCCCCTATTTCCCAGGTATGCATGGCAGGTGGCTTCCCGGCGTGGGCCGCCGCCCCTGGCCCGGGCAGAGGTGACCAGCGAGTCCCGGGGAGGACAGGAAGGGCCGCCCCCGAGGTGCCTGTGACCGCTCGCCGCCACGGGCTCTCCTGCCGCAGGGGCGGCCCGCCAGGTCTCAGGGCGGCCGCCGGCGCGTCCCGCGGTGGGGAAGGGCTCCGAGGGCCTGGGCTGGCGGCAGGGGGGCCGCCCCTCGGCCCCAGCCCGGGGCCCCGTGGGGGCGGGTGCCTGCAGGCGGGCTGCTCTGGAAGAGCGAACACTCCGCAATGGGAAGACGGCTCTCTGACCTGACTATGTAAGACCTGACTGGGGTTTCCCCCGCCCCCAATCCCCCCTTTATGTTTTAAAGATTTTATTTATTATTTTTAGACAGAGGGGAAGGGAGAAGGAAAGGGAGAGAAACATCAGTGTGTGGTTGCCTCTCATGCGCCCTCCACTGGGGACCCAGCCTGCAACCCAGGCTTGTGCCCTGATGGGGAGTCGAACCAGCGACCCCTTGGATCGCAGGCCAGCCCCTGTGGTGGGACAGCTGCCACGCCTTCCCCTGGTTGTGTAGACCCACCAGCACCTCCCAGAGGCCTCACTCCACGGACCCTGACCTTTGAGAGGATGTGGCAGAAGTGTGGTGTGACCCCAGGGTCAAAGGTCAGGGCCCAGGGGACTGCACACACTCAGAGGGGGCTGAGGCTCAAGACCCTTGGGGTGGACGGCTCGTTCTGGCATCTTCCATCCATTTGGCATCTGCCATGAGCCCAGGGGTCCCTTCCAAGTGGAGGGGCGGGGACATAGCTCCTTCAGGATTTCTTTCTTTTCTTTTTTTTTTAAGATTATATTTATTTATTTATTTTTAGAGAGGAAAGGGAGGGAGAAAGAGAGAGAGAGAGAGAAACATCCATGTGCGGTTCCTGGGGGCCGTGGCCTGCAACCCAGGCATGTGCCCTGACTGGGAATCGAACCTGCGACACTTTGGTTCGAAGCCCGTGCTCAATCCACTGAGCTACGCCAGCCAGGGCTTCCTTCAGGATTTCTTAACATTTGAAACCCTCAGAGCCCCTTGGAATTTCCAAGGAGGGTTCTAGGCATCGCTGACTGAGTCACCCGTGGACGTTGCGGCAGAGCCTGTGCCGAACCGGGGTGCAGGGTGAACCGGGGTGCGGGTGGACGCGTGCCCCTGGCTTCTGGGGGACAGCCTGTGTCCAGGAGCCACTCCCTGGCCCCGAGGAAGCCCAGCGGGCGACTCCCCCTCCCCCGCTGCTGAGCCCCCAGGGAAGCAGGCCCCCGGCGGTCGGCCCCCGAGACGGAGTGACGCCTGAGGGGCGTCACCACCCCTGTGTGTCCCCAGCTAACCAGGAGATCCTGCAGAAGGTCGAGGTGGAGTACGAGACGCTGCCCGGGTGGAAGTCGGACACCACGGGTGCCAGGAAGTGGGAGGACCTGCCCCCGCAGGCCCAGAACTACGTCCGGTTTGTGGAGAACCACGTGGGCGTGGCAGGTGGGTGCCTTGCACCTGGCCTCCCGCCCCGCCCCGCCCCGCGCCGCGGCGCCCCGGCCTGAACCACCTTCTCCCTTCCAGTGAAGTGGGTCGGTGTCGGCAAGTCACGGGATTCGATCATCCAGCTGTTCTAGACGGAGACCGGGCGCCCCTGGGAGGCACGGCCCCGCCCCGGCCGCGAGGGAGAAGCAGGGGGGTGGCTCCGGACTCCCGCGTTTCTCCCGAAGCTCCGCCCCCCGAGTCTGGGGCGCGCCGGCCCTCCGAGATCCAGCGCCGCGCAGGCCCTCTCGCCCCCCGCCGTGTGGGGCGAGCCAGGCGCGCAGAGCGGGGACCGCGGTGGCCGTTCGCGTCGCGTGTTGTGTGTCTGGCTGGAGCAGTTTAGCAATAAACGTCCCAGGGCCGCTGAACGGCAGGGTCACGCGTGTGCTGTTCTGACGTGGTCGTTTTGTTTTGACTTTTATCTTTTTTTAAATGTTTATTTGCTTTTTGTGTTTAGAGAGAGGGGAAGAGGGATAAACAGAGGGAGAGAAACATCAGTGTGTGGTTGCCTCTCATGCGCCCCCTGCTGGGGACCTGGCCCACAACCCAGGCTTGGGCCCTGACTGGGATTTGAACCAGCGACCCCTTGGATCGCAGGCCGGCGCTCTGTCCACTGAGCCCACCAGCCAGGACTGCTCTGACTTCTACACACAAGACGTCACCACGGATGCTTTGCCTTGACAGCCGTCAGGGTGACACACGCATGTGGTTCACAAAGCCAAGGGATTTGTTTGCTCAGAACCCGCTCCTGTGAGAGGCCACAGCAGTAAGTGTGTTTTCCAAAACCAAACATCACGGGATTTCGGTCTGGAGCCCAAGCACCCCCACCCACCTCTGCTTGGTAATGGAGCCGTCCCCCATATCCCCCTGCCTGGCTCCCTGTCAGCGAGCCGGTCCCCCCACCCTCTGGGTCTCGGCGGCTGGACCGAGCCACCGGCCACGGGCACGTTCCTGGCTGTACCTCGCTCACCCAGCTGAGCAACCCCCCTCACAACGTGTCAGGGTTCGGGGTGAATCGGGAAAAAGAGCTGCCTGTCCGAGGCCGTTTAGAGAGGGAAGGAATTCCGGGGAGAGGCCCCGAGCCAGCAGGTGGAGAGCGGGCTTCTCGCCCCTGGGTTCACTGAAGCCGGCTTGAGTCTCCTGCGCGGCCGGCTCTCTGGGAGAGACGCAGACCCCTGGACTTCCCCGTGCTCCCAGGCGTCTCCCACCGCACCCAGAATGGCTGCAGGGCCTTGACCCGAGTCGGGAAAGCACCCGTCACCAGCAGCGCGGCTCCGGGGGGGTGCAGGGAACAGGCACACACGGAAACGGCCTGAGTTTGCAGAGAATTACTTCCTCTCTCCCACAGCCCAGGGAGGAGACGGAGCAAGAGACCCCCGGGCAGGTGGGCTCTGGGGACCCCAGCTCCTCACAGCTCCCGGGAAATGGCTTCTCCTTGCGAGAGGACCGTCGGGCAGCCTCTCCCTGCCGCTGAGAGGCACGGCTCTGAGAGCCGACCAGAACTGGCCTTTTTCAAGGGAAAGAGAAGGCCCTTCGCGCTGGCAGGAGGAGGACCAGCCTGCAGTGTTAAGGCTTTAGTCCGGGGCCCGCAGGGAGCTCTGAGCCTGGGCTCTGCGCCGGCTGCCGACCCTCTGCTCAGACCCGAGCAGGCGCTGCAGGAGGAAGCCCCAGGCCTCCTCGAGGTGCGTGGGAACCGAGGAAGGCCGGGACCATTGGAAAGACCGAAGGAAAGAGCTTTCATCCGGGGCCACTGCAGTGCCCGTCCCAGGGTGGAGCCCCAGGCACCTGGGAGGGACCAGACCAGAGGACAGCGGGGGCTCACGCACCCCGGAGGACGGAGGGAAGGATGGGCGTGCCCCCGAGGTTTCAGGGAGCGGCCTGCAGCAAAGGACGGACAGGTCTGTGTCAGCGTCACCGGCAGAGAAAGTGCAGAGAAGGCGGGGTCTCCAGCGTCTGGAGGCGGGAGTCTGGAGGCAATTTTTTTGAAGCTCTTTTAAAAATTTCATTTATTTATTTATTTATTTATTATTTATTTACTTATTTATTTATTTATTTTTAGAGAGAGCGGAAGGGAGGGAGAAAGAGAGGGAGAGAAACATCAATGTGTGATTGCCTCTCCTGCGCCCCCTTGTGGGGACCTGGCCTGCAACCCAGGCATGTGCGCCACTGGGAATCGAACCAGCCACTTTGTGGTTCACAGTCCACTGAAGCACACCAGCCAGGACTGAAGCATTTATTATTTACCTCTGTCGTTGGGGCTGGAAGACAGTGTACATGGGCAGCCTAGGCCACTGATGCGGGGGCGGGGGGGGACAGCTGAGATACCCTTTCCCGTCTGGGGTGCCTGCACAGGTTTACGGGTGAAAGGACATCAACTCAGGGGAGAAATGATTCTCCCCTGCACTGACGGGCTCACCCCATGGCCCAGGGCCGGGAGCCTGTGTCCCCGAGGGGTGGATTGGTACGGCCGGCCCTGTCGTTTCTGTGCCAGGCGTGTAGAGGGTCTGAGTGGTTTCAGTGAGGCGTCTGTGCTGAACACCACTGACACAACCGCAGTGTGGACAGCCCGGAGCAGTCCCAGGTCAATGCGCGGATGAAAGACGTGTAAGAGATGTGTCGTGTTGTTTGATCGAGTGTGTTTTTTCCAGCCTTTGAGGAAGCTGCTCCTTTCCTTGGCACGAAACGCACGCACCTCCCCACCCCCAGCAACCCCACCCCCGGGCACGGCCCCACAGGGTGAACATGGCGCCCGCGAAAGGCCTCCCAGGAGAATGTTCAGAGCGGCGGCCTCCCGTGCCGCCCAGACCCAGCACCACCGTAGGTGTCCATCGGCAGGTAAAACAAGATGCGGTCCATCCACACACGGAGCACGCTCGGCCACGAACGGGACGGGCCACCGGGGCTGCACAGACAGGGGCAGTCCCGAGGTCAGCGTGCTGAGCGGGGCCAGGCACACCAGCGCCGTGAGAGTCGAGCCCGGCAGTGCTTCCCCGCAGGGGCGGGAAGCTGAGCACCAGGCTTGGCTCGGGCGCGGAGGGCCGCTGAGTCACCCAGGCGTGTGCGTCTGTCCCAAGGCAGGGAACTGCACACACACCGCCTGGGCATCCCCACTGGGTGTAAACACCCACGATTTCACTGTATGGGAATTACACCCCATCCAGAAGGTACTGAGATTAATATAATCACACTACACAGCTCAGGAACGGCTGAGGCAAAAATTACTCAAAGTATTCGGCCCTGGAGGCAAGGCTGATTAAACACCTTAAAAAACTAGTCCCGGCATCTGTGGGCGGGGCATCCGCTGCCCTGCTCCGGGGAGACAGCAAGCGCCTCCTTCCTCCTTCTGATGAACGTTGGCTTCCTGCACGTCCAGCTTTCTGAGGTCGACTATGCCGATCAGCAAGTGCTTTGCCTGAGTGCAGGGCCAGTGTCCCCGTGTCCCCCACCCTGGGCAGGCAGGTCTGCTGACTCAGGGTGTCCCCTCCTGTGACAGCTGTCCTACCAGAGGGCAGGAACCCGGTCAGAGCTACTCAACACCACCCCCAGGGTCTTACGCAGAGCTTGGCACTTGGGGGCTGAATTGTGTCCCCTTAAAGTCCATGCTGAGCCCTGGCTGGTGCGGCTTAGTGGATTGAGTGCCTGCCTGAGAACCACAGGTCATCGGTTCGATTCCCAGTCAAGGCACGTGCCTGGGTTTCGGGCCAGCTCACAGGTGGGGGTTGTGCAAGAGACAACCACACATTCATGTTTCTCTCTCTCTTTCTCCCTCCCTTCCCCTCTCTCTAAAAGTAAACAAAATCTTTTAAAAAATTCGTGTCGAAGTTTCAGTTGCCAGTTCCTCCCACTGTGGCCACATGTGGAGAGTCTTTAGGAGGTGATTCAGTTCCCCAGCTTTACCGATAGATAGATCTGATACAACATTTAGTTGACATATAAAGCAACCTTAACTGTGAATTCAGATGCGCAGTGTGATGATGACAGTAACGTTAGAGAGCTCACCCTTCGCCTTGTTTAATCACCGTTTTGTTGTCGCTGTTATGATGGCAACATTTAAGGTCTACTCTCCCAGCAACTTGCAAGTACGAAATAAGTATTGTTAACGATCGTCGCGGTGCTGTGCCTTAGACCCTGTGTCACTGGCGGAGCAGTTGTTCCCCCACCTTCCCCTGCCTTAAGATGGAAATCAGGAGCGGGGGAGAGAAAACGATTCCAAAGAAGAGGCTCACTGAAAACAAGGCGGAGGGAAACAAGGTGGCGCGTGGAAAGGGCTGGATTTGTCTGTGAGCGCACACCCACGAAAAGCAGGGCTCCCGGAACCGCCGCTGGGATCTGACTTTTGGGGGCTGGACTCTTCACGCAGGCGCAGAACGGAGTGTTTTGCTTCCCGGGGTTCCCAGAGCGGAGCACTTCGGGGAGTGCCGGAAGAAAAACTTCGAACTTAACAAATAACCGAAGAGCGTTCCCACCCATTTAGAGCGTCCCAGAGGGACCTCGCCCATCTGATAACTGAAGTGTGTGCTCCTTGCCCAACATCTCCCTCCCCCACCCCCAGCCCCTGGTGACCACCTTTCACTCTCTGCTTCTGAAGTTCGATGACTTCAGATGCCACATGCAAGGTCACGCTGTATTTGTGTGTCTCTGTCTCATTTCACTTGGCACACCCTCCAGGTCCATCCATATTGTTGCAAAGGGCAGGATGTCCCTTTCAAGGCCGAGTAATACTCCATTGCACGTATGCGTGCGCCACCTCTTCTCTACCCACCCACCCCTCCGCGGGACACCTGGGTGGCTCCCATGTCTTGGCTGCTGTGGATAACACTGCAGTGAACCTAGGGGTGCAGGCACCTCCTGGAGAAAGTGATTTCACTTCCTTCCTATGCCTGGGAGTGGGGTTGCTGGGGCACATGGTCGTTCTATTTTAATTTATTTGAAGAACCAGATGGCTAAGTTTTAAAATGGTCCTGTGGGTTGGGCTCTGATCCAGGCTGACTGGTGACCTTGTAAGGAGGTTGGCACACAGGATGGCCGTCCACATGCCCACGAGAGAGGCCTCGGAGGAACCGGCCCTGCGACACCTGCTCTGGGACCTCAGGCTCCGGGACGAGGGGCCAGTGTCCAGTGTGAGCCCCGCAGGCCACGCCGTGGCGTGACGGCCACCGGAGCAAAGGGGTACAGCAATGGGCCCCGGGCGGTATGTCTTCAAGTTAGACTAAAATGCGGGAGCTGCAGACATGCTTTTTCTTTCTTGAATTTATTGGAGTGACGCTGGGTAATAAGCCTATGCAAGTTTCCGGTCTGCGGCACTTTAATACACTATAATATATAACACACTACCCAATACATCGACTGCGCGCCTGGGGAAGAGACACCCCCGCCCACGGACGTGACGTCAGCGCTCGTCACCGGAAGTGTGTGTGGCGGAGGACCCGGAAGAAGCTGGCGCGGCCGAGCCGGGAGCAGCAACTGTAGGGAGGTGTCTTCGGGCAGCGGGGGACCCGAGCGCGGGGGAGCCCGCTTCGGGCCCCGTCGGAACAGCCGCGCCTGCGTCGCGGGGTCGGACGTGACGTCAGGCTGGCTCCAGGGACGCCCCTGCGGCGTGTCCCAGCCACTCTCCATTTCCGTGAAGCTGGGGATTCGGACAAAGTAGAAATGAGGAAAAAAGGAATGATTCTCTAGCTCGGGCGACTTAAACGCGGAAATACAAGCAGTTTCGACACTTGTTTACGGACTCCAAAGATAAAAGCTGAGACACCCCGCCCCTCTCGCCCCTGTGGGCGCTTCTGGCCTATCACGCGCCAGGCCTCGCGCGAGTCCCGCCCCCGTTGTCCCCTTCGGCCTATCTCGAGTCGTACCTCGCGCAGGGCCCGCCCCCGACGCTGGAGTGTGGGCCTCCGTCGGCCTATCCCACCCGGTGTGCGCAGGACACCGCCCTCACCCAGCCCCGGCGCGCCCACTCGGCCCCTGGCATTTTCCCGCGCTGCGTGGGAGCACCGCCCCTGATATCTCCCCTCGCCTATCCCGCGCCTTGCGGTCCGCGAGCCCCGCCTCTGCCCTCGCGCCCGGCCTATCCCGCGCGGCGCTGAATGCGAGCCCTGCCCGCTCCCCGCGCGGGGGTTGGCGCTCGTCTGAGACGTCACCAGCGCGGCGAGGCGGACGCGGAGTTTCCCTTGGCCCGCGGCGATGCCCAAGCGGGGCAGCCCCTTCGGGGACGCGGCCCCGCTGCAGCTGAAGGTTCGCGTGGGCTGGAAGGAGCTGGGGCGCGGCGTGTGCGCCGAGCGTTACTCGCGGGAGATCTTCGGTGAGTGCGGGGTAGGGCTTCCTGCTTCGGGGCTTGGGCTGGCGGTCTCCGCAGGCCGCGCCCCCGGGGGCTGGGCGGCCCGGCAGTAGCTGCGAGGCCGGGGGTTGGGAGCACTGAGAGGGGTGTGAGTTCGCCCGTGTCCCCCTGCGGTGGTCACGGCCCGCAAGGAGTGTCCCTCCATCCCCAAACGGGAGGCCTCTGCGTGGTGCTGCCTTCGGGCTCGGTCCTGCAGGGATGCCGACCTCTCGCAAGAGCCGTCTCTGGTTTGGCTGGCACTGCGGCCCCTCAGCCAGCGAGAGGGCGGGGAGCGGGACGTCCTGCGTGGACCGAGCTGGCAGAAGTGCCCCTTCTAATCGGAGGGATTTGAGCTGCGCGCCCTGCCTGCCAGGCAGTGCGGCTGCGCGCAAGCCGTTGCCTGCCCGGAGCTCCAGAGTCTATGAGTGATTAGCTCGGGAAGGAGTGTCCCGAGAGGGTCCGGGAAGACCGGGGACGCCGCGGGGCCCCCTGCGGAGGAGTCCGCCGTCTCGAGGGGGGCCGGCACCCGAGCTGCGTCCTGCAGGGTGAGCGGGGTCTGGCAGGCAGAGGGGCAGCGGGTGCAAAGGCGGGAACCAAGGTGCTGTCGGATTTCGTGAGGCTGGAACTGCAGTTCGGGTGGGATGGGAGGCTGCCGGGGCCGGAGGCCTTCTCACCGGCTGCCCTGCAAGTTTTCAGGTGTGTTGCTATTGTTGACCATCGGTTTGGGCTGGTGGATGCTCTGGGGCAGTGGCAGCGGGGAGCTCACCTTCTCCGGAGGTCCGGGGCCCAGGTGGTGCCCCCCAAGCAGCTAGGAAGTTTATGATTGAAGGGGCTGCTGTGTGATAGGGGCTTGGGGCGTCCTGCCGCAGGGACCCCAGTTCTCCTCTCGGGCCACTCCGCTGCCGCAGCTGCTCTGCAGCGTAAATGGCCTCTATGGCTTGGCGGGCTGGGCGTCCTCCCGCAAAGCGAGAATGCCCCCCCTCCATTCCCCGTCCCGGCACCTGCCCGGGTTGTGGGCCAGGTCCCCAGCTGGGGTTGTTCAAGAGGCAATTGATCAGAGTTTCTCTCCCTCTTTCCCCACCCATTCTCTCTTTCTAAAGAAAAGTAAAAATAAAAGAGAACCAAAACCAGAATAGTATGGTCCACCAGGATAGCCCTGGACCACCTTCCCGTGGCATGCCCGGGGCATGCCCGGGGCTCTGTGACCCGCCCCTCTGGGGGTGTGGCGGAGCCTCTGGAAATGTGGGCAGGGTGCCCAGTTTGAGCTTGAGTCTCCCTTGTAGTGAGTTCCAAGCTCGAGGCCGTCACCCCGACCAGCAGACCTTGAAGACGGGTGTCAGCCCCACAGCGTGACTCCCAGCTGCACGCCCACCCCCTTGGGGGTGCAGGGGCCACACGAGATCCTGGGGAGGGGGCGCTGGTGTGGCCAGGCTCTCGCACGGGCACCGAGGCTTTTCTGGGACCGGCACCCGGCGTTCGACGGTGTGAAAGCGCCTGGGTGGCTGGTGTGGGGCTGGGGCCGAGCCCCTGCCCCAGGCGCTGAGTGGTCGAGTCAGCTCTGGGGGTAGCGTCCAGGGCCCACAGAGGTCCGGGAAGCTCCCAGACGCCTTCGGCGGGGGCTGGCTGCTGCCCAGTCTCCTGGCAGCAGCTCCGCAGTGAGCGAAGCGGGTGCTCCCCAGCCCAGAGGCCCAGCTCGGAGCCCCGCCTGTGGGTCAGCGCCCCGCAGCTCAGGGCGCCTCTGTGCTGCACGAAGCAGGCCTCGGGCGCTGGGGCAGGGGTGCCGCGGTGCGTGGAGGCCACACCCAAGAGAGCTGCAAGGAAAAGAGCCTGGGGCCCTGGGGCCCAGCCCTCCCGCAGGAGGCAGCAGCCGGGTCTGGGTGAGGAGGGGCAGAGGCAGAGTGGACCTGGGCCCCAGGGAGCCTCGGGGCGGGAGGAGGATGCCCGGGGACCTGGCCCCAGCCGGCCTCCAGGCCGCGGTGGCTGTGTGGCGGGGCTCCCGTGCTCTGGCAGAGCCCATGGGGCTTTGTCTCCCCAGAGAGGACCAGACAGCTCCTCTTTCGAGGGGCCCAGGCCTACATGCACCACGCCTGGGAGGAGAGCTGCGCCGTCGTTGACCTGCCGGAGTCCCCGAAGCCTGGCCCCGTGGAGGCCCCTCGGGCCGCACGTGGGCAGATGCTGATCGGACCAGACGGACGGCTGACCAGGAGGGGAGCCCAGGCCTGCGAAGCCGGTGAGTGAGGCTGCCACTCTCCAGTGGGGTGCTGGGGGTGGACATGGCTGGTGCTGTCCTGCTGTCCAAACCACCGTCGGCCAGTGGGGGCTGGAGCTGGGCAAGCCCCAGGAGGCCCCCAGCTGTGGAGGCTCAGCCCCCCAACATCTGGGTCTAGGGGTGACAAACAGCTTCTAATCCTCAGGTAGGATGGAGCAGAGACCCCTGGGTGGCGGCAGCCTGGTGGCGTGTCAGGGTGCATGTAGGACCGTCACCTGTGTCGCTGGTCACAGTCCCTGCCCACCCCTGGGTCTGCGCAGGGCTCGGGAACCTCTGTCAATCTGTGACACAGGGGCCGCATGTGCAGACCCAGGCAGGACGCCCAGGGGACGACGGCCGGGCCCCGCCACCCCCAGCAGTGGACCCAGACTGCGGAGGTTTGGGAGCAGGAGTCCCGAGACCACCGGGCCCGCCCCCTCGTGAAGCGGCTCCGCACCCGGCCTGCCCTCGGGCGGCCCTGAGGCTCCGGGGGGGCTGGGCGCGGGGTCAGCCTGTCCTGGGGTGAGGCAGTGGACCTGCGGCCCTCGGCACTTCGAGGCCTCCGTTCTAGCTGACAGGCGGCCTTTCCTCCTCACAGACGTGTCCGGGGCGGCGTCCAGAGCCTGCTCCTCGTGCGTTCGAGCCGCGGACGGGACAGTGGTGTGCGCCCAGTGTGAGCGCGCCTTGTGCGGGCGCTGCGTGCGCACCTGCAGGGGCTGCGGGGCGGCGGCCTGCGCCCTGTGCGCCCTCCTGGAGTAAGTGCGGGACCCGCGGCCTGGGGGGATGTCCGAGGGCTGTGGCCGGAGCTCTGGGGCAGCGGTGGCGCGGACCGCCAGAGCCGTCCCTGGTGTGTCTGCAGCCCTGGTGCCTGGGGACTCCTCCCTGGGGCAGACCGACCGACGGGATGGCAGGGGCACCATGCCCGTCACCGTGTCTGTGTCGGGGGACAGAGTGCTCGCTTGTGTCAGCTGAGTGTGTGAGTGTGAGCCCCCCAGTGCCCCTGCCCTGCGAGACGACGCAGCCCCCACACAGACTCAGAGCCAGCCTGCAGAGCCGCACCCAGCTCTGGCCTGCCTGTCCTCCAGCTGGCTGGGGGAGGTTAGGGGCAGGGGATGGGACAGTGTGCCCCACCGGGAAGGACCCAGCCTGAGGCGGCCCCCCAGGGGTGGGACAGGAGACTGCCAGGCACCTGGGCGGTTGGGCTGGGGTCATGCTTTCGGCAAGTTAGGACCACAGCTGCCTTTCCCCAGCCTAGTCCTTCTCCTGGCCACCTGTGGCTGGGCCAGCGGCCTTCTCGCTGGAGGACTGGAGCACGGCACGCGGGCGGGTGGTGCGGGCCCCCGTGGCTGGCAGCTGCCTCCTGCCTGCAGCGCCCGTTCCCTGCAGCGTCGGCTCCCCCCCTCCGCCCGTTACCCCGGCACTCACGCCGCCCCGGCACTCACGCCGCCCCGTCAGAGCAGGCCCGGCTGCAAGGCGCACACGTCGGGCTCTTGTGGCCACAGCCGGGGCCGGGTGCTCTGCTTTGTAAACCGCCGACTGGCTCTGGGCCACCAGGCATTCTGCCCCCCGCCCCAGCTGCTTCCGGCGGCGTCCTGCCCACACCTGGCTGTCCTCGGCCCGGCAGCGCGGCCGCCGGTGGACGGTGCTGGCAGAGCTGGGGGTCGCTCCACGGCGGGCGGCCGGCGCATCTGCAAACCAGCCAGCCTGTGGCTCTGCCCTCCCCGTGCCGTGCGTTGCCAGTGTCCCAGGCCCTCCTGACGCATGTCCCCTGCGATTCCCGTGTTCCGTGTGAGCCTGACTGGGCGCCCAGGAGGTGTCTGTGGGGCACCGTCCGACCTGACACCCGGGCTGGGCCCCGCGTGGCTCCTCAGCTGTCCCAGTCCACAGACCCCCAGCCTCGGTCCTCACGCACTGGAGGCCAAAGTCCGCAGACCATGCCTCCTGAGGCTGCGGCAGGCGTCCGCTCCGGCCGGTCTCAGCCGCCAGGGGTCGCCGGTGTGCTGCGGTGGCCCCCACGCCCCGTCCTCACGTCGTCTCCCCTGCACACGTGCTTCTCGTCACGTGTCCTCTGCCTCGGGCCCCTCCTGTGGGGGGTGGGGACCCTCCTCACTAATGACATCTGCCACAAACAGCCCTATCTCCCAGTGAGTCGACCGCCCTGGGGCCAGCACCTCGGCGTGTGAATGGGGGGGACAGCTCAGCCCCTAACACGCTCTCCTCTCTCCCCTGTGCTGTCGCAGCTGCGGTGACGCCCACGAGGAGGTGCTCTGTGCCGGCTGCGCGGTGTTCGAAGCCTGAGGGCCGGAGGGGCCGCCGTGCCTGGACAGCCTCACTGGTGCCTGCGCAGAGGGGGGGCTTGCTTTTTGATATTTGTGCTCCTAGAGACAGACTGAATAAATCCTGTATATTTGGGTAAGAGGACTTGCTGGTGGTCACGGTCCCAGGGGTGCGGTGGGCTGGGCTTCGTGCGAGGGGCGTGCCCGGGCACCCAGCTGTTCAGATGGGGAGACGGGGGCCGCAGGGGGTCACTTACCAGCCCACCCGGCCGGTCTTGGCGGGAAGGGGTTGGAACCGGCCCATCTGGCTGCGGGGAGGGTGACCGCTGTGTCCTCTGCACTCACACCTGCCGGGCGTGGCCGAGCCGGTGCTGCAGGCACTTCTGTCTCTGCCGCCCTGGCCCCCCACCCCCACCCCGCCCGGCCTGGAGCGTGAGGGGCACCCGGAGGACCCCGGCCTCTTCGAGCTGCCCGTCTGCTGGCATCCCAGACCGCTGTCCCCAGCGGTGCTCAGGAGACTCGCTCGGGGCGGGGGCCCCAGAGAAGGTCACACATGGGTCCATGCCCGTGACCTTGAAGCCTCTCCTGGCCATGGGAATGTCCCGAAGGCGGCCCCGTCACACGAGGGCCCCCCAGGAAGGAGCAGCTCATGCTGCCTGCTGCCCCCTCCCCATTCGGCGCCACGCCCGCCATTCCCCTGCTGTGGGCTGAGTGGCGGGCGTGGGAGGGGAGCTGCGCGTCCTGGCTCCCGTGGTGCCCCTTCTCCCCGTCCGGTTGTGGGGGGTGCACGCGGACCGCTGCGGGGGCCCGTGTCCGGGTCGCACGGGCCTGTCCTCCCGTGTCTGCCGGTTCGCTTGGCGCCGTCCATTCCCGTCGTGGACACGGGGCTGTGTCCTCGTCCCAGGGGCCGCCGGTGTCCCCTGGCGTCTCTGCTCTCAGCTCTTTGGCCGGGGGTGCCTGGCAGTGGGGCTGCGGGGCAGGTGCAGGGCCCTCCGGTCAGCCAGGCTTCCTGGCCACACCTGCAGGGGTGCCCCCTTCGGAAGAGGAAGCCAGGTGGCCACTCCCCACTCTGAGCGCTAACCCGGGCTTTAGGGGTTGGGTGGCCGGCTCCTCTCCTCGCCACCAGGTGGCGCCCACAGCACACCCTGCTGGACCGCCCTGCTCTGGGGGGACGCCCCCCTTGGGGGCTGCCCTGGGGCCTCGGGGCCGGAAGAACGGGTGCTCCCCACAGGCAAGAGTAGCCACAGAGTCGAAAAGCCATTTTTATTGAGGGTTTGGAGGGGCAGTCTCATTGTAATAGTAAAAATACTCAAGTCGAGTGTAAAAAACACCATGGTGCAGCGCAGTGTCTGGCCAGGAGCACACAGTGACCGCCCCTGCAGGGGCGTCGGGTGGGCAGCGGGGAGGTGAGGCTTCTGTAGAGGACGGGCGCTACAGGGGGCCCCTGGGGTGGACGTCCGGAGGAGGGGGCAGGGGAGGGGCTGGCCTCCGCAGGACCGAGCCGATCACCGCACACGACCCGTGCAGCACGCCCCGGCAGGTCTCCCTCCGCCTGCTCCTGCCCCGGGCGGACCTCAGCCCAGCCCCGAGCCTGCCGCGGGGGCGCTGTCTGACCCCCGGGGGAGGGGCCAGGCCAACGCGCCACAGGCCGGCTGCTTCCGGTGCGCCGGGCCGAGCACAGAGAGGTTTCAGCTGGGGGGGTGCTCGGACCCCAGCTGCACGCGGCTAACGAAGTCCCCGGCGCTTCCCGCGTGAACCTCGTCGTCTGCAGGCCGAGGCCACGCCCGGAGAACTGGATGAAATAAATTAAGAAAAACCGAAGGCCAGCCTTCCTCCCCGCCGGCCAGGGGCCCAGCCCACAGCACGGAAGTCTCCCCGTCCGAGCCGGAGGAGCAGCGCGGCGCAAGGCCGACGCGCGCGGCCGCGGCCAGAAGAGCGGCATCCGATGCAGATTGTCCGTGCGGCGCCCTCCCGGTCCACGGAGCTGGCGCCCGGCAGGCCCCTTCAGGCCGTGCCGCTGGCCGAGTAGGAGAACTGGGGGAAGTGGGGCCTCCGCTCGCTGTCCGCACACTCCATGCTGTCCTCTGTGGGCGGGAGACGGAGTTCGGACCCGGGCCAGGGACACGGGGCCAGGTCCCAGAAGACTGGACTCTGGGGCCCGACCCTCCAGCGCCGGGCCCTCCCGCCCTCCGGGGGGGGTCTCTCCAGTGAAAGCGGACAGGGCAGCCTCCCTGGGAGGGCAGCCCGGGCTCCATGGTCTGGAGGGACTCTGGTGGGAGGCAGCCCTCACCTTGGTCAGGTGGGGTGATGGTGATCATCTGGGCGGTGAACTCCTCATCAAAATACCTGGTGTCTGTCTCCGAGGTGACCTGGGGCTTGAAGGGTGGACTGAGCTGCGGGGGTGGGGGGGCAGGTTACAGGCTGGCTCTGCACCTGCCGGGCACACCCTCTGGCCCCCAGGGGTGCTGAGCCTGTCACCTCGGCCAAGGGCAGGCAGAGTCCTGCTCACAACAGCCCCTGCAGGTGACAAGCGGTAGTGCAGCCCAGCTTGGAGGTACACCCCAGCTCCACCACCACCCACATGCCTTTTAATTTTTCTATCTTTCTCATTTTCCTTTCTGGTTTTCTTACACACTGGGAAGGGGATGGAGAGAGCACCTTGGAGCAAAGTGTGTGGAGTGGGCTCCCCCACCAGGTGCCCACACAGCCCGGCCACTGGAGCTGCCCCTTCGATAATCCACGATGCAGGTAGAGTCCCCCCGTGGTCCATGACCCACCTGGGCTGGCAAGTGGCTTCCCCATGCAGTAGGCCCAGGGAGCAGAGGCCAGTGCCAGCCACATGGAGAGCAGGGCTCAGGGGCCGTGCCCCAGCCTGAGCCCACCCTGGTGTGTTCTCCAAGCCCGCCCCTCCCCTGGCAGCTCCCCCCACCCAGGAGGTGAGGAAGGGGCCAGGGCCCATCCGTCATGCAGGCTCCTGGGCTTTGCCCTCCAGGCCCCCCCAGGTGGTGGGGCAGGGGACGCCTGCTGAGTGTGGGGCCGGCCAGCCTCATGCGTGGCTCGAGGACCCCAACGTGGCCTGGCCGAGTCCGGGTGCTGAGAGGACCGGCCATAGCCCAGGACACTGTGGGGTGAGTGTGAGACGGTACTGCAGGCAGGCGCCCCAAGTCTCCCAGGCCCTGGCCAGGGCTGGGGCAGCCCCTCGAGAGCTGGCAGGGTCCTTGTCCAAGGCTGGGCAGGTGTCAAGCCCTTGGAGGGCTGGGCCAGGAGGCAGAAGGCCGTGGGGCCAGAGCATGGAGCAGGGCCGGGCGGGGTGGGGCGCCCTGCAGGCAGGCGAGTGTGGCCTGCAGGGGAGGAGGGCAGGCGACGGAGCAGAGCGTGCTTGGGGACGGGTGCCTGTGGGCCCCCGAGGTAGCCTGCACCGGGGGGCAGTGAGGGGCACATGCAGGGTGCAGCTGGCTGGCTCCTGGGAGGCCTCCTGCAGGAGCCAGACAGGCAGGTGCTGCCGCGCTCCCGCAGCCCAGGGGCAGGCCTGGGCTCTCCCAGTAGCGTGACGGATTGAGGTCAGACAATGGGAGGAACTGGGACAGCAGGGTAGTGCCCTGACCCCGCCTCCAGCCTGCAGCACGCAGCACCCGGGAAGGGAACCGAGGCGCTCTCAGAGCCGAAGGGGAGCCACCTGCAGGGACCACACCACACACAGCTCCTCCCAGGGAGGGGCGGGGGCGGGGGCGGGGGCGTGCGCCTGCGGCGAGGGGCGGGGCGGCGCACCTTCTTCTCGTACACGTCCTGCCACACGATGCCGGCGAAGAAGCGGTGCTGCATGATCTCCTTGGCGTCCTCCGAGCCCCCTCCGAGCCTGCAAACAACAAGAGACCATGGTGACAGTGCCGCCGCTGCCCACCCAGGCTCAGGCCACCCTCTAGGCCCCTCCTCCACCGGATGAGGCCAGGCGGCACTGGGTGGTGTGGGCAGAGGGCGGTGGGGACACAAGGTCCCCCGGCTGAGCCCCAGCCGGCACAGAAGGCTGGGTGAGCGGGAGCTGCCGGCAGGGTGGGGTCCTCCGGAGGGGTGTGAGGGGCCGGCCGGCGGTGGACAGAGACCCCGCCCCCACAGGCTGCCCGGGTCCGCGACGCGCACCTCTCCTTGGGGTCCTTCTTGAGCAGCCCAGACAGCAGGGCCTTGGCCTCGGGGCTGAGCGTGCGCGGGAAGCGGATCTCCTCCATGAGGATGAGCTCGAAGAGCTTCTCGTGGTCCTGGTTGTAGAAGGGCAGCCGGCCGCACAGCATCTCGTACATGACCACGCCCAGCCCCCACCAGTCCACGGCCCGACCGTAGTCGTTGTCCTCCAGCACCTCGGGCGCCAGGTACTCGGGCGTCCCGCAGAAGGTCCTCATGGTGGCCCCGTCCTTGATGCCCTCCTTGCACAGCCCGAAGTCAGTGATCTTGACGTGCCCGTCCTTGTCCAGCATCAGGTTCTCCAGCTGCGGGGCTTGGCCTCGTCAGTGCCCACAGGCCTGGCCCCGCCCCCGCCAGCCTGGCCCCGCCCCGCCCATGGCCACGCCCACCTTGAGGTCCCGGTAGACCACGTTCTTCTCCGAGTGCAGGTAGTCCAGGGCGGACACGATCTCCGCGCCGTAGAAGCGGGCGCGGTCCTCGGGGAACACCCGCTCCCGCGACAGGTGGAAGAAGAGCTGTGGGAGTTGGGTGGGGGTCTGAGCCAGGGCGCCCGGCCAGCCTGAGACCACCCTACTCCATGGGCGGGGCGGCGGGCCTCGCGGTGGGACGGGCAGGGCGGGCCCCCTGCAGCTGGGGTGGCAGCACCGTCCCCGGGCCGGGAGGGCGCCCAGCCCCTGCCCGGCAGCCCTACCTCGCCGCCGTTGGCGTACTCCATGACGAAGCAGAGGCGGTCGTGGGTCTGGAAGGAGTACTTCAGGGCCTGCAAGGGACACAGGCTGGAACCGCAGCTCCTCGAGCCAGATGGGGATGCCCCAGCGCATCGCCACCCCACAGGCCGGGCCCGGGGGCCAGTTCTGTGAACTCGGAGGCGCCCCAACAGGACGCCCTCACCCCCGACCTGGAGAGGACCCTCCTTCCTGGCGCAGCTGCCATGCTTTCTGAGGGTGGTTCCTGTGCGCAGTTCCCACCCACACGAACGGCCCGGGCACCTAGTCCAGCGGCTGGAGCCGGGTCGTTCCAGGAGCTGGGGGGCACCTGGGTGGGGAGCCAGACCCCGAACTGTCCAGGAAGACCCTGAAGGCCAGGCCCAGCTGCCAGGGCCCGATCGGGACCCCAAGGACCGTGGGGACCGGCCCGTGACTTCCAGGAGCTGCCTGGCCTGGCACACCGATGTCTGGGTGGCTCTGTTGTTCCCAAAGGCTAAGGACCCCCACCCCACAGGCCTGGGGGCGGAGCACCCCAGCACAGGGCGTGCAGCCGAAAGCCACCTCCCCCTTTCACACACGGGACAGTGCGCACGGCCCAGGAGTCCCCGGGGCCCCGGGAGCACAGAAGTCCGTTCTCCTCGGACCTAGGCTGGCCTCCGCCGGCCCCGCGCCTGACGCGGTGAGTGCACGGGCCACAGGAGCGCCCCCGGGGCCACCCACCGTCAGGAAGGGGTGCCGCGAGTTCTGCAGCACGCGGTTCTCCGTGAGCGTGTGCGCCACCTCGTCCTTGGCCACGATGACCTCCTTCTTGAGGATCTTCATGGCGTAGTAGCGGCCGGTGGCCTTCTCCTTCACCAGGATCACCTTCCCGAAGGTGCCCTTGCCCAGCAGCTTCAGGTACTCGAACTCGTTCATGGTCTGCAGGGCGGCGGCCGCGTCAGGGGCAGGGGCCAGGCCTCGGGCTTCCTGGGGCCCGGGGTCCCAGCCTCGCTTCTGGCCCAGGGCTCTGACGGTCAGACCGTGCTGCCCACAGGGCAGCCCCGGGAGGGGCCCTGTGACCCCCAGGACCTTGCGGGAGGGGGGTGGGGGTTGCTCACCACACGGTGCTTGGGCTTGGCCAGGGACACCTCCATCTCCTCGGCCCCCGAGTTGTCACTAGGTGAGCCGGATCGGAAGTCCATCATCTCCTCCTCCTGCCGCTTGAGCCCGTCGGCCACCGTCTGGATGGCGGTGGTCCACTCCTCCCTAAAGGGCGCGCGTTGAGGTCTGGGTCCTGGCCCTGCCCCTGCCCGGGCCCCGCCCCTGCCCAGGCCCCGCCCTCCACCGCCCAGCTCAGAGACCCCAGGAGGCTGCTGGTTGGAGCCCTGGGCTGGCCCCACCTACTGCAGGTCCTCAGCCCTGGAGGCCCCAGCAGGACGGGCTCCCCTCCCGCCCCAGGCGCCCGCGCCGTACCGCTCCTCGGGCGTCTCCACGTGGAAGGTGCGCTCGATGACCGTGGTCCACTGCAGGCACCGGATGATGAAGGTGTTGGGCCGGGGCCGCTCCGTCTTCATCAGCTGGCATTCTGGGGGCGGGGCCGGCCGGTGAGCGCCCTGGGCACGCGCCCCAGACCCCACCCCCGGGTCCTGGGAAGTCCTGTCCTGGCCCCTCTCCAGGCTTCAGTTTCCCTCCTTGTGAGACGCCCCGCTCCGACCCAGATGCTGCTCCGGAGCTGTCCCGCCCACTGCGTCCCCGCCCCCCCCACAGTCCCGCCCACGCTCTCTGAGCCCCGACTCGGGCCTCAACTGGCCGAAGGAGTACAGGGTCCCCGGAAGGGGCCGCAGGGTGGGGCCTCGCAGGAGAGCAGCCTGCCTACTGCGCCCTCCTGCCCCATCTCCTCACAGGCCACCCCAGGGTGGGGCCTGTCCTGAGGCAGCTGCAGGATGAGACCCACCCACTGACCCATCCCCACCCCCCGGGGCCCAGGGGGTCCAGGCAGGCTGGCAGGCCTGGGAGCACACACACACCCCTGGATGTCCTGCACACCTGTGATGTGCAGACACCTGGACCGCGCGCGCGCACACACACACACACACACACACACACCCAGAGCACGGAGCCTGCACCTGCTGCTGAGGAACGGTGGGCACGCATCAGGTTGGAGAGGGGCGTGCATGTGTGTGTGGGGGGACTGCTGAGGGAGGCCCCTGGGACAGGTGCGGGCCCAGCTGGTGAGGCGGGGGGCGGGGCCTGTGCAGGGGCGTCTGGCATCCCAGCCTCTGTGACCCAGCAACGGGAGGGCCCTCGGGACCCAGCCACACCTGGGGGAGCCGTCTGTCAGGCCTGGGGCCAGCTGGGGGCGCAGGGCCAGCTCTGTGCGGAGGATGGCCGTGTGGGCACGGGGTGGGGGCAGACCCCCACCGCCCACTCGCTAACGGAGACCACCTGGTGCCCCTGGGACCCAAACCCCTGACGCCCATCCCAGGGCCTGGCCGCCACTGCTCAGGCGGCCCTTCTGGCTGGCCCCGCCTCCCACATGCCTGCAGAGAAACCCCTCAGCCCGTGGGCTTGGCCGTGGTAGCACCCTCGAGGGGTCCCGTCCCCCAGCAGGGCGGCCGGGCCAGCGGCCTCCTGGTGCCCCGGAGCCCCAGGCCCGCCAAGCCCCGCACAGCTACAGCGCGCCCACAGGGGGCGTCTGCCTCCTGGGTCTCCCCTCACTTGGGCCCCCGACCCGCCTCACATCAGCCCAGCCACCGGCTGGGCAGCAACTCTGCCCCTGTCCCCCAGGCGCGCTGGGGGGTACGCTGGCCGTGCCCTGTGCCCCCAAAGCACATGCGGGGCAGCCGAGGCGCCAGGCCCCCGCACCCAGCACACCTGCAGGCGGGGAGCAGGGGCTCCCTCTGTCCACCTGGGCACAGCCCACTGACACTGCGGCCGGCTGACACCTCGGCGGGAGCCTGGGGTCTGGCAAGGTGGGGGCTGGATGGCAGGTCGGGCAGCGCTGAACAGGGGACGCACCTGGGGTGGAGCCAGGACCCCCCCCCCCCGCCACAGTGGGCACTGCAGCCCGAGGCGGACGTGGGACTCGGTGAAGGAGCCTGTCACGCGGCCACCACGCGGCCGCTGCTGGCCCGGCCCCGGGCAGAACGCGGGCGACGAGCCCCAGAAGGCCCACCCAGCCTGGCGCCCGCCCACTGCCGCCCCAGCCCCAGGCATGGGGTTGCACCCGCCACACCCCCGAGGTATGCCGCAGAGGCAGTTTAGGAAAGGGGCCAGCCAGCCGAGCCCCTCCCCTCCCCCCGGCTGGGGACAGGCACAGGCACGGAGGTGCAGGGGGCAGGGCCTCTCACTACCTTCCAGGGGCGGCCACAGGCTCTTCCTGGGGGTGACAGAGGCTCCCACAGCCGGGTGCCCCTCGTGCGTGCTCATCTGCCGCCCCGACCAAGGGCCGCGCTGGACAGGCCCTGGGTGGCTGCCCCAGGCTGGACTCTGCCCCCGCCGGGCCAGGCCAGGCCTTCTGGCCTGCAGAGTGGGAACGCCCGGGGCAGCCCCAGGGTCACCAGCCTTGGGACTCTGCACAGAGCCCCGCCTGGCAGAGCTGGCCGCAAGGGGGTCCCCGCGGTGACCCGGGGCCAGCGCTGCCCAGCCTGGGCCCTGGCAGCCACCGGCCACCAGCAGAGGCCCAGGGAGACCCCAGCACGGGGCCACGGCCGCGCACCCCGGTCCCGAGCGGGCTGCCCCGGGCTCACTCACGCGCCACAGAGAAGTTGTTGAGGGGCGACTCGCGCTGCTCCAGGTCCTGCGGGCGCTCCTTGTAGCCGATGAAGGTGCCGTCGTTCTTCAGCAGGAAGTAGCGGGGCCGCCAGGTTTTGATGTACTCCCCTGCGGGCACAAGCTGTGAGGGGCCGCCGCCGCCGGACCCGCGCCCCTCCTCCCACAGACCCCAGCGCGGCGGCGGTGGTGCACGGGCAGCTGGCTGTGCCAGGCCAGGTGGGCATGTGGACTAGGGCAGACCGGCCCGATCCAGAGGGCCTCCCTGGAGGAGGTGGCAACAAGTCAGTGTGTCCCAGCAGCTCGAGCGCTGGCGTCAGCCACCTGCTGGGGGCATCAGGGCCAAGAACTCTCACCACTCACTGTGGGTCCGGCCACTGGTCAGCCAAAACAGTCACTCTGGTGACAGTGGCAGGTGGGCAGCTCACCACAGCTGAGCCCCAGCCGAGCGGATGGAACCCGGTACCCGGCAGTGAGGGGACAGCACCACGTGCCGGAGGCCTGGGCCGCCGGGCACACACGGGCCCGCCTGCTGTCCTTGGGACCGAGCCCCCACCACTCGTGTGACAGCACTCGCCGCGCGGGCGCTGGGAGCCGGGTCGGCCCCGGGCACGGCAGAGCAGCCAGGCCCAGAGGCAGCCAAGCCCCGCGGCCCTGGACCCCAGCCCCCCACCCGAGGGTCACCCAGGTACGCAGCCGAGGCTCCCCCGAGTCCTGCGACATCAGCTGTAAACAGGCGTTTGCACAGAAGCAAGCAGATGTCCTCGGCGATCTTCGAGCGACTGTCATTTTTCATACTGACACCCAGAAAAAACGTTTCATTTACATTTTGTCGAGCAAGGAGTTTGAACAACAGTGGAAAACTTACTAATGAGGCAGCCGCTTCCTCAGAGGGGCCGTGGGCAGGGAGGGGGTGGGGTCCCCCAGCTCTGGGCCAAGCTGAGGCCCGGACCAGAGCAGAGAGGCCTCTGGAACTGCCGCCCTGGCCGGTGCCCCTCCCCCTCCCCCCACGCACCTCTGGGTGTGGCCTCCACGGTCCCTCGTTCTCCATGACCCTGGGCTGCTGGGGGTGTGGGGTCTCCAGCCACCCTTCCCTGGGGAGCCCACCCGCAGGGGGCACTGCCACTGGGCTCGGGCGCCACGGCTGGTGGGTGACCTGGGCCACCTGACAGCACTTAGCAGGGTCTCCACCCAGGTCTGCCCTCCAGGCCCCTGGGGACAGGCGGCTGCGGTCTGGCCCCACACCCAGGTCCCCTTTCCCCTTCGGTGGGTGCCGGGGGTGGGAGCGAGCAGAGCCGGCTGGGGGGGCCCCGTGCCGTGCCGAGCGGAGCGGCCGACCGCGCTCCCCCGCGCCCCCCGCCTGCGCGCCAGACTGGAGCTGTCGGTCCCTGATGGAGTGCCTCCCGTCCCGCCAGCTGCCGCTCCCCGGGACGCTGACTGCGCCGGAGAGTGATGAGCGCAGCGCCCGCGCGGCCCGCGCATCCATCTTGACGCGCCAACTGTGCCGGCCCCACTGTGCGCAGTGCGCCCCCCGGCGCCGCACGGAGCTGCAGTGAGCGGAGGCCCTCACTCGGTGGCGTCCGACCACTGGGCCGGGACACCCTGGCTCCCAGGGCCCGCCTCAGCCAAGTGACCTTCACCCCGCTGACCACCCCAGGGCTGGGGAGGTTCCGGAACCCAGGGCTGGGAGGGGACCCAAGGGAGCAACGCCAGAGAGAAGGGGCTGAGGGGAGGGCACCCTGCCTAGGGGAGCCGTGGGGCGGGTCTGGGGGAAGGGCCCTGAGCCCAGGCCCCGGGCACTGCTGGGGGCCAGGGCTGTCCCCCCACCCCACCTGGCCAACCCCAGGAGCCAGGTGACACCCAGGTGGGGCGCTGGGGGGCCAGGGCCAATGCCCCACCAGCTCAGCTCCCCAGCTGGGACCACCCACACCAGTTGCCAGGACACGGGAGCCACGGCCAACCTGGGCCTGAGCTGGGGCAGGTGCGGGGAAGTGCTGGGGCTCCAGTGCCCACCCTACCCCAAGAAACTGCTAGCTGGGTGGCAGGCGGGCAAGAGGGCTGCAAGTCAGCCCCCCACCCCGGGGTTCTCTGGGAGGCAGCCGCCCTGGGTGGGCTGGGGCTGCAGCTCAGCCCGGCACCCATGTCCGGTCAGGGCCCCACCACCCCCTCCTGCGGCCCAGGCCCCCTCTGCTCAGAGGCCCTCAGCACCCCGCGTTGGCAGCCCCCAGGGGCCCCCTCCACCGTCCTGACCTTCCTGGGCACCACTCGGTCCCACGGGGCTGCAGGACTCCGGGCAGAGGGGGCCTCCCGACCTGCCGCGGCCGACCTCGCCCTCGGAGCCGTGGCGCGGGGGCGCAGGGGTGCGGGGACAGGACTGCGTGCGCCCCGACCCAACACCGAGGGCCAGGCACAGGGGCAGCAGGGGAGGCCGGGCGGCCCGCGGCGGGCAGCCTGAGGGGCAGCGCGCCATGCCCGCACACCCTCTGCAGCCCCCAGTTCTCGGGGAAACTGCTGGGCAGACACTTCGCCGCCGCGGCGGGCGCTGGCAGGGCGCCAGGCGGGCCGAGCTGCCTCTCCACAGCGGAGCGAGCCCCAGCAGGCCCGGGGAGTGCCGCCAGCTGACAGCGGCGGCCGCACGGTCCCCCGCCGACGACACATCCATCGCCCCGACAGCTGCCGGGCGCCCATTTGCTTCCTCGGCACAGCGAGCGGGCGGCCCTGCTGATGGAGGCCCATCCATCGCCGCCTGCCAGGCGGGGTCGCCTCGCGGGGCCTCTCCGCCCGCGCCGGGGCACGCCCCGTGTCCCCACACCAGCAGGGCACCCGACCGGGGCCGCACCGCCCCTCCCCCGCCTGTCAGGACACGGAGGGCCGGCGTGGACGAGGGAGGGCAGGAGGCGGCAGAGGTGGGGTCTCCGGGTCCAGCAGAGGCCCTGGACGCGGCCAGGCCGAGATCCGTCCCGCCACCCCCGCCCCCGGAAGGCCCCAAACGAGGAAGGCACGGGGCTCCCAGGCCGGCCGAGGCGGCGGGAGAGGGGGCCGGGCAGTGGGGAACAGCCCGGCACTCCGGCTGCCCAGAGGACAGGTGGGCGCTGGGCCCCCACCCCCGGCGGACACGCCCCTGGGAAAGGACAGGAGCACCCCGGGCCCTTCCCAGGGCCCTGGCTGCCGAAAGCGCCCGCCCCGGGGGCAGGGACGTGGGCAGTCCCCGGGGCCGCTGGCCACCACTCCCACGACGGCCCCTGCAGACCCCGGAGGAGCTGGCACCAGGCCCCTGCATCTAGGTGGCCTGTGCAGTCCGGGCCTCGGTCCTCGACGCCGCAGGAGAGGCACCCTCTGCGGGGCGGGGGGCGGGCGGGGGGGGCCATGTCCTCCAGAGGCGGCCTCTGACCTGGAGCCACAACCGCAGGGGGATGCGCTCTCAGCCCCTCCCCCGTGGTGACGGGGTGGCAGGCTGCGTCCCCCGTCATCTCACATCGCTGGCTGCTCCCCACACCCCAAACTCAGCTGCCCCTGCGCCCCAGGCCCGCCCAGCCGGAAGGCTCCCCACGTGAGTCTCTGCCTGGGACCCCACCAAAGGCACCTGTCCGCGCCCCGGGGAGACAAGGGGCCGCAGTCCCAGGCCACCCAGGCGCCCTCCCCAAAGTCCCACGGCTCTAAGCTGTAGGGACGGTGGGCAGGAGGGACGGGTGGGAGTGAGGGCTTGGGGGGGACACTGGTCTGGGCTGAGGGCCTTCTGGGGGGCCATGGGGCAGGGCTGGGGTGGGCACGGTGCACAGGTGGAAGTCGCAGGGGGGCGGCCCCGAGAGCCGGCACCGAGACAGCCGGCAGCTGCAGTCACAGGCAGCCCACGGGAGGGGCTGCCTCCCCTCGCCTGGCCTGGCGGGTGTGCCCGGGCGCAGGGGGCACCAGCTGGAGGGACCAGCTGCAGGGCCTCGCCTGGAGGCGCTTCTAGGAACCGGCCTGATTCGACCCAGCCAGCTCCTGGGCGCAGGCAGCGTGGGGGGTGTGGCGCAGCCGGGGTGGCACCCCGTTCCCCAGCCCCCCCCCCCCGCCCCCGGCACAAGAGAGCTACAAAGGCCGGCCAGCCAAGGCCCTCCCTTCGGGGACCCCCATCGCGCTTGTTCCCAAGCGGGGCAGCTGTGCCCAGGAAGGAGGCCACAGTGCCACCTGCTGGGGACCCCCAGGCACGGGCCCAGGGCCCAGGGCTGGGGTGGGCGGGGGCCCCTCACCCCCGCCCCCTGCAAGAGGCCCGAGCTTCCTCTTTTGTTGTTTATTTTGAAGGGAAAACTCCACACACTCCCAAAACAGGAAATGCAGCCCCACGCAGCTGGCCCGGCGAGGCCACGGCCACACAAGGCCACGCACCACCACCGGCAGGGTGGGGCCTGGATGAGACTCGGGGCCGCCACGGGAGTCCGTGTCCAAGTGGACTAGACAGGCCCCCAGCCGAGTTCCCAGTGTGTCCTCAGCATGTCGCCGCCTCCTCCCAAGCGGGGTGGCTGGCAGGCTCTGCGCTCCCCGACGCCGTGCCGGCAAGGCAGGACCACCACGCCCCCGTCTCAGGGCCACACGAGGAGCCCAGCTGACGGCCACTCCTCAGAGAGAGGCGGGGACTGGCCCCGACTGAGGGCCGGGCTGTGGAGGGGCCCCAGAGCCCAGCAAACACAGGCCCGCCCGGCACAGCCCCGGGGAGAGGAGGTAAACTGAGGCACAGGCGCCCGGCAGACCCCACAGGTGACCCTTCCCAGGCACGGCCCCAGGGACAGGGGAACCCCAGGCCCACCGGCAGGCTCCCCTCAGCCCCACCACTCACACCTGGCCTGCTGGGTGCCCGGGGCCTGCACCCCACTCCTTCCCCAGGCCTGGGCCCCTCCCCTCGCCCTGTGTTCCGCGTCCAGCCGCCCCCCTGGCCCGGCCAGCCTGTCCCTGGTGGGGAGAGCACCATGGGCTCTGGGCATGGGGCCCCGGGGCGAGGCGGGGACGGTGTGAGGACAGAACCTCCGGGGGCAGGGCTGCTGTCGCCCCCAGCCGACCTCCAGGAGGCGGCCGTGCGTGAACAGACCAGGCCTTTAGAAAGGGAAACCTGTGGGCAGCCCCAGACCCCAGAACTCGGGGTCAGGACGTCCAGCCCCCGGGGGGCGCCCGCCCACCGGGCCCCACACGGCCCACTGACCCCAGGCTCGCTTTCCTGGGGACCAGCCTCCTGCTGGTCACACAGGGACACAGGGGCCAGAGGGCTGGCCCGGGCCCCGAGCTCCGCACCCCGTAGCTGCTCTGGCCCAAAGCGCAAGGCACCAGCACCTCAGAACTCCGTTTGGGGCCCACTGCCCACCTCCCCAAGGGGTGTGAGGAGCCCGGGTCCAGGGGTTTGCCCAGCATGGGACCAGCCGCCCTGCCCCTCTGTGGTGCCCATAAGGCCGCTGGAGGCAGCCACTTGTCAGGTGGTCGGCCCTGGGGTGGATGCAGAAAGGACAGATGCAGGCTGTCATCCACAGGGCACCCTGACCTTCAGGGCCAGAGGGGCCAGGGGCGGGGGGGAGGCTGGCCCTGGCTCCCCCACACCCACCCGCACTCTGAACCTTAACCCCGGCCAGGCGCAAGCTTCCAGGAGCAGGGGAGGGGGACGAAGGCTCAGACCAGCATTGCAGGCGGGCCCAGCCCACCCCCAGGCTGGACTGAGGACCCCGCTCCACCCGGAGCTGCCCCCCGTCTCCCTCCTCCAGCCCCCCCACAGGCAGAGGGTCGGACAGAGGGTCAGCCAGGAGCTACAGGAGGAAGACGGGCCCAGGGCGGCTCTGGGAGGCTCCTCCGAGGGGGAGGCAGGGAAGTGGCCCTTCCGGAACAGCCGGGCGACCCGAGGAAGCGAGGAGAGGGCTGCCCCGGGCTGCCGGGCAGCGGAGTGGGGCCCGGACCCGCCTCCTGCCTGGTGAGAGGCCAGCACGCAGCCCCCCCGCCGCCCAGGAAGAGCCTGTGTCATCCCCCCTCCATGTCTAGGGGCACCTCCAGCCCCACTGGGAGTTGCTCCAATTCCCCCCACAACTCACTGAAACCCCCCATTTCCCACCAGCCCCCTCCTGGGTCGCCCCAAAGCCCAGCTCGCGGGAAGAGTCCGCATGTCTGTGGGGAGCAAACCCACAGAGCGTCGGCAGGGACCGCCCCTCCGGGCCGACCCCTGACCCCCAGCCCCTTCAGAAGGCCCGCACCCTGACCAACGACCGAAATTCGCCTGGGCATCACAGGGCGCATGTGTCAGAGCCTGGCCGGCGGGCGGACGCGCCAGTGACGGGGGCAGGGGCCCAGGCATGTCCCCGGCCGGCGCCCAACCGAACATTCAGTCAACAAACGTTAGCCAAGGTCAAGGTCAGTCCCAGGGGGAGAGTGTTTCTGCACGGCTGCCACACGCCGCCCGCCACACAAGGGGGAACGGGCCAGGGTGGGGTGGGGGGTCCCCAGCCCAAGAGGCCAGGCAGCCAGAGCGGGGGCTGCCGCAGAGGAGGCGGGGCTCCCAGGGAACACGGGGGGGGGGCAGCCTTGGGGGGAGGGGGGGCTGAGAAGGCAGGCCCCGGCAGGCCGTCCCCCACAGCCGCCCGAGCGAGTTCTCAGAACACACGGCTGACCACATCCTTGGCCCTGCTCTGAGCTCTGCAGCCCCCAGGCCTGGCCGCCGCTCTCCGCGCCCACCGGAGCTGCTGCAGCAGCCGCACACTCCTGGGGAGCGGCGCAGACCCCACAAAACCCAGGCTCCTCTGACCGGCCTCTGGGCCCCGAGGAGATGGGGAGGGGGCGCCCTCACCCTGTCCTCCAGTGCGCAGGGGGCCTGCAGCGTGGCCCCGGCACTGGGAGAGGGGCAGGCCCGGGAGACAAGGGGTGAGGGGCTTGGCGGCCCACCCTGTCCTGGGGCAGGAAGGAGGGGCCCCACTCTGCAGTGGACGGGGGGGGCTGCCCTTGGCTGCTGTTCAAACACTTGGGGCCCCCGGGGATCGGGGTGTGTGTGGCTCTCCCCCAGCCCGGGCCCAGGTGGCCACAGGGCCAGGCCCAGCAGCCCTGCCCTGCCCTGCCCTGCCCTCAGGAGCCCGCAGGCGGTGCCCCGGGCCACCGGTGAGCCAGGCCTTGGCCCGGCCCCAGCGTCCTCACTGCCTTCCAGGAAAGTGGGCAGGGAGGTGGCGGCAGCTGTCCCGCCCCCGGGGCGCAGGCAGGCAGCCACTCCGCGGCCTGGGGCCTTGCCGGCCCGCACCCAGGGGTCCTTGCAGGCTGCTCCCCGAACGCCAGACGCCCGGGGCCAGCCCCGAGCACTCACCTCGCTTGTGCAGCCAGCCCTCCTTGACGATCGCCACGTCGGCCATGGTGCCCGGGCGGCGCGCTCACTCCGCTCGCTGCTCCCCGAGCGGGAGGCTCTCCCCAGGCCCAGCGGCGTCCACAGCCTCTGGGGGCAGCAGAGGGGCACGTGAGGCCGTGTCCCGCTCGGGGCCCCTCCTCCGACCCTCTGGGGAGTCCACCCAGGCTCTCAGCCTGTGCCCGCGCGGCCCTCAGAGCCCCTCGCTGCTTCCCCACCGCGGCACCTGCTGCGGGCTCTCGTCACTGGCACGGCCCCCCACGCCCCTTGCTGCCTCACGGCCACGTGCCCAGGCCTCTGGACAAACCTCCCCCATTCCCCAAAGGCCCTCCCAGCACGGCCCAGCCCCCTGACCTGTGGACCCGCAGACGCCACCCCCTCCAGGCAGCCCTCCACCTCCCCACCCCTCAGTGAGGATGCCTGTTCTCCCTCCCCACGGTGTCCCACCCGCAGGCCGGGGTCCCCGGCAGGGCGCAGGGCTCCACCCCCGGCCTCAGGCTGGGAGAGGAGGAAATCAAGGAGTGAAGACAGCAGGGCCAGGAGTGCTGGTGGCGGGCACCATGGGTGCCCTCCAGGGCACTGTGAACCTCCCCCCCCCCCCAGGAAACCCCAGCCTCCTCCCAAACCACGGTGCCCCCGCCAGCCTGAATCTCGTTCATTCATTCCGCCCGGCACTTCTGGCGTTGCCGGCGCGGGGCTGGGGACAAAGGGAGGCTCAGACGGGCCGTCTGGGAGCAGCACCCAGTCTGGGGCGGCCGCAGGCCCACAGCCACAGCATTCAGGAGGCGAGCGACAGGGCGCTGTCCCGCCGGCTGCCTCTCCCCAGCAGACACTCTGGCCATTCATCACACACGCCGCCCCCTCCGCTGCCCGGCTGGTCGAGCTCCTAGGCATCCCTCAAAACCTGGCCTGGGCACCCCAGCCTCGACGGGCGCCCCAGAGGGCAGGCCCTGGGACACTCCTCCCCGGGGTCCCGGGCCAGGCAGGGACCGCCGAGGACGCCCGGGGTGGACCCACACGTGGGTCCTCAGCCTCTCTCCCCGGCAGCACGCTGCAGGAGCCGGGCACCGGGAGAAGGCCGCGCAGCAGTGCCCGAGGCCCCTGTGCCCGCCCGGACGGGGCAGACACACGTGGCCCAAGGAAGCGCCGGCGTGCTCAGCAGGCCCGTGGGCAGCCACCGGCAGGTAGCGTGAGCCGGGGCTCGGAGCCCCGAGTGCGGGGCACGGGCTCTGGTGACACTGGAGTGGGCGTGGCCTGCAGGCAGCAGGCCGGGCTCAGAGGCCTCCGGTTGTCCCCCTACCCCCACCCGGGCCTGAGCGGGGCCCCGCTGCTGACAGAGTCCGACAGCTGTCGAGAGCCCGTGTGTAAAAATACATCTGTGCACACACAGGGCGGTGTGCTTGTGCACACCCGGGCACGGCCAGTGCTCCTGCCCGCCTCTCCACGACGCAGGGCGGCAGGGCCGAGGGGGCCCGCTGCCTGCAGCCCCGGGACTGAGGGCCTCCTCAGTCACCGTGTTCAGCCACTATTGTTGTCACGAAACCCCAGCAGCTGGGAGCACAGTCTGTGCCCCAGAAGGGCCCCTGCCCCCCAAACGCTGGCTTGTGGACTGCACGCTCGGCTGCTGGCGGGGCCGGGAACCAAGCCCTCCCCCAGGCACCGGCCTCGGCCTAGGCCAGGGGTTCAGAGCGCTGGGAGGGGCCTGGAGCCAGGCAGGCCCCAGAGGGAAGGTGAGGGCCCTCTGGCCGCAGAGCACAGGCCTGTGCCCCGGCTCCGACCACCCCACCCCGATCTGGGATCCGAGGCCCAGCCACCCTCCAGGCCCCAGCCTCTGCGCGGCGCGGGCAGCACCTCCGGAGCCCACCAAGTTCAGGAAGCAGTTTCAGGACCCGGGAGGGCGCGTCCTCCTTCGTGGACTACTGGGCACCACAAACAACTTTTTGTCTGTGGCAAGACGAGGTCTCCTTCCAAGGGCCCACCCACAAACTTGAACGAGGGCGGGGGCCAGCCTCTTCCTAAGGCCCCTGAGCGCCTCCGGCACCCCGGCCAGCTCTGGCCCGGTGCCCAGAGAGCGCCCGCGGGGCCCCGCCGCAGGGGCGCCCCCTGCCCCAGCCCAGCCGGCCGCGGCCGCGCCCCTCCGCCCCATCCCGGGCCTCGCCAGCCGGCGGGCCGTTTCCCCAAGGTCAAGAGGGAGGCCGGGGCCGGCCGGCACCCCCGGCCCGCGCGGCCCCCGCCCTCCCCGCCCAGGCCGCGCTCGGCCACTTCCTGCTCCCGCGCCTCCATTCCGGCTGCGCGGCCCGCGCCCGGCCCCGGCGGCCGGGAACAAAGCAGCGTCGCGGGGAGGAAATCCGGGCCCCGGCGGCGGCCGCGGCGGGCGGGACTCACCGGGCGCCGCGTCCGGGCGAGCGCGGGCCTAGCCGGGCCGCGGCCTCTGGCGCCCGCCGCTCCGCATCCTCGCGGGCAGGGCCGGGGGCGGGCTGGGCGGCGCGAACCCGCGGCGGGCGCTATCGGGCGGGCCTCGCGCGGGGCCCGGTGCTCGTGCGCGGCCGCGCTCGCGTTCTCCGGTGCCTGCTGCGCGCGCGCTGGGCCGGCCGCTGCTCCGTCCCGCCGCCGCCGCCGGCCCGCCCCGTCCCCGCCCCGCGCGCCCCGCCCGGCCGCCCGCCCACATCCGCCTCCGCCGCCGGGCCCCCCCGCCCGGACGGGGAGGGCGGGGACCCGGGTGGGGGGCGGCCGACCCGGCGTGCGCCGCCGGGCCTGTCCCGGGCCGGTCCCCGGCCACGCCCTCCCTGGACTCAGTTTCCCAGTTTGTCCCGCGAGCCGCACGACTCCGCCCCGCTCTGGCGCGACCAGAACGAATCCCGCCTCTGCCTCCCAGAGTTGGGGGTGGGGTGCCGCAGGCTGCAAAGTAGTTTGACACCAAATGCGCCCCAAGGGGTAGCCCCCGCTGCGGGCCAGGGACGGAGCGGCCGGAGCTGTCGGGAGAGACCCCGTCTGAGGACCCTGCGCCGCGGTGCGGTGGCGGGGACGGTCGGCTGGGGCGGGCCTGCGAGGCCGGCGGCCGCATTGCGGACCTGAGAGGGGAGGCGGTGGAGGCCGCGGTCCGAGTGCCGAAGGTCGGTCTCAGAAGCGACCGGGGTCTGAGCCCTCGGTAGTGCGGACGGGGGCGGGGGGGGCTTCCGAGAGCTCCCCCTCCCCCAGGAGGAAGATACCGACACGCGGCGGCTACAGCAGTGGAAGGGGGCTCCTTCGCAGGGTGACAGGGAGGAGGGCCCAGGGACCCGCGGAGGGGCGCCGGCTCGGCCTGGAGTGCTGTGCTGAGAGGGGCGCAGAGGCCCGGAGCCGGGCCGGGGCGAGCTGCGGACGGAGGGCTGTGACAGCCGAGGCCGCCTGGGATTTGCCCTAGACTCAACGGGCCCTGAGCACCCGTCGGGGGCAGCTGAGGGACGCGAGGCAGAGGGTCCCTAACCCCCTCCCCGTACAAGTCCCGGGGCTCTGCAGAGGTGGCCCCACCCCTGACCCCCAGCCCTGCCGCCCCCAAGCCTCCAGTTTCTCCTATGGCTGCCCCTCCCCCCAGCCCCGGGCCTCTGAGTTGATAGTAACCCTTTTGTATGAGGAAGACCGCGGAGCTTTATTTTCCTGGAGTTGGTGCGTGTGGGGGGGCATTTTTGTGCTTCATCAAGGGTCAGAGTTCAGCCTAGGAGGACAGACACTTCCTCTGGGTCAGAGGCAGGTGCGGCCGGCAAGCCCTCTGCACCACGTCCATGGAGGAAACGGAGGCTCAGTGGCCGTATTTGCAGGGAAGGACTCTCCCCAGCTCAGGGGCACATGCTGCTGGGGTGGGGACTCCCAATCCCGGCCTCTCCTCTGGGCCCCTCGGGCCCCACCCCACCCCACCCCAACCCAGGGCAGCTGTCCCAGCTGACTGTGTGCCCTGAGGCAGCCCCTGCCTCTGGGGCCAAGGGCCAGGCTGGACCAGACATCTGACCTAAAGGTCACCCCCCGAATATCCGACCTCTGTCTATGGCTCGCCGCCCAGACCTCCCATGTGGGTCCCCGGGGCCCCTTCTGGGCACATCCCAGGAGAGGTTTCATACCCACCCCTCCTCCTGGGCTCCACAGCACTTTAAGGAGAATGGGGGGGGGGGGCTGGCAGGCAGAGGAGGAGAGGATGGGGTGGGGTGGGGTGGGGTGGCAGCGAGTGGCCAAGGGGGGCCAGGAGGGCGCCCTCTCCTGAAAGATGCAGGGATGGACTCTCCAGGCCTCTCAGGCTTGCTAACGTTGGAGGAACAGCACCTTGGCGGGGAGGCTGCCCTGAGGTGGCCCCAACCTTCCAGCCCACTGGCCACTGGCCCCTCACCAGGAGGCCTCCCTGCTGGCGCCTGGCAGGTGCCAGGACCCACCGAGAGCCCCAACCCCTCCGTGGCCAGCCCCTCCTCCACGGGCCTCCTGGGGGAAAAGCAGAGCCCTGTGGCAGAGACACCCCCAAAGACACCCCCTTCTGGCCGGCAGACAGCGAGGAGGAGAGGGCCCAGGCTGTCGCCGGCCAGCCAGAGGCTGCTAGTGCTGCTGCTGCAGCCACAGGGGAGCCCCTGGGCCAGATGTTTCCGGCAAAAACTGCGGCCCCTCCAGGAGCTCAGGCCCCTCCAGCCCTGTCACCTTCTGCAGCTGCCGGCCCTCAGGCAGGACTCGTGGCCGGGCGCCCCGGGCTGCCTCGTCTCTGCAGCAGCTGCTGGGCGGGACTCCAGGCCAGCTCCCAGGCCAGCTGGCCACCTGGCCGGCGGCACCGGGGAGGCGTCGTCCGAACCGCTGCGTCTTCCCAGTGCCTGAGCCCTTGTTGGGCATCTAGACCTGCGGTCTCTGACGGTGCCCAGGTCCCGAGTGCCATAGTGGAGCCGCCTGGGATGGCCCCTCCTGGGGGCGGGAGGACATACCTCGGGCCTTGTGGCTCCAGAGGCTCAGAAGGCCTCCCTCACAGGGCTGCCCCTCCGCCACTGGCCTGCCCCTCCCTGGGCTGGCCTCCCCGGCCCACCCCGGCTCTCGCTGGCAGCAGCCTAGTCTGCACCAGCCCCTCTCTGGGCCCCACAGCCCCTGTCCAGGTGCCCAAGGAGCGCTCTGCCCACCAGCCGGGCAGGGTGCTCTGCCTGCCCCAGGGCCCCTCCCCAGCTAGAGCCCCGCATGCAGGCCTGGCCTCCCCTCCCTGCCTCCTGGGGCCCCGGGCCCAGAGGCCCCATGGTGCAGTGGGAGCAACCAGCCCCCCTTCGCTCAGGCGACGGGCACCGTCACACCACACAGACGGAGCTCCAGAGAAGGCTAGGGTCACAAGGGGGGGACGAGGGCTTGGGGTGGCCTTAGCTGGGTGGCCAGGAAAGACCGCTCTCGGGTGCCCACTGGTACAGACGGGAAAGGCCTACAAAGAGACCGAGGCTCAGGGAAACCGAGGGTCCCAGCCGAGGTGGGCTGGGGCTGGGGCCGGGCCAGGGCTCCGAGAAGGCCAGACCCCAAGGGCATGGTCCCATCTGGGCTCAGCCAGAGGGAAGAGCATTCAGTCCCCTGCAGGGGGCTGGGGCCAGGGCTGGCTGGGCCCTGCTCGGGGCGTGTCCCCAGGAGCACAGGGCAGGGGGCGTCTCGCTGGCAGGTGACGTGGGAGTGTGGGTCCAGGCCCTGGATGCCGGGTTTAGGAAACGAGATTGAAGGACGTCTGGGCCGATCTGAGTTTCAGACAAGGAGTCGTTTTCCAGCGCGAGAGAGGTCTTTGTCTTCCCACAGGGTGTAGGCCCTAACGGAGGGGGTCCCCGGGCGGGGGGCGCCTCAGGCCCCCAGCCTGTGGCGTTGGACTGGGACAGCTGCCCCTCAAGCCACAGGCATCTCGGCCTCCTCTGGGGTGTCAAGGACAATGGGTGGAGGGCTCCCCACTCCTCCTGCCAGCTGGGGTCCCACCCTTTGTAATCCAGCCCCTCCCCCAGCAGGACTAGTGAACCCCCCTCTGAATCCCTGCCCCCCCCCTCCATCAAGGCCTCCTTTCCACCACCTCTCCTGGCCGGGGTCCCCCTCCCAACCCACCCTCCATGGGGGCTGTGGGGAAGTGCGGGGGTGGGGGTGGGGATTCAGAGGAGACTTCAGGATTCGAACTGGGTTCGGAGACCTGCCCCCAACGTGGCGGAGGGCTCCTTACCTAACACCCCCACCCAAACGGGTGCAATGACCCCAGCATCGAACTGGCGGGCTGCTGGGGGGCAGTGGTCCCCGGAGGCCGGAGGCTGCTCCCCCAGGGCGGGCCCTTTGGTCACGCCCCCCCCAAACATTCCACCGCCCACCGCGGGGGCACCTCCCCCAAATCGCGTCTGTTTCTCTCCGGGCCCCTCCCCCAGCAGGACTGTCGGTCCCCCCCTCCTCGGAGCCCGGGAACCCCCTGCACCCGCACCAGCCCTGGCCGCCCACGTGCCTCCTCCGCCCGCACACGTGCCTCCTCCGCCCGCACACTTTCCCACCTGCTCTGGGCTCTGGGGGCATCTGTCCCCCGACCCCGCCGTGTCTGCTGGACCTGCCCCAGCCTCAGACACACGACTCTGCAGATGCCGAGCTGGGGCGCCCCCGCGGCAAGGGTGGCAGTCCCCGCCCGGTTCTGGACTCCAAGGTCGAGGTTCCACGTGAGTGTAAGAGGGTCCCGGCTAAATTAAATGTAAACAGTGGCTTTCAGCGAAAAGGGAGTGTCATCTTTTCTAAATTTATGATCCCCACACACGCCACCCCCCCCCCAGCCCGGAGCCGGCTCCCCGCGTGGTGGCAGGAGGCCAGGGTCCCGACTGCGCCCGCGGGTGACCGCCGCAGCGCGGGCCGGGAGGCAAGCCGGTCCCGGAAGGGGTCCCTTAGCAGACGGGCGCTGTGGGAGCCCCGTGGCGGGGGGGGGGGGGGAACGCCGAGGCGGAGGCGGCAAGTATCGCGAGAGAGCCCCCTCTCCCGCCGCGCCCCGCACCCCCTCCCGCCCCAGCGCCCCAGCTGGCGGCACGCGGGGCCCAGGCGGGCGGGGCGGACAGGGAAGGGGTGGCGAGGGTGACCTCAGCGGTTCCGCCGCTCCGGGAAGTCGACTCGGCCCGCCCCCTCCAGCCCCCGCCCCGAGTTTCGCTCTCTCCGGGGCGGGGCGAGCGGCAGGCGGCGCCGGGCCGGCCAAGTTGGAGGGCGCCCCGCCCGGCGCCCCGCCGTCCTCGCGCCCTCCCCGCCGGGGCGCGCTGCCCGTAACTCCGCGCGTCGGGGCCGCACCGGGGAGGGCGCGCGGCGCGGCGGCCGGAGAGGAGCGGGGGCGGCGGAGGTGAGCGCGGGGGGCGGGGGCCCGGCTTTGCCCGCCCCCCGCCCGCCGGCCCGCTCCCCGCGGCCGCGCTGCCATAAATGGGTCCCGCAGCGGCGGCGGCGGCATCTGGCGGGCCGGGCGGCAGCTGGAGGCGCGGACCGGGGGCGGCGACTCGGGCGTCGGGGGACGCGGCGGGCGGCCGCGGCAAAGTGAAGTTCGGGGGCTCAGGAGCCGACAGGGTCGCCCCGGCGGGGACGCGCGCAGGTCCGCGCGGCTCGTGCCCCCTCCGCCCGCGCCCCGGGACCCGCCCCCGCAGCGGAGCGGCTTCTGTTTACTTTCGGTCGAGTTTTTCCTGCTCCGGGAAGGTGCCCGGGGCGGCTCCGGGCGGGCGGTTACGCGCGGCGCCCCGCGCCCCTCTGCCGGCGCTGCCCGCACCCGCGAAGGGCGCGTCGGGCCGCCGGGACAGCGGCGGCCGGGGCGTCCCGGGGCGCGCTCACGGGCGTCCGCTTGTGCCCAGGTGATGACGGCGGCGGCATGGAGTTCCCGGAGCACGGCGGGCGGCTGCTGGGCCGCCTGAGGCAGCAGCGCGAGCTCGGCTTCCTCTGCGACTGCACCGTGCTGGTGGGCGACGCGCGCTTCCCGGCCCACCGCGCCGTGCTGGCCGCGTGCAGCGTCTACTTCCATCTTTTCTACAGGGACCGGCCCGCGGGCAGCCGCGACGCGGTGCGGCTCAACGGCGACATCGTCACGGCGCCTGCTTTCGGCCGCCTGCTGGACTTCATGTACGAGGGCCGCCTGGACCTGCGCGGCCTGCCTGTCGAGGACGTCCTGGCCGCCGCCAGCTACCTGCACATGTACGACATCGTCAAGGTCTGCAAGGGCCGGCTCCGGGGGGAGGGCCGCGCGCTGCCTCCGGAGACCCCCGCCGCCGGCGCCGAGCCGCCGAGCCAGCGCCCGTGCCCGCTGCCCGCCTGGGTCCCCGAGCTCTGCCCGGCCGCCCAGAAGGTCAGGCTGCCCGGGGCCGGCGTCAAGGCTGCCCTCCCCCCACGAGCACCGGGGCCTCCTCCCTGCCAGGCCCCAGGAGAGCCGGACGGGGCCCTGGACCTGTCGCTGAAGCCCGAGCGGAGGAGGGAGCCAGTCCGCCCGCCCTCCTGCGTCCTCCGGACACCGCCCTGCAGGCAGATGCAGCCGGGGGCGCGGCCACCAGTGAAGGACGAGCGGGACTCGCTGTGGGAACGGGACAGCTTTGGCCCTCTGAGCCCCCACAGTCCCCTGCAGCCACCCTGCGCTCCGGCAGCGCGGCGCCTGGCGGGGGCCTCGGAGCCGCTGCCCGCCAGTGGGGTGGGCAGCCGGGAGCCGGCGCTGGACGCGGAGCGGAGCGCCGTCGCGGACGAGCTGGCGCGCGGCGGCCGCCGCCTCCGCATGTGCCCGCTGTGCAGCAAGCTGTTCCCCAGCGCCCGCGTGTTGCAGCTGCACCTCAGCGCCCACTTTCGAGAGCGGGACGGCGCTCGAGCCCGGCTGTCGCCCGACGGCGCCGCGCCCACCTGCCCGCTCTGCGGGAAGACCTTCTCCTGCGCGTACACGCTGAAGCGGCACGAGCGCACGCACTCGGGCGAGAAGCCCTACACGTGCGTGCAGTGCGGCAAGAGCTTCCAGTACTCGCACAACCTGAGCCGCCACGCCGTGGTGCACACCCGCGAGAAGCCGCACGCCTGCCGCTGGTGCGAGCGCCGCTTCACGCAGTCGGGGGACCTGTACCGCCACGTCCGCAAGTTCCACTGCGGCCCGGTGTGAGGCGTGCGCCGCGGCGGGGTGGCGGTGGGCGGTGGGAGGGACCCAGAGCGGGCGGGGTGGAAGTCCCTGAGGCTGGGTCCGCCTGCCAGGAAGAGCCCCCCTGCGCCCCAGAAAGGTGGCCTCGGACTCAGAGTGGCTCTGCAGCCCCCCTCCTTGCCCCCAGACCCCACCTTGTGCCCCAACTGCGACTCTACCTTCCTCTCCAGGTGGTTCTGGGGCTGTCTCAAGGTCCCTCGAGCTTGGCTCACCCGCCTCGGCGGGGGACAGCCCCTCCGTCCTACCTTGGGGGCTTCCCTGGCCACCTTGCTGTCATGTTCAGGGGACCCTGGTGAGCCTTGCTCCACCCGGTGAAGGGTGCAGGTCACAGAAGTTGTGGGTATGAGAGCCCAGGGTGGGGGGCGGCTAGGGCTCAGCAGAGCCATCGGGGCAGAGATGGTGCCGCAGGGGGTGCAGTCCCCGCAGGGACGTCTGGGCAGCAGGAGCAGAACCGTCCAGAAGCTGGATGGCTGTGGAGTCCCCGGCAGCGGTGGCAGGCGGCCGTGGTCCTGGCCCCACCATAACGCAGCCGGAAAAAGTCACAATTTAGAAACAATTTTCTGGATGCTGAGCCTCCCGAGGAAGTCAGATGCCCACCGATGGCGGTGGGCCCGTGAGCGATGGGCCGTGCCACTTCCCTGCCTGGACGCAGCGTCCAGGCGCCTCTGAGCTTCCCCAGGGTGGCCGCCGCTGGGCTCGGCGGGGCTGGCCCTGCAGGTCACCGGTCCGTGCCTGGGGCTGCCGCTCGCTCCCGGAGCGGGGGCCGGGGCTGCCCTCCGCCCGAGCGCAGGGCTTAGAGCCGCTCCCGTCCCAGAATGGGGTCCCCTTCTCCGAGGTGGGACCTGCCCAAAGCCCGCTGTGGTGGCGCAGCCCCCGCCCCCCACGCACGGCCCCGGGCAGCCGAAGCTGCTGGAACGTGGCAGGCACCGTACTGGCGTCTTGCTGGGGCCGCCCTGCCCTGCCTGCCGGCCCGCGGAGCAACCTTGCTGCTGGAACCTCTGGCTGTGGCGGAGGGGGGGCGGCAGCCCCAGGCTGTGGGGCTGGTGCAGGTGGCAGGGCCCCGGGGGCCCTGGTGCCCCTGACCCCAGGGGCTGTCTCTGCTGTGACCAGACGTGGGACCAGGACAGAGTCCGGCCAGGTTTACGTACTCTTTCCTTCTCCTGACGATACTTGATGTCGTATTTATTTGGCTCCCCGGCGCGGAGGGAAGGGCCTTCCCAGCAGGTGGACAGGGGGCTCAGGACCCCACAGGCGTGCGGCCCTCGTGTGTGGCTGCCCCTCCTGATGGCCGGGGCTCGGAAGCCCAGCGGAGAGCTGGGGGCAGGGGCCCTGTGTGTGTGTGCGTGTGCGAGCCCGAGTGTGTCCGGCAGACGGGAGGCCCGGGCTGTGGCAGGGCCTGGTTTTCCCCAGGGGTTTCCACGGGGGAGAAACGTACTTTCCTGGGGCGGGAGGTCGGCCCGGGCGCCCGACACTGGGCCCATTGTCTTCTGCGAGCGGCCGCCGCGGCGTGAACACGGAGGAGAGGGCTCTCCGTCTGGGAGCGTGGGAGGCCCAGGTGCCCCGTGTGTACTCGGGTGCGGAGCGGAGCCTGCGGCAGAGGCGTGTGCGAGGGAGGTCCGAGTGTGGAGGGGGGGGCCTGCGCCCAGCCCCCTGCCTCCCTTCTGCCCCCCACCCCAGGCAGGGGCTTCGGCCCGGGGTGACCCAGAGGACAGTCCCTCCGGCTGATGGTTTGGCGGGAGGTTTTGTCTGCACCCACCACCTGTCTTCCTGTGTTTGCACCCTTGTCTCCGTGGTGACAGCCGTTAATAAAGCCCCCCAGGTGGAGATGCCGGATGATTCCGGGCTCCAGAGTGTGTGTGTGTGTCTCCAAGCGTGGCGAGGGGGGGCTCGGGCACCAACCAGACGGGCTGGGGTGGTGGGGGGTGTCCCAGGTGCCCCCCCCTGCGGTCCCCCACGTGAGAGTGGGCTGGGGCAGGGCTGCAGTCTGCCGGCATACCCCTTTCCCCAGGCTGTCCCCCACCCCACCCCCAGTTGTCCCAGGGAGGCAGGTCAGTGCCAGCCTGGAGCCCTGGTGACTTCTCGCCCCGAGGTGTGGGGGGCCTTGCTGGGGGGCTGGGGCCCTGGGGCTTGGATCTGAAGCAGGGGTCCTGGGGCTCCTGCTCCTGCCTTCCAAACGCCGCCCCAACTCCCCCGCCCCCTGCCTGCACTCCCCCACACCCGCTCCCCTCCTCCTGTACCTCACTTGCCCCCTGGCTCCCTCATGGTGGGACTGGGGCCCCCGTGGCCTGCGTTTGGGGAGAGGTGGGCAAGGCTTGGAAGGGGCCGTGCCTGCTGCCCCGCCCCCTCCACCGTGGGCCTGCCTGGCCCCGAGGAGGCCTGGGCGGGGCAGATGGGCAGCCGCCCTCCTGTGTGGGCCAAGCCCAGCCCTGGCCAGAGTGTCCTCCAGCGGGGGACTCAAAGGCAGGATTGGGGGGCCGTGCTCGCCTAGGGGTCCTCAGAGGTCATCCTCAGAGGACGAGCTGAGCTGGCACCAAAGGGCACCCCAGTCCTGACCCCAAAGGCAGCCCTTGCTTCTGGAGCTCGGGCCGGCACCTCCCTTGCTGGCCGGCCTGCCTCCCCTGGAGCCCCTGTGTCCGGGCTCCCAGTCGGGCCGGTGACTCAGCCTGGCCTTCCCGGAACTGGGGGGAGGCTGTCGTCAGCCAACCCGACGGGGGGGCAGGCGGTGAAGAGGCTCCTTGAGGGGAGGGGGCTTCCAGGGGCTCAGCCCCGCCTCGCCGGGCTGGCACGCAGCTTGCTGCCGGAGCCCTGCTCTGGGCAGGGTGACCCTCCTCCCTGGACGCCGCCCGTGCGACCCCTGGTGGCCTGGTAAACTGAGGCGGGAAGGGCCTGGCTCCAGCCCACGGTCCCCAAACCGGCGGGTGGTAAACCCGGGGCTCCCTTCCCCCAACGCCAGGCCTTCTGGCTGCTGCCTGGCCAGACTGGCACCCCTGTCTCGGCCGGCCCTCCCGGGGTGGTGGCACTGGGGGGCAGCCCGGAAGACCCCCACAGGGACGGCAGGGTGGGGGAAGAGGGGTCCCGAAGCCGCCCCGGCCCAGGGTGGGCTCTGGGGAGGCGACGGAGCAGGGGCGGTGCAGGCTGAGGGCCAGCCACCACAACGGTGACAGGCAGGTGGGTGAGGGGCCAGGGTGAGCGGGGTGGTGTGGGGCAGTGCCGGTGGACAAGCCTGGGGACAGCCGGTGGGAGGGCTGGGCTGTTCCAGACCGCAGGGGCCGGCATGGGCAGAAAGTGCCCCCTGCGGAGGCAGCCAGCTGGGGACAGAGGCAGCTCAGACGGACGGGGCTGAGTGCCGGTCTGCCCGCCCACCGCGGTGGCCCTGCAGGGAGGCCCGTGTCGGGGGAACCCATAGAACTCTGGGGGCCGGGGCCCTGTGGGAGCGGGACCCGCCTCCTCGGGCCGGACCGTGCCCTGGCCTTCAGCAGACCCCTCGGCCAGCTCCAGACTCAGGGCCTGGACCCAGTGCCACCCTGAGTGAGTGGAGGGGGTGGGGGGACCCACACACCTAAGGCAATTCTCCAGCTCCAGCAGGTCCCACGGGGCAAGGGGTCCATCCCACAGGACGGCCTCACCCCCTGGTCCCCTGGTGTGGACACTGGTCACACACTCAGGGGGTCGCCTGTGCTTCTGACCAGGTAGCAGGCGGCAGGCAGGAGGGTCCGGGAACCCCTGTTTGGGTCGATCAGTTCGCTGGAGCAGCTCACTGGACTCGGGAACAGGGTCCCGCCAGCTCACAGGGCTGTGACCAAAGGTCCTGACTGGGGGACAGCCAGGGGCCGAGGTGGCCAGGCAGGTGCGGGAAGGGCACCCGGAGCCTCCACGCCCACTCCAGGTGCCCACTCCAGGTCGCCAGGCGTCCCGCAGCCTGAAGCTCTCCGAATGCCTTCCTTTAGGCTTTTTAAAAAAATATTTGATTTTTAGAGGGGAAAGGAGGGAGAAAGAGAGGGAGTGAAACATCAGTGTGTGGTTGTCTCTTGTGCGCCCCCTACTGGGGACCTGGCCCACAACCCAGCATGTGTGCTGACTGGGAATTGAACCGTTGACTCTTTGGTTCCCAGGCTGGCACTCAATCCACTGGGCCACCCCAGCCAGGGCTCCTCTGGGGTTTTTATGGAGCCTTCACTGCACAGCACCATCGAAGAACTCATTGGCAACTGACTCAACCCCAGCCCCATTCCCCCTTCCTGGAGGCTGGGGGAGGGGACGGAAGTTCCAGCCCTGTGATCACAGGGCTGGCTCCCTTGGCCGCCAGCCCTTCCCCCGTGACCCGGGTCCTTGCAGGTCATGTCACTCACAAACGGAAGACGCCTCTGTCGCTCACTCTCCCCCCAGGAGACCCCCAGGGCGCCCGAGCCTCACGTGGGGGCGGGGGGACCGAGTGTGCCCTCGGCACTAGACGCCGCCGCGGCTCTAGTCTCGCCGGTCTGCTCCCCGGGGGCTTGTGCAGGTCTGCGGGGGCGGCCGCGGCGGTGCCGGGCCAACGCTGGGCCCCATCCCCGTCCTGGAGCCCGAGTCCGGGGTCGGGTGGAGCAGGGCTGGTCCGCCGAGGCCTCCCACCTGGGTGAGTGGACGGCCGCCCCCTCCGGGGCCTCACGGGGCCGCCCCTCCGTGTGTCCGGGTGCTGCTCTCTTCCTGGAGGGCCACCAGCCAGACCGAACGAAAGGGACCTCGTTTCAACGTGACGGCTTCTGCAGAGACCCAGTTTCCAGGGGAGTCGCACTCGGGGGTGCGGGAGGTTAGGGCCTCACCAGAGCAATGTGGGGGGACCCTTGGCGTTTGGGGGGGGGCACCCAGACCCCAGCCTGGCTCCGCCCACACCTGGGCCGGCCTGCGGCTCTCTGCTCAGCAAGGTTTAAGGACAGTTCCGTCTCCGCCCTGTGTGTGCTGGGCAGCCCACAGGCAGCTGGGCACAGCTGACGGCCCCCAGGCCACCTGATGTTGAGAGACACAGCTCCTTGGGGGGGTCCCCCCTCCTCTAGAGCCCCCAACCCTTGCTCTGTTCTGCCTATGCCCTCCAAGGTGGCCTGCCGCTCCCTGGGCCTTACCCTGTCGCCCACTGCACCCCAGGGCTTCGCCTGGCCACCCCTCCCCAACTCTGCCTCCCCTGCAGAGACCCCGTCCAGCTTTCTCCTCTGCCGCCAACTGGGGCCAGGACCGGAGGCGGAGACACTTCTGCCCGGCTTGCGGGCCACACCCCAGCTCTGTGAGGCTCCTGCCTGGTGGGCGGACCACCCTCACTCCCCTCACCCGCCCACCTCTCAGAGGCCCCAGCTCCAGGCTCTGCGTCCGCCACCCCCCCTCCCCCTCCCCCTCCCCCTCCAGTCCTGGAGGCCGAGGGCTGGGATGCACCACGTCTGCGGGAAGATGCACCCACCCCTGCCCTGGGCTCCTGGCCGCCCCTCCGCACCCCTCCACCCCACCCCAGGGCTCCCCGCATCTGCCCTCCTCTTCTGTCAAACTCCCGGGCAAAGCCCAAACGGGAAGAAGGCAGACAGTCCCCTCCGTGCTGTGCTTCCTGCAGCCTGCGGGGCGGGGCGGCTCCTGGACACTGCGAGTCCTCCACCGCTCCACCTCCCCATGCAGGTCGCTGGGTCCCGTCCCCCCCGGGTACCAGTCAGAAGTTCCCGATGAGTGTGACGGTGCTCCCGTTGGGGAAGGGGAGGGGAGACGGCGTCTGCGAATCACATTCCTGGAAGGATGCTCAGGAGCTGGGGCGTGTGGTCCCCGGGGGAGGGGCCTGGGTGCCTGCCCCGGGTGGTGGGGGGACCCTTTTTGTTCCCATGCGTATCACCGATCGTCAGCCACCAATCCAAGTGAACCAGGTTGGAACGGAAGCCTCTCCCTTTGCCTCCCTCCGTCCTCCTGCCGGTCCCCGCGGCCGCCCAGCCGTGCCCGTTCCGAGTCCTGTCCCCCGAGTACCGCGTCCTCTCCTCATTGTCGTCAGAAGGCGCACATTGGAAATGCCCCTCGTCCCTGCCCACCGCCACTGCTCACTCCTCGGGCCTTTGCCGACGTCTCCTTCTGTAAACGCCGGCAAACACCTTCTGCCATCACCACCCAAAAAGGCGGCGTGCCCCCTACGCCGTCCCGCACGGCGCTCCTCTCCACTTAGGAGCAGGCTGTGGAGACCTCCCCATCTCGGCACAGGAGCCCCCTCGGCTCTTTGTTTCTGGACAGCTGCACAGTCCCACGGTGCGGCCGGAACATGGTGCCGTCCCCTGGAGACGGACCCCTGGGTGCTTTCCCACCCTCTGCGGCTGTGAGCAGTGTGACAGCAGACAACCTTGGCCGTGTGTCGTCTGGCACGGGGGGGCCAGGCACACTCCGGGGACAGGGGAAGCGTCTGGAAGGCGGCACAGTGCCAAACGCCCCAGTGGTTGCTGCCCCTGCCTCCCCCCCTCCCCCACACATCGCCCCCAACCTTGCCAACGACAGTGTGTCAGCGAACTGGGCGGGGCGGTTCAAAACCAGACAGTAACCAACAGCACCCCAGTACCATTTTCGTGGGTTTTTTAGATTTTATTTATTTATTTTCAGAGAGGGAAGGGAAGGGAGGGAGACAGAGAGAGAGAAACATCCATGTGCAGTTGCTCGGGGTCATAGCCTGCAACCCAGGCATGTGCCCTGGCCGGGAATCAAACCTGCGACACTTTGTCATTTTTGTTTTAAGGTTTATTGGAACCCCCAAATGCATGGTATTTCCAAGTATCCTTCAGGAAAAAAACGGATCAAGTTTCATTTTAACTTGCGTTTCTCTCGTTACGAGAGACGCGAGAGGGTTTCGTCGGGGTTCACTCTCTCCTTGTGTCGTTCGCCCACTTTCCCCTGGACGTCTCCGCCCCATGTGGAACCAGGCCCCTCCACCCAGCATTTATAATGGTATGGCTTGTTTGACATCTGTGTCTTTGACCTATTTAGGGTTTCTAAATTGATCTTGGGGAAGGGGGGAGAGAGAAGCATGGATTTGCTGTTCCACTTACAGATGTCCCACTCATGGGTTGGTTTTTGTGTGTGCTTGACCTGGGATCCAGCCAGCAACCTTGGCGGGAGGGGGAGGCGGGGGGGGGCACTCTAACCACCTGAGCCACCTGCCAGGGCCGATCCACTTAGTTCTAACTTTATGGTTGTTCAGATGAGCAGCACCGTTTATTAAAACTGTCCGTCTCCGCCGTTATTGTTGGAAAGCAACCCCAGTCCCATCCGATGGCCCCGTGCCCTGGAACGTGGGTGATTTTCCTCCCCGGTTCTGCCCGGCTCTGCCGCGCCCTCCCGCGGCCGCCCTGAACGGGTGTTAGAACACAGCTGATTTCCCGCGCGGCCGCCGGCTCGCACCCCTCTCCTCTTCCAGTCTTCTTGGCCACTTTTGCTTGTTCGCCTCCCGTGCGAACGCTAGAGTCGCTCGTCTGCTTCAAGGGCAAAGGCTACTTGCCCCGCCTTGCACAGCCTCTGACCCGAACTGCTCAGGATGCCAGCGGCCTCCCAGCTGCCCATCAGAGGGGCTCTTGGTCATCCGACGCCCCACTTTCTGCAGCACATTGCTGGCAACACTCACCCCACCTCTGCACCCCTCCTCTGCTCACGCCTGTCCCTTGGGGAATCGCTTCCCACCGCGCCCGCTGCCCCTCGCTGGGGCCACCTACACCGCGCGCCGCGCTCCTCGAGCCCAAGCAGGTGCTCAGCACCCACGCATCTCCTGAGCGCCTCCCAGGGGCGCGTAAGGAAAGCCCACTTCCCCGCACAATCCCGGCCCTCGCCCAGCCGCCCCACGCGGTGAATAAAAGCCCCGGCATCCTGTCCCAGCCGGGAGCCCGGACGCCCCCGAGCTCCCTCTCCGCTTGGACGGTCCTGTGGTTCCCGCCTGCGGAAGGCGGCGGGGCCGCTGTGCTCCTGGGCGCGACACCTGGGGGGCTCCCCAGGGAACGCACGCCGCGCCCCGCCCTCCCCGAGTCCGCGCTGCGGACAGCCGGGGGGCGACTGCAGGAGGTGCCCGCAGGTCCCACTCCAGCCGCGCGGAGGACGCGTCGCCGGCTCCAGGCGCGGCTCTCCCGGAAGTCGCCGCCGGGCGGCGCATGCTCCTTCTGCTCCCGCGCGCTCCCGGGTCACGTGGGCCGGCGCTCGGGCCGCTCCGGGCCGTGCCCCCCGGGAACGCGAGCCGCGGCCGCGGGTTCCGCCGGCTGCGCGGGGTGTGCGACACGGTTCCGTGTTGCCCGAGTCCCAGGGATGCGGTCCGCTCTCCCGTGTCCGCAGGGCTGCCCCCTGGGACAACGTCCCGTGCGCTTCGGGAGAGGCACGCACCGAAGGAGGCACAGCGGTCACCGGCCCTCGGCGCCGGCGCACCTGTTCGTCTCCCGCTGGGCGGGGGCGGCCTCAGGACAGGGACCCTGTGTTTTTCGGTGTGTTTATCAGTGCCTGGCACTGTCCCTTCATGTTGGAGGCGTGGACAAGGAGACACCTAGATGAGTTATAATCACGCGCCCTGCGGCCACCCAGTGTGACAGCAGCGCCCGAGGCAGGAGGGACGCTGAGTCCTGGGTGAACGTGGGGTTCAGAGCGAAAGCCTACAGGGCCGTGGCCTTATTCAGACCCCGGCTGAGCCCTCCTCCTTCCCAGGCGCGGCCCCGGCTTAACCCTGGGGCGGGGTGCCCTGCTCTGACCCTCAGCGCTGCCCAGGGCAGCCTGCGTGTCCTGCTGAGCTCTTCCAGCCCACGCCTCTCCGGACAGGAACCCTCCCACAGCCGGGCTGGGCCGGCGGGCCTGGCCAGGAACAGGCTGGTGCAAGCACAGGGCAGGAAGCTCAGCGCCGCTCAGATCTGTCCGCAGGGCGCCGAGGGTTGGTGTGGAGGCAGTGGCGGGATGGTGGAGCGTTCTGGCCGGGTGTCCAGAGGCCGAGGTACGTGGGCTCTCGGGGGAAAAGGCGCCTCTACTCTGGAGGGCCACTTTCTGGGGAGGACTCCCCCAGAACAAGCCCCTTCGCCTCCACTCCCGTCCCCACCTCTGCCTTCCCGCTGGTCTCGGTCTCCCCCCTCTCCTTTCCTGCAGTCTTTCCTAAAAAGCAAGCTTAACCTGCTTCTTGCACTCGCTGAAGTCACTGAAGCTTTGTTAACTCCGGGTTGGGTGGATGGACGGTCAGGTGAATGGCTGGCTAGTGCCTCGGGTGGAACTTCTAGCTTCCAGGAGCTGAAATTCCGACCGACAGCCCCGCAGTGTGGGGCCGGCGTCTCTGCAACCCCATCGTCCTTTTCCTCGTGGCGCAGACAGCTGCCACAGCTTCAGGCGCCGCACCCGTGTTCCCGGCTGGACGACGGGGTGGTGGGGGGGGGGCGGAAGGATAGTAATGGAGATGTCCATCCTTTTATCATGGAGACGACACCCCCGGGCGTTCCCCAGCAGGCTGTGGCTGGCTGCCTCGCGCCGGCCAGAGCCGTCTCCCTGCACACGGCGGCCGCAGTGCAGTGCGGGGAGTGGGCTCAGTGGTCCAGGGTGCGCAGCGAGAGGGAAGGCGAGACGAGAGCAAAGCCGAGGGCTGGGTGGACAGCTGCCGCTGTGGCTGCCCGGTGTCTTTTGAGTATCCTCTCCGCCTTTGGATAGCTCCCCCCAGTGAATCCCGCCTTTCCCACAGAGGGTTCAGAGGGTCGATGTCAGTGGCCTCCCCAGGACTCCGGGAGCAGGCGTGTGGCCTGCGGTGCGCGCGGCTGTGCGATCGGGCCCCGGCCCAGGCGGCCTCCTCATGGGGCTGGGGCCGTGTCGGCTCCCTGCTGCCTCGGAGGCAGAGTAGCTCCCCGCTTGGAGAGGGCAGCCGCCAGGTCTGGCAGGGGGCCTGGCACTGTTCCCGGAAGCTTCGCCTGATCCATGAGCCACCATGGCTCCACGGGAGCCCCTTCTGCTTAAGCGAACTGGAGTCGACGCTGCTGTCTGCGGCGGGCGGGGGCGGGGCCGCGCCCCCCAAACGCTGCTGCCTTGAGCCCTGAGCCGTGGTACCTGGGGACGAGCCTCTGTTTGGACACAGGTTGTTTACAGGTGCAGTCGGGTCAGGAGGAGGCTGAGGGAGGGCCTCAATCCAGCCTGCCTGGTGACCTTCTCAGGGGGAATGTGGACACAGGCCCACGAGAGGCCGCCCTGTGATGACAGGCACAGACACCAATGCAGAGGCATTCTGCAGCTGCAGGCCAAGGACCGAGGGCCGCCCCCGGCAGCTGGAGGCGGCGGGAAGGTCCCGCCTGGGAGCCCCCGAGGGCACCAGCACCTTGACTTCTGGCTCCAAGAATGGGGGAGAGTGAGCCACTGAGTTGTGGTCCTTTATTACAGCACCCGCCCCCCAACTAACACGGCAACTAAGAACCCAGCCCGTTCCCCGGAAACAGCGTCTGCGTGGGTGGAAGGCAGGGTGGACAGACACGGCCCGAATGCGGACTGGTGGGATTTGCCCGTGGTGAGGCGGCTGCACCCCGGAGACACCCAGTGGAGAGGGTGGGAAGGCGAGGGACAGGCAGCAGAGGCTGGACCTGGACTCCGTGCCGGGCGCGGATGGGCGCCGGCCGCGGGCTGCGGGCCGCGGAAGCGTGGGCAGTGGATCGCCCCGCCAGGACCTGCCGAGTGACCCAGAGCTGCAAAGTTCCCAAATGAGGGTTCCCAGGGCAGCCGAGCGGACGGGGACCGCTGGGCAGGGGCGTCCCAAGTCATCCTGAGGCCACGCGGATCGCCAGCCTGGAGCAGGGTCTGCCTGGGGCCCCTTCCCAAGGGGCTGGACGCTGACACCCCCGCGCTCCAGGCCGCCCGGCCAGATCCCCGCGGCCAGAGTGCCTCCTGGCGGCGCCGTGCCGCAGCGGCGCCAGTGCCGCGCTCCCCGCCTCCGGCTGCGCTCAGGCGCTTTCCCCGCAATACCGGAGCGGAACGCAGCGGACGGACGCGGGTGGAGTCGGCTCTCCCCGCTCCAGGGGTTGGGGGCGGAGGCGCAAGCTCGTGGCACAAGGACCCGGCGCCGCCTCTCCATCCGCGCTGGGCGAGAGGCCCGGAAAGGGCTGCGGGTCCGCGGACCGGGGGCACCACGGGCGTGAGGGGAGGGCGGGCGGTGGTCTCCAGGAACGAAGGCGTCGCCGTGCGGTGACCGCGCGGGCCAAGATGCGCGGCAGTGACGGGGCTGCGGGTGAACAGAGAGGGGAGGGGTGAACGGGGCTGAACTGGAGGGGGCCCCAGGAGAAATGGGAAGCAGGCGGTGCGCGCGCAGACAGGCAGCTTGTGCACCGGGGAGAACTGTGCGCGCCGCCCGTCTCCCCCGCACAGTGGTGAAGGTCTGGGTGGTCCGTGGGCGTGGACACCGGGAAGGGGGCGGGGGGGGGCTAGGACGGGGATCGGGGACAGGGAAGGTTGGGGGGCACCAAGGCGGTAACCTCAGCTCTGGCCCCAGAGTGGGGGGCTGTGGTGGAGCCCGGGTGGGGACCAGGATTTGGGAACAGCCAGCACAGGCCTGGAGGAGCTGGGGGGGGGCCGGCAGAGCGGCAGGGCCTGGGGGCGCCTGCTGGGGCAGCGTCAGCGGGTCTCTGCGGGCGGGGGTGGCCACAGGCGTCAGCCCGGGGCAGGATCCGTCCGGCTCCCACGTGCCTCTCGCCCCGACTGCGGTCCCTGCCTAGCCTGCCCTCTGCCGCCGCCTCTCTCCTCTCCTGCCCCCTGGAATCCAGGCAGCCTGTGGCTGAGGCCTGGGGGGCCCGTCACCCCATCTCCCCTTTCTACTGGACCCGCCCAGCCTCCTCAAGGCTGCGGGCTCTGGGGTCTGTGCAGTGGGAGACACCCCCGCTCCCCCCACCCCCGCCCTGGCCTTCACACGGCTTCCAAGGCTCGTCTGGGGGGTGTCCCAGCCCCCGAGGATGGCCTTAGCCCCGCCCATCTGCTGTGCCCCCTGCGGACTTCCGCTTCGAGGCTCACACCATCCGTTCCGTTCTGCATCCAGCTTTTCCCACACAGTGCTGTGCCCACGAGATGCGTCCACGCCGTGGCACCCAGCAGTGCCCGCCCTCCTGTCCGCACGCGGGTGGGGGTTGTTGGGAGCAAGGCCACGGCGGTCCTCCTCGGGTGGCTCCAGCAGGCCGTGGTCCTGTTTTTCCTTCCTTTTTACTGACCTGTAGTGTGTGTGTGATGAGAGCCACAGCTCTTGACTGCGAAGAACCCGTAGGGTGTCATTTCGTGTGATGTCACTAGTTCCTCTTGTCGTGTCTTTTTAAAAACGTTAGAAATTGAGGTATAATTCACGTATTGTAAAATTTGCCCCCATACAGTGTATAATTTGCCCGGCTGGTGAGCTCAGTGGACTGAGTGCGGGCCTGTGGTCCAGAGTCGCTGGATCGATCCCCAGTCAGGGCACAGGCCTGGGCTGTGGGCCGGTCCCCCGTTGGGGGCGCGTGAGAGGGAACTGATCCGTGTGTCTCTCGCACAAGGTTGATATTTCTCCCCCTTTCCCCCCCTCTAAGAATAAATAAACAAAACCTCAAAAAGTGATCAAGTGGGCCACTTAGTGGGTTCTGGCAGATTCACGGCTGCGCCACCACCCGGAGGACCTGCCTCCGGGCCCCTCGCCACCCGGAAGGGCCCCAGCACCCCCCCACCCCAGACCCGGGCAAGCGCTCCTCTGTGGGTTTGCCTGGTTCACACAAACCGGATCACGCCCGGGGCCCTCGGGTCGGTCTCTCCCACTCGGCGCCCCACTCTCAGGCTCACCCCCGTGGGCGCAGGTGCCAGACCCTCACCCCCACGCAGGGCCAAGTAGCACCACCGCGTGCCTGGGCCCCCGCCCACATGCGGACCCTTGGGCCGGCTCTCCTTTCCGCCCGTGGACAGGGCTGCCGTGCCCACTCACGGGCAAGCCGTGTGGACACCTGGTCTCCACCCATTGGTCACACACGTGGAGGCGGGGTTCCTGGGAATTCCGTGTTTAACCTGTTGAGGAACGCCTCGACCGCTTCCCAGGTGCCCCGCACCATTCCACGCCCCCGGCGGCACCGCACCTGCGTCCCGGGCGACCCGCAGCCGCCCGGCACACGCTGCCCACCGGCGGCGGCAGCCCTCCCGGCGGGGGCGAAAGGAAGTCTCACTGGGTCCCGCGTGCACCCCCCGCTGGCTGCCGGCTCCGAGCCTCTCACCCCGAGCTCACTGGCCGTTCACGCGTCTTTTTTGGAGAAGGGCCTATTCAAACCCTTTGCCCCTCTTTTAGTTGGGTTATTTTTTAAATTATTACTCTTGAGTTGTAAGTGTTCTTTACACATTCCGGTTGCAGTGTTAGACTCTCAGTAGGCCAAGGCTTGCAAATAACTTCTCCCGCTTCATGGGTTGTCTTTTCGCTTTCTCGATACTGTCCGAGGAGCACAAAAACTTACAAATTAAAAAAAGTGTTGACACCATTTCAGATGGCCCCGCCCGCCCCACCCCTCCCCTCCCCCGGCCGTCCCCGCGCTGTTGCCCGCGTGCACGGGCAACACGTGTCCACGTGCACACGTGCTTTGTGCCCATCCCTTCTCCTCCTTTCTGTCAGTCCCCGCCCCCCGACAGCTGCCAGTCTGTCCCGCGTGCCCGCGCCTCTGGCTCTGCTTTGTTCCCTGGTGGACTTTGTTCATTAGATTCCACACGTGAGCGAGATCACGTGCGGTGTGTCTCTCTGCCACTGGCTTGGCTCAGCACAACGTCCTCCGGGTCCACCCACGCTGTCGCAGAGGGTGGGGTTCCCTTCTGTCTACAGCCGTGACGTGGTCTGTCGTGTGCGTGTGAGAAGTGCACACGCCCAGTGGAATGAGCTCCTCTGCGGACGGGCGCCCGGCCACAGTGAACCCAAGGCGCATGCATTCTTCCTGGTTGGTGCTGCGGGGTTCCCAGGGGCTGGAAGCCCCTCACCGTTTTCCGCAGGGGCTGCACCAGCCCGCACTCCACCAACGGCGCACGAGGGCTCCCTTCTGCCCAGGTCCTCGCCGGCGCTGACGGTGGTGGCCCTTCTGGCAGGTGTGACGTGGCGCCTCGCTGGGGTTTTCACCTGCGTCTCCCGGAGGACCAGTGAGGCTGAGCGTTTTTTCCTACATCTGTGGGCCCGCCCTCCGTACGTCCTCCTGGGAGGAGTGTCTGTTCGGGTCCTTTGCCCATTTTCTAATCGGATCGTTTGTCTTCCTGGCGCTGAGTCGCAGTTCTTTCTCTGCTTGGAGAACCAGCCCCTTATCAGACGTGCCCAGACCTTGCACGCGGGACGTCTCACCCTCGGAACAGAGACAGGCGGGCAGCCCCACGCTCCTCCCCTCGGCCAGACCGCCGGGTGGTGTTCGCTGCGCCTCTCAGCCCGTCCAGTGCCCAGAGGTTTCGTTCTCTGAGGGCGGCCCTCCGCCCCCTCTCTCTCTTCCCCCTGCGCTCTAATCACGGCGCTGCCGCCTGCGTGCGTGGGTGGGTGGCTCTCGGCTCGTCCGCTGTGGTCAGCTGGGGGGTGCGGGGGTTGGGTTTCCCGCCTTTCCCGGTGGGACGGGACACGGTCGGCCTCAGAACCCGCCGTTCTCCGGAGGGGAGTGGAGCCCTGCCCTCCTGGTGTCCCCAGCCGCCTGGGCTGGGTGCCTGCGGGACCTGCCTCCTGCTCCCAGCCCTGTCCCCTGACCGCTGACCCCCGTGGGCAAGGGGCTGGGTCAGGTACCGGGTCCCCTACCCAGCTCAGCTGCGACCCGACCCCAAGGGTCGACCCCGAAGGTCACAGGGAGCCAGTTGGTGTTTGGGGTGGTGGAGGCAGAAGCCAGAGCACAGGACCCAGCAAAGGGGGGCAGGAGGGCCCGCCAGGCTGCTGTCTGCTCGCGCAGGGCCCTGGGGTGGGCGGGGGCAGGGATGAGCTGCTGGTCTCCTAAAGGGGCTTGAGGGAGGTGCGGGGCCCTGCCCTCAGTAAGGGGGGCAGTGGGGTGTCCTGGGCACCGCAAGGCGCCTCCGCCCCAGCCTGTGCCCCCACGGGGGCTGCCCCGTCCCACCTGCCCAGGTCAGGCCCCAGCCCTGGCACCTTCGCCCTCCCTGCAGCCTGCAGTGGCCGGCTCCCCGGCTCCCCCACAGTCAGGACCCCCTGATGTCAGGGGCTCTCCACGTCTGCAGGGCGCCCCAGAAGCAGACCCCAAGTGCACACTGTGGGGAGCGAGAGGGGAGTGTGGGGAAGACAGCCACGTGGCCGGAGCCCCACCTGCAGGGGGCTGTGGGGGATGGGTTTGCAGTGACCCCCAGGAGCCAGGCTGCTGGAGGCAGGGGCTTCTTCCGCTGGGGGGGCGGCTCCCAGGGTCTGCTGAGGCTGACCTGCTACTGGCCAGGGTCCTAATGTTGGTTATTTTATGGTTAATTCTAGAATTCCCACTGGACTGTTTTGTTTTTGTTTTTTTTTTTTCATAAGCTCTAGGCCTCTGGTAAAACCCCCCAACTTGTCATTTACTTGTGGCATGTTTAATTCTAATTATTTAAAAACCCACGTCTGACAGCCCTGATATCAAGGTCACCTGTGAGTGTGCTGCTTTGACCTTGCTCTCGAGTTTCTCTCTCCGTCATGGTTTCCCGTCTCCGGGCCGGCCTGGCCGTGCCAGCGGAGTGTGGGGCCTGGCGTGTGGAAACAGTGCAGGGTGGGGGCAGGCTCGCCTCCAGTCGGCTGCGGTGAAGGTCCCCCCAGGGCCTCCGCCAAGAGCCTGGGCCGCTTCCCGGCCCTTCTCCTCGGTGCCAGAGCCCCAGCGCCAACCGACAGCTACGTGCCCCTCAGCCTTTCAGCCGCCACTCTCTGCCGGGCTTCTCACCCCTCTCCCCAAACCGCTGAGAGGTGGCCGGAGCTCAGATGGGTGGGCGGGCGCCTTCGACACCCTCTCCTATCCCCCAGGCCCACGAGAGCCTCCAGGCCCAGCACCGCCCACGCCAGCACGTTCTCCCAAGGAGCCGAGTGCAGGCTCCTGGCAGCGCGGCCCCTCGTGCGCGGCGCCGGCCCCATGTCCTGGCTGCCTCTGCCGCTCGGGACCCTTTAAGCAGCTGTTTTTCCATCTAGCTCTTAGAGTTGTATGGTTGTTAAAAAAGTAATCTTTATTTAAAAAATTTTTATTGATTGATTTTTGAGAGGGAGGGACATCCATGTGCTGTTCCACCCATGGGTGCACCACGGGGTGCTTCTCATGGGTGCCCTGCCCGGGGGCCCAGCCCGCAACCTCGGCCTAGACCTGCCGCGGGAAGTCGGCCCGCACAGCTGACGTGTCCGTAGGGCCCTGCTCCCGCCCCGGCTGCGGCGGACCTCTGGCTTCTGCAAGGCTGGGTGGAGCCCTGGGAAGGGAAAAGGGAAGGACTGGCCCCTGGGCCTGACTCTTGGGACTTGCTGGGTCTGTGTCTGTCACCTTCTTGTCACATGCGTGTCATCTGCCAGCACGGGGCTTCCCCTCCCGTGAGCAGCAAAGGCTGGCTCCCGGGGCGCGGCTGTGGCCAGAGCTGGTGATGCGCTGAGGGAAACTGGTGATGAAATGCAGACCTCGGAAGGCACAGGGGCAGCTGGAGTCCCACAGCCCAGCCCTGGGGGGACAGGGCCGCCATGCTCATGGAGACCCTGGCCCAAGGCCTGGACAGTGGGGTGGGGGTCCACGAGGAGGTCGGAGGGAATGCGGGCTGACATCCTGCAAGTGGTTCCAGCCCCAGCCGGCCTGGACCTGCTGAGTCCAGGGCTTCAGAGGGCTGCAGGGCCCTTGGTGGGGGACGGGGTGGTGGGTTGGGGACGCCTCTGCCCCCCCACACCCAGCTTTCCTCTTCTCACCCCCCGGAGGCGGCATCTGCACCCACACCCCCAAGCCCCAGGCTCCTGCCCAGCCCGGAAACCCGCTGCCCTGGGCCCCAGGCCCACAGGACCTGCTGGGCTCTCCCTGGAGTCTCCGCCGCATTCTGCACGGCCCTCCCCCCGGCCACCTCCTGTGTCCCCTGAAGAACACAGCAAAGCCCATCACGGTTCCCACGGCTTCCTCGTTTACCCTGAACCTCGGGCAGACAAGAAACGAGGCCCAGGCACGGCGCGCGGAGGCCGCTGCTGCGACGGGACAGCGCAGGCGTGGGCGTGTGCAAGCCCAGGGCCGTGCCCTCACCGCGGTCATTCGGCCGCGCTCGCTGGTCAGCAGAGCCCGTGTTCAGGCCGCGGCTCCGTGCAGACCGGTCGTCCCGCGCGGCCACGCTGCTGCCATCTGGCGGCCGCTGGGAACACTGCCGCCACCGCGAATGGGGCTGTGCAACTACCCTCCACGCGCCTGCTTTCAGTTCTCTGGGATAAATACTCGGAAGTGGGGGTCCGGACCACATGGCAGTTCTGTTTTGTGTTTTTGAAGAACTCCATACTGCTCTCCGCAGTGGCCGCACCATTTCCATCCCCCCCGGCAGGGCCCAGGCTCCCTTTTCTGCAGGGCGCGCCAGCGCGGCTGTCCTGCGTTTCCTGACAGCCGCCGGCCCCGGGGTCCGAGGGGTCTCCCGCTGCGGCCTCGGTGGGCGTCTCCCTGCCGACCAAGGAGGTGGTGCCTGCTTCCATCTGCTTCTCGGCGTCTGCGAGTCTTCTCTGGATACCTGTCTACCCAAGTCCTGTCAGCCTGTTCGTTCTTTTTGTTTTTTCAATTACAGCTCACACCCAATAGCACTTTGTATCAGTTTTAACATGTACAGCACTGTTTATTCTCGCACCACTATTTTCCTCCTTGACTTTAGGCCTGGTTCACGTGGTTATACAAACACCCTGTACCTCCTTCATTGGGCTGCATTTGGTGTGGGTCAGTTGGGGGAGGAGGGCAGCCCCAGCCCTCCTTGGCCGCCCCTGCAGGTTTCTGACTCTGTCTACCCACCCCCGCCCCCCCATGGCTCCAAGTACCACCCATACCTGCTCCCCTAGCTCTGTGCCAAACTCCCAAATGCTATGGGGCGGCTCACTAAATGTCCTCGGTTCTCTCCATCCCTCCGGGTCAAGCTCGGGACCCCTGACCTCTGCACACTTGCTTGCCTGTCCCCCACTGACAGCAGGGGGTCCAGGTGGCCACGGGGCACCATCCTCACCCCTCCCTCACCTGGGAGGAAAGCTGGTGAAAGATGCAAAGAGAAAGATGCAAAGAGAAAGATGCAAAGAGAAAGAAGGACTTTTTTAGATGTGGGTAAGGGGTCAGAGAAGCCAGCAGGTGGTGGAACTCCTGAGAAGGTGGAGAATAGGGCCTGTGCAGGGTGGGGGGGGGTAGGCAGAGGGGGGGTGGAGCGGGCAATCCCCAGCTTCTGGGCCAGAGGCCACACTCACCGGAAAGCCAGTGAGGGTGGAGGGTGGGGCTCGGGGCCACTGACGCAGTTCTTGGGCCTGGGGAGCGATCCAGCAATACCCAGTCCGACCCCCGTCCCTGTCCTGGCCTCTCCCATCACAGCTCAGGGCTTCTGGCTGGACTCCTGGTGCTTCCCCGGGACCCAAGCTCCCAGAGCTCTCTCCGACTAGGCCCCGAGCAGGCCTCGGCCGGCTCCAAGCTCTCCTGCGGCGCCACACAGTCCTTGGAATGAAGTCCACACTCCTAGATCACCTGGTACAGGCCCCTCCCCGTCCCGCCACCTCCACCCCTGCGCCCCCAGCGCTCGGGGTTCCCGCCACCAGTCCCGCCCACTGCCCGGCGCGCTGCAGGCCCTCTCCCAACCTCCAGGCGGCCACTGCAGGTGGGTATCCCCACTCCAGGGTGCTCCCCCCCGGGCCAGGGCCTCGTCCCAGGGCACGGCCGGGGACGCCCGGCGGATCGTGAAGTGTGGCCGGGACTCGGCGGGCGGCCGGCCGGGCGCAGGGCAGGGCGGAGACTGCCGTTCGGTCTCCCGGGCCAGCGCCCCCGGCCCTAGACCCTCGCCGCCCAACCCCGCGCCTCTACCAGGCCTTCCCCACCGGCGGGGCGTCCCTTGGCCGGGCGTCTCCCACGGCATCCCGCCCCCAGCGGTCACCCCCTCCCCGCGCCTGCCTGGAGGACTCACCCCGGGAACGGCGAGCACCTGCGGGACCCCAACCAACCGCGCCCCTCGACAGGGTCGGGCCCACCGGCGACGCGAAGGTAGGACCATGTCATCGCCCTAGAACCCCAGCTCCGAGCCCCCAGTCCAGCCTGGGACGCCCGGGCCGGGGGTGGGGGGTGGCGCGGGAGAAAGGGTCCGGGCGGGGCCGCCCCAGGGGTCCGGCCTCCTTTCCTCTCCACCCTCCTTTGGCCCGCGGCACCAAAGGTTAGGGGCCAGGGGCACGGCCCGGGGCCCGGACGCGGGGCTGCTGGACACCAGGGGTCCCTCCGGCGCGCGGGGGCGGGTTCCAGCCCAGGAACCGGCGGGCGCAGGCAGGTCTGCGGGCGGGAGAGAGGGGCCGGCTGCCGCGCCGGGGGCGGAGGCCGCGCTCACCTGGCGCCGGGCCCGCCCTAACCTGAATTTCCGGGGGCGGGGCCAGACCGGGGGCGGGACGGGGGCGGGGCCGACCGCGAGGGCGGGGCGGACGGGCGGGAGCCCGCAGACGTCAGGGACCCGCGGCGGGAGGCCGCCGCTCTGCCCCGGGCTCGGCCGGGGCTCCGCGCGCGTGCGGGCCGCGCCGGGCAGGTCCTAGGCGGCGGCCCGGCCCAGCGCTCGCCGGCCGGACGGGAGGGCCCGGGCTGAGGCGCAGGTAAGACGCCCGTCCTCGCCCGCAGCAGCCGGGCCTCCGTCGCCCGCACCTGTGCGCCTGCGGGGCCGCGCGGGCAGGGGGCCTGGGCGGGGAGTGGGGTCCCTGCGCGGCCGGACAAAGGCCCGGGGTGGCGGGCGACCGGCGTACCTGGGCAGGCCGAGCCCCGCGCCGCGGAGTCGGCCCAGGTCCGCGCCAGGCTGGGCGGGGCCGCGGGGCGCGCATCTACGCGGCCTGGGAGGGGGCGCGGGCCCGGCTCCGGCGCGGCCGAGGCCGCCGGGGCGAGCGCTGATTCAGGGGCAGGCGCGCTCCCTCCCCCTCCGGCCCCGCTGGCTCCGGCCGCCTCCCGGCCTGGTCTCTCGGCTCCCGCGGTCCCTCCCTCCGGGTCCCTCCTCTTCCTCCCAGTCTCCCGATTCCCTGCGCCGCCGCCGCCGCCGCCGCCGCCGCGGTCCCCGGCCTCCGTTCCGGCTGCTCCTTTCAGCCACCCGCCCGGCCCCGCCCGGCCCCGGCTCCATCCCTTCCCTTTCCCAGTCCCGCGGCTTCCAGAGCCGGCTCCCACCTCCCGGCGGGTGGTTCTCGCGGCTGGGGGGCGAGGGGACGAGTTTGGGGTGTTGATTATTCTCCCTCCTAGCAACGATGGCTGCCCAGCCCCGGCCCCGCGGCCGGCTGTCAGGGAGTCCCTGTGGCTCCCAGGCCTGGGCCTTTCAGGACCGGCCGGCCGTGGTAGGGCGCCCTCGCTTTCGGGCAGCGTGACCGGGCTCCAGGGGTTTGTCCCTTTGCCTGAGGCTTTGGGTGGGGTCTCCCTGCCCGCGCCTGTCGGGAGCTGTGGCAGGTGATGGCCGAGTGCGGGCCCTAACTGGGAGTCGGGGCTGGACGGGGCTGGGGGCTGGGGCTGGGGCTGGAAAACACAGTGGTGGGTGGCGGCTTCCCAGGAGGGAGCCCTGTGGCCGCCGCTGAGGGGCCGTGGAGGCCCCGAGGGCCGCAGGGGTGTGGCAGGGCCTGCCCCTCCGTCTCCAGGGTCAGACCCCGAGTGGACCCGAGGAAGGGCGGGGGCCCAGGGCGAAGGGACTCTGACCAGGCAGAGCTGCCACCTTCTGGGTGGAGTTGTCTCCGTCTCCCCCCACCACCACCTGCCCCAGGTGACCTGAGGGCATGCATGGTCACATGGGCCCTCGCAGGTGGGTGGGCCTGGGGAGACCCCTACCTGGGGCCTGCTCCTGCCGCTCCCCTGGCTACTGGCTCGGCTCTCAGCGAGTCTCCTGCCTGAGCTCTGCCTGCTCTGCCCTAGGAGTCGGTCAGGATGTGGGACCCCAGGGCCGGTCTCACGGGGCCCCAGGTGTCCTGCCCTCAGACTGGGCCTCCAGGGACGCCCCTCTGGCTCTAGGGCCAGCCACGGACTCCCAGGGCTGCAGGGCCTGGCATCCGGCCGGGCTGCCCCCTTTGCCAGGAGCACCCCCCGCCAGGCTCACACCCCCCTTCTGCCCGCTCTGCACGGCTCAGATCCCGGCCTTCCCGACCACCCCCTCGAAGGGGCCCGTGCCTGTCACTCCTCCTCCTCGTCCTCTGAGGGAAGCCCCGGGTGCAGTTCACGTCACTGCATGTGCGTGTGCGTTCACGTCACTGCATGTGCGTGTGCGTGTGCATGTGGAGGAGAGTGGCCGGGACCCCCGTGGGTGGTGCCGGGGCGCGTGTGGGGCCGTGCGCACAGGCACGTGGCCCGGGCACGTCCAGGAGCCCGGAGCCCATGCACCGGTGCTGGGTGGTGGTGACGCAGCTTAGCCGCTGTCACAAGTGCACAGTGACGGCGCGTGGCCGGCGCTGCCCCAGGGCCTGGTCTCAGGTGACGCCAGCTCTTGTCCGGGTTCACGTGGCCGCTCAAGCCACCCTGCGGCCCCTGCTGTCCCGACCACCTCGGCCCTCAGGTCCTCCTTCGCCGGGGCCCCCCGGGCCTCGGGCACCAGAGCGCCGCTTCCGCCCTGGGCACTGGAGAGGCCGCCCTGGCCTGGGGGCCTCGGCGGGACAGTCACGGCGGCCACAGGGCAACGACCCGTCTCCTCTCCGTGGGGGCATATGGGTGGGCCAGGGGCACCTGTCTCCAGCTGCCCCCTGGCCCCTGTGCCCAGGTCCGTCTGGACTGTCCGGCTGGGGCAGCAGAGCCTCTGGCTCCGAGTGCGTGTCCGGGGCGGGTGTGGTGCCCTGGGCCTGGCCCTGCGGGGACCCTGGCTGTGGGAGCTGCCCCCGCCAGGTCCCGGGGACGCAGGCAGGCCCAGGCGCAGGCGCCGTGGTCCCTGGCCCCACAGACTCCACCCCTCCTGCACTACGAGAGAGGAGAAGGGGCTGTGGGGGCACCCAGCGCTGGGGGGACCCGGGCACCTTAGCCGGGGAGGGCCCGAGTGGGACAGACACACTCAGGGGAGGACAGGTGGTGGGTGGCCGGGTGCAGCTGGAGCCCAGTGTTTCCGGAAGATGCTGCAGGGGGGTGGGGTGGGGGAGGGGTGGGGTGGAACCTCAGGGGGTGGGGCCCGGGCCGGGCTGGGCAGGGTAGCCGCTCTGACCGCCCCTTCTCCCCCAGGCCTGCCGGGCCTCCCCGGCGCCAAGATGAGCGTCACCTCCTGGTTCCTGGTGAGCAGCAGCGGCACCCGCCACCGGCTGCCGCGGGAGCTCATCTTCGTGGGCCGCGATGAGTGTGAGCTCATGCTACAGGTGAGCGCGGCACCTCCGGGGCTGGGAGGGCGGGGGAGGGCCGGGCGGGGCCGGGACCACCCGTTAGCGGCCGGACACCAGCTGAGGAGGCCACACGGTCACCAGGGCCCACAGCGCCGTCACTGCGGCCTCGGGTGGGCGTGTGCAGGCCCCAGGGGGTGCTCCAGGTGCTCGGGCTTCCGGCAGGTTCTCGAGGCATGGGCGGGGGGGCACCTGTAAAGGTGTTGGAGAGGGGACCTGCCCATGTCCTCGCTGTGCGGGGGGCACCCCCTGGGCTGGGCCTCTGGCGGGAGCCACAGGGACGGCTCCGACTGTTGGGCCAGCCCAGGAGCTGGTGCCTCCTCGAGGTGCGGGGGGTGGGGGGTCTCAGGCACGAGAGGCCGACGCCTGGCAGTCAGCTGGGCACGAGGCTCTGGGCAATCAGAGCTTTCTCCCCGGCCCAGGTTCCGGAGCCCAGGGTCAGCCCCCATGGGGCTCATGGGTCTAACTGTTTGGGAGCAGGGTGGGCAGGGCGGGGGGCGGGGGCTGACGCCGTGGGGTGCGCCCTCGCCTGGACGTCCTTTTCTCTGCGGTCCTGGTGGTCTGAGCGGGCTTCCTGCAGCCCTGGCGGGCCTGTCGGGGCCCTGCGTGCGGGCACCTCGGGTACAGGGGCCTTGGGGGCCCCTCCTGCCGCCCTCCCCACTGCCGGCTCCACACACACAGGTCTGCACGTGCAGGGCGTGCAGACACACTGGGTGTGCACACATGCACACACACACCAGCGCGCACACGTGTGCGACACAGTGCACACGTGGTTGCACATGCGTGTGCGTGTGCCACTACGTGTGTGTGGCGGGGTGTCCTCTCGGCCCCTGCCCGCTCACGCCCTGCCTGGAAGCCACGCTGCCCCGGACCCGGCGCGCCCCACGGCCGGCCAGCGGCTGGGCTGGGCTGTGCCGGCTGAGCTGGCAGGAGGACGTGCCGGGCCCTGGCCTCCGACTGCCTCTGGCCACCGCGGCCCGGGCGGGGCTCTCCCCTCGGAGGGCGGCGGGCCAGGATTTTGGAAGCACATCTTTTTTCCGTTTTAAAGTGAGTACAGACAGACCCTTTAAAAAAACAAAACAAAAACCCATGTGTTGGGAGCGTGTTTTCACAGCTGCTCCTCTGGCGCCGCAGGCCCTCCCTGCGAGGCTGGGTTCGTGTCACCCATGGGTCCCCGGCCCAGGGGCCCAGAGCCAGAGGGAGGATTGGGGGCGGGGCTCCTCCCTGCCCTTTCCCCAGGAGCCCAGGTGCCGCCGAGGCCTGGGGAGCGGATGGGTGGGAGCTGGCCCCGGGGGACATGCCCTGGCCAGGCGTGGACGGGGCACCCCAGCTTTGGGTGCAAACTGAGGGGGGGTGCCATGCCCAGTCCAAGGTGGGTGGGTGCATCTTGCCCGGAGAAGGGAGGTGGGTGCGGGGAGAGGGGCGGGTCCTGGGCCCGGGACCTCCCGAGCCTGCGGAGGTGGCAGGCTGGCTGGGGCCGGGTGCGGACAGGGAGGCCTGGAGAGGCCTCAGGGCCTGTGGCTCGTGGGACGAGGCCTGACCTTTCCCCTCAGCAAGGCTCAGACGAGTGGCAGGCAGGGCCAGGTGGGGGCTGGGAGGACGGGAGAGCGGTGGCTGTGGGATGGAGGCGGGTGTCCAGGTGAGGAGGAGGGCAGGGGGGGGTACCGGTGCCTGGGCAGCGGGAGCTGGGCTGGCGCTGTCCCTGGAGGAAGGTGGGCGGTCAGGGGCCCGTGAGGGAGAGCGGGGTACAGCCGGGCAGGGCTTGAGCCGCCTGGGGGCTGGCAGGGCCGTGCAGGGAGCTGGGAGCCTCCGGCCTGGGGATGGGGGGCCTTCCCTCGGGCTGGAGAGGCTGCCCAGAGTCCCCTCCAGGGGCCTCCAGCGGCCTGCAGCCCATCCCTGCTCGCTGTGGGCCGTCCGCCTCCCACCCCGTCCTGGCTCGGAGGGACCTGCGGCCCCTTCGGTGCCCTTCTCGGCCGACATCCCTGCGAGGGCAGAGCCCGGCCCCCGGGCCTCGGGGCTCCCTTCCTCGAGACAGTGGGTCCCCCTGGCCCAGTGGCATCTGTGTGCCGGGCAGGGCTGAGGCAGGCGGCTGGCCTGTCCCTGGGAAGGGGTGAGCCCGGTCCTCTCGGCTGCCAGGCTGGACTCTAAGGACCCCCCGTCCTGATCCCAGGGCTGCCCAGAGGGGCAGTTGCCTGGCCCAAGGTGGGGCGATCCTGAGAGGTGCTGGTTCTGGTCAACTCCACCCCGAGGCTGGGTCCAGGGAAGCTCTCGCCCTGCCCTGCTGGCCAGGGACCGAGGCCGGGGGGGGAGGGTACAGGGCCACAGACGCACTGGGTGGGGAGGCCCAGGCCAAGGCCAGTGGGAGGGTCACGAGGGCCGGGTCCTGGGGGAGGCGACCGGCCAGCAGAGGGACGGAACGAGGAGTCCTGTGGAGGAGGCGGTGGTGGCACTTGGCGTCCAGGGGCAGGAGCTGCCTGGCCGTGGTTGCCGATGTAGACCGGGGATTCGGGACGGGGGCAGAGGTGAGGCCTGGGGGACGGGGCCGTGGGACTCAGGGCCACAGACCCGCTGCCTTGGGAGGCCAGCAGGTGGGCTCCAGCAGCTGCCCCGGGCTCAGGGGGGCCATTCTGGGGGGCGGCCCAGGGGGGCCTCTGTGTCCTCGGGGCCCGGCCGGCCCACAGAAGGTGCTCCGCTCTCTCGGTCACCCTGCTCCCTGCCCAGGGTCCCTGGCAGGGTGCCGTGTGGGCCCCGCACCCGCCTTTCTCCCTCCTCGGGCCTCCCCCAGCCTTCCCTCTGCGGCACCGGCGCTGCGGGTCGCGCCACCACCCGGGGGGGCCCCCAAATCCAGAACCGGCTGCAGTGCAGGGGCCGAGCTCAGGCCCAGGCCGCTGGGCTCTCCAGGGCGGGCCCGGCACCCCTGCCAGGCTGGGTGACCTTGGGAGGGTGCTGGGCCTCCCGGAAACTGGCCCTTGCAGGGCAGTGCCCCAGGGGCCGGGCAGGTGGAGCGGACGAGAGACGTGTCTCTGAGGGGCGGCCGGCCACCCAGGCGGGGCGGGTCCGGGCACACACACCTGTGAGAACTAGGCCTCGGGCTGCGGTGCCCCGGGACTCGGTGGGGGCGTGCGTCCCAGGCCGTGGGGAGCAAGTGCACCGCCCCCTCCCCATTCCTGTGTGTGCCGGGGAGGGGAGAGGGCTGGGTGTCTCCTGGGCTGGGCCCCGGCCTGTGGCTCCTCGGGTGGTGGGACGTGGTTGCCACCCCAGACACCGGGGCTCCAGCTGGGTGGCATGGCCTGGGGGCAGGCAGCTCCCTGCTGAGACCACCGGCCTCTCGGCTGGGTGAGGCCTGCAGCGCCTGGGCGAGGGGAAGTCACCCCAGGACCCTGTCCCTGCCTGTGTCCCCAGGCCCTGGGAGTGGAGGCTGGGGTGGCTTAGCTGTGGCCCCCCAGCTCGTCCGTGTGTGGGAGGTGGTGGCTGTCCCCGGGGTGGGGTCCCGGGGGACCGGAGGCCGGGGCCGGGTCAGCAGCGCTCAGGGCGGAGGCGCCTCGGCGTGTGTGTGCGTGTGTGCGTGGGAGCGGGGTGGCAGGCGTGCTCGGGGCGTGTGTGAGTCCTGTGCGGGAGTGTAGAGCTGGTAGGGTCTGAGACACGCCACCCACGCGGGTGCGCATGTGCCCATCACTTGGGGAGGTCGTGTGGGCCCCCGTGGGGCTGGCTGGGCGGACCGGGGAGGCCTCTCCCTGGGCCCCGCACCCCGGCCCCGTGATCCTCCACTGGGCTGCCCGACCGGCCTGCCTGGCGGCCCCACCCCTGCCCTGGGGCATGGACATGGCTCCCAGGTGCCCAGTGAGTTCCCAGCCCCTCCCACAGCCCAGCAGGAGCAGCCGCTGGGATGGGAGGGGCCCTGGCCCGGGCATCTGGGCAAACCCCCGCGGCCGGGTCAGCCTGGCCACGCTCTGCGGGACACCCCCCCCACCCCGCAGGTGTGCGTGCGTGGGCGTGGGCGCTTACGGCCTCCGAGTGCGGGGCGGTGCTGGTGTTCTGGTGGGGGGCGGTGGGGGCTCCTGCAGGACTCCCACTCCTGGGAAGGCCACCTGAGTGGCGCCTGCCCCCCCCCCCAGAGTCGCAGCGTGGACAAGCAGCATGCCGTCATCAACTACGACCGGGACCGGGACGAGCACTGGGTGAAGGACCTGGGCAGCCTGAACGGGGTGAGTGCGTCTGCCCGCCGCTCCTCTCCCCACGCCCCTCCCTCTGTGCCGGCCCCACCCTCTCCAGGACCACGCGCCTCAGCTGCGGCCCGCCTGGCCCCTCTGGGGCCTGCACCACCTCCAGGGCGGAGACCTCAGGGCCCCCCCGGGGAGGGTCGCCACTGGACAGGGCCCCCTCTGGGAGGGGCCACTCTCTGGTGGGGAGGGGCCGGCCCTTCGGGCGGGCAGGGGGGCACTGAGACCAGGTGCAGGCTGGGAAACGGGGGTCCCGAGATGCCGGGCTGGGCGGGGGCACCCTTTCCTGGGGGGTGTGGCCTCTTTTGTGAGTTGGGGTGGTGGGGCAGGGAGGGGACCAGGAGGAAGGCCCCGGCTGCTGGCGCTGGGTCGGGGTCAAGCGAAGGAGCCCGGGGTCCGGGTGGGCACTGGGCAGGAAGGGCAGGGTGGGCGGGGGCTCTGCAGGGCCCAGGGTCCGAGGTCTGTGCTGCACTGGCCTCGGTTTCGGTAAGGAGACAAGGCCACTGGCCTCCATGCACTTTTGGTGGGTCCAAGGAGGGGCCCTTTGCATCCCCCCGGTACCACCCTGAGCTGGGGTCCCGTGGGAGCCTCAGTCTGGCCCTGCCTCCACAGCTGCCCTGGGGGTCTGCCCCGGAGCCCCTTCCCCCTCCACCCTCCGAGTGGGCCGCGAGGAGGCTGGCACTGGCCGCCTGAGTGAGGGGGCTGCAGCAGGGCCTGGGGCTCCTCACCCCAAACCCCAGGGGCAGGCTCCTCGGAGGCCTGTGACGCCCACACAGCCGGGGCCCCTGCCCACCCGTCCAACCCTGGGCCCACGCCGGCAGGCAGGGCGCCCCGTAGCTGTCCCCACCCTGGGCCTGGGGGGCTGCGCGGGGCCAGCACGGGCGCCTGTGGACAGGAGAAAGGGTCTCCTTCACAACGGTGTCCAAGGCCTTTCAGTGCGAGGGGCTCCCTCAGTCCCCGGGCACTGGGTGAGGCCGGCCCTTGCACCCGCCCCGTCCTTCAGCCGCACCCGCCCCTTCCGGGCGCCAGGCGGGGTGCACGTGTGTCGGGCGGGGGACTGAGCCCGCCTGCCCCCCCGCAGACCTTCGTGAACGAGGTGCGCATCCCGGACCAGAAGTACGTCACGCTGAAGCTCAACGACGTCGTCCGCTTCGGCTACGATATCCTTTCCTCCGCCCCCAAGGCCACCATCGCCCCCGCCGGGAGCAGCTGGGGCCGCGGCGGTCACGGGGGGTTGGAGGGTGGCAGGGACGAACCCCAACTCCAGCCCCTGCAGTCCGCCAGCTGGCCTGAGCCACACGGCCCGGGAACAAGCGGGTCCCCCCCCCAGGACCCGGAGTCCCAGGCGGCCCCCCCACGGGCAGCTGGGGCCGAGTGCCCGACAGGAGAGCATGCTGTCCTCAGCCGCATGCGAACTGGCAGGCTGGCTGGGGCCCTCTTGGGTGGCCAGGGCTGGCGCGTGGTCTGGGATGGCTGGGTGGCTGTGGCGTGTCCTCTGGGGCTCCGTCTGGCCTGCCTGCCATGCCCTGGGCTGAGTGGTGGGTGGAGGGGGCGCCCTGAGCCCCGGGCGTGTACATGCAGTGACCTGGAGGGACTCTGCCCCCCACCCCCCACCTGGCAGGGGCAGTGAGGACATTCGACCAGCACGCGGGCGGCTGTGCGTGCAGGTGTCCACACTTGGGGGACCGCACCGTCCTTGCACATGTCCCCCCAGGACCCTCCTTGCCCGGGAGGGACCCTTGCGTCCCCTGCTCTGGCCACCCACCACCCTGCTCTCCTTAACGCGCCGCCACATCCCAACATGTACGTGCTGGAGCGCGTGCAGCACCGCGTCCCGGAGGAGGCGCTCAGGGTCAGTGCCCGAGCCCGCCCCGCAAGCGAGCCCCCGCCAGAGGGCCGCCGTGCGTCCCCGTTCCCCACAGCCCTCCCCGCCCTGGCCCGTGCTCTCGGGCCTCTGGCAGCCTTGGCCTGGCTGTGCTGCCTGAGCCGGCCCGGCCTGCTCTTCGGGATCTCCCGGTCTGGCAGGTGGGGAGGCCGCCATTCCCCGCAGGCTGGTGCGGCCACTGCGGTGGGTGTGGCCACCGCGGTGGGTGTGGCCAGTGGGCGTGGTCAGAGCCCGGCAGGCCACACCCTGCGGCTTCCGTACCTGGAGGACCCTGATCAGGCCACCGGGGGTGGGTGGCCAGGGACAGGCAGGAGGGGATGTTTGAGGCTGGCAGTCTGGCTTGAGAGTCCCGGCGGGGGCAGCCGCAGGTGGGGCACCACGGAGCGCACACTTGGGGGACGCTGTCCAGAGTTGTACCCAGAAGCCCCCGCGTGGGGGAGGGAGACCGGCCTCGGCTCCTTTTCGGAATGAGCCTCAGGCAGCACAGGGCCGGCGAGGGGCGCAGCCGGTGTGAGGCGGCTCTGACCGCTGCAGAGCTCGGCGAAATGGGGCCCTGGCTAGCACAGACATGCACACACGTGTGTACATGCAGACACTGTTGTGCACACACGTGGATGCATATGAACATACACACCCACAATCTGCTCAGACGGCCCACGTCACCCCCCGGCGCAGACCTGAGCCACTGACCCCCTGCCCTGGGCCCGTCCTGCCCGACTCGGGTGGGTCTGGGGGTGGCCCCTCCCTTCTGCCTGCTCCCCTTCCCCAGCCCCGCAAGCCCCAGCTCCCTCCCGGGGGCTCTGTGGTCCAGAGGATCCCGCCCGGTGTGGGTCTCAGGCTGCCTGCCCTGGGCGGGGGTGTCCTCCCAGGCGGCCGGCAGCCCCTCACTCCCGCCCGCCACCCGCAGCACGAGAAGTACACCAGCCAGCTGCAGGTGAGCATCAGGGGCGCAGCCCCCAAGAGGGGCGAGGCGCTGCCGGAGCCCGCGCCTTACTGCGAGTCCGCCAACCCCAGGCTGGAGCGGGACCGGAGGCCGGGAGCAGGTACCGTGGCACTTCCACGGGGCTGGGGGGTTCACACGCCTCCCCACGGCCCCCCCCTGATTCCCCTCCCCCGGGGGCAGGCCTTTAGCCCCCACACAACCCTCTGCTCCCCCTCAGCTTCCTCGTCTCACACTCCCTAGTAGCCACAGAACAGCCTGCCGATACGCCAGCTCGGGGGCCATGCACACGCCCACCCTGCAGACACCCCCACCCCCACACACACCTGTACCCTGCAGACACCCCCACCCCCACACACACCTGCACCCTGCAGACACCCCCACCCCCACACACACCTGCACCCTGCAGACACCCCCACCCCCACACACACCTGCACCCTGCAGACACCCCCCCACCCCCCCCACACCTGCACCCTGCAGACACACCCCCCCCACACCTGCACCCAGCAGACACACCTGCACCCAGCAGACACACCTGCACCCACATACCTGCACCCGGCAGGCATGCCCACCCAGTGTGCCTGCACTCCTGCTCCCACGCACACGCACCTGCCTGAGCACACCCCAGTCCCACAGCTCTGCAGGCACGCAGGCCCGTGCACGGCCGCACCCTTGCATCCAGTGTGGTCCAGTCAGACCGGTGGTTCTCAGCCTCCAGGGTCGGCCGTGAGTGGCCCGAACCCTGGCAGAGCCATGGAGAGAGGGGGCTCTGGCTGGGGGCTCACCGTCAGGCAGGCTCCGGAGGCAGAGGCCCCCGGCCGGGCCTGAAGGCACTGTCTGCCCGAGGGGGGGCACTGAGGAGAGTGCTTCCCTAAGGACCAGCCTCCCGCCAGCAGCTGCCCAACAGGGAGGCCCCGGGGGGATGGGGGGCGGGGAGTCTGAGTCACCCGGGTGCACACAACTCAGAGCCGTGGGTGGCTGGCCGGGTCCTGGGCACTGACGCCAGGTCCCCCCCAGACCCCAGTCTCCCGCAGCTCCGGGTCTCCCCTGCTGTCTCGGTTGGGGCCATGGCGACCCGGAGCCCCATGCTCCCCCCACAGAGACGGCGGCCTACCGCACACCCCTGTACGGGCAGCCCTCCTGGTGGGGCGAGGACGACGGGGGCACCCCGCCCGAGGACCGGCACCAGGAGGGGACGTGCCCGGGTAGGCACTGAGAGGGACCGGCAGAGGCCCAGACCCCGGGGGGTGGGGGCGGCCGGGCCTGGAGCTGCCTGCGCTGGGCGGATGGGGCGGACGGTCCCAGCCGAGGTGGGGGGGTGCTGCCCCTCGCCCCCACCTGAGGACGTGTCCCCCCACCCCCCAGAGCGGCCCAAGGAGCTGGCGCCGCAGGACGGGGACCCCCCAGGGGTGACGGCCGGCCCCCGGGCCCCCACGGAGCCCCAGGGCTTCCCCTTCCGCCGGGAGCCCAGCTACTTCGAGATCCCCACGAAGGAGGCCCCGCGGCCCCCCGAGGCGCCGGCCCCCGAGGCGCCCACCAAGGACGTGGGGCGGGGCGGGGCGGCGCCCGCGGTGCAGAGCCACGCCTCCTTCACCATCGAGTTCGAGGCCGGCAGCCCCGGCAAGGTGAAGATCAAGGACCACGTCACCAAGTTCTCCCTGCGCCAGCGGCAGCCCCCGGGCAAGCCCGCGCCCGTGGAGGTGGTCTCCGCGGAGACCAAGGTGGCCGACTGGCTGGTGCAGAACGACCCCAGCCTGCTGCGCCGGCCGGGCCCCGGGGACGGCCGCCACAGCACCAAGAGCGACCTGCCGGTCCACACCCGCACCCTGAAAGGCGAGTGCCCCCCGGCGACCCCCGCCTGCAGTTTTCCAGCTCACTTCCCGGGACCCGCCTGCCCCTGCGGGGCTGCTGCTGCTGGTGCGGGTCCCAGGCCTGCGTGCTGGGCTCCGCGCGCCCCGAGGCTGTGTCCCCACGCACGTGCGACAGCTGTGGCTGTGTGTGTCGGCCCCCCTCGGCCTGACGAGTCTCGGCCCCCACCCCCAGGCCACAGACACGAGGACGGCACGCAGAGTGACTCGGAGAACCCCGTGGCCAAGGCGGCGACAGTGGCAGTGGCGGCAGCCACGGCGGCGGCGCCCACGCCCCCCGGGGCCCCCGCGGAGAACGGGGAGCAGGTGCGGCTGCAGAGGCAGATCAAGCGGGACCCCCAGGACCTGCTCCACAACCAGCAGGCCTTCGTCATCGAGTTCTTCGACGAGGACACGCCACGCAAGCGGCGCTCCCAGTCCTTCACGCACGCGCCGCCCGGGGACGCCAAGGCGGACCGGCGCCGGGGCCCCGGGCCGGCCGACAGGGACAGGGACCGCTCGGGCACCCCGGCCCGGGGGGCGGGCAGCGGCGCGGGGCCGCAGCGGGCCAGCTCGCTGAAGCGGGAGAAGACGGAGGAGCGGCCGGGCGGCCCCTCGGCCCCCACGCGCGCCCCCGCCCGCCCCTTCGGCAGCGTGGGCCGCCGCTCCCGCCTGGCGCAGGAGTTCGTGGCCCAGTGCCTGCGGGAGGGCGCCCCGGCTGCCCGGCCCGGCCCCGAGCGGGCGCCCCCCGCGCTGCCCGCCCCCCTGACGCCCCGTGGGCCCAGCCCCGCGGCCCCCTCGCCCCCGCCCCCGCCGGCACCGCCCACCGACCCGCAGCTGAGCAAGGCCCGCAGGCAGGAGGAGGACGACAGCCTGAGCGACGCGGGCACCTACACCATCGAGACAGAGGCGCAGGACCGGGAGGTGGAGGAGGCCCGCAGGATGATCGACGAGGTGCCGCCGCCCGCCGGGGGGCCGGGGGCCGGGGGCCGGGGCCGGGGGCGGGCATGTCCCAGTGGGCCTCGCTCTGACCCGCGGCCGGCCCCCACTCCCCCCCCCCCCCGCAGGTGTTCGGCGTGTTCGAGTCCCCCGAGCTGTCCAGGGCGTCCTCGGCCGTGTTCCGCCCGGTCATCGGAGGGGACAGAGAGGAGCCGTCTGCCCCCCGGGCCCCGGGCGTGGCGGCCCAGGCGGAGCTCCAGGTACACTGTCCCCGTGCAGTGCGCACTGCGCCCCCCGGCCCGTCACGGGGGCCCCTCCGCTCGCACCCAGAGGCCCTGCTCCTGCCTGCAGCTGGGCTCCAACCCAGCACGAGGCCGGGCCGCACGCAGGCGGCTGGTCGTGCGTGGAGGGCCCGGCAGGCCCCGAGGCCCCGAGACACGCCGGGCGCCGGGTTGTGCGCTGCCCTCTGGCAACGCCAGGCCGAGCCACTGCTGCCCACCCCGGAGCCACGGAACCAGGCTCAGGTGCAGGCAGACCCCTCGCTGGGCCCCACAAGCCCCAGCAGGCATGGGGCCTCCTGGCCACCGGTGTGGGGAGCAGGCGGCAGGCCTGGCGCCGGCGTGTGGGGGACGGCTGTGGGGTGGGCTTCCTGTGACCCCCCCTCCCTGCAGGGCCTCCCAGTGCCGGGCTCCCCTGGAGGCCAGAAGTGGGCGTCCCGCTGGGCAAGTCTGGCTGACAGCTACTCAGACCCGGGCCTGGCAGGTGAGTGGCCTCCGGCTGCAGACCTCGGGCAGGGTGGGGGGCTGGTGCCCGGTGAGGCAGCCATGCCTGGGGCGGGGTCAGCCTCCTGCGCCTGCGGGCTGGCGGCCGCTCCGACGGGGCTGCCCTTGTCTTCACAGAGGACGGCCCCGGGCACAGGGCGGGGGACCTCGAGGGCACCCTGCCTGCACGCCAGCGGCGGCTGCTCCCACAGCTGCCCAGCGACCGGACCGACGGCACCGCCGGCCCCGAGGCCGCCAGGAGGAGCGGGCCCGGGCCCCCAGAGCCGGACGGCGAGCTGGCTAGCCACCTCTTGAACCAGGAGGACTTGGAGCCTGACAGCCTCAGCGACGCCAGCGGGTCAGATGGAGGGCAAGGCCCGGAGCCCGGCAGGGGCCCCCCGGAGGGACTGGTGTGGCTGAGGGGCCGGCGCTCGTCCAGGGACGCTGGGGAGCCGGCCCCTGCGTCCGTCCTCACCGGGGAGCAGAGCGGGGAGGTCGCCTTTCCCCGGAGGATGTCCACGGCTCCGCGGGAGGCAGAGGGCCCAGGGCCCGCGGCCCAGCCCGGCCCCTCACTGAGGGACAGCGTCCCCGCGGGCACGGGCGGCGGCAGGAGGGCCATCCAGCCGCAGACACGGCCGTCCCCGGAGCCTGAGGGCCCCGCCCAGGCCAAGGAGGCTGGCGCCTTCATCCGGCAGGAGAGCTTCACCAAGGAGCCGTCCGGCGGCGCCCCCGCCCCCGGGCAGCTCCCCCACATCTCCAGTCACCCCCTGCTGCGGGACCTGGCCGCGGCCCGGGCCTCGCGCGCGGCCCTGCAGCCCCAGGACACCCAGCTGATCCTGAAGGAGACCGAGACGGCCCTGGCGGCCCTGGAGGCACGCCTGCTCTCCCCGTCTGCCGCCGAGGCCCGGGGGCCGCCGGAGGACTCCCTGTCCGGGGACTCAGACGTGGACAGCGCCAGCACCGTCAGCCTGCTCAGTGGCAAGAACGGGGCCAGCCCGATGAACTCCCAGCTCGCGGGGCTGCAGAGGGAGACGCCGCCGTCCCAGGCTGCGGTGCAGGACCTGGGAGGCGCGGCCCTGGGCGGCCCCCGGGAGCGGCTCTCAGAAAAGCAGCGCCACCCGGTGGCAGACGCGGGCCGGGGCGAGCCTGCACGGCGTCTGGCCGCGCGGCGCGGCCAGGGCTCCCTGGACTGGCCCGACGAGGAGCGGGGCTCCGGGCTAGCCCACCCGCCCGGTGCCGACACGGCCGCCTCCGACAACGAGGGCCACTCGGCCCCCGGGATGGGGCGGCTGGGGTCTCGCCGGAAACCCTCGGGGCCCCCGCCGTCCCCAGCCGCCCGGGAGGAGCAGGGCCGCGTGTCGGCCAGTGCCCAGAGGGTGCAGCAGGCGCTGACCCGCTCCAACAGCCTGTCCACCCCGCGGCCCACGCGGGCCTCCCGGCTGCGGCGGGCCCGGCTCGGGGACGCCTCGGACACGGAGGCGGTGGACGGCGAGCGGGCGCCCCTGGCGAACCCCGAGCCAGGGGGGCGGCCAGCGGCCGAGCAGGCCAAGAAGCTGTCGCGCCTGGATATCCTGGCCATGCCCCGGAAGCGGGCTGGCTCCTTCACCGGGCCCGGCGACGCCGAGGCCGCACCCGCCCGCCCCGGCTCCTCCGGCCGCAGCGTCGAGTGGTCCTGCGCCGGCCGCAAGCCCACCAGGGCCGAGGCTCAGGCCGCCGTCCGGAAGACCCCCACCCCGGCCACGGCCCCCCGCCAGCCCTTCAGCAGGGCCCGCCCGGGCAGCGCCCGGTACTCCTCACCCAGTGAGTGCGGGAGCGGGCGGGCAGTGGGTCTGCAGGTTCAGGGGTCGCGGGGCAGGCCGTGGGCGGGCCGCGGTCCCCAGGGTCCCCAGGCTGTCCTAGCGGGAGGGCAGCAGGCCCCGACCATCTCCCAGTGCCGGGGGCTCCCCCCGTCCCCCGGGTGGGCCTGCCGCCTGTCCCCGGAGTCTGGACTTGAGGCTGGGACCCCAACGGGGTGCAGGCTTTGCATCCGGGGGGCCCTGCCCACCCGCCCGCCCACTGTGGGTTGCAGCTCCGTCCTGTGAGCCTGCACCCTGTGGCCAGGGGCCAGCTCTGTCCGTCCCCCCACCCCCTGTGTGAGTCACTTGCAGCCCACGCATGCAGCAGGGAGGGGCGGGCTGTGGTGGCCACTGTAGCTGGCCTCCTGCCTGGGGTGGCCGACGCTTGTGTCCACCCAGCTGGCTCACCCTGCTGGGCGCTGACCCCCTCCACCCCCACGCTGCTCCCAGCCTGGCAGCCTCCTCCTCAGGCAAGTGCTGAGCTGAGGGGCTCCTGGGAAGGGGGGCGGTCGGCAGCTGAGGACCACAGCTGCCCCTCGGGAGTGCTGCCCCCGTCCCCCCCTTGTCCCAGCCACGGTGGGGGGCGCGGGGCCAGGCCGGGAGTCAGGCGTGGAGACCGGGCAGGCGCTGTGAGGGGTGAACTCAGGCCCTTCCCGCAGGCCGGGCCTCACTCGGCCGCCCCATAGTGACGCCCACCCAGGTGGGGAGGTTCCCCCATTCGGGGTCTGGGCACCGCTGTCCTGCTGCCAAGACACTGGTCCCCTCCTGGTGGACATGACATGGCCCCGGCCTGCAGAGACCCCGGGCCTCCCAGCCCTGCGCGGGCCTCGGGGGTGGCCTGGCGGACCCCAGGGCTTGGCTGCTGCTGGCGCTTGAGCCAGGAGCTCCTGGGCGCTGGGGTGCCCGCATTGGTGTGGCCGCCCTGCAGCCCGGGACCCTTTCTGGAGTGGCCCGGGGGACCGCCTCGGGGAGCTGAGCACCGCTGGGCTCTGTGCTGGCTCCTGGACCGCGTCCCCCCACTCCCCCCCCAGGCACGCGCCGCCGGCAGCAGGGCTCCGACTGCACGTCCACCTCCGAGGAGGAGTGCGGCCCCCACCACGGCTCCGGCTCCCCCAGACACGGGCGCCCCCGCACCTCGGCAGCCACGCAGACCCCGAGGGCGGGCAGCTCCGTCCGGGCCCGGTCCCGGTGCCGGGACACCGACGACGATGACGGGGAGGAGGACCCAGACCCCTACGGCCTCATCGTGCAGACGGCGGAGATTGCAGAGATCGCCAGGTGAGCCGCAGCCGGGTGGGCGCTCCGCCCGCTGGGGCCGCCCCGGGGCCGGACCAGGCACACCCGTGGGGAGAGCAGGGCCAGGCCGGGCGCTCTTCCCAGATGGGCTTCGTGGGTGCTCTGCGGCCGGATGAGGGGTGGGGGGGTGCTCATGTTCCTGGGAGGGCGGGGGGCCTCTGGTACTCAGAAGGCCCCCAGCAAGGTTGCTATTTAAAACACACTTTTTTGAGACTTTACTTAATTTCTTCTTAGAGAGGGGGAAGGAGGGAGAAAGAGAGGGAGAGAAACATCAATGTGTGGTTGCCTCTCGTGCGCCCCCTACTGGGCACCTGGCCTGTAGCCCAGGCATGCACTGGGAATCGAACTGGTGACCCTTTGGTTCGCCCACCGGCATTCAGTCCACGGTTATTCAAGGTTTGCTCCCTGGTGTGTGTGGTCATTGGGCAGAAGGGCCCACCTCCAGGCCAGGTGCTGGGGGACGGGGTGCAGAGGTGGGAGGGGGGTGAGGGAGGGTCCTTGCCTGAGCAGGGAACCCTGCTGGGGGGCGGGGGGAGCCCTGGGACGCGGTGGGTGGTGAGTGCCGGTGCTGAGGGTGCTGACCTTGACCTGAAGGAGGCAGCCAGAGGCAGGCGGCTCCCAGGAGAGGGGCCCGTGTGGGGTCTGGAGCTGTGGGCGGCCCCGGGACCAGGAGGGCGACCAAGGCCACAGGCAGTGTGAATGCGAGTCCTCGGGGTGGCCGAGGGGCGTGGGGGGTGGGCTGTGGGGGCTGGGGGCCGGTGTAACAGGAGACGGCAGCACCCGGCCCGGAAGGCGGTCTCCAGCGTCCCAAGGCCTCTGCGCCCAGACCTCCCGTGCCCACCGCAGCCGCGGTTCGGGCCGGGGGCAGCAAAGGGACGGGCACGAGGCACGGGCTGGTCTGTAGCCAAGTTTGGGACCGTGTTTCTTCACTGTGGGGCGGCTGGGCCCGGCGGGGGGCCCCCTGGCCGTGTGGAGGGGCCGAGGGCAGCCCTGTGGGGGCAGGGCCGGGGCAGCCACGCAGGGCAGGGGCTGCGGGCGCCTCCTGAGTGGAGGGGCCCGAGGGCCAGCTGACGCCCTGGTGCCTGGTGGGCCTGGAGGCCCCACCCCCCGGGGGGCACCGTCAGGGTCGTGGCAGCGGATAGTGACGAGGGACTTCTGCCCCACGTCGGAGCTGAGAGCCCCAGGGGCGTGGCGCCTGCTGGCCGTGGCCCCAGGAGCTCCGAGGGCCGGGTGGAGGCTGGGAGCTGCGCCTGGCCGGGCCTCTGCCCTCTTCCCGGTGGCCTGGGGGCCGGTTAGGGAAACGTGTGTTGCCCGTGGGGAGGGAGAGGGGCCAGGCTGGCCCTGGGGGCTGAGCCCACCCTGGCCGCCCTACACCGTGGGGAGGAACCTGGCCTTGCTGGGTCGTCCTGCCTTTCCCTCCGCCCCATCCCAACCCGGCCTCAGTTTCCTGGCTGGCAGAGCAGGGGCTGCCTCCTGGGGTGGGGGGGGGTTGTGCCTGGCCCCTGGCCCCTGCCCCCGACTGGGAGGCACCCACAGCACCAGCCTCCCCGCCCTCCCGCCCGCCACAGGCTGAGCCAGACGCTGGTGAAGGACGTGGCCATCCTGGCCCGGGAGATCCACGACGTGGCCGGGGACGGGGACGCCTCGGTCTCCCCGGGGCCTGTGCGCAGCCCCTCCCTCAACAACTTGCCGGCCTCCACCATCTCCGCCCGCGAGGAGGTGAGCCAGCCGGGCCCCCCCCTCTGCCGGGGATCAGGGCCTGCAGGGACCCTGAGCCGACGGGCCTGGCGCCCACCTGCTGTCCACCTGCTGTCCCAGTGGGGAGGGTTGGCGCCACCGTCCCCACCTTCTGTCAGACGTGCCCCCCCCACCCCGGGCTGACGCACCTGCCCCCCGCGCCACGCAGCTGGTGCAGCGCATCCCCGAGGCCAGCCTCCACTTCCAGAAGGTGCCGCCTGGCGCCCCGAGCCCCCGCGACCTGGACCAGAACATGAACGACCGCCGGGAGGACCCCCTGGCCAACAAGACGAGGCCGCGGAACCGCGAGGAGGCAGGCGCACCCCCCTCCCCCGGACCCGGCTGCGCACACAGGGGTCCCTATGGGCCCGGGGGCGGGGGCAGGCCGGCCGAGGGAGCCGGCTGGGCGGGGACCCCCAGGCCCTGCGCTGATGCCCGCTCTCGCAGGTGATCTTCGACAACCTGATGCTGAACCCCGTGTCCCGGCTGTCCCAGGCCATCCGGGAGGACACGGAGCACCTTGCCGAGAAGATGAAGTGAGTCCCCGCCCACCCCGAAGTGGGCCAGCTCCCGGGGCCCCGGCCGGAAGGGGAGGGGCGGGGGCTCCCAGCGGGGCTCCCCCCAGACAGACAGGAGCGCCTGGGAGCGAGCCGGGACCGGGCAGGGCTGGGGTTCTCCAAGGCCCACGGTCCGAGGACACGTGTGCACGCGTGTGCCCAGGGGAGCCAGAGCCCCCACCCCACCCCACCCCACCCCCTCCCTTCAGTCCTCTCCAGCCCTGCCCATAACCGGACCGGACCAGCCTCGGTCCTGCCCGAGCCGCAGGCTCCCCTGGGGCCTAGCAGGGGTGGTCTGGGGTGGGGGGGCTTGGCTCCACATCACCCTCTTCCGCCTGCTCCCCCTGCCCCCCCCGCCGCAGGATCCTCTTCCAGAACTCGGGGCGCGCGTGGGAGGACCTGGAAGCCAGGATCAACGCCGAGAACGAGGTGCCCATCCTGAAGACTTCCAACAAGGTGAGGCCGCCCGGCCCGGACCCCCCAGCCCACTGGGCTGCAGGGAGGGGTGGGGGCGCGGGCCCGAGCCCCAGGGAGAGGGGGCCCCTCGGGGGCCGGGCCCCTCGGCGCCACCAGACTCCTCCCCGTGGCTTCCAGGAGATCAGCTCCATCCTGAAGGAACTGAGGCGCGTGCAGAAGCAGCTGGAAGGTGGGTGGGGCCCATGCCCCGGGGCCCTCGGGTGCTAAGGCCTGGGGCTGGGGGTTGGGGGCCCTGAGGGAGGGGCTGGGGGTGTGCGGGCGGGGCCGGGTCCTTCCCACCACCTGACACCTCACCCTCCGCCCCACCCTGCAGTCATCAACGCCATCGTGGACCCCAGCGGGAACCTGGACCTGCTGACCGCAAGCAGGGGCTCTGCCTGCAATGCCCAGCCCGGGAAAGGCCGGCTGGCTGTCCAGAGCCCTTCCTCACCGCCCTCGGCCCTGTCCCTGAGGAGCTTCCCGCAGAGGGCCACCTGCGGGTCCCCCAGCCTCCCGGACCCCTCCTTCCTGCCCGACTTCCTCCCGGACTCTGAGAGGTTCCTGATCTAGGGGGCAGTGGAGCAGGGGCAGCCCCTGTGTGGGGGCCCCTGGTGGGTGCCTCCCACTCGCCCTTCCCGCTGCCTGCACCCCTCCCGGCGGCATCGGTTCACCACGAAGACCCCCACACGTGCCATAACCCACGGCGGGTGCTGCCCCCAGGCCCCCTCTCGGCTCCCAGCCGGCACCCCACGGGATTGCCCAGCCCCCGCCCCGCCGGCCCCCTGGCCCAGCTTCTGTTGTGGCCACTGCCAAGGGCTGTGCCCCGGGCCTGTCCCCACACCCTCTGCATCACTGTCACTTTCGTCTTTAGCTTTCAAGGGAAGAAGAGTCGCCTGTTCCGTCTCAGCAGCCCCCCTGCCCCGTGGGCCGGGGCACGTGCTTACCTGTCCCATACCCGTGTGCTGGCTGGCCAGGCGGAGGCGGGGGCTGCCTGTGGGGTCGCAGAGTGCCAAACAGGGGGCTGGGCGGGCTGGACGCCCGGACTCGAGGGCGTGGGCAGGGCAGGGACCGGCACCTGGAGCCTTCGGTGCCAACACGCCTGCAAACCCGCCCAGCCTGCGGGCTGCTGCTGCGGTGGGGAGGGGCCGGGTGTGCCCCGGGCCTGCTCACTGCCGGCCCGGGCACATCTGTGTGGTGTGCAAGGCCTGTCCCGAGACCGTGCTGGGCCCTGCACTTGGCTTCCGGTAGCTCTGGGCCAGGTGGAGGTGCACGCCAGACCAAAGTGGCCGCAACCCAGCTCCCGAAGGCTCCCCAGGGACACGCCGCCCTGTCCCGGACTCTGGGCGGACTGGGCATCTACAGGCGCCCCCGCCCAGGGGTGGGGGTGGGGACGGGCCCCAGAAGCAGTGTGTCATTTCTCAGGATTCTGTCAGCGGGAACGTGCCAGGCGGCCCCTCCCGGGGGCTCGGGTTTCTGGAGCCTCTAAGCCAAAGAGCCGTGGGCGGGGCGGGGCGAACCCCTCAGCAGAGTGGTGTGGCCGCTGCACACGCGCCTGGTGTCTGTGTGTCACTGCAGGGGGGCCGGGGGCGGGGGGCAGGCTCTGTTTACATTGGCGTCCAGGCGCAGCCCCTGCCCGCGGATGTTTACCTGTGTGAGTGGCAGTCACGTGGAGGCGGTGCTAGTCCTGGCCCCGCCCACGCGCCCCGCCCCACTGCCCCAGCGCCAATCACAGCTCTGCCCGCAGAGCCTCCTCCCTCCCCCCGCCCCCGGGGCGCTGCACCGTGGATCTCTCCATCAGCCTGTGCCCCTCCGCAGCCCCGGGCCGGGATCAGTAACTTATTTGTCTGGCTCCGCGGAGGCTCCTCTGTGCTTGTCCTCAGGTGGCCTGTCGGTGTCTTCGAGAAAATGGTTATTTTATATGATTTGTCATGGAACTTGTTCTAATAAATCATTCTATCACGTGGCAACATCCTGGCGGTGGCGCCTTGGCCTTGTTTCTCGCTGGTGAGGTTTGTTTAGTGCGGGGGTTGTAATCCAAGGGGCCCCCTTTCCTGGCCCGGGAACTCGGTTTTGACCCCCGAGACCGGGGGACGCTGCAGTGCACAGATGTGACCACCAGGTGGCGGCCTAGGTGAGAAAGCAAAGTGGAATTCCCAGATGTTTGCTCCTGGAAAAGTTATTTTATTCCTGCCGTTCAGGCCGCACCCTCCAAGAGCACCCCCAAGAGGCAGGCTGTGCTGGAGAGCCCTGGGCTCTGTGCCGGGCCAGCTCCTCCCCCTGGGTGGCCGCGGAGGGGGTTCTGACCACCCACGGTGCCGGCATCCCCCCACCCGGTGCCTACAGCCTGCGTCCTCCCTCCCTCCCCAGGCCAGTCATGGCCCCCCTTCAGCCACAGGGGTGACCTGGAGGCCAGAGGGACAAGTGCCCAGCACGGGGGGAGCACCGGTGTGTGCGGTGGGGCCACCTGCTCCCCAGGGGAGACCTTCGGGAGACAGCTGCGCCCTGCTGGGCCTCGCTCTCTGACACCTTTAAGATGTGAAACAGAAAGATGTTGACTATTCTTGGAGTCAATAAATTATTTGTGAGCCCTGGCTGGCGCAGCTCAGTGGATTGAGCGCGGGCTGCGAACCAAAGTGTCGCAGGTTCGATTCCCAGTCAGGGCACATGCCTGGGTTGCAGGCCATGACCCCCGGCAACCACACACTGATGTTTCTCTCTCTCTTTCTCCCTCTCTTCCCTCTCTAAAAATAAATAAATAAAATCTTTAAAAATAAATACATAAATAATTTCTATCGAGCCAGAAAGAGGGAGACGACCCAATGGAAAAGTAGGTAAAGGACTTGAATGGGCAGTTGACCGCAGGTTACCAGAGTGGCCGTGACGACGTGGCCATGTCACGGGGGGAAGGGCGTGGCAGCAGCACGAGGCACCACGGCACCTGCCCGAGCAGCTGCAGCCCGAGTGCCCGCCCAGCCGGTCAGTCGAGTGGCGTTTGCTGAGCCAACCGAGGGCCCCGCTCTGTCCAACCCAGGACGGCGCGCACTCGGCCACAGAGGCCACGTGCAGGGGCCCAGAGTGGCCCTGCCACGCACCCCCCTGGAAGCACCTGCACGGCCCCCACAGAGGGGGTGTCCCTTCTGGCACGTCCGTGCCCCGCGAGCACAGAGCCATCAGAAAGAACTCGGGCCCCACACGCTCTGGCGAACAGCAGGTGTCGCCAACGCCCGAGTCCGCGTGCCGTGACAAGTGTGACAGCAGAGGTGACCGTCTTGGTTCCCTCTTGGAGGAAGGCCGGGACCGAGGGGGTGTTCGAGGGACTGTCCCCACCTTGGTCTCAGTGGTGGTTACACAGGCGTGCGATGTGTAAGCAGCCGCGGAGCACACTCGAAAGTCTCTGCCCCCCCCCGCCCCCAGGTGCGTCCCCGGCGACAGAGGAGGCTGGACATCGGAGCCGCGTGCGCTGCCGGCCTCCTGGGGCCTGGAAACGCCGGGCAGCCCTGGCGCACCCGCCCTCCCGCCCGGTCTGGCCTGGTCGCCGGCTTTACCGCGCTGCGCGTCGGCCTGACGTTCCGGTTTTGTGGGTTTTCCGTATCACACACTTCTGTCTCGCTCGTTTCTGCTGTTGTTCAGTACTTACTGTTTTATGTTTATGGGTTGGTTTTCCGTTCGTTCTTCCTCTCCCCTCCCATTCCCGATCAGCTGCGGTGCACACCGGGTCTGTGTTTCTCGCTGTCGAACTGCGCCGCACACCCCGGGTTGGCGGCGTGGTGTGCCCGGCACCAGCTGTGCAAAGTCTCACCCACTTCCTCTTCGGATGCCGTTCTCAGCTTCCCGCCGCCCTCCGCGTGGGCACGGGCCCACGCCCTGGGCCTCTCTCGTGCTCTCTATTTCCATGCCAAGCGGCTCCAGGTGGGCAGCGACCCCTGGTCCCTGCAGGGGCGAACGCACGTCACCTGTGGAGAGAGGCCTCTCGGGCCCGGCGTCCTCAGCAGCTCCCGGGCCCACTCAGCCAACGGGAGCTGCTGCCAGAAGTCGGAAACACACCGCGGGCGACCCCAGCACAGCCCAAGTAAAACTGAAGTCAGAAAGGTGCCAAAAAGGCAAAAAGAAATAAAACGCAGCTGGTTAGGGTTGGAAAAGCATCACCCTGGAAACTAGAATGACTGGGAGCAAAATCTTGAAAAAACATCCCGGCGGGAGAGGTGGAGAGTGGGCTACGCACAGCCAGACCGAGAGTCGGCCCACCGCACGGGAGCTGAGGGGGAGCACCCAGAGCGCAGCACGCGGGGACCCGGAAACGGGACGTGGGGGCAGCCCGTGGGCGCAGGGGGCTGGGGGGCAGCACCAGGACACGCGTGTGCTCTGGGTATGCTGTGTCCCCCCAAAAGTGTTGAAGCCCAAGTGCCCATCCTTCGAATGCGGCTTACTTGGGAATAAGGACTCGCCGGCGACCGAGTTGAGAGGAGGCCATCAGCGTGTAGACCCGAGACAGGGCGCCCGGGGTCCCTGCAGGAAGGGAGGCTGCGGTCGCAGACACAGATGTGGGGGTGCCAGCGATGAGCGGGGAGGCTGGGAGCCCGCCCCTCACGGCCCTCCAAGGGAGCCGGGCCGGCCGGCGCCAGACCGGGCCTTCTGGCCCCCAGAACTGGGACGATGAATTCTCGTGTTCAAGCCACCCAGTGCTTGGCTCTCCGTGCCAACAGCCCCACAGGCTCGGGGAGCCCACGTGTCCCGGGGGGCGTGGCTAAAACACGGAGCAACACCCAGTCCCACCAAGCAGCGCCGGAGGGCGACAGAGACAGACAGAACGCGTCAGAAGCCACAGAGGCAGGACTGCGTCCCTGCAAAGCCGCCGCAGCAGGTCCCTCGCCAGCAGCAGTGGGACCCGGAGCCCTCGGGTTTCCGGAGGGAACTCTGCCGGTCGAGGGTTCAGATCCTAGAGACGTGACCCTCACCGACGAAGTGAGAGACACTTTCCTGTTACTGAAAGCTGGCCACTGACCCCCCACTCACGGCAGACAATGGACAGTCAAGAATTTTGTGCCCAGCCCCGGCTGGCGCAGCTCAGTGGATTGAGCGCGGGCTGCGAACCAAAGCATCGCAGGTTCGATTCCCAGTCAGGGCACATGCCTGGGTTGCAGGCCACGGCCCCCAGCAACTGCACATTGATGTTTCTCTCTCTCTATCTCCCTCCCTTTCCTCTCTAAAAATAAATAAATTAAATCTTTAAAAAAAGAATTTTTTACCCAGTGAAATTAGTATTCTGGCTGGTTCTAAAGAAGGGATCCCAGGAAGGACAGCAGTCACAGAGGGAGGGGCTGAAATAAAGCAAAAAATTGGAGTAGATAAACTGGTGAAAGTGGGTAATTCTAAACATACCCCGACCAGGTAAAATAATTATAAAGTATGTAACTTATTTTTTAAAAGACTTTATTTATTTATTTTTAGAGAGAGGGGAAGGGAGGAAGGAAAAGAAGAAGAGAAACATCCATGTGTGGTTGCCTCTCATGCGCCCCCTACTGGGGACCTGACCTGAAACCCAGGCACGTGCCCCGACTGGGAATCGAACTGGCGACCCTTGGGTTCGCAGGCCAGCACTCAATCCACTGAGCCACACCAGCTGGGGCAGGTGAGTAACGTATGGGCTTAAAATAACAATAATAACGGCACTGCGAGAATTCGATAAAATCCAGGGGTAACTGGCTTGATCAGGAGTGACCACTGCACTGTGATTTTGTAAGAGATGTGTGTGTTTAGGAATGCAAACTCGAGCAGTCAGGGGTGAAATGTCCTTTGTACCCTCCTTTAAAATCCCTCAGCAAAAATGGCAAGGAGGCAGGTGTGGGCGTCCGAGGTGGGGGGACCTAAGTGGCGAACACGTGGGAGCTCACGGTGCTGCCCCCCACACACACACTTTCTGCACACCTGAGAATGTTTTTAAAACGTCAGGGGAAACGAGGAAGTAAGTAGGGGAACGTGTTGCTCACCCTAAAACTTATGATTTGGAATATTAAGTAAATCCTCTAAATCTACGTTTAAAAACTCAGTGAGTGGATCTAAAGAGGGGCAAAGACGTAACAGGGCCCCCCGGGGCCGGCCGGCGCGGGCACGTGCTCAGTGCCCCTCACGGCCAGTCGCTGGCCTGCCACCTTGAGACGCTGGTGCTGCCCCCTGCTGGGCTTGCGTGGAGCCGTGTGAGCCCACGCCAGTGTCGTCCTGGAGGGTGAGGACCCCCACGCCCGTCAACAAAGAAAACCGGGGCAGGCGTCCCGCCACCCAGCCAGAGAGCCCAGGCCGCACAGTCTGGGTCCTGGAGATGGCCCTGAGGCCAGACTGGGCAGCAGGCCCAGGAAGCACATGAAGGGACCCGGAGGCCACCATCCTCCACTCCTGTCCCAGGCCACCCACCCCGGCCCCTGAACCCCCTGTGGACACTGATCTTGGAAGCTGCCGCCCATGTGAACGGTGGGCAGGTGGCCACCCCGAGGCTAGCACCCTGGAGTAGGCCCCCTGCAACCCCTGTCCTGGGTGGGAGCTTGCAAGGGGGAGCTGGGGGGATGCCCGGCCTTATTCAAAGTGAGAGGGCTCTTCTGAAGGTGAAGTCTGCAGGGCCACAGGGTCCTGAGTTCAGGGAGCCCCCCCTGGACGGGGGGAGGCAGTGCCCCTTGCTGGGGCTGAGAACCGGCAACATCTGGCCAGGCCTGCCTTGTCTGACAGGCCGACGAGCAACCCCCTGCTCTCTCCGGGATGGAGTTCCTACCTGCCTCCATTTCCCAGCATCCCTTGCAGCTAGATACAGTCATGTGACTAAGTTTTATTTTTATTTTTAAATTTTTTTGTAACGAAGTTTTAGATCATGAAACATACATAAAAGTGCCCTGGGAGACTTCCAGGAAGTCCTTGGGATAGCCTTTGTGTTCTGCTAGAGGTGATGGCTGAGCTCAAGCAGCTATTATGGGGCCATGAGGCTGCAGGCCAACCCTTGGGAACAGCTGAGAGCTGGAGGGACCTAGCTCCCACGGCTGTGGGGCCAACACCATCCCTAGACCATCAGTGTCTGACCCTAGTCAGTGTGAGAGAGAAATGAGCACTCTTGCTTGCACCTCGGTTCCTGGGGTCCTTGGGTCTGCATTAACCCTGCTGACACACAGGTCCGTGCCTGGAATGCGTCCACCTGGGGCAGTGCAGGGAAGAGTGATTTTTCTCGAGTGGAAGTTTTCAGCACCACCCTTGAACTGGCTGACCCTGTTCCAGAGGTCACTTGCCGGGAGTGTGGAGGGAGGTTCTCAGGACTAAGAGGAAGTAACCGAAGGGGAAGCTGCAGACAGGAGGCAGGTGGGCGGGCTGGAGGCAGCCGGGGAGCCCGCCCAGAGAGCTGAGGGCTGCAGTCGGGCTGGAGCCGAGATGGGTGTCAAAGCAGGACCCCCAGAGGTGAGTGCCGCGGAGCCAGGGCCGGGCCCAGAGCGTCGCAGAGACACGGCTCGGCCTGCACACCGCCCGCCCCTCCCGAGGGTCCGTGGTGGGCCTGTCCCAGCCCGGGCCCCCTAGCCAGGCCCCGCACCACCAGGGAGGGTGTCCTGCACCTTCAGCCGACCTCTGGCGCCTGCGGGGCCCACGGCCCCCACACAGGGCTTGGGGGCCAGCTGTCCCCGGGGAGGGGGCCTCTCAACTCATCACAGCCCCGAGGACCAGCGCCAGTGGGTCACCCTCTCCGAACAGCCGCCCATCTGAGGGACACGGGGGTCCCCGGGGATGCAGGGAGCACACGGGGCTTCAGTTGCCTCAGCCGCCCTGCTGGCCGGCGCCCCCGTTCCCGCGGAGTTCCCAGTGGCCCTGAGCGGGAGACCACATGTGCAGGGGGTGGCTGCAAGGCGGTGCCTCAGGCAGCTCCGGACGGGCTGAGCCCCGACCTGCCGGTCCGCCGGTCGCACGTGTGGTGTGTGGTGCGGCGTCCGGAGCCTCCTAGGGACATCCCTGGTGCCCTCTTCCCCACCCCCGCCCTGTCACTCTGACGACCTGTCCTGTGCTGCCCTGCCCTGAGAGGCCCGGGCCTGGGGGCCTGGTGCTGTGCCCCGCACCCTCCCTGGGAGGGGGGCTGGCCGGCTCGAGCTCCAGGCCTCCAGGCCCTGACGGCCCTCAGGGGACACTTCCTGGAGGGAGGGTTCCCGCCCTCGGGGACTCTAGCAGGGCCCCCCCTCTTGCTCTGGGTTCCACCCCGGGATGTTCTGGCTCGGGGCGGGCACAGACCCTGGGTCCAGCTCCTGTGGCCGCCCTGCCCTGGGCGAAGGCAGAGCAGGTGTCCCGTGGGGGGACAGCCTCAGAGGGCCCTCAGGGGCCCGAGGCGGAGCTGGTGCTCCTGGTCTGTGTCCCAGGCAGGCCATGCAGCCCCAGGCCCCAGGCAGCATGGTGAGTCCTGCTCCAGCCCACAGCCCCCCGCGAGCACAGGGGGGCCCTGGCTCAGCCCACACTGGGTCCCTGTCCCTCTCCCAGTGGTGCCTCCCCTGCAGGACGGGGACTGGTGCAGCTCCAGGGCGGGTGCCGGGGGGCCGGTGGGGAAGGAAAGCGGCTATTTATAGGGCGGCAGCGAGAGCGAGAGCGAGAGTGAGAGCTCGAAAGCAGAACCGACTCTCGCACTCACTGCGGTTGTGGCCGGAACACGGAACTGAGATTCTGGCGCCCAGACACCCGCCGCGGGGGGACCGAGAGAGGGGAGACACAGAGCCGGCCCTGCACTCGGACTCACAGACACACGGACACACGCAGACACGTGCACAGAGACACACGGGCATGCAGACACACAGACACGCACGTGCACTAGCAAACAGCCAGGGACGACCCCACCCCAGGGTCCACCGCCTGCCGGCCAGAGCCCGTGGCAAGGGCAGCGGGGGGAGACGCACACGGGTGGGACCTCGGGCACCAGCGGGAGGCCCTGGGGGCTCGAGCAGGTGTCGGCAGGGTGCCCACAGCGGTGGGGGGGTGTCCCCAGCGCCCAGGGCTGCGGGTGACATGGGGCCGCCCCGCGCAGGTGCCGAGCCCCCCGCGGAGAGTGTTGCTGGCCCCCAGCCCACGGAGCAGAGAGCTGGGCATGGTAGGTCTGGGGCTGGGGGCAGGGGTGGGGCGGCCTCACAGGGCCCGTGGGCAGAGCTGTGAGGGACCCTCAGGGGCACCCCGGCCAGAGAGCCGCCCAGCCCTGGCCCACGCGCTGCTGTCGTGCGGGACCTGGGAGGACAGCCGATGACCACGTGGCCTTGCCAGCTCGGTGGGCCTCATCCCCGCCCACGCGCCCCCCCTCCCCCGCAGGGGCGGGCCTCGCCCTCCTGGGGGGCGGGGACCCCTCAGTGACACCTCCTCCAGTTGCAGGACCTGGGGACACTGGCAGTGCTGTGGCTCAGTGGCGTGGCTCTCATCTACCTCCTGTGGCAAGTGCCCCATCTGCCCGCCTGGGGCCAGGGGCAGTCTGCCGGGTCCCCGGCCCGCGGCCCCCGCCCAGCCTGGGAGCCCCTGGGAGGGGGGCGCGGGGGGCCAGACTCCTGCCGGTGAGTGAGCCTTTGGGGTCTGCCTGGGGGCGGGGTCTGCCTCGGCCCTGGGCTGTGATGTCCCGGCACCCCTGCCCCGACCCAGAAGCCCCCTGCCAGCTCCTCTCCGAAGACGCAGGCTCCAGGGAGGGAGGGTCCCAGACTGGGTGGGGTGGGCCCACCTGGGGGCTCGGACAAGGTGGGTGAACCGAGGCCCCCGCCCCCTTCCCCGGCCCCCCTGGGTGGAGACAGGGACTTGCCTTCCCCCGGCCGGCCCCGCCGCCCCCGCCGCCTCCATGCCAGCTCCACGGGCTCCCCCGGCAGCAGCTCCGACTGGGTAGGGTCCTGGGCCCCCCATCAGGCCTGCTCAGGCCGCCCCCCCCCGCCGGCTGCCCGCTGTCACCCCCGGCTGCTGCGGGCTTATGGGGCTCAGGCTGGGCACCTGCGCTGCCCAGGCAGGCGGCCGCCCCTCCCTGAGCCCCCGGCCGGCGGCCTCGTCCCTCTGGTCTGGGGCGGGGCGGGAACGGAGCGAGCGGGGGCTGGGAGGTGGGCCGGCGGCCTCACGCTGGGCCCCGCCGCAGGCTGCTCCTCGTGGAGAGCATCCCCCAGGACCTGCCCTATGCGGCCGGCAGCCCGTCCGCCCAGCCCCTGGCCCAGGCCTGGCAGCAGCTGCTGGACGCCGCCCAGGAGAGCGTGCACGTCGCCTCCTACTACTGGTCCCTGACGGGCCCCGACATCGGGGCCAACGACACCTCGGCCCAGCTGGTGCGTCCCCGCCCCCGCGCCCGCCCCTCCTCCCGGGGAGCAGGGCCGCCCACCACTCCGCCCCTGGGCTGGGGGTGGCCAGGGTGGGCCCTTCGTGGTGGGGGCGGCAGAGGGCCGCCTGGGGCCGCTGCTCACCGCTGCTCTGGGCCCGCAGGGCGAGGCCCTCCTGCGGAAGCTGCAGCAGGTCCTGGACCGGAATGTCTCCCTGGCGGTGGCCACCAGCCACCCGACGCTGGCCAGGAACTCCACCGACCTCAAGGCCTTGGCAGACCGAGGTGGGTGCCCGCCCGCCCCTCCCGCACGGGGTGGACGTGGGCGGACCAGCTGGTGCCGGCCCGAGCCGCTTCCAGGCAGCTCCACGGGGCTGGGCTTTGAAGAGCCGGGGTGCCGTCCGCGGGCACAGCACGGGGTGACCACCTGTGGGGGGCAGCGGGCGACAGAGGCCGTCAGCACGGGTGCTACGAGGCAGCTCCAGAGCCAGTCCGTGCCTCAGTTTCCCCACCCACAAAGCGGCACCGACCTAGCAGACGGCAGGCCGTGAGGCTCCCGGGAAGCCGGTTCACCCTGTCCCCCCGACCCCGGCCAGGTGCCCAGGTGCGCCGGGTGCCCATGGGGCGGCTCACCGGCGGCGTCCTGCACTCCAAGTTCTGGGTCGTGGACGGGCTTCACGTCTACCTGGGCAGCGCCAACATGGACTGGCGGTCCCTGACCCAGGTGAGCCCCGCGGCCTGGCAGGGGAGACCCTCCTGGAGCGCGCCCCCACCCCACACTCGGGGCTTTTCCCGGGGTCCCCTGCCGCCACCGGGGGGAAGCCTGGGTGACACAGCCACGGCATCGTCTCGGCGCAGCGGAGCCCGTGAGAGCTGCTTCCCGAGTCACAGGCTGCCGCCCGCCACCGAGCTCACCCCACCGAGGCAGGCTGGCCCACGCCACTCCCAGGGTCCCGGCCAGCGCTGACCCTGACCTTTCCGCCCCGTCCGCCGTGTTTGTGTGGTGGACGTCCATCACTCGGACCCTCTGGCCGCCGCGCCCCAGGGCCCCCGCACCCTGCCCGTTAGGGATTCCGGCAGTGGGGGTGCTGCTGCTGCCCTCCTGCACCGCGCCCCTGGCCACCGCTGCTGCCCCCTGCAGGTGAAGGAGCTCGGTGCGGTCATCTACAATTGCAGCCGCCTGGCCCGGGACCTGGAGAAGACCTTCCAGACCTACTGGGTGCTGGGGGCGCCCAGAGCTGTGCTGCCCAAGCACTGGCCTGGGAACTTCTCGACCCACATCAACCGCTTCCAGCCCCTCTGCACCCGGTTTGACGGGGTGCACACCACAGCCTACTTCTCGGTGAGCGGCCGGCAGGGCCCACAGGGCACCCGGCAGTCACTGCAGGGCCCTTGGGTCCTCGGGGAGGCAGCCCTGGCCCAGCGCCCTGGACGGCCCCGGTGTCGGGGGCGTGGGGAGAGGCCGGCCCAGTTCCAACACAGGATGCAGCCCTCACCGCCCACAGGAGAGACAGGCGGCCAGGGGGTGCCGCGGGGGTCTCCCAGTGCAGTGCCAGCTGGGGTTGAGGGGCTCCACTGGGGCCAGGGAGGCCGTGCGAGGCCAGTGCACCCCGCGATCTCGTCACTCTGCAGGGCAGAAAGGCAGCCGGGCGGGCCGACCGTGGCCCCAGCAGGCGTCCTTCCCTCTGGTGCAGCCCCCCAGCCACATGGCCAGTCCAGGGCCAAGACCTGGGGTCTGGGCAGGGACTCGGCCCAGGGCGCCCAGAGCAGATGGGCAGCCTTGCCTGGCACCGCGTCTGTCTTTCTCGGGGTGGCCAGGGCCGGTCCCGCCCCCTCCGGCCTCTGCAGGCAGCGCCTCGCCCCGGGGCCCCAGAGGCCGGAGGGAGGGCTGCACGAGGGCCCCAGGTCAGGGAGCTAGAGGCTCGGGACAGGGGCAGCGCCTGCAGGGGCCCCTCTGTCCCGCAGGCGTCGCCACCTGCGCTCTGCCCGCACGGCCGCACCCGGGACCTGGACGCGCTGCTGGCCGTGATGCGGGGCGCCCGGCGGTTCCTGTACGTCTCGGTGATGGACTACTTTCCCACCACCCGCTTCACCCGCCCCGCCAGGTAGGGCCCCAGGGCCCGGGGGCCGCGCCCCGCCTGGCGTCCCTCCTGCCCACACCTGGCCGGCCAGGCCCCCGCTGACCCCGGGGCCCGGGCCCTGCCCCGCTGCCCCAGGTACTGGCCGGTGCTGGACGACGCGCTGCGGGAGGCGGCCTTTGGCAGGGGCGTGCGTGTGCGCCTGCTCGTCAGCTGCTGGCTGCACACGGACCCCAGGATGTTCCCCTACCTGCGGTCCCTGCAGGCCCTCAGCGACCCCGCGGCCGGCATCTCCCTGGACGTGGTGAGCACCCCCCCGGGGCCCGGCGGGGGGAGGTGCCCCCCTCCTCTGTGACACCCCCTCCTCTCTGCCCCCGAAGAAAGTCTTCATCGTGCCCGTGGGGAACCACTCCAACATCCCGTTCAGCAGGGTGAACCACAGCAAGTTCATGGTCACAGAAAGGGCAGCCTACATCGGTGAGCGGCTGCGGGGGGGTGGTCTGCGGCAGGGGCGGCCCGGGGGCCCTTGAGTGAGGGCACCGAGGCCACCCAGACCCATGGGGAGGGACCGGCCCGGGGGCTGGCAGGGGCACCGCTCTTGGGCTGGAGGACGGAGGGGCCGCGGATGGGGTCTCAGCACCGTCTGAGGACCACACGGCCGCCCAGCTGTCGTAGTGCCCGCAGGACTGGGCCAGCCAGCCAGCGTCTCTGCCCTGCACCCCCAGGCACCTCCAACTGGTCGGAAGATTACTTCAGCAGCACCTCGGGCGTGGGGCTGGTGGTCAGCCAGAGGGCCCCGGCCGGCGAGCCCGGGCGAGGCACCGTGCAGGAGCAGCTGCGGCAGCTGTTCGAGCGAGATTGGAACTCCCCCTACGCCGTGGGCCTGGACGGACAGGCGCCGGGCCAGGACTGCGCGTGGCAGGACTGAGGCCCCCCTCCCACCCCCAACCCCGTCCCTGGTGGGCACTGCTCCCCTCCAGGCCCCCCACCCTGGCCCCCCGTCCAGGCTCCAGGCAGCTCCTCCCGCACAAGTCATGGTCAGGGTCAAGACTGCCCCGGCCCAGGGCAGCAGAGCGAACTGTTCGCTGTCCCCTGCTCTCCAGATACAGCCCCTCAACGCCCCCCCGCCCCGCACCAAGGGAGCCCCCCAGGAGGCCTCTGCGCACCTCCCCCTGAACTGCAGTCCCCGCCCACATGAGGGGCCTTCCAAGCACCCCCGCCCCCCCCCATCTCTCTCTGTGCGTCCGGCCAGGGCTGGAGTCCACACTGCACTGGAGTCCACGCGGCAGTGGGTGAGGGGGTGCTTGTGGGTCATGGGGGCCCCTGACTCTCACGGGGCTCAGCCCCTCCAGGGGGCCCTGGGCGGCCCGCATGCCAGAGCCGTTGGGTGGGGGCAGGAGCACTGGACCGGCCCTGTGCCCATGGGTGTGTGCTGGTCGGGGTCGAGGAGTGGGGCCCCGGACTGGGGCCGCCGGGCAGCAGCAGAGAGGACCTGGGATTGAGCGGGGGACGGGAACACAGGGCTGGGGTGGGGCTTGGACGCCGCCCCTGGGAGCCCACCCTCCCCAGGGGCCACCCTGCAGAGCCAGCTCCGAGCTCAGCCCCAGCCCTCAGGCAGCACTTGGGCTGCGAGCCCACCTGGCCTGGGGGTCCCCACGGCTGCCTGAGGCTGTGTGGAGCTGAGGGCTGCCTCAGGGGCTGAGGGTCACAGGACGCTGAGGGAGTAAGCCAGTGGGTGCCAGGGTCCGGCTCTCCCATGTCCGGGGTGGCCCCCTCCTGGCCCCCGCCCCGGTGCGGTCTGCCCCGGGGTGGGGGGCCCGGTGAGTTGGTGCTGGGCGTCTCAAACACCGGCCTCCTCGTCTGGGACGAGGCTCCCGGGAGCCAGCCTGCCTCCCCGCCCCGACGTGCGAGCGCCCGAGGGGGTCCCGGGGACCCATGCAGCACCCCGAGGCACCCGGGGCATCTGGGAGCCAGCCAGCTCGAGAGCCGCACCAGGCCAGCGCCTCCCATCCCTGTCCCGGAGCAGACGCCCCCGGCGGTCCGCGCGCTCAGCCAGCGCTAGGCCTCCTGTGCGCGCGGGGGGCCTGGTGGTCACACCTTGGTGGCAGCCTCGAGGTCTGCTCCAGAGCAGAGCCCGGTCCACAGGAGACCCGGAGGGAGGAGGACGCAGAGGCCCCGCGGGCCCCTCGGCGGGGCGGCTCCTGGGGCGCGCAAGCCCCGCCCCTCGTGAGCCCCGCCCCTCGGGGGCAGCGAGTGCTGCTGTCCTTGCCTGTGGCTGACTCCGTGCACAGAGGGGGAGGGGACACAGGGAGGTAACAGCGGGGAGTGTCCCCTGCGGGCGGGCTGACGGGCCCCGAGTGCTGCCCGGGTGGGACGTGGAGACTGCGTCCCCCACCCTGCGAGCTCGGAAGCAGCTCCTTCCGCAGTCAGGGCTGGAGAGGGGCCCGCGGCCCGGCTGCTGCCACCTGGGTCACGGCCCGTGGGACCCTGCGGGGGGCGGCTGAGCAAGGCTGGAGCTCCTGACCCGCGGAATCGGGGTGATAAACGTGTGTTGTTTAACCGGCGGTGTGTGGTGGTTTCTTACACGGGCAGACAGCAGACACCAGGGGCACGGGCGTTGGCCCCTGTGGCCTCCGGACTGAGGCCCCCGCATCTCGGCCCTCGACTCGGGGTTCCCAGAGGGATGAAAACCCCTGAAGCCAGGCGGCACCCCCCGCGTACCCTGGGGGGGCGCCCCACAGAGGCCAGGCAGGGAGGCAGGGAACCTGGGGGCTGGACGGCATGGCCAAGGCCCCGCTGGACGCCCCCTTCATGCATGAACCACTCAGGGACCTGGTGTCAGCTCACTTTCCAGAAGCTTCCACGCCCCCTCACTTGGATGCCCTCGGCAGCCCATGGGGGCGCGGGGAGGGACCTGGCCTCGCCTCTGGACCTGAACTCCCGCCCCGGTGGACCACGCCCCCCCCCACCCCCCGCCTCCAGTCCCCACGGCTCTCCAGCCTGGCAGCAGCAGCCCTGCAAGGCAGAGCCTGCGGGCCGGCCCCCCCGGGCCAGGCCCCTCAGAACATGTCTGCCCGTGAGCCCACGGGAGACGTGGCCACTGCAGGAAACCCCTTGCCCCTCATCCGCCACCCGAGTGGACTTGCTCCCTGTGGGCTGCTTGGAAGAGGCGGCTGCAGAGAGGGAAGCTTCTGAGAGGGCCAAGGACCCGCCTCCCCCGCAGGCCGGACCCCTCTCTCTGTGCCGTCCCACTGGGGCTTGGGGGGTGCGTGTCTGTGCCCCCCCACACCTGCCCGTGGTCTCCCACCTGCTGGTCCACAGGGGCCTGGACCCACACAGGGGTCGCTGGACCACCGCTCCCAGACTCGCCCTGAGTCTGCGGTCCCCGGAGCCTGGGGGCGGGGCTGCGTGGGGTGAGGGGCGGCGCTTCCCGGGACAAAAGCCCTCGCGGCAGTCACTGCGGTTCATCACCTCCTTTATTGCCGGTCGGGGACAGCGAGGCCCACGGGGCACGGCCCCAGCCGGCGCCGGCCACCCCACCCCCTCCACCAGCCCAGCGCCGTGCCCGTTGCAGGAAGCCCCCCCCCCCCCCAGAGCTTGGCTTGGCGGAAGGTCAGCGAAGGGGCCAGCTGGTCGACGGCGCTCAGGGCGCGGGTTCCCAGGAACGCGCCGGCGGGGAGGCCCCCTCAGCCGGGAAGCAGCGCGGGGCAGGGGCCACCGCGGCGCTGTGCGCGAGCAGCAGCCTATGCGGGGGTGTGAGGGCGGGTCCCTAGAAGCGTGTGCGCCAAGACCCAGGAGCACGCCGCCCGGCACGGTCCCGGCGTCCGTGGCTGCCAGCGTCGGGCCGGGGCCGGAGGCTCCGCGATGGCCGCGCCCTGGCGCCTCCGCCCTCCCCAGAGAGCACGCGGCAGCCTCACTCGGTTGTGGGCCCGGCGCCCGCCTCGGCGGGCTCCACGCCCTCGGGCTCCTCCACAGAGAAGCTGTCCCGGGCGTCGAAAAACGTGACCGCTTCTTCCTGGGGCTTGGGCCCGGCCGGGCCTGCCTCGTCCTCCCCCGCGCTGTCTCTCTTCCTGCTGGGGGCGGAGGAGAACCCGAGCTTGGGGAATCGGAACCAGCCGGCCTTCTCCGGCTTCTCGGGCGGCCCCGCCCCGGGGCGGGCCTCAGGCTGCGTTTGGACCGGAGCCGGTGGAGCGGGGCTGGGCGCGTCCTCCGCGGGATCCGCGCGCGCGTCGGCCGCGGAGGAAGAGAACCCGATGCTCGGAAGCCAGAACCGGAACCGGCCCGAGGGCCGCTGGCTCCCGGGTCTCTCTGCCGCATCCCCGTCCTCGTCCTGGCCGACGTCAGGGGAGAATTCGAGGATCTCCGCGGGCTCCTCGTCCGAACAGCTGTCTGCGCGCTGGGGGCCGCGGTGCGCTTCCCATGCCGAGGCCGGCGATCCGGGCGCGAGGGCGGCGGTGCGCGAGATGATTTCGAACGGCTCCCCGGTGTCCGGCTGCAGCGCGCCAGGGGCAGCGTCGGGCGGCGGGGCGTCCGGGGAGACCAGGTGCAGCTGCGCCCGCAGGGGCGCCTCCAGGACCTTCCCGGTCAGCAGGGAGAACCCGTAGGCCGGCGTCTGGATCTGGGAGGCGGGGACCTCTGCTTCCCGCACGATCTGGGTGGAAAAAGCCTCCAGGCCCTGCAGGTCGGCAAAGTCGGCTGTGACCCTGCTGCGGACGGTGACTTCGTGGCTCTCCCCCCGGGCGCCTTGAATGTGCACCCTGACCCTAGAAATGGGGGAAGCGTCCGAGGGGAGGTCAGGGGCCGAGGGCTGCTGCCCGGGGACCCCAGCGCCCGCCTTCAGGAAGCTGGCGCCACAGGCGCCCGGGCCATCCTCACGCTGGGCCAGGGCCTCGCTCAGGGGGGGGACGAAGACATCCCCCTCGGAGCCCGGGGCCGGGAAGGTGAACCTGGGCACCTTCAGCACGGGGAACCTGACAGTGAGCACAGAGTCCGCCCAGAGCTGCCGCACGTCGACGACAGAGACCCGGGCAGGGGTGTCGGTTCTCGAAGCCTTCAGGGTGAGGGGGCCCTCGGGCGGGGAAGGCCGGCGCTCCGTTCCGCCTGCACCCCCTGCCGGAGTCCCGCCCGGTTCCCCAGGGGGAGGCTGTGCTTCCCAGGAGGAAGGTCTGCCCCCCGGCGCCTGCGGGGGGCGGGAGCCCTCGCCGGGGCCCAGCCGGGCGCTCTCGGCGCTGGGAAGCTCATCCGAGGCGGTCCCTGCCCGAGGCAGGTGCACCGTCAGGCCTCTGCTGCCCAGACTCGGCCTCGGAGCCTCTCCCTCGGCCTCTGGGGGTGGGGGGGACACAGGGACCGCCACCCCCGACCCAGCGGCACCGACCCCGGGACTCGTGACCGCAGCTGGAGCCTCTCCGTCCTGCCGAGCGCCCGGCCCGCCAGCCGCGCCCCGCTCCTTGGAGGAGCGCCAGAAGCTGGGCAGGCGGAGCGAGGGCATCCTGAACCAGCTGTCCTGCGAGCTGGCCGGCACCGCGCCCGCTGCCGTGTCGCCCCCCTGGCTTCCCGCTGCGGGGGCCGCCGCCTCCGCCACAGGCAGGCTGGTGGGGTCGGCCGCCAGCCGGGGGCCTCCGCTGCCCTCTCGGAGAGACGAGTCCGGCGCAGGGGGGGGAAGGCCGCCTGCGGCAGGGCTGGGTCTGAGGTCAGGCCCTGTGGGCAGGAGGACCTGTGGCAGGGGGACCTCCGTGCCCACGCTTCCCGGGGGGCCCTCACTGCCAGCCCCTGGGGCGGCATGGGGGGCCCCCCCTGCTGCTGCGGGGCTGGCGGAACTGGCAAGGGCGGGCTCCGGGTCCCCTCCCCTGGAAGACCTCATTTTGGGAAGGGCCAGTTTCGGCACGGCAAAGCCAGGCGTTTTCGCCTTCCCCTGCTCGCCATTGGTCTCAGGGGTCCCGTCCCCGGGGGCACCGGGCACGCCTGCCTCGGCAGCCAGGCTCTGTCCAGGGTCCCCTTTAGGCACGACCTCCTTCTTCGGGGACCGCCTGAAGGACGGGAGGCGGAGACGGGGCATTTTTAGGGGGCTGCTTTTCCCCTCACGATCAGTGTCTTCAGCCGGCCCGGCCCCTGAGGCCACTGCTGGGATCCCCACACTGCCTGGCATCCCCTGGGACAGGGAGACACTTGCACACAGCGGCTGGTAGCCCGGCCACGGGCCCACAGTGGCTTCCTCGGAGTCTGGTCCCGGCGCGGGGCTGGGGAGAGACAGGGCACACCCCACAGATTGCGGCTCCTTGTCCGCCGCCGCAGCTGCAGAGCCTGGAAAAGCAAACTTGGGGCCGTGAAATTTAGGAAAGGTCACCCGGACTTCCGATGTGAGAGTCAGGGTGTCCACGGGGCCCGGGCGGCTGTCCGGTGGGGACAGAGGAACGTGCTCCCAGGACTGGATGTCAGCACAAGCCGCAGAGCTGAGAAGGCGAGCCTCCCGCTGGGGCTCGGAGCGGGTTTCCTCCTGCAGCTCCCCAGAAACGCGGGTCCCGGGGAGGGCCACTTGGTATCTTGTAAGAGTGACGCGCTCACAAGACGTGGCGATAGAGGACTCGGTAACGGGACCACCGATATCGTGGCTGGCTGAGGAGAAGCCGGGCCGGCCCAGGTGGCGCCGGGGCACCGGTGGCTCTCCAGACACCCCGACAGACCAGTCCTCAGCTGCCATCTCGGGGGCAGCTCCTGCAGGGCCAGATGTGGGGGCCCCCGGCTCTGCCCCCAGAAGGACCAGACCTGGAGGAGACTTTCCTGGGGGAGAGAACACCTTGGGGATTTTGAAATGCGGTTTCTTAACTTTGCTCTTTTCTCCAGATTTGGGGCCAGAAACTCCATGCAGCTCAGCAGACGGAACAGAATGACCACTGGGACCCACTGAAACAGAGCCCTCGATGGCAGAGCCCACACCTGCAGGACCGTAGCTGAAGGCAGGGTCACAGGAAACTGAAGTCTCACTGGATGATGGACGGAAACACGGCACCGTCACTTCGGGCAACTTGAACTTGCTGCTTCCGTCATGGTCACCCCGGCCCAGGTCCGCCTCCAGCTGGGCACCGGGAGACTGCACGTCCACCTCCACGTTAGGAGAAGAAAAATCCCCCCGGGGGCCAGAAAATGAGCCCTTGTGACCCTTCATGTCCACTTTGGGCGCCTTCAGGTCCACCTGGGGGCCCTTAAAGTCAACCTTGGGCATCTTGATGCTGGGAAAATGCACCTTGGGCAGGTGGCCCTTGAACCTGGCGCCGTCTGCTTTGCCCTTCAGGTCGCCCAGGGCCACCTCTCCCTCGGGCAGGGCCACCTCCACTTCTGCCCCTGGCAGCTCCATCTCAGCAGAGGGCAGCTGGACGCCTCCGTCTGGGGCCCGCAGGTCAACGCCCACCGAGGGCAGGCTCACCTCCCCAGTGGCCTTGGGCATGGTCACGTCCACGGAGGTGCCCAGATCCTTCCCGAGCCCGGACATGCCGAAGGACGGCATCTTGAACTTGGGCATCTTGAACTTGCTGGCCCCCTCCTTGTCACCCAGGCTGAGGTCACCCTCCAGCCTGGCGCCGGGCGCCTGCACGTCCACCTCCACGCTGGGCAGAGCCACGTCCACCTCAGGGCCGGTCACCTGGCCCTTGGGGGTCTTCACGTCCCAATTTGGGCCCCTTGAGGTCCACCTGGGGGCCCTTGATGTCCATCTTGGGTGCCTTGATGTCCACCTGAGGGCCCTTGATGTCCATCTGGGGGCCCTTGATGTCCACCTTGGGCATCTTGATGCTGGGCATCTGCACCTTGGGCAGGTGGCCCTTGAACCTGGCGCCGTCTGCTTTGCCCTTCAGGTCGCCCAGGGCCACCTCTCCCTCGGGCAGGGCCACCTCCACCTCTGCCCCTGGCAGCTCCATCTCAGCAGAGGGAAGCTGGATGCCCCCCTCTGGGGCCCGCAGGTCAACGCCCACCGAGGGCAGGCTCACCTCCCCAGTGGCCTTGGGCATGGTCACGTCCACGGAGGTGCCCAGATCCTTGCCGGGCCCCCGACACGCCGAAGGGACGGCATCTTGAACTTGGGCATCTTGAACTTGCTGGCCCCCTCCTTGTCACCCAGGCCGAGGTCGCCCTCCAGCCTGACGCCGGGCGCCTGCACGTCCACCTCCACGCTGGGCAGAGCCACGTCCACCTCTGGGCCGGTCACTTGGCCTTTGGGGGTCTTCACATCCAGCTTAGGCCCCTTGAGGTCCACCTGGGGGCCCTTGATATCCAGCTTGGGTGCCTTGATGTCCACCTGAGGGCCCTTGATGTCCATCTGGGGGCCCTTGATGTCCACCTTGGGCATCTTGATGCTGGGCATCTGCACCTTGGGCAGGTGGCCATTGAACCTGGCGCCGTCTGCTTTGCCCTTCAGGTCGCCCAGGGCCACCTCTCCCTCGGGCAGGGCCACCTCCACCTCTGCCCCTGGCAGCTCCACCTCAGCAGAGGGAAGCTGGATGCCCCCCTCTGGGGCCCGCAGGTCAACGCCCACCGAGGGCAGGCTCACCTCCCCAGTGGCCTTGGGCATGGTCACGTCCACGGAGGTGCCCAGATCCTTGCCGGGCCCCAACACGCCGAAGGACGGCATCTTGAACTTGGGCATCTTGAACTTGCTGGCCCCCTCCTTGTCACCCAGGCTGAGGTCACCCTCCAGCCTGGTGCCGGGCGCCTGCACGTCCACCTCCACGCTGGGGACAGCCACGTCCACCTCAGGGCCGGTCACCTGGCCCTTGGGGGGTCTTCACGTCCCAATTTGGGCCCCTTGAGGTCCACCTGGGGGCCCCTTGATGTCCAGCTTGGGTGCCTTGATGTCCACCTGAGGGCCCTTGATGTCCATCTGGGGGGCCCTTGATGTCCACCTTGGGCATCTTGATGCTGGGCATCTGCACCTTGGGCAGGTGGCCCTTGAACCTGGCGCCGTCTGCTTTGCCCTTCAGGTCGCCCAGGGCCACCTCTCCCTCGGGCAGGGCCACCTCCACCTCTGCCCCTGGCAGCTCCATCTCAGCAGAGGGAAGCTGGATGCCCCCCTCTGGGGGCCCGCAGGTCAACGCCCACCGAGGGCAGGCTCACCTCCCCAGTGGCCTTGGGCATGGTCACGTCCCACGGAGGTGCCCAGATCCTTGCCGGGCCCCCGACACGCCGAAGGGACGGCATCTTGAACTTGGGCATCTTGAACTTGCTGGCCCCCTCCTTGTCACCCAGGCCGAGGTCGCCCTCCAGCCTGACGCCGGGCGCCTGCACGTCCACCTCCACGCTGGGCAGAGCCACGTCCACCTCTGTGCCGGTCACTTGGCCTTTGGGGGTCTTCACATCCAGCTTAGGCCCCTTGAGGTCCACCTGGGGGGCCCTTGATATCCAGCTTGGGTGCCTTGATGTCCACCTGAGGGCCCTTGATGTCCATCTGGGGGCCCTTGATGTCCACCTTGGGCATCTTGATGCTGGGCATCTGCACCTTGGGCAGGTGGCCCTTGAACCTGGCGCCGTCTGCTTTGCCCCTTCAGGTCGCCCAGGGCCACCTCTCCCTCGGGCAGGGCCACCTCCACCTCTGCCCCTGGCAGCTCCATCTCAGCAGAGGGAAGCTGGATGCCCCCCTCTGGGGCCCGCAGGTCAACGCCCACCGAGGGCAGGCTCACCTCCCCAGTGGCCTTGGGCATGGTCACGTCCACGGAGGTGCCCAGATCCTTGCCGGGCCCCGACACGCCGAAGGACGGCATCTTGAACTTGGGCATCTTGAACTTGCTGGCCCCCTCCTTGTCACCCAGGCTGAGGTCACCCTCCAGCCTGGCGCCGGGCGCCTGCACGTCCACCTCCACGCTGGGGACAGCCACGTACACCTCAGGGCCGGTCACCTGGCCCTTGGGGGTCTTCACGTCCAATTTGGGCCCCTTGAGGTCCACCTGGGGGCCCTTGATGTCCATCTTGGGTGCCTTGATGTCCACCTGAGGGCCCTTGATGTCCATCTGGGGGGCCCTTGATGTCCACCTTGGGCATCTTGATGCTGGGCATCTGCACCTTGGGCAGGTGGCCCTTGAACCTGGCGCCGTCTGCTTTGCCCTTCAGGTCGCCCAGGGCCACCTCTCCCTCGGGCAGGGCCACCTCCACCTCTGCCCCTGGCAGCTCCATCTCAGCAGAGGGAAGCTGGATGCCCCCCTCTGGGGGCCCGCAGGTCAACGCCCACCGAGGGCAGGCTCACCTCCCCAGTGGCCTTGGGCATGGTCACGTCCCACGGAGGTGCCCAGATCCTTGCCGGGCCCCCGACACGCCGAAGGGACGGCATCTTGAACTTGGGCATCTTGAACTTGCTGGCCCCCTCCTTGTCACCCAGGCCGAGGTCGCCCTCCAGCCTGACGCCGGGCGCCTGCACGTCCACCTCCACGCTGGGCAGAGCCACGTCCACCTCTGGGCCGGTCACTTGGCCTTTGGGGGTCTTCACATCCAGCTTAGGCCCCTTGAGGTCCACCTGGGGGCCCTTGATATCCAGCTTGGGTGCCTTGATGTCCACCTGAGGGCCCTTGATGTCCATCTGGGGGCCCTTGATGTCCACCTTGGGCATCTTGATGCTGGGCATCTGCATCTTGGGCAGGTGGCCCTTGATCTTGGCACCATCTGCTTTGCCCTTCAGGTCGCCCAGGGCCACCTCTCGCTCGGACAGGGCCACCTCCACCTCTGCCCCCTGGCAGCTCCACCTCAGCAGAGGGCAGCTGGATGCCTCCCTCTGGGGCCCGCAGGTCAACGCCCACCGAGGGCAGGCTCACCTCCCCAGTGGCCTTGGGCATGGTCACGTCCACGGAGGTGCCCAGATCCTTGCCGGGCCCCGACACGCCGAAGGACGGCATCTTGAACTTGGGCATCTTGAACTTGCTGGCCCCCTCCTTGTCACCCAGGCTGAGGTCACCCTCCAGCCTGGCGCCGGGCGCCTGCACGTCCACCTCCACGCTGGGGACAGCCACGTCCACCTCAGGGCCGGTCACCTGGCCCTTGGGGGTCTTCACGTCCAATTTGGGCCCCTTGAGGTCCATCTGGGGGCCCTTGATGTCCAGCTTGGGTGCCTTGATGTCCACCTGAGGGCCCTTGATGTCCATCTGGGGGCCCTTGATGTCCACCTTGGGCATCTTGATGCTGGGCATCTGCACCTTGGGCAGGTGGCCCTTGAACCTGGCGCCGTCTGCTTTGCCCTTCAGGTCGCCCAGGGCCACCTCTCCCTCGGGCAGGGCCACCTCCACCTCTGCCCCTGGCAGCTCCACCTCAGCAGAGGGAAGCTGGATGCCCCCCTCTGGGGCCCGCAGGTCAACGCCCACCGAGGGCAGGCTCACCTCCCCAGTGGCCTTGGGCATGGTCACGTCCACGGAGGTGCCCAGATCCTTGCCGGGCCCCCGACACGCCGAAGGACGGCATCTTGAACTTGGGCATCTTGAACTTGCTGGCCCCCTCCTTGTCACCCAGGCCGAGGTCGCCCTCCAGCCTGACGCCGGGCGCCTGCACGTCCACCTCCACGCTGGGCAGAGCCACGTCCACCTCTGGGCCGGTCACTTGGCCTTTGGGGGTCTTCACATCCAGCTTAGGCCCCTTGAGGTCCACCTGGGGGCCCTTGATATCCATCTTGGGTGCCTTGATGTCCACCTGAGGGCCCTTGATGTCCATCTGGGGGCCCTTGATGTCCACCTTGGGCATCTTGATGCTGGGCATCTGCATCTTGGGCAGGTGGCCCTTGATCTTGGCACCATCTGCTTTGCCCTTCAGGTCGCCCAGGGCCACCTCTCGCTCGGACAGGGCCACCTCCACCTCTGCCCCCTGGCAGCTCCACCTCAGCAGAGGGCAGCTGGATGCCCCCCTCTGGGGCCCGCAGGTCAACGCCCACCGAGGGCAGGCTCACCTCCCCAGTGGCCTTGGGCATGGTCACGTCCCACGGAGGTGCCCAGATCCTTGCCGGGCCCCGACACGCCGAAGGGACGGCATCTTGAACTTGGGCATCTTGAACTTGCTGGCCCCCCTCCTTGTCACCCAGGCCGAGGTCGCCCTCCAGCCTGGCGCCGGGCGCCTGCACGTCCACCTCCACGCTGGGCAGAGCCACGTCCACCTCTGGGCCGGTCACCTGGCCCTTGGGGGTCTTCACGTCCAATTTGGGCCCCTTGAGGTCCACCTGGGGGCCCTTGATGTCCATCTTGGGTGCCTTGATGTCCACCTGAGGGCCCTTGATGTCCATCTGGGGGCCCTTGATGTCCACCTTGGGCATCTTGATGCTGGGCATCTGCACCTTGGGCAGGTGGCCCTTGAACCTGGCGCCGTCTGCTTTGCCCTTCAGGTCGCCCAGGGCCACCTCTCCCTCGGGCAGGGCCACCTCCACCTCTGCCCCTGGCAGCTCCATCTCAGCAGAGGGAAGCTGGATGCCCCCCTCTGGGGCCCGCAGGTCAACGCCCACCGAGGGCAGGCTCACCTCCCCAGTGGCCTTGGGCATGGTCACGTCCACGGAGGTGCCCAGATCCTTGCCGGGCCCCGACACGCCGAAGGACGGCATCTTGAACTTGGGCATCTTGAACTTGCTGGCCCCCTCCTTGTCACCCAGGCCGAGGTCGCCCTCCAGCCTGACGCTGGGCGCCTGCACGTCCACCTCCACGCTGGGCAGAGCCACGTCCACCTCTGGGCCGGTCACTTGGCCTTTGGGGGTCTTCACATCCAGCTTAGGCCCCTTGAGGTCCACCTGGGGGCCCTTGATATCCAGCTTGGGTGCCTTGATGTCCACCTGAGGGCCCTTGATGTCCATCTGGGGGCCCTTGATGTCCACCTTGGGCATCTTGATGCTGGGCATCTGCATCTTGGGCAGGTGGCCCTTGATCTTGGCACCATCTGCTTTGCCCTTCAGGTCGCCCAGGGCCACCTCTCGCTCGGACAGGGCCACCTCCACCTCTGCCCCTGGCAGCTCCACCTCAGCAGAGGGCAGCTGGATGCCCCCCTCTGGGGCCCGCAGGTCAACGCCCACCGAGGGCAGGCTCACCTCCCCAGTGGCCTTGGGCATGGTCACGTCCACGGAGGTGCCCAGATCCTTGCCGGGCCCCGACACGCCGAAGGACGGCATCTTGAACTTGGGCATCTTGAACTTGCTGGCCCCCTCCTTGTCACCCAGGCCGAGGTCGCCCTCCAGCCTGACGCCGGGCGCCTGCACGTCCACCTCCACGCTGGGCAGAGCCACGTCCACCTCTGGGCCGGTCACCTGGCCCTTGGGGGTCTTCACGTCCAATTTGGGCCCCTTGAGGTCCACCTGGGGGCCCTTGATGTCCAGCTTGGGTGCCTTGATGTCCACCTGAGGGCCCTTGATGTCCATCTGGGGGCCCTTGATGTCCACCTTGGGCATCTTGATGCTGGGCATCTGCACCTTGGGCAGGTGGCCCTTGAACCTGGCGCCGTCTGCTTTGCCCTTCAGGTCGCCCAGGGCCACCTCTCCCTCGGGCAGGGCCACCTCCACCTCTGCCCCTGGCAGCTCCACCTCAGCAGAGGGCAGCTGGATGCCCCCCTCTGGGGCCCGCAGGTCAACGCCCACCGAGGGCAGGCTCACCTCCCCAGTGGCCTTGGGCATGGTCACGTCCACGGAGGTGCCCAGATCCTTGCCGGGCCCCGACACGCCGAAGGACGGCATCTTGAACTTGGGCATCTTGAACTTGCTGGCCCCCTCCTTGTCACCCAGGCCGAGGTCGCCCTCCAGCCTGACGCCGGGCGCCTGCACGTCCCACCTCCACGCTGGGCAGAGCCACGTCCCACCTCTGGGCCGGTCACTTGGCCTTTGGGGGGTCTTCACATCCAGCTTAGGCCCCTTGAGGTCCACCTGGGGGGCCCTTGATATCCATCTTGGGTGCCTTGATGTCCACCTGAGGGCCCTTGATGTCCATCTGGGGGGCCCTTGATGTCCACCTTGGGCATCTTGATGCTGGGCATCTGCATCTTGGGCAGGTGGCCCTTGATCTTGGCACCATCTGCTTTGCCCTTCAGGTCGCCCAGGGCCACCTCTCGCTCGGACAGGGCCACCTCCACCTCTGCCCCCTGGCAGCTCCACCTCAGCAGAGGGCAGCTGGATGCCCCCCTCTGGGGGCCCGCAGGTCAACGCCCACCGAGGGCAGGCTCACCTCCCCAGTGGCCTTGGGCATGGTCACGTCCACGGAGGTGCCCAGATCCTTGCCGGGCCCCGACACGCCGAAGGACGGCATCTTGAACTTGGGCATCTTGAACTTGCTGGCCCCCTCCTTGTCACCCAGGCCGAGGTCGCCCTCCAGCCTGACGCCGGGCGCCTGCACGTCCACCTCCACGCTGGGCAGAGCCACGTCCACCTCTGGGCCGGTCACCTGGCCCCTTGGGGGTCTTCACGTCCAATTTGGGCCCCTTGAGGTCCACCTGGGGGCCCTTGATGTCCATCTTGGGTGCCTTGATGTCCACCTGAGGGCCCTTGATGTCCATCTGGGGGGCCCTTGATGTCCACCTTGGGCATCTTGATGCTGGGCATCTGCACCTTGGGCAGGTGGCCCTTGAACCTGGCGCCGTCTGCTTTGCCCTTCAGGTCGCCCAGGGCCACCTCTCCCTCGGGCAGGGCCACCTCCACCTCTGCCCCTGGCAGCTCCATCTCAGCAGAGGGAAGCTGGATGCCCCCCTCTGGGGGCCCGCAGGTCAACGCCCACCGAGGGCAGGCTCACCTCCCCAGTGGCCTTGGGCATGGTCACGTCCCACGGAGGTGCCCAGATCCTTGCCGGGCCCCGACACGCCGAAGGGACGGCATCTTGAACTTGGGCATCTTGAACTTGCTGGCCCCCTCCTTGTCACCCAGGCCGAGGTCGCCCTCCAGCCTGACGCCGGGCGCCTGCACGTCCCACCTCCACGCTGGGCAGAGCCACGTCCCACCTCTGGGCCGGTCACTTGGCCTTTGGGGGGTCTTCACATCCAGCTTAGGCCCCTTGAGGTCCACCTGGGGGCCCTTGATATCCAGCTTGGGTGCCTTGATGTCCACCTGAGGGCCCTTGATGTCCATCTGGGGGCCCTTGATGTCCACCTTGGGCATCTTGATGCTGGGCATCTGCATCTTGGGCAGGTGGCCCTTGATCTTGGCACCATCTGCTTTGCCCTTCAGGTCGCCCAGGGCCACCTCTCGCTCGGACAGGGCCACCTCCACCTCTGCCCCCTGGCAGCTCCACCTCAGCAGAGGGCAGCTGGATGCCTCCCTCTGGGGCCCGCAGGTCAACGCCCACCGAGGGCAGGCTCACCTCCCCAGTGGCCTTGGGCATGGTCACGTCCCACGGAGGTGCCCAGATCCTTGCCGGGCCCCCGACACGCCGAAGGGACGGCATCTTGAACTTGGGCATCTTGAACTTGCTGGCCCCCCTCCTTGTCACCCAGGCTGAGGTCACCCTCCAGCCTGGCGCCGGGCGCCTGCACGTCCCACCTCCACGCTGGGGACAGCCACGTCCCACCTCAGGGCCGGTCACGTGGCCCTTGGGGGGTCTTCACGTCCAATTTGGGCCCCTTGAGGTCCATCTGGGGGGCCCCTTGATGTCCAGCTTGGGTGCCTTGATGTCCACCTGAGGGCCCTTGATGTCCATCTGGGGGGCCCTTGATGTCCACCTTGGGCATCTTGATGCTGGGCATCTGCACCTTGGGCAGGTGGCCCTTGAACCTGGCGCCGTCTGCTTTGCCCTTCAGGTCGCCCAGGGCCACCTCTCCCTCGGGCAGGGCCACCTCCACCTCTGCCCCTGGCAGCTCCACCTCAGCAGAGGGCAGCTGGATGCCCCCCTCTGGGGCCCGCAGGTCAACGCCCACCGAGGGCAGGCTCACCTCCCCAGTGGCCTTGGGCATGGTCACGTCCACGGAGGTGCCCAGATCCTTGCCGGGCCCCGACACGCCGAAGGACGGCATCTTGAACTTGGGCATCTTGAACTTGCTGGCCCCCTCCTTGTCACCCAGGCCGAGGTCACCCTCCAGCCTGGCGCCGGGCGCCTGCACGTCCACCTCCACGCTGGGGACAGCCACGTCCACCTCAGGGCCGGTCACGTGGCCCTTGGGGGGTCTTCACGTCCAATTTGGGCCCCTTGAGGTCCATCTGGGGGCCCTTGATGTCCAGCTTGGGTGCCTTGATGTCCACCTGAGGGCCCTTGATGTCCATCTGGGGGCCCTTGATGTCCACCTTGGGCATCTTGATGCTGGGCATCTGCACCTTGGGCAGGTGGCCCTTGAACCTGGCGCCGTCTGCTTTGCCCTTCAGGTCGCCCAGGGCCACCTCTCCCTCGGGCAGGGCCACCTCCACCTCTGCCCCTGGCAGCTCCACCTCAGCAGAGGGCAGCTGGATGCCCCCTCTGGGGCCCGCAGGTCAACGCCCACCGAGGGCAGGCTCACCTCCCCAGTGGCCTTGGGCATGGTCACGTCCCACGGAGGTGCCCAGATCCTTGCCGGGCCCCCGACACGCCGAAGGGACGGCATCTTGAACTTGGGCATCTTGAACTTGCTGGCCCCCTCCTTGTCACCCAGGCCGAGGTCGCCCTCCAGCCTGACGCCGGGCGCCTGCACGTCCACCTCCACGCTGGGCAGAGCCACGTCCACCTCTGGGCCGGTCACTTGGCCTTTGGGGGTCTTCACATCCAGCTTAGGCCCCTTGAGGTCCACCTGGGGGGCCCCTTGATATCCATCTTGGGTGCCTTGATGTCCACCTGAGGGCCCTTGATGTCCATCTGGGGGGCCCTTGATGTCCACCTTGGGCATCTTGATGCTGGGCATCTGCATCTTGGGCAGGTGGCCCTTGATCTTGGCACCATCTGCTTTGCCCTTCAGGTCGCCCAGGGCCACCTCTCGCTCGGACAGGGCCACCTCCACCTCTGCCCCTGGCAGCTCCACCTCAGCAGAGGGCAGCTGGATGCCCCCCTCTGGGGGCCCGCAGGTCAACGCCCACCGAGGGCAGGCTCACCTCCCCAGTGGCCTTGGGCATGGTCACGTCCACGGAGGTGCCCAGATCCTTGCCGGGCCCCGACACGCCGAAGGACGGCATCTTGAACTTGGGCATCTTGAACTTGCTGGCCCCCTCCTTGTCACCCAGGCCGAGGTCGCCCTCCAGCCTGACGCCGGGCGCCTGCACGTCCCACCTCCACGCTGGGCAGAGCCACGTCCACCTCTGGGCCGGTCACCTGGCCCTTGGGGGTCTTCACGTCCAATTTGGGCCCCTTGAGGTCCACCTGGGGGCCCTTGATGTCCATCTTGGGTGCCTTGATGTCCACCTGAGGGCCCTTGATGTCCATCTGGGGGCCCTTGATGTCCACCTTGGGCATCTTGATGCTGAGCATCTGCACCTTGGGCAGGTGGCCCTTGAACCTGGCGCCGTCTGCTTTGCCCTTCAGGTCGCCCAGGGCCACCTCTCCCTCGGGCAGGGCCACCTCCACCTCTGCCCCTGGCAGCTCCATCTCAGCAGAGGGAAGCTGGATGCCCCCCCTCTGGGGGCCCGCAGGTCAACGCCCACCGAGGGCAGGCTCACCTCCCCAGTGGCCTTGGGCATGGTCACGCCCACGGAGGTGCCCAGATCCTTGCCGGGCCCCCGACACGCCGAAGGACGGCATCTTGAACTTGGGCATCTTGAACTTGCTGGCCCCCTCCTTGTCACCCAGGCCGAGGTCGCCCTCCAGCCTGACGCCGGGCGCCTGCACGTCCACCTCCACGCTGGGCAGAGCCACGTCCACCTCTGGGCCGGTCACTTGGCCTTTGGGGGTCTTCACATCCAGCTTAGGCCCCTTGAGGTCCACCTGGGGGCCCTTGATATCCAGCTTGGGTGCCTTGATGTCCACCTGAGGGCCCTTGATGTCCATCTGGGGGGCCCTTGATGTCCACCTTGGGCATCTTGATGCTGGGCATCTGCATCTTGGGCAGGTGGCCCTTGATCTTGGCACCATCTGCTTTGCCCTTCAGGTCGCCCAGGGCCACCTCTCGCTCGGACAGGGCCACCTCCACCTCTGCCCCTGGCAGCTCCACCTCAGCAGAGGGCAGCTGGATGCCTCCCTCTGGGGCCCGCAGGTCAACGCCCACCGAGGGCAGGCTCACCTCCCCAGTGGCCTTGGGCATGGTCACGTCCACGGAGGTGCCCAGATCCTTGCCGGGCCCCCGACACGCCGAAGGACGGCATCTTGAACTTGGGCATCTTGAACTTGCTGGCCCCCTCCTTGTCACCCAGGCCGAGGTCACCCTCCAGCCTGGCGCCGGGCGCCTGCACGTCCACCTCCACGCTGGGGACAGCCACGTCCACCTCAGGGCCGGTCACGTGGCCCTTGGGGGTCTTCACGTCCAATTTGGGCCCCTTGAGGTCCATCTGGGGGCCCTTGATGTCCAGCTTGGGTGCCTTGATGTCCACCTGAGGGCCCTTGATGTCCATCTGGGGGCCCTTGATGTCCACCTTGGGCATCTTGATGCTGGGCATCTGCACCTTGGGCAGGTGGCCCTTGAACCTGGCGCCGTCTGCTTTGCCCTTCAGGTCGCCCAGGGCCACCTCTCCCTCGGGCAGGGCCACCTCCACCTCTGCCCCTGGCAGCTCCACCTCAGCAGAGGGAAGCTGGATGCCCCCCTCTGGGGCCCGCAGGTCAACGCCCACCGAGGGCAGGCTCACCTCCCCAGTGGCCTTGGGCATGGTCACGTCCACGGAGGTGCCCAGATCCTTGCCGGGCCCCGACACGCCGAAGGACAGCATCTTGAACTTGGGCATCTTGAACTTGCTGGCCCCCTCCTTGTCACCCAGGCCGAGGTCGCCCTCCAGCCTGGTGCCGGGCGCCTGCACGTCCACCTCCACGCTGGGGACAGCCACGTCCACCTCAGGGCCGGTCACCTGGCCCTTGGGGGTCTTCACGTCCAATTTGGGCCCCTTGAGGTCCACCTGGGGGCCCTTGATGTCCAGCTTGGGTGCCTTGATGTCCACCTGAGGGCCCTTGATGTCCATCTGGGGGCCCTTGATGTCCACCTTGGGCATCTTGATGCTGGGCATCTGCACCTTGGGCAGGTGGCCCTTGAACCTGGCGCCGTCTGCTTTGCCCTTCAGGTCGCCCAGGGCCACCTCTCCCTCGGGCAGGGCCACCTCCACCTCTGCCCCTGGCAGCTCCACCTCAGCAGAGGGAAGCTGGATGCCCCCCCTCTGGGGGCCCGCGAGGTCAACGCCCACCGAGGGCAGGCTCACCTCCCCAGTGGCCTTGGGCATGGTCACGTCCACGGAGGTGCCCAGATCCTTGCCGGGTCCCGACACGCCGAAGGACGGCATCTTGAACTTGGGCATCTTGAACTTGCTGGCCCCCTCCTTGTCACCCAGGCCGAGGTCGCCCTCCAGCCTGGCGCCGGGCGCCTGCACGTCCACCTCCACGCTGGGGACAGCCACGTCCACCTCAGGGCCGGTCACCTGGCCCTTGGGGGTCTTCACGTCCAATTTGGGCCCCTTGAGGTCCACCTGGGGGCCCTTCATGTCCACCTGGGGGCCCTTGATGTCCATCTGGGGGCCCTTGAAATCTACTTTGGGCATCTTGATGCTGGGCATCTGCACCTTGGGCATGTGGGCCACGGGCAGCTTCTCGCCCAGCTCGCCTGTCTTCATGTGCACGTCGGCGGAGGCCAGCTCTCGGCTGATGACACTGGTCTTCACCTCGGCCTGCACGGAGGGCAGGGACACGTCCGCCGAGGCCTGTACGGGCTTGCCGGAGGCCGACACTCCGAAGGACGGCATCTTGAACTTGGGCATCTTGAACCTGGTGTCCCGGGCTGCCAACTCTGTGTCCCGACGTCTCACGTCGCCCTGCAGTGTTCCTTGTGGTTCCTTTCCGGTCATTTTTTTTCGGCCTTTTCTGAGTGCTCTGGTATCTTCTCCATCGCTCCCCTCTGCATCCTTCTGCAATTTGATAACGGTGAGATGTGTGGACCCGTGCGTCTGTGTCTTCTCCTGTCCCTCCTCCTTTCACCTCCCTGGCCTTACGTGTGGTCCACCCCGTGAACGGCCGTCCTTGGACCTGTCTGATGTTCCTTTCGCTCCCTCCCGTCGCTGCCCCTGTGTGCTCCCTCTTTTCTCCTTCCCCCCTGGTCCTGTCCGACCCCACTCTCCTCTTACTTTCTCCTGGGTGCTGGAGACCCTTCCGTGACCCTGCCCCTCCGTGTCTGTGGGCCCTGTTCTCCAGGGCTCTGTGGCCTGCCCAAGGGCCACCCCTCCTCCTGCCGTCCCCAGCAGAGTTTCTTTGGAAACGGTCAAGTTGTGTGTCTTCACGTTGGGCATTCGGAGGTGGGCCTCAGCCGGCCGGCCCTGTGTGCGGCCTTCCTCTGCAGCCTCTTGCAGGCGCCACCTTCCACCCCCGTTTTCCACCCTTGTCCCGGCTCCCTCCTTGTGGCTCTCCATGCCCTGTCGGGGGCTTGTGCCTGTTTGGGTTTCCCTTGCGGCACAGGCTCCTCGGGGACGTTTACCTCCTGTGACAATTCTTGGCCTCTGGGGTTTATGCCAGCCCCACAGCCCAGGGCCCTCTGTCCGCTCTGCAGGTGGCTGCCTGGGGAGGGCATGTCCCCTCCCGGGCGTCTTCCCACCTTGGCCGCTCCCCTGCCGCAGGCAACAGCCCTCGGTCCCGTGGGGTGTCATCCCAGGACCCTGCCCCCTCCAGGTCCCGGGCCTGCACAGCCCTGCCCTGGCCCCTCCATCCGATGCCCCACCCACGACGGCCCCACCTCCGGGCCCACCTTGAACTGCAGGTTCAGGAGCCTCCTCCTCCGCTGGCCACCGGGCCCTGCGCGGGGCTCCCGCTCCTCTGCCAGGAACTGGGCCTCCGCGTCTGAGCTCGTGGGGGACACGTCCAGGGCCTGGCCCCTCTCGCCGGCCTCCGAGGAGCTGCGTGACCTCCGGGGCCCTCGCTTGGTCTTTATGGCTTGGAACTTGGGCCAAGAGAGCCTGTCCCCCCGGGGACGCCGGCCTCGGCCCTCTCTGGGCCGGGAGATGAGCCTCTCCTGGTCTCCTTCTGCGTCCAGCGACCGCACGGGAGTGTCCGTGCTCCCGTAGGCCTCGCCCACGTCCTGAAACACAGGGAGAGGGTGCCTGTAGCCGCGAGCACGCGGCGTCCGAGGCCCGGGCGTGGGGACACCCTGGCCCGGGCCCAGGGGCCGCCGCGGCGGTGGCCGCACCTGCTTCTCCGTGCGCTCCGGGGCGACCTGGGTGGCGCTGTGAGCCCGCTCGCCATCCCCGCCGGCGGGAAGTGGCCGCTTGATCCTGAGCTGGACCTTGTACGGCTCCGAGTACTGGAGGATTTTGAGCGCGTCCTCATAGCTGATGTTGTCGAAGAAGATGGTGGCGCTGAGCAGCTGGTCCCCTGGACAAGCACGGAGTGGGCACGGCCTCAGCTCCCCAGGCCCGCTCCCGAGGAGGAGGGCCCTGCGGGGGTGCGTGTGTGGGGGGAGCCCGACTCACCACTGCCCAGCCCTCCCCGCCACAGAGCCCAGGCGGGGCCGGCCACCCCCGCGCCACCACAGGGCAGGCGCTCCGCCCTGGGACAGGGACCATGGGGACCGGGGGCCGGGGGGCCCAGGGCCGGGGCGGCTGTGGCACCTTCTCTCAGGCTGAAGAGCCTGGCGGCCGAGGAGCCCTGCAGCACCTGCTTCACAAAGATGCCCTGTTCCCCGCCGCCCGTGACGCTGTAGCCGCTGACTCCAGCCTCCGCCTCAGTCTCCAGCGTCACCTCCGTCGCCTCCTGCGCGGACAAGGCAGAAGCGTGCCGGGGCCGCGGTTGAGCTCAGTGCCGGGGCCCCCTCCCCCGAGGACAGAGACCCCAGGTCCTGCCTGTCACCCAGCAGCAGAGGGCGAGGGGAGGGCCCCACCAGGCAGGCCGGGAAGGCAGCAACACCCGCTGCACCTGCGGGGGGAACGGCCTTTTCCCGTCTCCGCCCCCACCTGCCCGGACTTGGGGGCAGCCCGTCCGCAGCCATGCAGACCCGGAGGGCTCGGCCAGCAAGGGGGAGAGGTCTCTGCTCCCCGGGACCCGGGCCTTCCTCCGTCTCCCTCTGCTCACTCTCCAGCGCTGCAAGCTCCGCTGGCCCACGAGGCAGCTGCTGCTCGAGCCACGCAGGGTCACCAGTGCCGAGGGAAACGCCGCCGGCCTGACCTGGGGCATGGCGGGGCCCTGGCGGCCGGCAGAGCTGGACCCTTGCCGAGCCGCTGACCACAGAATGGGCCTCAGGGGGCAGTGTCCCCGCCTCACCGGAAGCCACAGACCTGGGCGCCGTCTGGGCCCGCCTGGTCACCCGTGTGTAGCCAGGTCTGTGCACCGAGGTCCTCTGGCTGGAGTCCAGCCCTTCACCGCAGGGCGCTGGGCCGTGGGGAGGCCTGGGCTGGCCTTCGGAAGCCCTTGAGCCCCAGGCCTGACGAGGGGACAGGGGCCGGGCACAGGGCACAGGAGCACGCCGCCATCCCCCCTGCCCCTCCTTCCCGCCCTGCTGCAGCCCCTGTTGCGGGGCCCAGCCCCGCCCCCGCATTCCCGCCTTGCCCACCTCTGCACGACTCATCTTGGAAAGTGTCCGGGAGTCCCCGGAATCCCGCTTCCACCAGGACCGCCGTCGCCCCGAGGGGGCTCGCCTGCTGGGTGTGTCTTCCTACAGCCACAGACACCAAGGGTGACCCGCCTGCCCCAGCCCCGCCCCGCTGTGGGGACGCTGTCTGCACCCCCCGTCCGGAGCCAGCACGCCCCTCCCCACAGGTGGGCCCACGAACACACACTCCAGGTGGGGGGGGGGCCGGAGAGGAGGGCCCGTCGGGCACCGCTGTGGCCCGCGGGCTGCGCAGACAGGCGGAGAACTGCCCGCACAGGGCAGTGCAGCGGGAGAGGCGTCCCCTTGGGGCCCCACACCCACGCCTGCCCTGCGCCCGTGGGCCTCTGTCCAGCAGGCTCACCGGGCGTCCGAACTCCTCCGTCGAGCATTCGTAGACGGGCGAGGACCCCTGTGGCCGAGGCCGAATGATCTCGTCCACGGGCCCCTCGGTCACCTGGCAGGAGGAGAGAACCGGGTGACCCTCGGCCTCACAGGGTGGGCCCGGGCCCGGGGGAGGGGTGGGGTTCGAGGAGGCCTCGCCCCCTGGGCTCACTCACAGAGGGGTCCTCCTCCGGGTCCGTGTCTGGCAATCCAGGCTGCAGCTGGCGGCCGGACACTGTGGAGAGAGAGGCAGAGTCAGGGCTGCCCCGCAGGTCGGTGGGCCTGAGAGCGGGGGCCCAGGGGGCCCAGAGGCCGTGGGAGCAGGGTCACCTCGCCTGGCCGCTGAGCCTGAGGCCGCCTGCAGGGTGGACCCACAGCCGCTGGGCGGGAGGCTGTGGCCTCAGGTCAGAGGGCTGCGAGCCGGGGCGGGGCCGCTCAGACCGAGGGGCAGCCTCCGCGGACGTAGTCCCAGGAAGGCGCCAAAGGCAGCGCGGCGACGATCGGCCCGAGGGGACTCCGAGTCCAGAGCGGCTGCAGCACGGAGCCCGTGACGTCCCGAACTCGGCAGACGGGACGTCCGGGACGCCCAGAGACACGGGAGGGCGGGGCCGCGCCGAGGAGCAGCTTGGGACCGGGCCCGTCTCTGAACACCCGCCGATGGGGCGTTTAGGAGGGGCCCCGCGGCGACTGTCGAAAACTGGTCCCAGAGCTAAAGCGAACCACGTTTAGAGGATGGCTGGAAAAGGCGCGGCACCGAGGAAGGAAGACGGTCACAAGGAAATACGTCGTAGTTTTTAAAGACCGCAAGCCGGAGTGCAGGAGCAGAAAACACACTGCGGGGGGCGGGGGGGGGGGCGGAGCTTAGCGGCAGAACCGGGACAGACGCGAGGAGAAAGGAGAAGAACGCCGGCTGGTGAGCAGCGCGAACCCACTGGGAGGACGGGGGAAAACGGGCCGGACGCCTGCGGGGCGCCGGCTCTGCGTGTGCGCGTGTGCAAGTGTGTGTGTGTGCGCATGTGTGCGCGCGTGTGCGTGCACGGGTGTGTGTGCATGTGTGTGTGCGTGTGTGTGTGTGCATGTGCGTGTGGAGCGGAGGTCCCGCAGGGGAGGGGGGAGGGCGGAGGCGCGTCTGAAGCGTCTGAAGACGTGATGGCTGAGAAAGCTGCAGAACCACGGAGCTCAGCGAACCGCACGAGGACAGGCCCCGCGACATGCGGGCCAGGCCCAGCTCAGCCGAGCACTTGAGAGACGGAGGGGACGGCGGAAGCCACCGGAAGGAAATAACTGGGCCACAGCATCAGGGCACGAGGACCATGGGAAGCTGACACCCTGGAGCCGGAGGACAGTGGGAGGAAAACGCCGTGACCAAGGATTCTGTGTGCGGCGAACCGTCCTTCAAAACTGAAGGCGAGCCCTGGCTGGCGTAGCTCAGTGGATTGAGCGCGGGCTGCAAACCAAAGCATCGCAGGTTTGGTTCCCAGTCAGAGTGCATGCCTGGGTTGCAGGCCATGACCCCCAGCAACCACACATTGGTGTTTCTCTCTCTCTCTCTTTCTCCCTCCCTTCCCTCTCTAAAAATAAATAAGTAAAATCTTTAAAAAATTAAAAAAAGGATAGTTGATCCTAAAAAAAAAAACAAAACTGAAGGCGAAGGCAGAGGAGCCAGCAGACAGAGCGGCCCTGGGGGCCTGGGGGGCGGCCCGGCCAGGAACGCCGCGGCAAAGGGGCGGGCCCCACGCGCCGGCTCAGGCCCGCCGGCGGAAGCAGAGCGTGGCGAGAGCTGTCCGCGTGGCCTCCACAGAAACACAGCTTTCCACACTCAGTCTCCGAACCTCCTCGAGAGACACGAGACCCTGCGGGGGGGGCGGGGGGCTGGCTCGCTCCTCGCGAGAACGGCCGGGCATCCCAGGCTGGGCAGGCGGTGGTCGCCGTCACGGTGCTCGGCCGCGGCAGGGCGGCCGCTGCGGACGACACACGTGTGAGGGAAAGTGGCCGCGCCCCAACGACGCTGTGACCATGGAACACACGCAGGCCGACGCCCACCAGCTGCCCGGGTGAGGCGGGGATCGGGACGCCGTGGCGCTGGCGTCCCGACGTGCGGGGCGTGGCGGCTGTGGCCGTCCAGCGGAAAGGACACGGGTGTGTCGGGCCCAAGCTCCCCAGTGTTACCAGAGTTAGGCAGGCGCTGCCTCGGGTGGGGGGCCTGGGACCACCACCAGGCGGCACCCGCACTGCACACCAGGCGGGCCGACCGGCAGGTGCCTGCTCTTGGTGACCTCCAGCACACCCCTGAGTCTGCGGACACCTGCTCGCAGGGTCCAGGTGCGCCGCAGGGAAGCCGGAGGAACGGATCGGCAGGTCCGCAGCCCCAGCGGCAGGCGCACCGCCGCACGGTGACCGTGGCCTCACAGAACCGGGCAGGCGAGAGTGCGCAGCCTGCCACCGGCCAGCAAGCTGCCACAGACCACGCTGCCTGGCGTGGCCAGACCCACGGCCCTCCTGAGTGCACCGAGGCCGTCACCGAGGCGGACCACACGCTGGTGCCTTTCAAACGCCTCCGTGGTCGTGGGGTAGTGTAAGTGACACTCGGCGTCTTCTCCGACTCCCCGTGGGGCTGAGGCACGCGTATAAACGGGAATATGGGGACAGAAAGCCCAGAACGGTCCCCGCTCCACGCGCCCACTCGGCTCCGACAAGGCAGCCAAGTTATTGCAAAAGGAGGACACTACATCTTCCCACAACGGTTCTGGGTGGGCTGGCTGTTTCTCTGTGGGTGGTGGGGGCGGGGGCACCCGGAACGTCACCCCGCACATAGAAACTAACTCAGGGTGAGTCACAGAGCCGCCGGGTGTGAAACCTGAACTCTAAAACCAGAAGAAAACACGGGAGAGATTCCTTGCCACTCGGACGAGGCAGAGCTCTTTGAGGCAGCATGCAGAAGGTGTGAGTCACAGAAGAAAATGTGGTAAGTTATATTTCATCCCAATTAAATACCTGTGGTCTGGAGTGGCATTCTTTTCTAAAAAATTTCTATTGATTGATTGACTTCAGAGAGAGGGCGAGGGAGAAACATGGATTGGCTGCCCCACCCAGGCACTGATGGGCTGATGCCCGGATGTGTCCTGACCAGGGGTTGGACCCGCAGCCTTGGGAGGACGCTCTAACCAGCTGAGCCGCCCCGCGGGGTGGAAAGGCACTCTGAAGGAAATGAAAGGTAACCGATGTATCTGTCCAAGGGCCTGCAGCCAGAAAGACAGCTCAGTAGAAAAAGACAAAACCCACAATTAAAAATGGGCAGGAGCTTGGAGCAAACAGGTCCGGAAAGCTGTTTGCAAACAGGTCTCGATAAGCGCAGGAAAAGACGCAGGAAAAGACGGCGGGCGCCCTCAGGCAAACGGGAACAGAGACAGAAAACCAAGGGGACCGAGCAAAGGTCCCAGAAGCGCGCTCAGTCAGACGCCAGCTCCAGCAGACCAAGGTCCTGCTGCTGGGCCCCTGTCTCCACATTAAAAAACGTCCCTGTCGGCCCCCCCTCGGCCCCGAGAGGGCGCGTTCCCTGTGGGCCAGAGAGCCGCAGCCGATGGCATAACAATCGGGCTTCCAGGAGACACACGGAACAATTCTCCCCCGGGACAGGAGAAGCGCCGAGAGGAGCCGGCGGAGGACGTGACGGTGCAGAGGCTACGGCGATGGAGCACGTCAAGTCCCACCGCGGGCCTGGCGGGGAGACGCGAGGCAGACACCGCATGACCTCCGACACGAGTGCGCAGAGAATCCTGCCCACCGAAAGCAGAAGACGGGCAACCCGACTGCAGAATGGGCAGGGAAGCTTCCGAAAAGCAACTAACTCGCAAGAAAGCCCCAACCAGCCCGCCAGCTAACCCAGAGGGGCGTGCGGCCCCTCCGCCAGTGGCGGCCCGGCAGCCCTGCCCCGCCCCGCCCCGCCCCGCCCCGCGCTTTGCCAGGGCCCGTTGCGTCTCAGCGCAGCCCGCCTGCGGCCCCGCAGCGCCACACCCGGCTTCGCAGGAAGTCAGGCGGGCGATCGCCGTGGGATGGGCGCACAAATGCCCTCCTAGCACCATTTCAGAGCCCAGAAGGCTCAGCTGTCCGTCACGGCTGGAACGAGAACACAGCCGGGTGCTCGTCCTGTGGCACCGCGCAGGGCGAGGCGCGTGAACGCACGCGTCCCCAGGCAGCGCCGGCGCAGGAGCGGGCGGGGGAGGGGCCCTGGCGGCGAGGGTCTACCTGCCAATCCCGGCGCTTGCTTCACTGGTGTGTACACTTTGGGGAAATGCTACACACTTAGGGTTTGTGCCCTTTTCCAAGGGAAAAAAATCAATCCTACATAAAATTGAAATGAGGAAATCATAAACGCTGTGCCGATAAATCTGAACACTCAGAAAGATTGGATATATTCCTAGGGAAACACCCTGCCAGCCCAGCAGGAAAAACAATCGGAGTGGCTCTGTGCAACCCAACAATCAAACCCTTTATCTGCAACCTTCCGCGCGCCGCGCGGTGCCCAGCCCCGCCCTGAACCGCTGGGATCCCTCTCCAGCCCCAGGACCGCCCCCTGCTGGTGACTCCTGGGCTCGGGCTCAGGGGCTGTGCACGGCTGTCCCCAGGCAGCAGACAGGGCCCCCCAGCCCTGGGCAGTGGAGCCAGCCGGACCCTGATTCGGCCCGAGGAAGGGAGAGGCGGAGACTAGAGCCTGTCCCTGCGGAGTCATCTCCCACCCTGGCGCTGGGTCCCACTCTCCCTGGCCGTGGTTTCCCTTCCCCTTCCGCCCAGACCCTCGCCCCCTCCCCAAAGCGCGTAGGGCACTGTGCGTAGGCAATGAGGCAAGTGAGGCTGGCAGAGGGGCAGCCGCGTGCCCAGGGGGGCCAGGCTGGGCCAGGGCAGCGGAGGGTCTGGCCGGCCTGGGGTGCAGGCAGCCCCCACAGAGGAGTGGGAGGTCTGGAAGCTCCTGGCCACCCAGAAACCCAGCCTCCCCTCCCTTGGCCTCCGCAGTGAGACTCTGAGTCAGACAACAAAACAAGGTCCAGTGGCCGCCCTCCTGGGCGGGTGGGCGGGCAGGCAGGCATGGCCCCACGGGGGCGGCATCGGCACAGGGCGGAGGGGCTCTGGGACCCCGGGCAGGGGGAGGCCGGGCCAGCAAGCGGGGTTTCCAGCCGGGTGCTGGGGAGGCTGCGTTTCCAGGGGCAATGTGGAGGAAGGGCCCCCAGCCAGGCAGGGACCCCAGGCCCCGAGAAGCCCTACCCCCAGCCTGCTCCAGGGAGTCTCGTGGGCGACCGGGGCGGGTGAGGGAGGTGGGGCGTGCCCAGGCTGGGAACCTGCAGCAGGGGGAGCTCGGCTGCCCGTGCAGGCTGGCCCACTGGCCCGGCCGCCCCCTCAGCGGGCCGAGCCCACCGCCGCGGGGAGGAAGAGCAGGCGGGGGGAGACCGTGGCCCTGGGAAGTCGCCTTAGGCTCTGGGTCCCCCGTGCTCCCATGGGAGAGCCCCGGCCTGGCCAGGGGCACACAAACAGGAAGAAGGAAACCGTGCCGACCGGGCAAGGCTGCTGGGCCGGCTCCAACCTGGCCCCCGGGGCGGGGACAAGGAGGCATCCGGGACCCTCAGAGCATCTTGCTGCCAGTGCCCTGTCCTGAGGGGGCCGCCCCTCAGTCCCCAGTGCAGGGGAGGCGTCCCGTCGGCCGGCCTGGCCTGGCCCAGTCCCCATGGCCCATGGCCCTACAGATAGGCTCCGTAGACAGCCCGGCCCCAGCGCTCACCCCAGACAACAAGTAATGACCAGCTCACCAAAGCCCCAGATTTCAGAGGAGGACGGGGGGGGGGGGGGGCGGCGGCACGCTGAGCCAGGTTCCAAAGGCCGTTCCCTCTTCCCCTTGGCTCAGGGCCCAGCCCCAACCCCGGTCCTCTGTGGCCTCACGCAGCAGCTGGCCGGGCCGCAGACCCTGGGGAAGGAGGAGCTGGCCACTAGGGAGAATGGGAGGGGGGCGCTGCTTCAGCCAGAACGTTGCGTTCCCAGGAACGGGAGTCTTCTGGGGGCGAGGGGCCAGAGCCGAGGCATGCGGGGACCAGGGGAAGGGGACACAGGACGACTTGCCCATAGGGCTCCAGACCCAGCTAGGGACCCCGCCAGCATCAGCACCAGCCACGTGGGACTTCTGTTGCGGGGGAGGGGGGCAATTTTGCTTAAACAAAAACCAACTTTGCATCTGAACAGCCACCCCTGGAGTCCAGCACCTGCCTGCAGGTAGACCCAGGTGTGGCTAGCGCCTTGAGGTTGAATGCATTTGCATGTCCCCAGGGCTTGTCCCCAGGGCATGTCACCAGGGCAGCCGTGGGACTGGGGACCGAGAGACTGGCCTGGAGAAAAAATGCCTCAGTGGGGTGGGGGGGGGGTGCCCAGATGGCGGCCTGAGAGGCCCAAAGGGTGTGCAGGGACAAGTGTGGCTGGGCCTGGCACCCAGCACCCAGGGGGCCAGGCAGTGGGAGAGGGGAGCCCTGGGGCAGGCTCACCCTTGGGACACCGCTCTCAGGCTCCCGGCCCAGACCCAGGCCTCACCTCCTCCTGGAACCCAACAGGGAAAGGCTGGGCTGACTCGTCATGAGACGGTCTGACTTCCAGAAGTGGCGGCAGCCGGCAGCCAGCCCAGGGCCCGCCCACCCCTCCGGAGGTTGCTGCTGCGTCTCAGGGTAGCTGGTGGGAGGCCACCAGGCTCCTGCTGAGCCTCCAAGGCTCCCGGGCTCCAGAGGGCAGGCACCCAGCCTGGGCCCCCCAGATCTGGGTCGAGGGTTCCGCACCCACCCGCAGCCCTCCCAGGCCACCCTCTCCGCAGCGCCCCTGCAAAGCCCCCTGCTGCCGCCTGGTGGTCAGCGTGGTTTGGGGCCTCCCCAAGTCTGGCCGAGCTACCTCGGCAGCCCTCACCGCTGCAGCCCCAGCCTGGGCCCCCCAACTCTGCAATTCTCATTTGCCAGTCCCTCCGCCAACTCACAGACCCACCTGGCCACCCTGCCATCGCCCTGGCCACTGCCTGCCATCACCCTGGCCCTGGAGCACGGCGCTCACCCAGCACCCAGCACACAGACCTCAGCACAGAGCAGGTGCACACAGGAAGGAAAGGAGCGGGGCAGATCTCCCGGAAGGAGGCCAGGCTGCCCGGCCTGCAGGTGCGGCCAAATCCCGAGTGCTGAGGGGGGCGGCAGGTGGGCCCAGTGCCCCTCCTGCAGCACCTGGAGAAACTGAGGCACGGGACACACCAGCCTACCAACTCCCAGGGGCCCAGCGGCCAAAAGGAGCAGCTCCACGCTCCTGTCCAGCCAGATGGGACCAGCGTGACCCCTGGGGGGTTGGCTGGCCACTGCAGGCCCCACAACCCACCTGGCACCCGCAGGTGAGTAGGTCTGGGCTGGCTCGAATGGCCCCCACACCCCCAGGGCCTCCAGCATACCACACGAGGGCCATCATCTGAGGAGCCCCCTCCAGGTCACATGGTCCAGCCTTAGGCATACCCGTCCTGGGCTGCTGACCTCGCACATCTGCCCCTCCAACCTCAGCGGGGGGCTGGGGCAGGGCAGAGAGGCAGGGGGATGCCGAGTCCAGCCGTGCCTGCTGGCCCCCGAGGCCTCCACACAGCCCCCACAGGTCTGCGGGGCCCAGGGCTGAGCCAGGGCGGGGGCGGGGGCTGGGGCAGGGGGCAGGGGTGGGCCCAGCAGACGGCCGCAGCCGCTTACCGAGGCCAGCGTCCTCCCAACTTGCCCGGCAGTGATGGTCCCGGGCTGCAGGCTCCCCAGACACCCTCCCGGGCGCCTCCCTTCGCTGCCCCACCCTCGGGCCTCCTTCCAGGCTGGCCCCAGCCCACGGCAGGGAGTGGGCTGCCCTCTCCTAGCCAAGGGATCCAAGCCTCTCCCCCACTGTTTCTGTGAGCCTGGGCCCGCCCCTCCCCTGGAGCCAGCCCCCTCCCCCATCCTGAGCAGCTGACTGGGGGAAGGAAACAGGGCCCAGCACGGGGCACGTCTGAGTCACTGCCACCCACGGGGCCCCGCCCAGTCTGGTCCTGCCCAGCGCGGTCCGGTCCAGTCCGGTCCAGTCCTGCCTTGTGTGCAGACTCATAGGTCAGACAGGACCCCCCAGGGAGGCTGCACACGAGCCCCCTGCCTCAGTCTCCCTGTGGGTGCCCGGTGGGGGACCTCACACAGGCACAGAACCCCGCTTTCCCTGGGACCGCAGGGCGAGAGGGCTGCCCACCAAGGCCCAGCAGGTCTGGACTGAGCCTGTGCACGGGACCTCGGGGGAGTGCCCTTGGCCACCACCTGCCTGCCTGACCCCTGCAGCTCCCTCAGCCCCAGCGCGGCAGCCCCTCCCACTCAAAGCGCGGCATCGGTGGCCCTGAGATCCAGAGTGTTCAACTTGCCATCTGCATGCAAGTAGTGGCCGAGGAACACGCCCCTGAGTCTGAAGACCCCCAGTCCTGGGCTCCCCAGGGCTCGGCCCGCCTGGCCTGCCTCTTCCTGTCACCGCCCCCTGCCATCCTCCAGGACTCAACCCCACCCCAGGCACGCAGGCCCCTCCCAAGTCTGGGAGCGCTGACAGGGCTGGGCAGGCCGGGGCTGGACGGGCAGGATGCCTGCAGTATGCATCTGCAGGATCCCAGGGCTGCCCCGCCCTGCACCCCGCAGCCCCGAGGGTGGGGCTCGGCTGGCGGCTGCACCTGCACCCCACAAGCAGGTTGCGGGCCCGGCCTGCGCAGCCGAGGGGCCCAGCCAGGGCTGGATGGCAGCGAGGGGAGGGCCTGGGCCGCACCTCTGCCTGCCACACCAGGCCAGGGTCAGCGACGGTCGCTGAGGGTGGGGGGGCTGCTGGGCAGCTGGGGTCAGCAGGCACCAAAGGGAGCTGCTGGGACTGGGCCCCCAGCCGGACACAAGAAGCCAGGAGCAGAGGGGGGTGGGTAAGTGGCAGGGAAGGGCCCCTGGCCACTCGGAGGGCTCCTGGCTAAAGCTCCAGCCCAGGGCAGGGGCACCCGTGGGCAGACAGGACCAGAAGTCCTGGAAGAAGGGCCGACAGAGGCCCCTTCTGGCCGCCCCCACCCCTAACAACCTGACGGTCACCACCACCTTTATTCACAGAGAGGGAGGGAAGCCCACCAAGCCTGCCCGCCCGTGACCACCCCCCACTCCCACGGCCCAGACAGCCCCCACCCGGACGGAGCCTTGTTCACAGCCTGGCGCCTCGCAGGACCAGCCCCACCCCCACCGCTGACTCAGCGAGGAGGCGGTTGGCCGGAGCAGTGTTGCCAGGCCTCCTCCTGGGCCCAGGTGTCCCGTGCCCTCTATGCTGCCCCCGTCTCCTGGACCCCAGCACCTCCTTGACCTCGGGCGCTGCTCCCCGGGAACAGTCTTGGCCAGAACCCCACCTCAGAAGCCAGACCACACCTGTGGCCGGGCGCCCGGTGCTCCCTCCGCCCCACGAAGGTCTCTCCTGACTTGGGCACGTCCACTCGCACTTGCTCTGCCCAGCGCGCCCTCCCAGCTCCGGGCCGGGACCCTCCCTGGGCCCCAGTGGCCCGCACCAGCAGCCCTGGCCCGGCGCTGGGTGCCCACGGCTCCCAGGCTGACGGAGGGGCGGGGATGCACAGACTGCCCGGGACACTGGGCAGAAAGGCAGGGTCAGGCTGGAAGCACAGGGCCCAGGGTCAGCACCACTGGGACCCTGTAGGGGCGCCAGCCAGGGGGCGGGGGGCGCCCCTCACACCTGGCCCCAGAGCTGGTTCCAGTCCTACAGGTGCACACCTGGCTCTGAGCAAGGCCCGCCCACCTGCTCAGCTCCCAGGGACCCCACCTGCCTGACCCCGGCTCCACGTGGCCAGGCCTGGGAGGCGGGCCGGTCCCGAGATGCCACTGTCCAGCCTGTGCCCACTGTGTCCACTCCCCGGGCAGCTGCAGCTCAGCGCCACCCAGCCCCCAGGCTCCCAAGTGGAGTCATGGGAGTTCCGCTGTGGGCAGGGGAGGGCAGGCACAGGGCAGCTGATAGTGAATCAGCTGGCAGGAGGGCCGGGCCTGAGCGTGGCATTCTCCGGGGATGTGTCACGAGGAGCCCTCGGGTGCTGGCGAGACCCAGGGGTGAGGCCTGCTGGGAAGGGGGCCGCCCCCGGGGTCCCACCCACAGCCAGGTGCCTGCCGGGGGCTGCCGTCCTTCCCCCACCCTCGAAGGCGGGGCCCAGGGGCCGTGTGGGGGTGGGGCAGAGCACCCAGAGCCCCGTCTGGGCCCGACCTCGCCATTAGACAGCAGACCCTGGGCCTGAGCAGCCTGTCTGCCCATGGTGCCCATGCTGCCCATGCTGCCCAGGCTGCCCAGGCTGCCCATGGTGCCCAGGCTGCCCAGGCTGCCCAGGCTGCCCAGGCGAGAGCCTCACCAGGGTCCCGTCCCCAGCCCACTCCTTTCTGAGCTCGGCTGCGGGGCGGACACCAACCTCTGGCACCGTGTCCAAGCAGGAATACGGCTGGCAGAGCCTCCCCAGGACTCAGCAGCTCTGCCGTCACCCCTGGGTGATGGGCCTGCCCAAGGCTGCTCCTCACAGACTCTCGGGGTCAGCAGGGTCTCCTGTGGCTCCCCCCAGGGCAGTGGAGAGGCCGGCACTGGGGAGGTGCCAGCTCCCACCCCACCCCACCCCACCTTCCTGCTCCTGGGCCCAGGTCCATTTTTCCACTTTCAAAATGCTTCTGACGATTAAATATGCATCCCAGCAAAGCAGGCCTTTGGCTCTCAGCCTCTGTGGCTTCCAAAAAAAAAAAAAAAAAGAAAGAAAGAAAAACAAAGGGAAGCCTGGAGGGGTGGGCAGGGCCGAGCAGAGATGCCCCAAAGGCTCTGACCTGACCCTTGGCCAAAATTCCCATTGGCCTTGCAGTGGGGAGGGGGTTCACGGGGTGGAGGGGCCACTCTCACCACGTCCACACCCAGCCCCTCCGGGCTCACCCCAGCTCCCTGCCCTCAGCCCTCAACTCTCTGTCTTCTCACCCAGCCTCAGCCTTTCCCACAGGACCCGCCCTGACACCCTTTGGAGCTTTCTCATGCCCCTAAAACAACCCTCCCTCCTGACAGCCTGTACCCTCCGCTCTCCACCCCCACCCCACCCCCACCCCACCTGGTTAGGCCACTTGCTGCCGCCCCGCGGACACCCTCCCCAGGCCTCTTGTAAGTGCAGCCATCCCCATCAGACAACCCTTCCTCCAGGGAGCCCTCCCTGACTCCTCCACACACCCGAGACTGCACTGGCCACCAAAGTTGATTGAAGCTGACTGACCACGGTGAACCCCTGCTCCCTGGGGCTTGACCTCTCAAGTCCCAGGCCCCTTGGGATTCAGACAGATGGCTGGAAGGGTAGGGGCCCCCCACATTAGCTCTGAGCTCAGGGTCGGCCTTCTCCTGGGCAGAGGGCCAAGCCGGGGAGATCTGGGGTTTTCACCCCTGAAGTGAAGGCAGGGCCCCCAGAGGGCCAGTGCCTCACCCCACCTGCCTGGGGGCCTCCTCCCTGGCACTTCCCCACCCCCGGGCTGAACCTGAAACACGGAGCTGGGAGGAGAGAGAGGGTCAGAGCCTGAGGAAGGGCTGGGGTGGGCCGCCACCAGGAGCCTTCCTGGAAGAGGCAGCTGCTGGCGGGGCGCAGGACCAAAGAGCTCGGGCCGAGGGAGACAAGGCTGCCAGGGCGCTCTTGCCGCAGGCCCACCCACAGCGGTCCCGGGTGCAGTGGGCACACGCTGCCTCTGTGCCTGGGGTGGGGGCTAGGGGCCTTGAGGCACTGGGCCCACCTATGCACTCCTGGGCCCCACCCCAGCACATGGGGCAGGAGCCCGGCTGCCCAGCACCAGTGTCCCCACCAGGGAAACACCTGGGGGTGCTGTCGGGAGCACAGGTGCCCTCTCCAGCAGTGGCTTTGAGAACCAACCTCATCAAGGTGTGGGAAGGGCTGGTACCAGGGCCAGGATGACCTCTGCTGCCTCCCGCTCCGCGCCCGCCCCAGCCAGGGACGCGGCAGGACTCTGCCTCACTGCTCCTGCGCACAGCGGCCCTGTCTACGGAGTGGGGACACAGCCCTGCGCTGGCGCGGCCGCACGGAGCCGGAGCCCGGCTGCACAGCTCTGCCTCCCTGCCCCAGCTCCGCGGTGGGCAGCGGTGGGCACTCCTGTTCACAGATGTGCGCTCCCGCCCACGTCCGCGCGCAGCCCAGCCCGGGCGCAGGGCTGTGCGGAGGCCGCCTGCCGGATTCAGAGGGCGGGGCATGGCAGCGCCCTCGGGAGGGGCCGCGGCACTCCCATAGCCACCCAGACCCGCTCTTGCGCGGCCGCACCACACATGGAGCCTCCCTGGCCCTGGTGTGCGTTTCTCAGCGTGGCCAGTGGTCTCAGGCCAAGCCAGGGGCTCTCAAGTGTAAGGCAGGGGCCAGGCCGGAGGTCAGGGGGCTCCCTGTCAGCCCAGCTGTACAGGCCCCGGTGTGCCTCTGGAAGCGACCAGTGGTCCCTGGGATAGGAAGGGCTGTGACAGCTGGGGCCCATCGCGGGGTGAAGTGGCTGGTTCCCGGCATGGGGGTAGTGCGCCCAGGTGGAGCTCCCTTCCTACACTGGAGTAGGGGATGGTCACCGGGGGGCACAGTGTGGGGTGGGGGAGGGGTGTGGAGCTGGCCTGGGCAGTGAGGCTGGGTGGATCCCTGCGCGGGCATGTTCCCTTCACGGCCACCAGGGGGCAGTCTCTGCACGCAGGCCAGACAGGCCCGCGCTGCCTCCCCAGGGCCTTGGGCAAGGGTGCAGACAGCCTCACCCTTGGGGTCTGGGAGGATGTGCATGGCTGGCTCAGCACAGCAGGCTTGGACTGGGTGGAAAGACAAGGGCACGTGGCCCTTCCGGGCCTGCCAGGAAGGAATTTTGGCTGGAGAGGCCGGGACTCTATCCCCAGGGCCCTTACTGGAAATGTGCGTTCCACCTCCTGTGAAGGGGTCAGGAATCTGTGTGCTGGACAGCACCCCTGCTCTGAGGCAGCAGGTGTCCCACTGCCACCCCATGGGAGTCACTGACCTCGGCCCCTAAGGGCAGATGGGCTTGTAGGCTGGACACAAGGAGGCCAGGGAACCGCCAAAGCCAAGCAGAGAACAAGGGCCTCACTCGTGGACAGGGACCCAGCACAGACTTCGGAGACAGAGGGCGAGGCCAGATGGTGGGTGAGATGGACCTTAGGGCCTGCAGCCTGGGGGACTCTCAGGCCCCCTCCCCTCTCCCTGCCATGTGGTGGATCCCTCAGTGTGGGCCAGGGCTAGCCACCGTCAGAGGAGGGAGCTGGGGGCCACCTGCCGACTGTGGCCATCATTCCCCCGTCGACTGTCCAGGGAAATCCAAGGCACCTTGGCTCCCAACGGGGTGTGGGAGGCCTGCACAGGAGGCCCCCTGGGCCTCAGTGCCCCCAGACAAACTGGGAACAGGAGGGGCGTGTCCAGGCCGAGGACCCCGCCCCTGTGCATCAGCAGCATCATTGTCATCATCGATCTGTTGTCCCCAAGGAGTGGGGTCCAGCCTGTGCCAATGCGGCTTGGCCCCAGCTCCCCAGCCGGCAGCTGGCCAGGTGTCCTGGGTGTGGCCAAGCTGCTGCATCACTGACCTGTATTACTGACCTGTGTCCCAGACCCCGTAGCGGAAGGACTGCACCTGCCCCACCCTGCCCTCGAAGATGCTGAGATACCCAGGCCCTGGAACCAGATGACAGAGCACCTGGTTCTCACCCTACGGCCAGAGGCACAGAGGGAGGCATACTGCCCCACGGACAACACCCGCCTTCCCTCGCCCAGCGCTGCGGCCTGAGCTCTGACCCCTCCCAGATCCCTCACCAAGCCCCAGACCTCAGGTCCCTTCCCGCCACAGCCACTACCTACTCAGTGTCCCAGACGCACTGTAGCCACACGGTGGGCCCAGACCAGCCCGGCCTGGCCACCCCAGACCAAGACCAGCAGCTCTAACTCCGCTCATCCCCAGAACGTGTCAGACAGCAGGCCTGGGGGCCCACGGCCCTCACACCCCACTCACACGTGCAGCCCTCCCCAGGCGGCCACCTCCATGGACAAGACAACTTCCCAGAGGGTTGCAGCAGGGGAACAGTGACAGAGAGGGAGGGACAGACGTGGACAGTGAGTGACAGGGAAAGAGGCAGGGAGCGACAGAGTGAGTAGCAGATATGAATCAGCGACCTGGAGAGACGAAATGAGGGATGGGAGGCCTAGGGACAAGGGCAGGTGAAAGGCGATTCGAGCAGGAGGAGGGAGGCAGAGACCCGAATAGCCCCGGAGGCACACAGACGCGCGCGACACTGCGGGCCGGTCCGCGCGAGGTACCCCCACCCCGGCCGGCATCGCAGCCCGGCGCGCTCCCCTGCACCAAGCCCACCCGCCCCAGGGGAGCGGGCTGCAGGCGGGGAGGACGCGCACCACTGCCGGGGGCTCCGGGCCAGGTGGGCAGCACCATGTGGAAGCAGTCGCACATTGTGGCGGCCGAGCGGTGCGGGCCGGCGGCGGCCCGTCGCTTCCAGTCGCTGGTCCCGCTCCGGCGCGCGGGCAGCCCGGCGCCACGCTGGTCCTCTGCTGCCCTGCGCTGCCGCTGAGGTCCAGCCTCGGACTGCGGACGGAGCCCGCGCCCAGCTACCAAGCCACCGCCCGGGCCCCGCCCAGGCCCGCCCAGGCCCGCCCAGCCCGCGCCCCGCCACTGCGGAGCGAGCGCGGGCGGCACCGCCAGCCTCATTCAGCCTATTGGCTGTCCCGCCCCAGGCCCCGCCCCCGATCGGCAGACCTAGCCCAAGACCCGCCTCCACCAGAGCGTCTTGCCAGGCCAGGCCCTGGCCGCGCTCTCCGGACACGCCCCCTAGGTTTGACCACCCCGCTTCGCAAGTCCCAGCTGCAGTCGCACCCCGCCCCGCCCCCTCTGCGGGCCAGCCCCGCCCCTCGTTGGCCCCGCCCAGCGCCACCCGCCCGCCCCGGCCCGGGCCCGGAGGGCAGACTTTGGATCCCTGCCAGGGAGGGGTCTCCAGGCTCTGCGCTGAGGCTTGAGGATGCGACCCGCGCCCGAGGTCTCACCTCCTAATCCGGAGACGGACACTGTTGTCACAAGCTGAGTGAGGGCGGCCAGCGGTTCAGTGGGGAAGGAGGCTGTGACTTGTGGTCTGACCTCTGACCCCTGCCCTGGGGGCTCCGGTCTGGAGGTGGGCAATCCCGGGTTGCACGGCACAGCCCTGGGGCGAGGGGCAGGTCCTGGAAGGCTGGGGCAGACTCTCCAGGGCAGGCAGTCCAGGCTACCGCCTCAGGAGACAGGAACAGCGCTCGGGACAGAGGCAACGGAGGAGTGTGTGTGCAGAGGACGGGGATGAGAGACCCGAGGCCAGCTCCCCCGCTGAAAACCCCGTGGGGTTCGGGGCAGTGGGGGCTGAGGGAGGACCACCCTGGTGCCTGGGGCAACTGCTAAAGGCAGGAAACCTTCGAGCGCGTGGGGGCTGGACCAGGGTGGCACTGGAGGAGGGGTGTCTCGGAAGCTGGCAGAGGGGCTTGGGGAGAGCTGGGGCAGGACAGCCTGGGGGAGTGGGTGGGCAGGGGCAGGCCCGGGAGAGCTCTGCTTCCAGGGGAGCAGGGGGTAAGCGGAGGCTCTGCCTGGTGTAAGGGCACCTTGTAGCTGCCAGTCCTGCTGGCGGGGGGGGAGCCTGGGCCAGGACGGACCCAGGGGAGCACAGCCACCGGCCAGGAGGGCCACTCCTTGGGGCTGCCAGGGAATGGTGCGGGGACGGACGGATGGATGGGCACACACTTCGCAAGCTTGACACACTCAGAGACACACACAGACACACACTCGCCCCAACACGCAAACGCAGATCTACTTGGACATGTCCCCTCGCACCCTGCGACAGGCACACACCTGCTGGGACATGCGCGTGCGTGCACACAGGTGCACACCACCTGGGGCGCCCCGGGATGCCCTGGGCCGGCGGGGCCCAGGCCGGCCTGCGGCTGGATGACTCATGCTCCATGGTTCCCGTTAGCCGGCTGCAGCCAGGCAGCCTTCCAGCAGCCGGTCAGACAGACGCACACGTCACTGCCAGGAACGGGCCCTGGCCACCTCCCGTGTCTCAGGCCCGAGCATGATGAAGCGCGGTCCTGTCCTTCAGGTGGGGACACGGGCACGGGTCTCGCCCTGCCTGCCCTGCGTCTTCTCCCGAGCAGGCAGCAAGCCCTGGGGCCGGAGGCCCTGCTCTCAGCTCCCTCCCAGGAGGCCTGCCCCCGGGGGCCTGCCATGCTCTGCCCATCTGGGGGTCAAGTCCAGCCTCTGCCCGGGCTCGTCACTGGTTTTGGCCTGCACCTCTGGCCGTGGGGCCTGGGGACACGGGCAGTCTCAGGAGACCTTAGGGTTCAGCCCTGTGTCCCCTGCCCCATTTGGCCTGTGACCTTGGAAAAGTTGTGGGGACCCTAGACCCCATCCAAATGAAGTGGCCTCACTCCGAGTGACAAAGTGACATCTCCTAACTGTTGAGCATGATGCACAGGGGCCTGTGATAGCTGCACCCCAGTCTGTGGGGAGGGGGTGCAGCCCTGGCTGGGGAGGCTGAGGGCTGCCCCGCCTAAGCGCAGGCAGGGAGGAGGGCCTCACATGGCCACTGAGGGGGTGCTGAGCCTCACGCTGCCGGCCCCCATGCCACGGTGGTCCCTGGGACCCCTGGCCACCCAGGGCCTGTGGGAGGCTGGGGCAGGGACCCTCCCTGGGGCCACTTCTTCGCCCGGCGTTGGCAAGGGCTGGGCAGACTCACGCCACCCTGCTGCAGCTGTGTTCACTCTGCAGCTGAGGAGTTGACTCAGCACTGGCTCGAGCTCCATATTCAGCATGGGGATGGGCAGGGACCCCCCACCCAGGAGCTGTCCCTTCCCCTCTCCTGCCGGCTCTGGGGCAGGGACTTGCATAGCTGCTGTGCTCACCCCCAATGCCCCACGTACCCCCCGGAGCCCCATGGGCCTGTTTTACCTCTGGAGGGCTCCGAGCCCATGGCACTGTGCCCCACTGCATGTGCAGGGAGACTGCCCACGAGTCAGCTCTTGCCCCCCGGCCAGCCACACAGTGACCTGCCTCCTCCTGCTGGGCCCCTCCTCCTCCCCCACTCCCACCTGCAGGGGCTGGGAGCCCTGGCCTGGCCCAGGGTCACAGGCCCTGCAGGAGAAAGCGGCCCGGGGCGGACCTGAAGCCCATCTGTGCCCCCTACCTGTCCTGACCCCGAGCCGAGGCCTGGCCTCATGCCTGCCACAGAGCCCTGTGCTGCCAGGAGCTGCTGTCACCATGCCCAGCTCCAGCCCCGTCCTGATGTCCCCCTCTGGGGACAGATGCCCTACTTCGGAAGACTACAGCATCTGGGCATGGCTCAGGAATTGCTGTCCCCCCAGGGCACAGAGACAAGGGCCCAATTCACAGCCAGCCCCGCACACACAGGGCCCCACACCACCCGTGGGTACCACTCATGGGGTGGGGGCCGCAGTGGCTCAGCAGTGCTCTCTCCACCCGACAGAGGCTGATCACGTCCCCGGGACCACCATGCTAGAGACTGGGGACCACATGCAGTCCCGGCCCTTGCCCACTGGCCCAAGCCCCAGGCTCGCTTGCAGCCTCCCCAGGCTGGGATGCAGGAGCCAGGGTGAGGAGCAGGGGCTGCCAGCTGTGTTTCTGCAGCCCTGGCTCCTGGGCAGGGCCCCTACCCAGCCCCCACCGCCTGGACAGGGCTCACCACCTCTCCAGGCAGCACTGATGCCCAGAGCATCAATGATTGATGTTTCTTTGCAGCAGCCACAGCAGCATAAGCAAAAATAGCTCCCGCCATTGTCCCTGCCTTAGCCCAGCCCAGCCCAGCCAGAGGAGCACAGTGGGGTGGGTGGGGCACCTGGACCCCCTCCGCTGCCATGTGCCCTCCCACCTAGCCCTTCGCATGTAAGGATGGGGGAGCACTCCGGGACTGCTGGCCCCTGGCCTCTGCCTCACCCCCCCCAAGCTGCACGCCCACTCCTCACCTGGGGAAAGGCACCACCCCCACCTACCCACAAGACGAGCGTCTGAGGACCCTAGGGGAGCAGATACCCAGTGCTTCTTGGGGCAGGGACCCCTCCCCTCCACGTACCAGGGATGCTGGGAGGCTCCAGGATGCTGTGGGGCCCCGCCCTCCTGAGACTGGGCTGCAGAAGGCTCGACTCCGCAGCTGCCCCCGCCCCATTCAGCAGGGCTGGGGCTCAGGTGGAGCGCGGCAGCCCTCCCAAGAAGGGCCTGGGAGGGCTCCTCGGCCTTTCTCCTGGCCACACTGCACCCACCCCCTCCATGGCCCTCTGGGGGCTTGTGGCTTGTGTCCCTGTACCCCAGCTTTAATGGGGACCTGCCCTCCTGCCCAATCTCCCCCAGCTGATGAGGGCAGCCTGTGCTGCCCACCCAGATGGAGGCCTGGCCTTCGGCTCGCACCCCATGTTGTGCCCAGTCTGCCTGTCTGGATGCTGACCTGAGGGACAAGGGGCCACCTATCAGCTACCTGGGCTGCAGTCAGCACTGGGCACCCAACGTCAGGGTCACCTCTGCTGCCTCCTCTCAGCACCTCCTCAGCGGGGTCGTGGGTGTGCGAGTGTCTTGCGGTCACTGTGACAAGTAGCCACAGGTGCAGTGGCTCGACCCTACACACTTTCGCGCTCTTACAGTTCCAGGCGGGGGCGGGGGCGGGGGCGGGGGCGGGGGCGGGGGCGGGGGCGGGGGCTCCGTTCCCTCTGGGGTTCCGGGGGAGGTCCGAGTCCTCGCCTTTGCTAGCTCTTCGAGGCCATGGGCATTCCCCAGCTCCCGGCCCACAGCACTCCACCCTCTCTCACACACTGACCCTCTGCCTGTGTGTTTTTAATTAAATTTATTGGGGTGACACTGGTTAATAAAATCATACAGGCTTATGTGTAATCGTTCAGGTGTATAGTTCTGTAACACATCCTCTGTACACTGTGTCGTGTGTTCACCACCCCAAGTCAAGTCTCCTTCCACCACCACTTATCCACCCTTTACCCTTGTCTACCTGTCCCCCACCCCCCCCACCCCCCTCCCTCTTGTAAGGACCCTTACGATTCCACTGGGCTCCAAAGCATAACCAGGGCCCATCTCCCCACCTCAGGAGCCCTAACTCAATCCCGTCTGTGAAGTCCTCTTCGCCCTGCAAGGTTCCATGTTCATAGGTTCTGGGGGTCAGGAGGGGGACTCGCCCGGGATGCCAGGGAATGCTGTGTGTCTGGTGACGTCACCCTGCATACCGAGGGTCACAGTGCTCACTCTCCAGGGGCCCAGACAGGGCGTAGGGGACTTCACAGGAGCTGGCTCCAGCCCCAGCAGCACTTCCCACCCAGGCCTTTGGGCCTGGGCCTCCACTTCCCTGCCTGCAGGTGAGGACAACGCTTCTACCCCTTCCAGCTCCCTGGACCGTGAGGACAGCAAGAACAGTGGACGACGGGTCCTGGCAGTAGGTAGGCAGCAGGACCACCCGGGGCCGATCACCCTGTCCCCGGGTGGCATCAGGCAGGAGATCCGCGTCTGGCCACCCTCTGGCAGGGTCGGGCCGCTGTCTGCCCGGCGCTGGGCGGGCTGCCCGCATCGCTGCACACTGCAGTGCTGGCGGCTGTGCCTGCGCGAAGCAGGGGCGGGGTTCAGAGAATGATCTCATCTGGCCGTTTTTTAAGTTAATATTTTCAGTAGCTTGGCTGAGGAGGACCAGGGAGAGAGTGGGTGATTCACGCAGACAGGACTGGGCCCAGGAAGAGCCCAGGGAAGTCCGGCGGGGGGTGGGGAGAGCAACGTGGGTGCGCAGGTAGACTCGGGGCCAGGGCCGCACGGCCGCGCGGGAGGCTGGAGCCCGCTCCCCAAGGTTGATTTCGGGGGACGGTGTGGGGGGTGATGGGTGAGAAGCCTGGATTGCCTGGGAGGGGGCGGGCTGGAGGGCGAGGCTGGCCCGCTGGTGCCCCTTGCCCGGGGGGTGCTGCAGGAGTGGGGGGCCCTGCAGGCAGCAGGAGGTGCTGGTGACCTGGTGGAATCCGGGCGCTACAGCGGGCCCGAGGCGGGGCGGCGCCTCTTCTCCGCCCTTAGGCAGCCATCACTCACCGCCTTCCCGTTGGGAAGGACTAGGTGGGGGTGTCCCCATCACACAGCTACACCGACAGCTCCGCGGGCCGCGCGGGCCGCGGGTCCAGAGCTCGCACAGCGGAGTAAGAGCCTCGCTCCGCGCAGCGTCTGGGCCGCACTGCGCAGGCGCGGGGAGAGGAGCCGGGTGCTGCTACGCCCTACGCAGCGCCGGGGCGTGACGTCACGTGGTGACGCGAGAAGTGCGGCTGGTGCGCGTCGTTGCCGGGCAACCCGTCGGAGCCCGGCTCCAGGAGTGAGAGCTGCTGGCGGCGCTCGCGAGCGGAGGGGAGATGCGGCTGAGCTGGGTGCCGGTCGGAGCCCGCCCCTCGGGAGCCGCACACCGGGCGCACCGGGGCCTCAGTCGCCGACCCCGACCTCCGGCTGCCTTCAGGCCGGCCCAGCCAAAAACTCACCTGCGCCCCGACCCCGCTCTCGAGGACTCTGGGCGCCGCCCTCTCCGGGCACCGGATCGGACCGCGCCTCGCCGACCCCTGCCAACCCGGCCCGCCGGCCCCCGCAGCACCTAGTTGTCCCTGGGACACGACCCTGTGCTGGGCAGTCGCCGGAGAAGGCCGGGCAGCGGCTCCGGCCCCCTCCCCGGGTGCCAGGCCGTGGACGTTGTGTATGTCCGTTCCGCAGCGACGCTGGGCCCACGCCGGGCCACCCGCAGTCCCGAGGAAGCCACCAGCAGCTCCGGGGCGGTGGGCGCGCAGGCGGCCCCCGAGGCCCAGTCCAGGCCTGGGCCGTCCCAGCAGAGCTGTGCTCCCAGTGTCCTCCCAGGCAACACCAACAGGCAAGGCTAGAGGGAGCGGGGGCGGGAGCCTGGCCAGACGGCCCCTCCAAGAGGGTCTCAGGGTGACCTCACAGGGGAAACAGGCGAGGCCTCCCTCCACCAGGCCTCGGAAGATGGCGGTGCAGGCGACGCCCCTGGGGGGCAGAGTGGCGCTCCTGGGCGGTGGGTGAGAACCCGCTGCCACCTCCCCGGTCGCCTGGGGAGGCCTGGATCTCCGGGTTCGGTAGGGTGTCCCCACCTTCACCACCTGTGGCCTGCACCCACGGGGACACTGCGGTGCTTGGGGCAGTCTGAAGGCTTTCGAGGGTCTTCAGCCAGGTCTGAGCAGTTCTCTGAGCAGTTCCCTGCGCCCTTGGAGCTCCCAGGGCGGCCCACAGCACCTGAGCAGCTGAGAGCGGCTTCTGCCCAGGAGCATCGTGGCTCCCGCCAGCCTCAGCAGGGTGGCCCTGGGAGTCTGGACCCCCGGCACCTCCCCTTCCGAGGTCTTTCTAAAGTGCGCAGGAAGCATTTTGTGCGCGGGAAGGCCGCAGACCCAGGCTGTGGAGGGCTGGCCAGGGATGGGGCCTGCCTCTCTCTGGCCTCTGTCCCCCCATCCTCTGTGGCCAGGGAAGAAGTTCGCCCTCCTCCTGGCTCTGGCCATACGTGCCAGGCTGTGCTCCCCTGGCCTCAGCTCAGGGCAAAGCCTCAGCCGGGGCCCCACTTCAGTCTGTGTGTGGGGATGGCTGGCTGGAGCTGGCCCCCAGGGCCCAGGCCTGGCCCCTGCCCCTGGCTCTGCCGCCCCCACGAGCCCGCCCCCCGCCACCGTATCTGCCTGTTCCGGGACTGCCTCAGCCCCTTCCCTGCCATCTCTTCCCAAACGGGCACCCCCAGTGCCGCAAGAACAAAGAGGAAAAGGAGCAAGGGAGCAGAGAGAGGGTTTGGCTGGCTGTAGGGACAGACGGTGTGGGCTCTAAACCAGCCGGTGTTTCCCAGGGCCTCTGCCGGCGCCCATTCTCCACATGGCCGTCAGCTCTGCGCTCCCGAGGCAGGTTTCAGAAACAGGACTCGCCTTCCAGCTCCACCAATGCATCCAGCAATTTGAGCGTAACGCAAACTCTGCAAGAATGACCAGGGAGGAGGGCAGGGGGGGCGCCGCGCTGCCCCGCATGGAGGTGAGTGGGAACACGCCGGCCTCTCAGTTTCCCTCCCCCACTGCCGCCGACCCCGACTCCCATCGTGGCTGGTCCTTGTGTGGGTGGATGTCACAGCCAGTTCCCACCTGGGAGACGGCGTAACTCCACCTGTCGGGTTTTCAGGACGAGTGTGCCCTGTGGCGGCGGTGTCTTTACTCCCATGTCTGCCTAAATTAAGTGTTCGGAGTACGGTGACATTCCACGTGTACTTCTCCCGGGCTAGGTTTGTTTGTCTGTTCTCTTTCCGCCCACTCTCAGCTTGGGAATACGGTCAGGCTTGCTTTTCGAGAAGCACCAGTCCAGCAGGCGGCCGAAGACGTCCCTGCCTCAGCCCAGTCCCTAGAGGTGAGCGGTGGGGCCGAGCCGGGCCTGGGGTCTGCGTGCACCCGGCGGTGGGGAGCTGGGGCTGGGCCGGGTGTTGCTCGGCGACTCCCCGTTTACACTCTGGGCTGACAGAACAGACACATGAGGCTCTTTGTTTCTACCTTTAGAGAGAGCATTGTGTCTCTTGAGTCCCCCGCAGAGACCAGGTGGGGCGGGGCGATGCGTTGGCCGAGGCCCCCCCTCTGGAGCCACATCCAGTCCACTCAGCGTCCCTTCAAGCTCCCCTGGAGTGAAGTGGGCGGGGGCGCCAGCTCCTCGGGTCTCAGTGCTGGGAGTGCGGGGGAGACGGGTGGGCCTGGGCCGTGGTCCTGGCACAGGGAAAACAGCCCCGTGCCCTGGAGGGACGTTCTCAGCCCACAGAGCCGCCCGCCTGTGTCTCCTGGGGCAGGCACACGGGGCTGTCCTCTGAGGCAGCCTTGCACTGAGCACGGGGAGCGGACTGCGTGGCCCGTGGGAGGGCAGGTCTGGGTCTCTCCACGCTTTGCTGAGCAGGCTGAGGCTTGGTCAGGGAGCTCTGCAGACAAGCTCTTCTGGGCCAGCACCCAGCCTAGGGCACCCCTGGGGACTGAGGCCTGGAGCCCAGGGGATGGGAGCATTGCCGTGGTGGCCCATGAGCCCTCTGGATGAGCTGCACCCCCTGTGTGGCCCAAGCCAGCGGGCAGGCAGAGGGGCCTCTGGCGGCAGGGTGACTAGGCAGGGCTGGGCCGTGCGGGGAGGCAGAAGGTCCACGTTACTTCAGGTGCTAAAGCCGGGAGACAGGGACACAGTCCAGGCGCTTGGTGCTCTGTCCCCGTGCCTCCCCGTCCCTCTCAGGGTGGCCTGGTGACAGTGGGTGGCACGTGGCCATCCCTCCTCTGTCCCCTCCGCCGAGTGCGCGTCCCAAAACCACGTCAGGCTGGGTCCAGGGACGTGGGGCTTCTGCCCCTCGGAGGGGTCGTCCGGCTATGAAAAGGAGTCCTTTGGGGCCGGGGTCGTGCTCGAGGAGGGAGCAGGGCTGGGGAGGAGGCAGACGTGCTTGGGTCCTGGGGGGCAGCGGCTGTCGTCGGGCAAGTGGTCATGCAGTGGCAGAGCCAGGCCCCTGGGGCTGCTGGCAGGACCCCGAAGGGTCAGGTGCCCTTTTCTGCTCGTGCTCTGAAGGCTCTCGAGGTTGCCTTTTAACGCGTGCCTCCTTTGCAGTCCCGAACCTAGAGCGCTCTGGAGAGCCCCTCAGAGCGCAGACAGCATGCCCACTCCCCGATGCCTCTGGAGCGGGCCCCGCTGCCAGGAGAAACCCCCCAGTTCTTGGAGTGTATGCTGCCCGAGGGTGGAGTGATCTCGGTGCAGACGGGCTCCAGGGGGTATGGGTGGGATCCACAGAGGTGGGGCCAGCCACCTTCGGCCGCGGCCCACCTCAGGGAGCCACCGTCTGGGAGACGGCGGGCTGGTCTGCCGGGGGCACACCTACCCCGGGGCCACCGAGACACAGCCTTTCCCCTGCGGCGAGGCCGCTGCTCTCAGAGGGGTGGGTGATGAGGCCGGGTGGCTGTGGGCGCCTACCCTGTGCAGCCCTGGGCGCTAGTGAAGGACGGAGGTGTCCGGCTCAAGCAATGCCCGATTGGCAAGGAGCGGAGCTGTGGGGAGACCTGGCTGACAGTGTCTGGCTCACACAGACTGTGCTGAGTCCAGCAATCGAGGAGCAAAGGCCTTTTTCCCATTCAAGCGTTAAAAATACCCCTGTGCACCGAAACCCCAGAAGGGGCAAAGCAGCGCGTGAGGACAGGGTAGCTGTGTGGGCCGAGGGGCCACACTGGGCCGGAAGGAGCTGGAGAGGCCCCGTGAGGGGTGCCTGGCTGTGCCTTGGCACCAGGAACACAGGACGGGAGGGAGGGAGGGGGCACAGCTCTGACCTGGGGGTGGTCAAAGGGTTCAGGGCCCCGCAGCGCTGCAGGGACCGGGCCACGCGAGCTCATGAGCCTATGGCTGCCGAGCACTTTCAGAGCCAGGAGCAGGCTGCCCTCCTCCTGCCGGTGCAGGAGGGCTGGGGAAGACGGCAGGCCCAGGGGCGTGTTCTGGAAGATTCCAAGCTCAGAGAGTCTGAAGAGGTCCAGGGGCAAGGTTTCCATCTGCCCCCGTGCAGAGCCCTGAGCCAGACCCAGGTGAGCCGCTGGGAGGGCGGCGGGGCCTGCTGGCGGCCCGGGTCTCCACGTTTGGGTTGCCTACTTTTCCCCCGTTGAAACGCAGTCCCACTGTCGAGGGCCAAGGGCCGAGGGCCTCTGGGGACAGATGTGTCCTGCCTTCCCCCACACGCAGGTTCAACCTGGGGTACCAGCGCTTGACGCGTCTCCACGGCACCGCCCTCGTCCCTCCTGGGGGACCCCCATTCAGCCCAGCGTCAGAATCTGAATGCTGCCCCACCCAGAGCTGCCCCTGCAATCGGCCCTTTCAGTGAACTGTACCGTCACCCACCAGCCCCCTCGCTCCCCGTCCAGGCAGAGCCCAGTCTGAGGCCTAGCCGGTCAGCTCCAGGAGGGGGCTTCTGACCCGGGAGGGGCCTGCACACTGAGTGTCCACTGGTTGCCTGACTCAGACGCGCAGGTCGCAGAAGCGGTCTTTCTCCCCAACCACGTCAGGCCCCGTCGGCCACAAAATCGTGGCTTAAAATAGTCCAGAGCCGGAGAACAAAGAAACCTAAGGAACTGAGTTACGCAAGGGAAGAGGCCCTGGACCACTCACCCCACGGGGCAGTAGGAGAGCCCGGGGTGGCTGTGTGTGAAGACATGTGCAGACCAGAGTCTTGAGGGCCGTCCTCCAGCTCTGCGTAGAAGGCCGGGGGCAGCAGGGGCAGCTGGAGGGAGCGCCCCAGGTGTACGGACCCCCAGGGAGAAGGCCACGGGAGCACGCTGCTCTGGACCCTGTGGCCGGGGCGCGTGCCCGCCTGGCCCCAGCCTGGAGCAGCAAATGCGTGTCCCTGCTGGGCCTCCACCTCCCTGTGAGGGGAGGGGACACGGCTGCAGGGGATACATTTGGGTTTTTTTTCCCCAGAAGAATTCAAAACTACAAACAAAATCACTCAAGGAGAAGGGTGGGTTAGAAGAGAAAGAATTACCAAGTCGACACCAGTGAATTTCAGACTCCAGTGGAAAATGCTCGAGCTGCTTCCTGAGGTGTCTCCCCACTGGTTCCCGTTGGTCTGGAAGGCGCATGTCCACCAACCCCCCCAACCCCCCCCCCCGCCACAGTCACTTGTCTCTCCCGCCACCCAGATCATGCAGCGAGTGCATCACAGACTTTCAGAGTGGGCAGCCGCCCCCCAGGCTGTGAGCCCCCGGAATTTCCTTTCCTGGCTGTGGGCTTCACCCACCCAAGCCCCACGTCCCCTCCCTCCCCACTGCCAGCCTGGGGGGCAGGCAGACCCCAAGTCCTTCCCAGCCGAGAACCGGCAGCCGCTTAGTCGTGCTGGGAAGCGAGCAGAAGGGTGATGTGCTGGGCCCAGGGCTCCAGGGCCCGCGCTGTGCATGGCTCAGCCCCCACACTCGACCACGGAGCAGGGCGGGGCAAACAGGGGCCCTGCCCAGGAGCCCACGGCCCTGTACCCGCAGGAGCCCCCAGGGCCCGAGTCTTGTCCTACCCAGTTCCGTCCCATCTCGGCAGCTGGCCACCGGCCCCTCCCCCCCTCCCTGGAGAACCGTCCCCACTGGCAGGGCCCCGAACTGAGCTGGGCAGCTGAGAACAGACCAGAGGAGCGAAGGGAGGGAGCGGTTCCCGCCAGGGCAGGATGGCACGCTGGAGCTCAGTGGTGCCAGCCGAGTGGGGACCCCAGGGCCCCGGCGAGAACCCCCAGGCCTGCCGGGCCCCCCGCCCGCTCTCTGCATGTTTTATACTCTGAAGGCTGGCCAGTCGACGCCACAGCTACGCCAAAACTGAACGAGTGTTTGAAACACGAAATGTATCAAGGACACAAAATACTGATTTAAGTTTATTGCTTCTAAGACCCATACCCTTTAACCTATTTCCCACTAGAAAGGACAATTTCAAAATCTGAAGGGAGGAATCCTGGGAGCTGAGGGCCACACCCTACCCTGCACGTCCCCTGCAGTCCCCTTACGAGCCCCGCCAGGCCCCACCACCCAGCCTTCAACCGGTTCCTCCCGGCGGCCAACTCCAGGGGTGCGCCCCTCTTCCGTGGGCCCCCACTCGGTCCCACTGGCCGCTTCCCCAGCTGCACAAGGGCCTGAGTGGAAGCAGGAAAAGGCCCCTCAAGGACGGCGTGGTAGACAAGTCACACTCCTCCCGGCGTGCCGAACGGTTTTTAATGACGCGACGAGCACACGTGCAAGGGAAAGGGCCTTCTCTGGTGACAGGGCGGGCGGGAGGGAGGGAGGGAGGACACGAGAGACGGGACCCGTGGGAGAGCAGCCTCCCGCATGAGCTGGAGACGAAGATGACGAGGTGTTGTGTCCGGTGTCCACGCAGAGTCACCAGGGCCAGGTGCCCCCCAACCCCACTGCCAGCCCCCCTCACGGTCGAGGGGCCACCAGCCCACGTGCACCCACCTGTTTCATCCCAGCACCAGTTCCCGCGAGCAAGTGTGGGCTGGTCCTCGGGGCACCGGGCAGGTAACTGACCTCCGCCCAGTGACACTCACACATAAATAGCCATAAATTAATCCCTAACCAGCTACGCTTCACACCCTCAGGGACGAAGGCCAGGGAGGCGCCCACTCCGGACTCGCGCCGCCCCCTGGGCTCACAGGGAGAGGGCGGCCGCGCACGTGGCGCTGGGGGTGTGGCCGTCGGGAGAAGCAAACCTTACGCAATCAGACACGCCAACTGCCAGTGTTCAGGTGATAGATGCTTCTAATTAGCAGCAGAGGATGTTTATAGAAAAAATATATTTTTAAGAAAATAGCTGAAAAAGTCTAAAGAGATAAAAGTATAAAAAGTTTAAAAAATATATCTTAAGCCAAAATATTGCCCAACACATATAAAACTTAATTTTAAAAAAATTCACCTAGCTAACGTTGAAGGAGGCTCAGGCAGCCGGGGGCCGGTCCCCCGCGGAGCTGTGGGGCTCCGAGCGGAGGGGGCCCGGCCGGCCCCAGGGTGACCAGCTTGCAGGAAATGGCTCTGTTCCCGCGTGTTCTTATGATCACCAGGCAGCAGGGCTGGCCCAGCGGCCCGAGGCGCTCGGGGGACGGCCGGGGCCCCACGCCTGCGCAGCAGGCTCAGGTCTCCACCAGGATCTCCACCACGTGGTCCAGCTCGCCCAGGTCCCGCTTGCAGCTGGCGCTGGGGGGCGGGGCGCCCGCGGGGGCCAAGGCCTGGAGCCCGTCGCTGCCGCCGGGGCCCGACTTGCCGCCCACCATGCCTGTCAGCACAGCGTCCAGGTCGTAGTAGGGGCCATCTGCATCCGCAAACAGCCCTTCCACTGGGCTGGGGGCTCTGCTCTCCAGGGTCTCGAATATCTGATCCAGCGACTTGGGAAAGCCCCCTCGGTGTCCGCGGGAGCTATCCGCCTCCCAGATGCAGCTCTGCGCGCTCCCGGGAGCCGGCGCACCCAGGACCCCGGGCAGCTCCGAAGGCAGGTCGGGCGAAGGGCGCTGCCCCTGCTGCTCCCAAGCTGCACGGCACAGGATTTCCGTGGAGACGAGGTGGTCTAGCGGCCCCCGCCCCGCCACCGGGGGCGCCGGGAGCCGCCAGGCGCCGTCCTGGGTCATCTCCTCCTGAATCTGCCGGACCGTGTTGGCGATGAGGACCGAGCGGCAGAGGTTGGGCTCCACCAGCGTGTGGCACAGTTGCAGCTTGACCAGGGACATGTCCAGGAGCGACTGCCGCTGCAGGCTGTAGGACGGTGCGGCCAGGGCGCCCTCCACGTCCTCCTCGCTGTCCCAGCACTTCCTCTTCAACCCTCGGGCGAACATCGTGCCCTGCGGAGACGGAGGAAGACAGACACCCTTTAGCGCCGTCCGAGCCCCTCGTAGACCCGGCCTCGGAGAAGCGGGTGCGCGTCCTTCGTTCACACACAGCCCCTCGGACTGAAAGTGGGCGCGAACCACACCCGCCTCTAACTGAGCACGAAGTTTCCACCCGCAAAGACAAGTGGACCGAAAACGGGAGGAAGAGGTTCTGAGGAACCGGGCGGAGAACCTTCATCACAGCCCCAGGGCTGGTGCCGGAGGGGGAGGGTTTGGGAGGCAAAACGACCACCAGCCCAGTGGGGCCAGGGACCACCCGACCGCGTCATGCTGCAAGGACCCCTGACAGACAGGTTGCGGGTCCTGGATGCTCAGGGCTGCTCGCCGCTGATCGGCCCGGAGAAGCGGAGGCAGGAGGACCTGCACCCCGAGAGCTGCTCAGCCGAGGGGCGGGGCCTCCGGGCCAAGGCCGCCCTTTCTGGGAAAGCCAGGCCTCCCTCCGGCTGCACCGTTTCTCCCTTCTCGGGTGTGTAAAATAGCGAAACATTTTGTTTCAAATAAATCATTTCAAGGTATTCATAAAGAGGGTTATAATCTTTAATACGCAAACTCTTGCATTTTTGTATTTCCTTTGTAAAAACACTGATCCTGTGGCCCCCATGGATGGGGCTGGAGGGGGAGGGGTGCGCGGCCCGCAGTGGAGGGGGGACTGGCCGGGGCCCCACCTTTCCCAGGAGCCTTGCGCCCGCCCGCCCGGTTCTCAGACAGAAAAAGGCTCACCTCCCATGCGTGTGACATTGTCAAAAACTAAGTGGCCTTGGGCGTTGCTCCACCGGAGTGAAAACCAGCATGCATGCGAAACCCTGTACGGGCTGTGCTCAGGGCCCACCCCACCCCCACCCTGCGGGGCCAGTGCACCGGGCGCCTGCACGGCCCTCAGGGGAACCGCGGTGCTCGCCGACCCCATCGCTGGGACCTTCTGGGCGAAGCGGGCTGGGCGTGGACAGGACTGCACGGCAGCGGCCAGGCTAAGGGCACAGAACCACCCGCGTGCACACCACACACGTGCCATGTGATTCCGCGCTGTGGCCGACGCGGGAAGGGTGACCTTCCGGACATTTCTTTCCCACTTCCTGTGGACCAATAATTATTTGGAAATAAAAAATTTTAAAACCCGACTGCAGCTTCTTCCCCTACAAGACGAATTTCCCCAGAACGGCAGGCGGGTCTAACAACACGCCGACACCGCCTGCCACCTCTGCCCCCGCGCCCCCGCACACCAGCGCAGGCTGGCCCTTCCGGAAGTGAGCGCCGGCACCAAAACACACGAAAATGTTCCAACCGCTTCTGGTGACAGAGGCTCAAGTTTTCTGTCTTCGCAAATTCAGCTTTCACAGCATTTGTCCCAAAGTCGCCAGCTCAGCACTGCTAAGTACAGGGTGGGCAAAGCAGGCTTCCAGTGGTGGGTGCAAGAAGCAGTCTGCGCTTGCTGCTGTCGACTGGCTGCGTGACCTTCCACACCAACGACCGCAGACCTGCGTCTGCCCCGCCTGCATTCTGACAGCGTGAGATGGTGCTGAGCTCTAAAAAGCCATCCTGGGTGCAGGAGAAAGACGAACTTCCACGGGTTCTTCTGCGGCGAGTCTCCTTTCTCGCTGTGAGTGGTGTTTCCAACAAACCCTAGCACTCCAACTCTGCCCGACAACCGATTTCATCCAGGGTCCCGACCAAACTCACTGCAACACCCTTAGTCCTTTGCTCCCCAGCAGATCTGAGGGTCTCCGAAGACCAGGGGGCCATGAGGGGCTGCGGGGCAGCCAGGGGGCAGCATGCCAGGGCAGACCTGCAGGGAGTCAGACCTCTGTCCCGGGCCCGGAAGCCAACCACTCCCTCTACAGCCACCACATGCCCCCACACCCGCCAGGGAGAGCCAGACGACCCCAGCACTCACACGGGCCACTGCTTCCCCAGGCCCCCAGTGTCCCGAGCCCCCTTCCCACCAGGAAGTGCTCCCCTCCCTGACTGGTCTGGCCCCAGCAGGTGTGGGGACTGCTGGGCAGTCCCCAGTAAGCCTCCTTCCCTTCCTTGGCCCCTCCCGTCGCTGTACTGGCTGTGACCCCGGGAAGGGGGTCAGAAAGTGCAGTCAGCACAAGGCGAGTCTCCCTGGCTCCCGCCTGCACCGTCTCTGAGCACCTTCTGGCCTGTGGCACTGGCCTCGCCGCAGGTTCTGCTCTCTTTGTTGACCACTGTCCTGGCCAGGGGCAGGTTACGGTTCTGACAGCTGCCCAACATACAAACACGGTCCCAGGACCCTCATGCGAGGTGCTCCACCGCTCACCACCTCCCCTGCGGCAGGGACAGGGGCTCTGACTTGGGCCCCTCTGGAGTCCCGGCCCCGGCCCCTGGAGCATCTCCCCGGACGGGGGGAGGCGAGACAGGCACGCGGTGAACAGGTCTGGCCGCTGCAGGGGAAGGTGGACCACTCACCTCCGTCAGGTTCTTCTGCACCGAACGCCCTTTAGATTATCCCAGAACCACAGGAGCCCCCCTATGCTCCCACAGCCCCGTCCCAGAGCTCCACGGGCCTCTCCCATCTGCCTGTTTCCCACCAGAGGGCGTGGGTAAATGGTGCTCTATTTGACCCTGCAGCCAAATCCGCCATCACTAGACGGACCACATGACGAACCTGCAAACGTGCTCAGTAAAAAAGCAGGAACAAATGTAGGTGCCACAGGACGCCACACGACCTGTGGGAAAGGGCAGCTGACCCAAGGGTGTGACAGCCCAGTGACTCCGAGAGCTGGCCCGGCGACCCGGCTCCGCCCCAGGAGCTGCCTGCAGGCATCTGTGCAGTTCAGGGCCCCACGTGGCGCTGAGGAACAGGGACTTGGGTGGAACCTGCCCTTTCCCAACACCCGAAGACCCGGCCCCACCGCGCACCCGGGCTCCAGGCCGGACCCGGGGCGAGGGCGTGCTCGGTCGCTCCCCCGCGTGCCTCCCGAACACCGCGCGCCCCCAGCAGCTGCTTGGTTGTCAAGTCAGCAAGAAAGTGCCACCGACCGACGACTCAGCGTGTCCAACCCCATGAGCGCGAGTGCGTGCGGTCGCCAGAGCCCGCCTGCCGGTAACAGGGTCAGGCTGAGCCCAGAAGGGGGCCTGTGAGGACCGCCCCCCACACACCCGTGTCTGGGGAGTCGGCAAGTGCCGGCGCAGAGCCCTCGCGGGGCTCCGCACCCGTCCGGCAGAGCCCCGGCCGGCGGAAAGTTACCGACACAACGTGACGCGTCGCCCACCTCCATTTCCTCCGAAGGCGCTGGCCGAGTCCTGCGGCGCATCTAGAAAATGGCAGATTCCTACTTGGAACCTCCCAGGTCAACAGCACTGCCCTCAGGCAACCTCCAGACCACGCGCTGACCAGTCAGAGGAAAAAGAGGGACTGAGTTCAGGGGGGGCGGAGCCACCGGGGCCCACGCTCACCCAGAGCGCCGCCCGGGCAGAGCGCACTCAGGCCCACGGCACAACCCCGCAGGGGTGGGGCTGGAGGAGACGCAGACCCCCGATTCTGAGCGGACCCCCGATTCTGAGCGCCAGGACCAGGACGGGGCGGGCTCGGACCCGGCTGCTTCCCACAACCTTCGGCCCCGCCAGGCACCCTGCGAGCCTTGGGTTTTTACGGCAACTCAACATTCCCCGTGTGTCACGTGGCCAGGTCTGCGGCGAAGAAATACGTCATCAGCCTTCAGAGTGCGCGGGCAACCGAGACTGGGGCGTCCAAGTCGGGGGCGGGGGGCGGGCCCCCGGCCGCTCGGGTCTGACATTTCCCACAAGCCGCTGCTACAGAGCTAACGTCAGGCACTTCTGTGACCTGGAATGAAATGCGCAGACTTTCTTTGCCTGGGGACCCGTCCCAACAGCGAGGCGAAGGAACCTCCGCGCCCTCTTCCCGAGCTAAAACCTGCAGAGGCCGTCACCGACATTTCATTTTGAATTTCAACTTTAATGTGCAAGCGCGGCAAAGCTTGAACACAACGCAGCTGTACGTACGCAGCTGTACGTAAGTGCCCCTAGCATTTTTCTCGGCTCCTTTTACAAGAACAGTGGCCGGGGTCCTGTGCCGAGGGAGCAGCACACCGGCCACCGGCCGAGGAAACGCGGCTGGAAGCCTGCTACTCAGACCACAGCTCTCCCAGCCAGCTGTTACCTGGGGCACCCCTTTCCTGGGCATCCCAGTTTGGGGACAATGAGCTTTTGCAAAGGTGGAGCTGAGCTGTCCTCCAAGTTGCGGAAGCGACTTCCTGGTACTTTTCCGAGTCGAAGCTCGACGCCCCCGCTGGCTGACTGCGTCGGCAGGCGAGGAAGCACCAGGAACCCACTTGCTCTCTCACCAGCTGGGGTCCAGGACTGTCCCGTCCGCCCCACCCCCCTTGGCCAGTCTCCGCTGGACTGGGCAGCGTAAGGGAAGCGGCACAGGAAGCGGGCAGAGTGCCAGCTTTAGACCACCGAGGCCAGCATCACTTGCTCGGGCCCTCCCTGACCAGCCCAGAGGGAAATCAGACATAGTGCAGTTGGGCGCAGGGAAACCGCTGCCAAATATCCTTGGTATTCCGCTACAAAGTAGTTACAACCAAGAAACAAAGGGGAAGAGCGCAAACTGAACACTGCAGGGGCCGCTCTGTTCTCCCCAGCCCCAGAGAAAGGCGACTCTGGCTGGGCGGCTAAGGGGGGCATCACATCGCCAGCAAAACCGCGTTTTGCTAGAAGGACCTAAGATGAAACTCAAGCGTTCCATCGCTGACATCCACCACCCGCCCGGCACTTCGCAAGGACTGCAGATTACGAAGGAAACCTAGAATCACAGCCAAGGGCAGACCACCACAGGTGTGTGGAAGGGCAGGTGTGTGGGTAAGAGGAAGGGTGGGTGACTGGATGGGTGGGAGGGGGGATGGGTGAGTGGATGAGTGACAGACGACGGGGGCAGCCACGGGGCCTCTGGTCAGAGCCGTCCGTCCAAGTCAGCTGGACAGGAGCCTGTCCCGGAGTCCCCGCAGGGCTTGCAGGAGCGTCTCCCGGGGACCAGGAGGAGGAGCCGGAACTGACCTTTCCCAAGGCGCAGGGAGAAGGGAGGATGGGGGCTCGGCTGCGGAGGCCGGCACGGCACGAGCCGCCCACCCCCACCCCCCATTTTAAGTGCTCCTCGGACCAACAAGAGCCCCGGGCTGGGTCCAGGCCACGAAGGAGCTGTGGCTCGGGATCAAGAGGGTGCGGGACAGCGAAAATCGAGGCTGTGGCAACACCGGCGGGAATCCAGGAGGCATACGACCGGACGGGCAGGCGGGGGCCGCAGGGTCGCGCCCCTCCGCCGAGGGCCCGCCTGCCGCGACCCAGTCCCCCGACCCCCAGGACCCTCGGGTCGCCCCCGTGTCGACTCCCCGCCGTCCCAGACCCCGGGCCGCCCCGCCGCCCCGCGGCCCCCGGAGTCCCCAAGGCGACGAGGGCCGCCGAGGCGGAGGAACCGAGAGCCAGAACCCAACGCTCACCTGGCCGCCCGCCGTCCACGCCACTGCCCGCAGCCGAGGGAGGGGCGGGGCCGGGGCGGGGCCGCTCAGCTCCCACAAAGGGTCGCCGGGCGCACACCGCCCCGCCCGCGGATTGGCTGAGCTTGGAGGCGGGGCCTCCGGTTCAAACCAGGGGCGGGGCCTGCCTCTCTAGTTCCCGCGCGGCCGCGTTGGCCGTTGGGCCCGCGCGCTCCACTGCCCCGCCCCACACAGCTCCCAGGTCTCCGCGCGCTGCCCGAGTGCGCCTGCGCGGGTCACCTGGAGGCGGGGCGGGGACTTGGGTGGGAGAGGACCGGGCCGCGGCAGGAGGAAGCTAGGGGCGGGGGCGGGGCAGGACAGCAGCCTCCTGGACAGCCCGGGTCACCAAGGCGGGTGCTCGGAGTTTACGTGGAACCAGTGAAGCCGTAGAAGTGGAAAGTGGGGAAGGTGCTTTTTTTCTTTAAATTTCTTAGTGGAAAAGGCATTAAATAGGTTAGAAAATCCTGAATGCATTAATCCAAGTAACATTTCTGAGTGCCGGTGAGGATTGTCCTGTGTCCTGTGCGGGGGGCTGAGGACACAGGCATCGAGGAGACACCCCGGGGACGGAAGGAAGAGAATTGGGGGCCGAGGGGCGTCGGCTGGGGAAGGTGAAGCAGGTCAGTGCCTGGCGCAGTCTAAGCGGGGTGGCCGCCTGGGCTCCCCTTCCCAAGAGGCCGACCCCCGCGGGGCTGCTCGGCAGAGGCGCCGTCCTGAGATGGCTTCAAAAGGCTCACCGTTGAGGACAGAGTGGGGGCAGGGCTGGGTGGAAGGTCCAATTAGGTCGCAGTCCTGGGGTGAAAGACAACGACTGTGACAAATGTGAGGACATACAGGTGTAAAAGGTGCGTGTGTTCCCAAGCACGTGCCACACAAAAGATTAAATTCCTTAATACACAATATTCGGTAAATAAAGACAAGACCAAAAAGCCAGGAGAGACTGGGCGAAGGATGTTAACACAGCTCGGAATAGAGGAGAAAATGCCCTCCAGCTGGTGGGAAGCAGGTCGGAACCACGTGGGCGGTGGGCAGCGGCGCAAGCTGTCAGACCGGCAACACCAAAGAGGCAGTTTCTTCCAGAGCCAGCATGGTTTCTCACCCACGGCGTCCAGCATAAAATCAAAAATTTAGCAGGCATACCAGGACACAAGAACAAAAATGTCCCCAAAAAAATAATAGGGAAAAAAGACCCAGATAACAGAAATAGACTCAAGGGTGGCCCCGATTTTTTAGAAATAGTTAACTGTTGTGGTCAAGAAACTTAATGACAAGGAGACCTGGAATCTGTTAAAAAGATTAGAACAGGAGCAACAGCGCTCACTGTACCCAGAGCCCACGGGGGGTGCAGGAAGAACGCTCCCCAGCTAGTTCTCAAAGGCCCACGGAGCCTCGGCGTGAACCCCTCGGAAGGAGACAGGAAGGAAAGGCTACAGGCTCGCCCCTCGCCCAGCCAGACTTTAAAGTTCCATACAAAACCTTAGCACATCAAACCCAGTGACACATAAGAAAGAGAACACCTCACACCAATTGGGTTCATCCCAGGAACGGGCGGGCGGTTTCCCATTTCAACCAACCAACGGAATTCATCGAAGTAATAAAACCAGGGAGCGAACACTGGAAAAGCTCAGTGGGTGGCAGAGACTCACCCGGTAAAATTCAACACACGTTTGTGACACAAGTTAGGGAGCCGAACACACAGGTTCGACGTAAGGACCAGTCGACAAAGGCTCGCTCGCTGCAGACGCCCATTGCGAGCAGCGGAGTCACCAGAGCCCGTCAGCGTCAGGATTCATGGGAAGTTCACGAGCTTGCTGAAAAGAGACACACACACACCGCCACGGTTCATTCCCGTGACAGCAACGAGATGAAAGTCAGCCAGGGGAGCGGCACATGGGGCAGGTCCAGCCAGGCCCCAAGGACGGGCTTCCACCCTGGATGGCCCGGGCTCCCCCCAAAGCACATCTTGGACTGTGTGGTGTGGGCCCCGCGCCCTGGCGAACAGACACTGCCGGCAGGCAGGGAGCCCCAGGCATTTCAATATCCCCTCTGGGGACCCCAAGGGCTCGCACCAGACCTGTCCTTGGGCGGGAAATCACTTCTTCACTGCGCAGCAAGGGGACTCCCTTCGGTTCAGCAAAGTGCGTTTACAAAAAGCTGTGGGAAATGCTAGAATGTGTGGATGAAAAGGGGCCGCACACCAAATATGACAAGCCCAGGGAGGCCAGCATGGGCCGGCCCGACAAACTCAGAGACCGAACCAGCCACATAGGACGGCCTGAACAGAAAAACTCCCAACTGCAAGCAGGTCATGGCAGGTAGTCACGTCCTGGGCCAGTAGCTTCCTTGACAAAGGTCAGTTTTTACCTTAACTGAGCCTATCAGTCCTCTTTCAGATCTAGGATAACATACCTTTGAAATGTCAGCCGGATCTCCTTTTCCAACCCCCCAGGGCTCACCTGCCTGCTCCAGAGCCCAGAGCCTTCCCTGGTATCCTGCCCCGCCCCTCCCCACACCGTCTCCCTGGGCTGTGGTAACTACCTGTCCCCACCAATATGAAAGAAGTATATGCCTCTTCATTTTGCTTTTTATCTAATCCCAGAGATCCCCCCACTTTGCTTTCTCCTGTCCCCTTATCTATCACCCAGGGATTCCTGTGACTCCCCCACTTATGTCTCCTCCTCTGATTCTAATGTATACAATAAGGCGCAAAGCTGCAATTCTCAGGAGCGCTTTCTCAATCCGTTGAGATTTTGCTTCTCAACAACTGTCGTTACTTTGGCTCAAATAAACTCATAAAAACTCCGCCAGTCAGACGTCTCTCACACGGGCAAGTGCACGGGAAACGGCAGGAATGCGAGGGCTCTGTCCTGTGACAAGAACGAGAGCAAGGTGTGTCTGCGGCCCCGCTGCCTCCGGGCCATGTGCTGGGCAGACTGGCCTGGGCCGGCAGGCAAGAAAAAGAAGCAACAGGCATAGGACCTGAGAAGAATTAAAATCATTCTTTCCAGACAGAGGTTTGGAATGTAGAAATGCAAGGAATCCTGTCCCAACCAGCTCAGGCAGCTCAACGGAACTCCACAGAGGGCCCCTTAGACCACTGGCATTCCTTTCCTGCAGTTCTGTCCACGATCGAGCTGCCCATGCGGCTGGGCTGCAGGTGAGCTCTGTCCTCCAGGCTTGCAGGCGGCAGAGGGGAGACAGATGGCTCCTCCTCTTCTTTCAAGGGCCCCGTCCTGTTAGATCAGTGCCCACCCTCGTGGCCTCATTCAACCTTAACCACCTCCTGAAAGCCCGGCCTCAAAGACCCTCACCCTGGGGGCTAGGGCTTCAGCGTATGAATTTGAAGGGCACGCAGTTTAGTGCATAGCAAACCTTCAGATAAGTGGATCAGATTAATAAAGAATTCAGCCCTGGCTGGCCTAGCTCAGTGGATTGAGTGCGGGCTGCGAACCAGGCATCGCAGGTTCGATTCCCAGTCAGGGCACCTGCCTGGGTTGCAGGCCACGACTCCCAACAACTGCACATCAATGTTTTTTTTCTCTCTCTCTCTCCCTCTCCCCTATCTCCCCTCTCTAAAAATAAATAAAATCTTTAAAAAAAAAAAAAAAAGAATTCAGTGTGACCATCAGATAAACAGCTAATACAGAAAAGTCAATTATATTTCTATATGCAAGTCACAAACCTTTTGTCTATTTAAAAAAAGTTTTCAGTGATACCATCTGCAGAGCATCAAGACATCGGCCAGCACCCAGGGGGGCATCGATCTAACAGCAAACAGGCCAGACCTGAACGAGGAAAAGCACAGGTCAGTGGGGAGAGAAACTGATGCCGGCTCCGTGCGCAAGAGGATATTCCAAGTGCTCCCAACAGAAGACGCCCCATCGCGAAGGCGTCCGCTCTCTCCAGACGTCTGCCTTCACAGCCACTGGGGCCGCCATCAGCCCCGAAACCTGTCTTCGTGGGAACTGACAAGTTGATTCTGAAATGTACATGGAAACGCAAAGAGCAAAGAAGAGCCCAGACCGCCTTGGAGAAGGTCACCAAAGCCCGACTTTGGGACCAGCTTTGGAGGCCCACATGGCAGGCGCCCACAACCTGTGACTCACCACCACTCCTGCTCCCAGGGAAGTGCCCGCGCAAGGGCCTGCACACCTTCCCAGGAGACTGGCACCGGGGGTTTACAGCAGGGCCACCCATGAGAGCCCCAGCCTGCAAACACCCCAGAGCCCCCATGGGGCAATGGGCAGGCCCGCAGGGGCTTTGGGCTTCAGTCTGCGGGGAGGGATCTGAGGTGCCTATTTTTAAAACTGCTTCATTGAGATGTACCCTGGGCACTCACCCTTGGAAGCACACAAGTCACATTTTCAGGGGTTCAGAGACCCGCAACCACCGCCATGGCACTTTCAGGACCTTCCATCACCCCGGGAAGAATCCTGTGCCCTTAGCTGTTGCCGGCCATCGCCCCTCCAGTCCCCCGCCCCTGGCAACCGCTGGTCACTTTCGGTCTCCATAGACTTCCCTGCTCCGCACACCGCGCAGACGGGGCGTCCCAGTGACGGGATCCTCTGCGTTCGGGATCTCGCACGCAGCGCGGCGCTTTCAAGACTCCTGCACGTCCTGGGGTGTCCGCGCCGCTGCTGCGCTCAGGGCTGGGTGGACAACGGGGCGGTCCCTCCTGGGACGCTGTGAGCATGCGCGTGCGCTTCCCCTCGCTTGGGCGGATCCTAGGAGTGGGACCAATGGGTCCTAGGGTGACGCCACTTTGGGTCATCTGGGGAGCCTGGGACCGTTTTCCGTAGCCGCGGCCCCACCTTACGTCCCCCCAGCCTCCTGGCCCAGTTATCACAGTGTCTGAATTTGCAGTGTCGCCATCCGAGTGGGACGTGCACAGGCAACTGCGTGGCGGGTGGGTGGCAGGGAGCAAGTGTGAGCTCCACGCCATGCAGGAAGGCGGGCTGCCCCTGTGCCGTGGCTTCCACTCGGAAGAGGGTTCCGAGCTCCCTCCCCGCGCTCCCACCCTGATGCTCACTCTGCCCCGCGGGTCCTGCGGGTTGGCACTGAGGCCAGGCTCTGGCTGGTGTCACTGTCACCGGAGGCATGGATGGCTGTGTCACCCAGCTCACGATTCTCAGAAGCGGCCCGGGTCCGGGGGTGGAGGGGGTGGCTCTCGGGTGGATGGCTGCGGGATGGGCCCGGCTGCGCATGTCCTGGGGGGGCGGGCGCGCGGGGGAGGGGGCTGGGGCTCCAGCGGTAATCCTGCCCCCTGGCGGCCGCAACCGACACTCGGGGCTCTCCGGCCGCACGGCGCCCTCTAGGGGCCGCCACGGGGTGGGGGGCGGGACACACGGCTGGTGAAGCTGCAGGAGGGTCTGATCTCCTTATGAGCGGCCCTCTGTGTCTGGCTGGGACGCGCGTGGTCTCCGTTAGTGCCCCCACGGCCCTGCGGGCGGGAATAGTGGCCGTCCCCAAATCACAGGAGAAGAAACCGAGGCACGGAGGGCTGAGCTCGCCTGTCCGCCAGCAGCCGTCCCAGGGCCGAGGGCAGCCGGCCCCTTCCTCAGTAGGACCAGGCACTCCGACTAGCCTCCATACGCGCCGCGCCCGGCGGAGTGGCGTGAGCCTGGCCGGGGCCGCCCTGCCCGAGGTGTGCAGGTGCAGTGGCAGGCAGGAAGCTGGAGCATGTCTGGTGGAGTTCCTTTAGTTTGCTTGACACCTTGTTAAGTATGTGTGAGTGCTGAAAATGTTGCGGGAACCTGGGGGGGGGTCCCCTGGCTGGCAGAGGGCTCGCCCCTGTGCCCCCATCCGTGCATACATTGTGATTCGGGGATCATCAAGAGGACTGCTCAGGCACAGGTCTTGTCCGGGGAGCGAGTGGCCCTGAATAAACTGTGAGTGTCCTGACCCCTGGCGGCCACCCTGCCTGGGGACACACCTGTGGGAAGAGCTGGGAGTGTAGGACCGTGAGCTCCAGGTGGCAGGGACCCCTGGGGGCTCTCAGGGCTCCCTCCTGGGCTCCCACCTCCCTGCAGGGAGCTCCCCACTTCCAGGGTGGAGCTCAGGGAGCCTGTCTGCTTCCCGCCCCCTCCGGTCACCGCGGGGAGGGGCCGATGTCAGAGGGAGGAGGGAGCGAAGGAGCCAGTGGGGGGGGGGAGGGGGAAGGTCCCCACGTGGGCTGCCGAGTTTCCATGCGCCATGTGAGTAAGACGAAAAGGCCAAAGGTTGGCGGTCAGAGGCTGCAGTACAGTCACGGTGCGGCCGAGGTGAACCGTGGAAGTGGTGGTGGGGCGGGTGTGTGCACACAACAGGGCACACAGGCGACACTTGTCGCGTTAACCCACGTCCCCCCAGGTGACTGCATTTCAACAAATAAGTAACGGAAGAGAGCGAGGCACAGAGGAGGTGGCCTCGTAGGGCCGGCAGCCCCAGGGCCGCGCGGGCGCTGGCGCCGCCTCTCCCTGCGCCTCCTGGGGGAACCGGCCCCTCCTCACCCGGGTCCCGGGCCTCCTGCTGCTGACCAGCTCACTGCGCAGCTACCCAGTGTGGGTTGGGGGGGGGGGGTCAGTTAGGGCAGCCCCGGGAAACACACATCACGCACCGTGGGGACAGCACGCTGTCTCCCCTCGCCCCGGAGGCCGTTCCAGAAGCCCGCTCGGGACCGCGAGAGCCCAGGGCGCATGCGCCAACCATCGCCCCCACCCCCGCACCCGCCTGGCCTCGGAGACAGCCCTAGAGGGAAACACCTACCCGAAAAGCTAAAATGACATTATTTCACTGAAAGAGGATGTTGGGACTGACACGTATTTGTTGCGTTTTTATTTCTAAACACATTTTCTAAATGTCTTCGCAATGCCTCTCCCAGTGAGGACGGCCGTCAGCGGCTGCCTTGCAGAGACCACAGGGAAATTGGGCACGCAGCAGCCCGCACAGCTCCCAGGAGAGGAACCCCCGAATCGGGCCTGGGAGCCTGGACCCCGCCCCTGGCTGCTGTTTCCGCATCTGTGCTGCCCGCTGTGGGGCGCCTCAGACTTAGTGCCTCAGCCCCAGACGCGGGCCGGCCCGGCCCTGCTGCAGACCGGGAAACTGCAGCAGCGGTGTGACCCGGCCGGGAGGAGGCTTGTCAGGGGCAGAGCCTGTGCGGTTTCCAGGGAGCCCAGGGCAACACAGCACCCGCAAACCCGGTCCCGCCCTCTGTGGGAGATTTGGTGAGGGGATGGAGGCCGACCGGCCGTCACCTGCTTGCCCCGACCTGCCCTGTCCCAGCCCTTGGCAAGCCTCTCCCCTGACAATGCATCCAGGAAGCCTTGACGCGGAAGCGAGATTCCAAACATCTCTGAGCCTTGTGGGCAGCTGCCCCGTTCCTGGAATCCACTGCCGCCGCTTCCAGACAACCTGAGCACCTGGGGCCCTCCCGAGGCATGTGACCCCACCCCCTGCTCCCCTGAGTGTCCACGACTTCAGACCCGCCCAGCACAGAGGGCCCCAGGCCTTGCTCCTGCCCCCAGAGGTCCCAGGCGTCCCCCGCCCCCGCCAGGACCAGGCACTGCGGGGAGATGCCTGGCTGGCATGGCTCGAGGTGTCCGCTCACAGCCAGCCCAGCGACGCCGACAGGAATGCACAGAAATAGAGTCGTCACTGTGGATGCTGACCGGGTACCTACCCGTGCATGGCGTGCGCCAGCTGCCACAGCCCCAGGCAGGCACGTGGCCTCTGCCAAATGCCCTGCTGGTTGCTAACAGCCGAGCTAGCCAGCAGAACGAGCCAGGGGTGCAGAGGCCCTCCAGCCTGCCCCACGCGGTGTGGGCTTCTGGGCCCTGGCACGCTGCCACCTGCCCCGTGGGGCCCTGCGGGAAGGGGGGGGGACTGGGCCTGAGGGACATTGGCTCACAGACCGCCGGGTGCCAGGAACGGGGAGTCGGTGGGGCAGCCCTGGCTGGCGTGGCTCCCTGGGTCGGGGGTCGCTCCGCAGACTGAAGGGTCACCAGTCTGACTCCTGTTGGGGCGCGTGCCTGGGTGGCAGGCCGGGTCTCCGGGTGGGGGCGGGCAAGGGGCACCCGATCGGCGTTCCTGTCCCCCCCCCTTCCCCTGTCTCTAAAAATAAATAAATAAATAATCTTTAAAAAAACGAAGAAGGACTCAGAGGCTCCGGGCAGCGGGAGCTTCACCGTCAGGGCCACGACGCTGGCTGGTGGGCTCACGGGCGGGGCGGCCACGCAGCGGGCCCCGGGCTCCCCTGCCGGCCCGCCCGCCCCACGGGACACGGGGCTCAGCAGGACTCCTCGCCCAGCCGCTCCGGGGCGCCCGGCTGCGACCCAGGGGGCTGGAGAGGCCTGGGGAACGGGCAGCTGTCCGCAAGCAACGTGGGCGACCGTGCCTCCTCCGAGTCCTTCGACCACGAGCTCTTGGTGACCTCCATCCTGGTGGACCACTTCTGCCACCTGCTGCAGATTCTGGACACCTCCTGCCGAGAGCTGTCTGTGGCCAGCACGTAGATGATGGGGTCGGCCACGCTGTTCACCGTGGCCAGGCACAGGCACACCACGGTGGGCGTGTACAGCTGGCACTCCAAGGTGTCCGTGGTGCCACCCGCGGCCCCGTGGTAGGAGAAGGCGGCAGCCTTGATGAGCAGCACCAGGTGGTAGGGAGCGAAGCAGGCCAGGAAGATGACCACGACCGCGGTGACCGTGCGCCTCACCCGGGCCTTCTGGGCGGCGCCCAGGCCGGCGCTCCGCTTGATGCCCCTGAAGATGCGGTGGTTGGTGAAGGCGATGACGGCCAGCGGCAGGGCGAACCCCACGGCGAACCTCGAGTAGAAGTAGCTGGCGACCGTGCCGTCCATGGGCGAGACCTCGAAGCAGCTGTGCTCCTGGAGCTCCATGGTGAACACCGGGTAGTGAGCCAGCCCCACGAGCAGGAAGACGGAGGCGGACACCAGCACGGCGGTCCGCTGGCGGCGGCGGCCGCGGCTCTCCAGTGCGTAGGCCACGGCCACGTAGCGGTCGCAGGAGATGCAGCACAGGAAGAGGATGCTGACGTACAGGTTGCAGAAGAAGATGTAGGCAGTCGCCCGGCAGGCGCCGCACCCCAGGGCCCAGCGGTGCCCATTCTGCACGTAGACCACCCAGAGCGGCAGGGTGCTGGTGTAGAGCAGCTCGCAGAGGGCCAGGCAGAACAGGTAGATGGCCAGCACGCTGCCCTGCAGCGCCTGCAGCAGCGTCAGCACGGCCGTCAGGCAGTTGGCCGGCAGCCCCAGCGCGCACACGACGCTGTAGACCACCACCAGGCACAGCCTGCTCTCCTCGAACTGCAGGGGGCAGGGCGCAGTGCCAGTGCTGTTGGCCGGCAGCGTGATGCAGTTGCCTGGGAGACAGAGACGGGCGCGTGAGGGCGGCTGGAAGAGACTTTCCAGAGGCGCCGAGAAACGCCAAGACTCGGGGTGGCTCCGGACTGGACGCACCAGGAGCTCATCGTCCCAAGAGAGTTTCTTCTCCTCCAGGTGACGCCGAGACCTGCGACCCCCAGCCGGACGTGTCTCGGAGAGAGGCCGCAGGTGCCCCACACCCAGGCCCCCCGGTCCCTGTTCAAAGGGGCTGCTCGGGGAAGGAAGCTGTTCTCTGACTGCTGATGCAGCCTCTGCCACGCAAGATCTCTGCAGACTCCGGGCAGGCAGGAGAGGGGACACCCGTCTCTGCCCCAGCCGACGCCCCACCGCACGGCCCTCCCAGCCTCTCCGCCCCCACCTTGCAGCCTGGGCCCACCCCGCCCCCACGCAGCCCTGGCGCCATCCCAGGCTGACTGTGTCACCAGCCACGGGACGGTCCCACGGCCTGGGGGGTAGCCGAGGCAGCAACCCCAAACCCAGACGCAGGCCCAGTTGTCCACCTCCGGGAACCACCTGGGCCTCCCTGCCCCCCACCGCCCACCAGCACTGCCCTCTGCTGTGGCCACCTGGCTCTTGGTGCTGTTCGGCCCAGGACGCCTGCCCGGGGCCACGGAGGGCCGGCACGCGGCCTCGGGGCCGCGCTGCCCCTTCTCGGCGCCACGTCGGGCCACCAGCCCTGGCTGTGCGGGTGCGAGCCTGCCCACAGCCCCACGGGTGACCCCTGGGTGGGGGCAGACAGTCCCCCAGAGCAGTGGCGGGAGCTCCATTGGGGGTCGTGGCGGCCACGTGGCCCAGCGTGGGGTCTGCCGTGAGAAACGGGCGCATGTGCGGCCCCCGGGGACGGCAGAGCCTCCAACTGCCCCCCCTGCCCGACCCCGGGGTTCCAGTCTGTCCCGAGGACAAGGAGCGGGCACTTCCCGAACATCCTGACGGGGGCCTCTCACTTTGTCGTTTCTGAGTCAGCCCTCGGTTGCTCATTTTTCGACGTCACGGTCCCCTTTCTGAGACAGAGCGCAAGCGCACTGGGGGGAGCCCCTCCCAGGCCCCCTCCTGAGCGTGCAAGGCCACGGGAGGCGGGGGCTCTCACCTGGCATGTTCGCGGGTTCCAGGGGCGGGGGGCGGGGCACCGGCTGTCCAGCGCACGCTGGGTCCTGTCGGTCCTGCCGGGAAGGCCCCTCGGAGTCGGGAACGGCCTGGAGAGAGAGCAGGTGGGACAGCTTCAGGGACACCGGCTCAGATCATAAGCAGCCGTGAGCCCGTCGGCAGGTGGGGACTGTGAGCCAGGCCCCGTGCCCGTCCTGTGGCCTGGGCGGCGTGTGTCCTTCGAAGACAAAGAGAGAGCTCTTACCAACCAGCAACAAGAATGCCAACGCCAATGAGCGGATACTTCACAGAAGAAAAAACGGAGTTCCTAAAAAAAACATGTGCTCCATGTACGACGAAAGAAAGTTGAACAACATTTACGCATGGTCGTCTTTTCTCGTCTCTTGGATTGGCAAAAAAAAAAAAAAAGAAGAACCTCTGTTTCTGGTGTTACGAGTGGGAGGAAGTGACGCCCTCGCCACGCAGCACGAGGCAGCACACTGTGGTGGCGTGTTCCCCAGACCCTTCAGTCACCCAGGAGGCACAGCCCCCGTGAGCTAGAAGCCTGTCCCCCAGCCCTCCCCCCGTGAAAGGGGCCCAGACCCCCAGACGGCACCCAGGACGCCCCGCCTCCACCGGGCCTCCTGCCCTGTCCACAGGGGCCCTCAGACAGGCTCCGCTGGACCAGCCCGGGAGGGGCCGGGGGAGGGAGCACTGGACATTCGCCCTCCCCACGCTGCAGACTCGAGGACCCAGCCCTGGGGAGCCGCTGGCCAGCTCTGCCCCGTGGGGCCGGCACGCGTGTCTCCTGGGTGTGCAGCCGGGGCCACGGAGGTCGGGCCGGGAGGGGTGACCGCTGGCTCCCATCCCTACCCCACCGCCTGGAGCCAGCTTCACGGCTGGCCGCCCTGGCCGTCCTCCAGACCAGCCCCCGGCCCCCTTTCTCGAGGGTGTCTCTGCCAGCTGGAGGCAGCAGGAAGCCCAGGCGTCTGCCCGAAACTGCAGCAGGTTCCCTTCCGTGTTCTGAGCGGGACCTGGGGACGCACGCAGCAGAGAGACGTGGGGCAGAAACAGACCCAGAACGGCCTTCGCCCAGTGGCCGTCGCTTCGGAGACCGGCACGTGCCCGTGGGCCCACAGGGTCGCAGGGCCCTGCCCGTCCCGCCCCCGGGTCGCAGCGGGGCAGAGGTGCGGGCCATCCCGGGGCTGTGGCTGAGGGCCACCTGCCAGACGCCGCCCTCCAAGGGGAAGGGGTTGGAGGCCCAGCAGGCCCCAGACCGCCCCCCAGACAGAGACCCAGCTGGCTCTGGGGTGAGGGAGGGAGCGTGGTCTCGGGGGCTGGGGGACCCGGGGGAGAGCTGCCCACCTGCCAGCTGTCTGGACACTCTGGGCCCCAGCGGCCTGTCCCTGAAGGGAGGGCACTCAGGGAGCCTGCCACCCCCACTTGAACTCTCCAGTACTCTGAAGGTGAAAGGCCAGCCCTCCCTCCACGGCCGCCCGGCAGGCCCGCCCTGCCGACAGCAGACCGAGCCTCGGTGGGTGGAATCTCTAGAAACCACTTCTGCAAAAGCCAGCGGAAGTGGTGGCCCAGCAGAAAACCCTCCCCCCCCTCAGAGATCCTTCACGTGCTGAGGTGGGGTCCCGGCCCGCCAGGCACTGGCCTCCAGCCCCGGGCCCCAGCCCCGACTGTCTGGCCCCAGCAGCCTGGCTGGACACGTGGGGACCAGAGAGGGTCCCCAGGGAGGACCAGCGCTGCCGGCAGCAGGCCCAGGCCGGGGCAGCAGGGTGCCGGGGCAGCCCGAGCTCACACCAGCCCCCAGGACCTCTGACACCAGCTCCCAGTCCCACCCCACCGCCCACCCGCTGGCCAGTGCTCCTCAGCTGGTCCTGACCTTGAAACACATGGCTTCAGGTGTCTTTTCAGGGACTTCCTGAACCTGGTGACCCAGTTTGTGGCACTTCCTGTCCCACTGTCACCTCCTCTGCTTGCTGCCTCCTCCCAAGTCCATGACCCCTACCTTGCGCCTGCCCAGCCTCGGCGGGTCCTGGCGTTCCCCTGAGCTAGCAGCTGGGACGCCAGCGACAGCCAGTGTGGCCGGGAATCGTCCCCACCCCACCAGCCCAGAGTGCCCATGGCCCAGCCTGGCCGGTGGCTGGGACTCTGTGGGGAGCAGGCCACCCTCCCCAGGCACAGGCCCCCCCTTGTGCCTGGGACTTCTCCTGGCCTCTCCTGTTGGGGGTCAAGAGAGAGGACAAGGTCCGGCAGGGGCAGCCCCTGCGGCCTCCCACGCTGCCCTTCCTGGCCACGCACAGCAGCCTGCTCTGTCCTCCCCCTGGCCCAGCCCACCTCGGGGACCCCCAGAGCAGGGTCCGGGCTGTGGGGTGATAGACCCCGGGGGGTGGCCCTCAGGGGGCTGCTGCCCCCAGGGCCTCAGGGAAGGGACGGGCCAACCTGGGCTGGTGTGTCGGGGACCTGTGACAGTTGCAGTCTGGCTGGGTCAGCCCGAATTCCCGTCACACCTGCCCCTGGGCTCCAGTTGCCTCCATGTCCCTGCCCCCGCTGGCCCTGGGCACCTCGGGGCCTCAGAGGCCCCCACCGGCCCAGACCCCACAGCCTCCCAGCCCACCCTCTGCCCAAAGAAGCTTCTCCTCACGGCCCTGCTGCCTCTGCCCCCCCCACCCCCCCCACCTACCCCCCCCACCTACCCCCCACCCCCCCGCCGCCCCAGCACTGGCCTGTGCGACTCTGCCAGGGTCTCAGCGCAGCGAGACGCCAGCCCGCTTCCCAGCCGAGAGCAGCGCGGCAGGGGAGGGTGGCTACGCCGCCCACCCCACAGCACCGCCCGCCCCACAGCGTGGCCCCTTTAAATCTCGAGTTTTTCTTCGCCTGCCTGTTTGTTCTGCTATGAACTTCTCATGCAGGCTGGATGCAGTGACAGTGACCTCTGCGCCTCCAGCCCCTGGTCACCGGTCACCGGCCCGTCCTCTGTCCACATCCGTGACACCCCAGTGAGACCCGGCTCCTGGGGCTGCTGTCCGGGCTGGCACCCTGCGAGTTCGTGGACGTGCCCAGCCTCCCGTCTCTCCTCGAGTGCCCCCCGGACCCGACTGCAGGGGTCCGGCCTGTTTGGGTCTGGCAGGTGTGACCCAGCTCTGGACGGAAAGCCCACAGGAGTGAGGTGGTGGGCAGAAGCCAGACCCTCAAACCGGGTTTTCCCGTGGGAACCAGGCCTAGAAAAGGCACACTAACTGTTACGGCTTGCTCCTGCTAAAACTCCCTCACCCTGGTCTGAAACAACACGTGTGTGTTGTCTGTCTTCAAGGTCGTTTCCAAAGCCTGTGTGAATTCCCCCAAGGACGGAGCGAAGCTGCTCACCGCCCCTCCCCCTGCACGTTACTTCCATTTCCTCGGATGGACCCACGGTGTGGACAGCACTACTCCACGTAACAGGTGCTGGACCCTTCTGCGGTGTAAGACCGAGAAAAGCAACAGGAGCCTGTCTAGGCAAGGGTGCCTTTTCCCCGCAGGGCGGCTGCTGCCTGCGCGTTTGTCCTCCTGCAGCCACCGCGGCAGGCTCCGCCGGCCGCCGGAGTCCGCCACACCCGGCCTCGGCTCCGCCTGGGCCCAGGCCTCCCGCCCCGGCAGCAGGTTGCCGTCACCGAGCGGCCGGGGGGTGGGGGGCAGGCCACCCCTCACCGCCCACGTGCTGCTTCCCCGTTTTCATCGATGTTCAAGGTGACTTCTAAGACACGCCTGCGCTTCCTCCGTCCCTCGTGAGGGGGAGCCGCCGCCCCCCCATCTGTGCTCTTGCTCATCTCGCCCCCTCCCCACAAGGTCCCCAGGCGGTGGCAACCCTCCTCAGGTGCCTTGGCCCAGGCAGCCCCCGGAGATAGGGAGCTCGCTGCTCTATACCCCCCCCAACACCCTGTGCCTGTGCGTCCCCGACAGGCACAGGGCACCCAGGAGGCACATGGATGGCCTTGGGGTGACTCTCTCGCCCTGGACCAGCACGAGGCGAGGGCTTTGAGGACACAGTCTCAGGCTAGGGGCCACAGGAGGTCACCCCCTGCACCCCAAACCCTGCTGCCGACACGGCACTGTGGGCACTGGTGCCCCGGAGTCCCTGATGGAAGACCCAGGCTGAGACCCTCCCACAAGCCCACCATTATGCCAGCGGTCAGGACCCCCGGTGGGCCCCCCACCACCACCCCAGGGAGACTCAGGCCCCGCCTGGTGGCTCAGCCCTCCCTGCAGGCCCAGCTGGGTGGGGGCTTCCAGGAAGCGGGGGGTACTAACCAGCTGTCTCCAAAACTCCCGGCCCCAGAGAGTCCCGGCGGCTGGCCGGCGGCTGTGGGATGAGAGCTGTCTTGTAACACTGCAACCTGCCACCTCCCAGGGACAGGCGACAGGAAACAGGCCCAGGCCCACTTCCCCTCCTCACCCGACACCAGCCAGAGATGGAGCAGAAGCCTCTTCCGAGTTCCCGCAAGACCTAACCTGATGTCAGCCGGCTGGGGTGGACACAGAGCCAGCGGCTTGGGCTGCCGGTGCCCGGGTCCCCACAGACAGACCAGGCAGGACACACGGGGGCAGGATGCTTGCGGGGGGGCACCCAGCTCCTGACCCGGCGCCTCTAGGAAGCTGCACCCTCCCAGGAACCCCGTGGGCACCAGGAGGGGCCACAGCCGTCACCGGTCACAGTGGCCCTGGCTCAGCTCCTGACACCCACAACCCCACCCCCATTGTAGCCCCCACCACGTAGGCCCAGCCATGCCCACGATGCCCTGCCCCCACCCCCATCCCGGAGTCCTGTGGAGGAAAGGGGCCTCCACACACCAGCCTGGGCACTGCCTGGCCCTGCAGAGGCGACCCACGCTGGACCCCGGGGCCTCTGTGGGTGGGACTCCTGGACACCGTGTCCCCCTCGGAGGTGCCGCCCACCCCAGCTGGCTCTCAGACACCCGCTAAAACAGCCTGTGCCCCAACACATGGCCTGGGCTTCTCAAAAACACCGCGGCTGCCCGAGGCCCGCTGCCCCACAGGCGGGTCCTGAGTTCGAGGGGAGGCAGGGCAGTGTGGGCCCCTTTCCTGTGTCAGCCCCAAAGGCCTGGTTGTCTCAGCCCCCCAGGCAGGGCCAGGCGGCCTCCGCTTCTGGGGCTTCCTCCGCTGCACCCGTGTGTCCTGGGCCGGGGGTCCCCAGGTGCGCCCCCACCCTTCCCTGTCCTGCAGACTGGGCTGGTCACAGCCGCCTGGGTCCCTGGAGCGCAGGCAGGTCTGAGCACGGGGCCCCCAGCCTTCCAGGCGGCTGGCTGAATGGCTGCGGTGTCCACAGGCCACTGCCCAAGGGTGACGTCCACCTCCCAGGGGCTCAGGCCCAGGACAGCCCTCCCCAAATGAGCAGGTGGAACTGAGGCTCCGGGTGCCCGTGGCCCTCCGTCACTGTCACTCGCAGCAGCCTCCAGAGGCCCGGGTCCCAGGCCGGGGGGGCCTCCGCGGGGGCAGAGCCCAGGTCAGCTGAGCCAGACACACCTTGGGACACTCGGTTCGTGCTGGGGCCTGCTCCCTTCCTCCCCCACTCAGGGGGTCCTGCACCCAAGTGGGTGGGTCCTGGGGGGAAGCACAGGCCTCCCCCCGGTGCCCTGCTGGTTGCGCGATGTCAGCCGAGGCCGCCCCTCGGTTCCCCAGCGCGCTCTGGGGCCAAGCTGGGTGGCAGCTGTGTCCACTCCCGCAGGGCCCACACGGCCCCTGCCTGAGCAGGAGGGGTGCGGGAGGAGGGGTTTGGAGCAGGAGAGGGCTAAGGGGCACCTGTGGCTCAGGGCCCTAGCGCAGCCGGCATGCGGTCGCCTGGGCGGAGGTCTGAGGGCTTCTCCTAAGGGCAGAGTGTCTTCCACCGCGGGGGGCGTCTGCAGACTCCCGTGACAACACCCCCTGGGCCCCCCCACCCCCCGGGAAGAGGGCCACGTGCTTCCCTGGCCCTCAAGTCCCGCTGGGCAGGTGCCTGCGAACCCGCAAGGGCCTCCTCAGGCATCCTGTGTGCGATCCCGTTCTCGCCATCTCGCGAGAGGAGAAAGGGTTCACCTGCGCAGGGATCCAAACCGCAGAAGGCACGGCGGGGGGGGGGGGGGGTGCAGCCCCACGTGACCCCCCTGGTCTGGGTTTTCAGGGTTTTACGAAGAAAAGCAGCGGAGCGTCAACCCTGCGGAGCCCCCCGCCTGGATTCAACAAACACGCGCTCCGAGACGCAAGGCTTCCGAAAGCGGCGTGTTTCTGAGTCAAACGCACACGCCGGGGCTCAGCGCCGGACACCCACGCCTCCCTGCCAGAGCCGAGCGCGCCCTGCCCTCCTGGCCTCTCACCGGAGTGGTGTCGCCCCAGCTTCCCTGCTGGGTCCCCGCAGGGTTCGCCGCCTGGCGAGGCCGGGGCGCCCCAGGTCGTGGGCTGGCTGCGGGTCCCCCTCCCTCGGACGCAGCGCCCCCTTCTGGCAGCCCCTGACACTGGCGTGGGAAGGGACCTGGCGGGCCATCGCATACACTGTCCTACATCCTGGGCTTTGCTTGACTGGGGCCTCGGGGTGCCACTTACTGTGTCTCTCCCCCCTGCGGTTCCTGTTTCTGGAAGTTGGCCCTAAAGCCCTGAGGGGAAGTGACTCAGGTGACAACAGGAAGTGACCGGAGGGCGAGGCGCATGAGGACATGGCTCCCGCCGCTGGCCACCTGCCTGCCTGGGGGCTGCACGGTCCCTCTCGATCTCACGGGGCCACCGTGCCGCCTGTGGCCGAGCAGTGGCTCCCCGTACGTGGTCTCCTCGTGGTCCGGCAGGCGGGCCGGCACGGAACAGTGCCCCCGGGACACCCGGGGACGCCGGTGTCCTCCGGCCACAGCCGAGGAGCCGGACTCTCTCTCAGGATCATTCGGGACTCAGGGACCGTTTTATTGTGGTGAATCTCACGTAACACAGTTTCCCATCTCGGCCGCTGGCAAGCGTGCAGCTCGGAGCCCTCGGGCACACTCGCGGCGCTGTGCAAACCGCCCCCCCGACTCCAGACTGGCCCGGCGCCCCACCTGAACCTCGTCCCCACCTCCCTCGGATGGACCCCGGCCCGGCACCCCCGTCTCCCCTGCGCCCCGATGGCTCCGGCTCCTGCAGGGACCTCGGGTCAGTGTTCGCCCTCCTGCGTCTGCTCATGTCACTCGGCGTGACGGCCGCACGGCCCACCCCGTCAGAGCAGGGGCCAGAGCGGCCTTCCTCTTTACGGCCGAGACACAGTCCCTTGCGGGGGGACACGGCCTCTCGCCCGCCCGTCATCCGAGGCCGCCACCTTCCAGCGGTGGTGCACACGCATGGCTGCGTGGACTCACGGGCTCCCATGCTTTCGGCGTGGTTCTGTCGACCGCACACATGACTCTGGGGGACCGTCATCCCACACTCCACACGCCGGGCACCTGCCTCTTCACGTCTGTCACCGAGACACACGTCTGGGCGCCTGATGTCACCCCCGGGCCTTGGTGGTGCTGACTCAGGGTCCGGGCTGGGGAGGCAGGGGACTCCCAGGGGTTTCCCCTGGACTCAGCCACACTCAGAAGAGCGGAACTTTCTCAGGCTCTGGCCGCAGAGGGACTTTCGGGGCCATTCCTGAGACAGCTGGCCTGGGGGGCTGAGGCTGGGGCGGGGTTGGGGCTTTTGAGAGGCGTCACAGAGCTGGGCGGTCCTGAAGCCCAACTCTGAAGCCAGCCTGTGCTCCAAAGGGGGGCGCCCCGCGTAAAAAACAGAAGTGGGGGTTTCAGCGAAGTGGCGGCACGTCCCAGCTCAGGCACAGGCAGATGGCCGGTCACCCCTGCTGACCTTGCCAAACTGACAGGCTCTTCTCTCCCTCAGGCTGGCCGGACAGTGTGCACAGCCTTGGGAAACCCGGGCCTCCTCAAAGTCCCAGAATGGCTGCTTGAGCTCCAGCCTTCCCACCTGCATTCCAGGTGTCAGGAAGGAAGGACCCTGAGAACGGTGGGCCCTCCCTGTTAGGGGACGCCCCAGAATGCACCCTCTGTGGCTTTAGGAGCTGTCTGTTTGGGCACACAAGGTCCCAAAGACCAGGGCCACGCCAGACCTCACCCAGAGGGACAGCAGAGGTGCAGCCCTGTCCCCAGGCTACCCTGGGAAGCTCCGTCCACCCCACGAGAGCTGACAGGGAAAGGGAACCTCTGCTTGGAGCCTCCGGGCTGGGGGTGGGGCTGGTGTCTGAGCTGCAGAGGCTCCGGCAGGTCCCCAGTCCTCCCAGGGTCGGAGGTCAGCAGCGGACAGGAGAGGAGAGCCCACCCCCACTCCCCAGCCGCCCCCACACCCCCGAGGCCCCGCCCAGCCCTGGGCCCCGCCCGTGTTCCCCAACCAGGGCGACTTCATCCCCGGGGACATTTCGCATTTCGGGAGACACTTTTCAGGCTTCAGTGCGTGGGGAAGTTGAGGGATGACGCTAACCTTCCCATGATGCTCAGGGCCGCCCCTCCCCAACCACACAGAGTCGTTGGCCACCAACGCCGCCCTGGCCACACCACACCAGGGAGGCAGGCCCGATGCCCCGGGGGCCCCACGGGGGGTGGAACGGGGACACGGCACCTGCTACAGCTGGGAAACCAAAGTGGGGAAGGGACGTGGCCTCCGACCCTCCCCCCACCGCCCCCTGCCCGGGGGAAGCCCTGGTGGCCGGCCAGCCAGCCGCCCAGGCCGGGCAGCCTGACTGTGACCCTGTGCCCTCCCCGACCCGGAGCCCACTGCTGTTTCAGGGGAGGGCCTGTCAGGGGCACTGCCCTGGGGCCTCCCACCCCCACCCTCCATGACGCCTTCCCAGGCACGAGACAGCCAGCCCCACGTGGTAGGGCGTGGGTCTGGCCCACACTCACGGCTCACTGCTCACACCAGAAGGACTGGGTTCCCCTCCCCTCTGCAGGGGAGCCTGCCGCAGCCTCGGCCCCTGTGTCCTGGGACACCTTCCACCGAGCAGAAGCCACGGCCCTGTGCCGTGCACCGCCTGGACAGGTTCTGGGGCGACAGGGGTCTCACCCCAATCTGCTGATGTCGGGGGGCCCCTCCCATCAGCAGGCACGGAGCGAGGGCTCCCGAGGCCACCCTGGGCGTGGGGTCATGACCCTGGAGTGGGGTCAGAGCAGTGCGGCGGGACCTGGGACCTGAGCGGGGTCAGCCGAGGCCCACAGGGGCTTCCTGGGCAGAGGGTCAGCAGAGGCAGCTAGCGTGAGCCTGTTGGGGGAGTGGCCCCAGAGCCCCACAGTAGGATAGGGGCAGCCTGTTTCCCAGGCTGGCAGCGTCACGCTGCCCTGCCAGGTGTCAGGGTCAGAGGTCAGAGGCCAGAGGTGGGGGGAGGAGGGAGGCTGGGACAGTGTCCAGGGCTAGAGCCGCAGGCCAGGTGGCGGTTCAGGGGTTTCGACCCCAAGGAGACTGTGGGAAAGGGGGCAGCAGGGGATCCGGAGGTTGCCAAGTGTAAGGCCAGGCCCAGGGGCGTGAAGGGGCATGGAAGGGCGTGGAAGGGTGCCCAGAGAAGACTCCGGTGGTGCCGGGGTCACGGCAGCCGAGCAAGGCCAGCATTGCCCAGCCACCTGCCCACAGGGAGGCGAGGTGGGCCCGAGGGCGGGTGGGGGTGCAGCCGGCGCACCTAGAGGCTCAGGGCGCAGAGAGGGGGGTCGGGGGTCAGCCCAGGCTGGAGATGGGGGCAGTGCCGGGGGGGAGGGGGGGCGGCATGCTGCCTCCCGGTGGGCGGGCGCCCGGCGGTGGGTGTGTTTCCCATGCCGTGTGTGTGTGTGTGCATGTGCGTGTGAAGGTGTGTGTGCATGTGCGTGTGAAGGTGTGTGTGCATGTGCGTGTGAAGCGCTTCTGCCACTTGGTCTGTCGGGCTCCGACCTCACAGAAAATTCGGGTCACGGCACAAGAGCTGCCTCCACTTCCTGCCCCTCACCTGCGGGCTCCACACCCTCCGCCTGTCACCTGAACCGCGGGGCTTCCTTCCTGGGGTCAGGGTGAGCGCCACGCCCCCTGGAGCAGGCTGCCTACAACCCCGCCCCCGCCGGCCCCCCCAGCCTCCTCACCACCCGCTGCTCACCTGCGCACATTCGCACACTCACACACACACGTGCGCACAGACAGCCGTGGGCACACTTGCCCACGGGCCAGGCAGGCACGGCTCCGGCTCCAGGCTGGCCAGCAGGCGGGGGCAGGGCGCAGGACTGCCGGACCGCCCTCCTGCTGGGGGGCGGGGCGCAGGCGGGTCCCCCGGTGTCTGAGCCGGGCATCGGTGCGCGGCCAGCCTGGCCTCCTTCACACACACACACACACACACACACACACACACACACGGCCTGCCCCTCTGGGGCCGCCCCTGCCCCTCAGTCCGGTCCCGTCCCCCGGGTCTGCTGCGGGCTGGGAGGCGGGGGTAGGGAGGCGCCCATCGCTGCACCGTGAGCGGTCACTCTGGCGGTCACTCGGGGTCCCTGGAGGCCCCGCATCCATGCGGGGTGGACGCCTCTCTTTCTGTTTCTGCGAGGCTCTCGACGGGGACGTAGAGGGGCCGTGCCCGGACCCTGGGCACCCCGCGTTGCGCGTGGGCTCTGCCACGCCGGCTTGCGTCGTCTGCGCTTCCCTGCGACAGCTCCCCGGTCTTCGCTGGGCGAGTCGGTTCCCAAGCGCGTCTTCCTCCGGAGGCCGCGGAGCGCCGGACAGGCCTCCTCCGCCCCCGTGCGGGCGGTCACCGGCTGTGCGCACACGCTGCCGACGTCAGCGGCCGACCTCCCTCGCCCGTTCCGACGGGCGCTCTTCCCGGGGTTTTCTGCCTGTGAGACGCGGCCGTGCGCACACAGAGACCGTCTCGCCGATTCCCTCCCACCTGGGTCTGCCCAGAACACCCTGCTGGCCCGTTGCCACGGCCTGACCCTTCGTAGGAAAGGAAGCCGAACCTCATTCTGCGGAAAAGCGCCCGGTTCCGCCGCACTCTACTGCTGGCCGCTCTGTGCCACCCCCGGAGCACCCGGCCCCTCCCGGGTTCCCGGCACCGGCTGTCCAGCCCCGAGGCTCCCCTGGGGACGCGATCACAGGGCCATTCCAGACGGCGAGGCGCGTCTGCCACCTGCAGCCTCCGCAGGGCCCTTGAGGTCACAGCAGGCTGGGCTCAGACCCGCTGTGGCCCCAGGCTCCGCGTGGGGGCCGAGGGCAGTGACCGGGCTGCTGTTCTCAGGCGCCCGTTCCCAGCTGCGGCCCTGGGCTCCGGCTCAGGCTGGGCGCTGGGCCCCTCTCAGCTCCCGCCCGCCCGTCGTGGTCGGGAGAGCAGGTCCTGACCTCAGGCTGCCGCTGGGAGGCCCTGTCCTCCGCCCTTCCAGCCCCAAGGGTCCTCATGGTGGGACTTTTTGTTTTTATTTTTATTTATTTTTAGAGAGAGGGGCTGGAACGGAGGAACAGAGGGAGAGAAACATCGATGCATGAGAGAAACCTCAGCTGGGTGCCTCTCACACACGCCCTGTCCGAGGACCTGCCCTGCAACCCAGGCGTGTGCCCTGACCGGGAATCGAACCGGCGGCCTCTCAGTTTGCGGGACGGTGCCGAGCCACAGTGCCACGCCGGCCAGGGCCCCCGCGGCAAGATGCTTAAACACCACTTCAACCGATCTCCGCGTCGTGGGACCAGCGACGCTTTTTATTTCTTGTGGACAGGCCTATTTCCTAGTAATTCATTCATTTCATCCCTGTTCTGGAATGTTGGCCCCATTGTTTTATTTCTTTTTTGGAGTTGATTTTTGGGGCACTTAATGTTCCACTTACACATGGCACAATTTGCTGTGTGACGTTCAGCTCCGCGGGCTTTGACACATGCGCACAGCTGCGTGCGCGGCAGCACAGTCACGATCAGAAATCTCCCTCTGCCATGTCCCCTTCCCCCACCCCGGCCGCTACCACGGGTCCTGTTCCCCCCCACCCCCTCTAGCTTTGCCCCTTCCAGAACGTCACAGGGACCGATCGCACAGCCTTGGAATCTGGCGTCTTTGCCACAGAAAATGCACTGGACACTCACCCGCGCTGCGCACATGGGCGGCGCACTGGACACCCACATGCACTGCGCTGCGCACGTGGGCGGGGCCTCCGTTTTGCTGCCGGAGCCGGGCTGCGCCTGCAGACCAGCCAGCTGGAGGGCGCCCGGCTGGGCCATGGCGCGTGCGGGTCGTAGACGAAACTGCTCTGAGGCTCGTGTACAGGTTTTCTGCATGAAGCTCCGTGTACCGTTCTCGCGAGTAAATAGTGGGTGAGAATCCTCCGCGGTGTCCCCGCGGTGCTGCCCGGCCAGCACGCCCCATGGGTGCGGGGAGCTCCGCCTTCGACTTCGCCGCGGCCCTTCGCGGTGGGATTCTTTCCTGCCGGTTCACCGGGGTGCAGGGGTGCCGCACCGGGGCCTGGGTTTGCATTTGCCTGGCGATTTCACCGGTGTGCCTCTCCCCTTTCCCACCTGCGGCCGCACACCTCCGTCCCACCTGCTCAGCTCTGACCCACTTCTAAACTGGGTTACTTGTCTCCGATCTGTGGCGGTCGGGCCGTCCTTACATAAGCTGAACGCAGGCCCTTTATCTGACGGCCGGTCTGCGAGTGTGTTCCACCCGCCCGCGGCCGCCTCTTGCCTTGGAAACCTTCGGTCGGGATCCGTGCTGCGTCTGGTGCTTGCTCGCGTCCATCGCTCCCAGAAGTCCGTCTGTCTCGCTGGTTGGCTGACTGTCCCGAGAACGGCCTTCTCCCTCGCTGGCCCTCCCTCCGTTTCCCGTGTTGCGACCCCCAATCCTGTTTTTAACCAGTTTTCCACTTTCTTTGGGCTCTTCTGGGGTTCCCCCTCCACCTTTGTTGTTTTACTGGATTTACGGAATTCGGGGGTAACCTGCGTGCAGTACCAGTTACCTCCCTGAGCTGTGTCGTTCTGGCTTTTCACGGATGCACCTCGCTGTGTGGCCAGCAGCACAGCTGAGCATAAAACATGCATCACCCCCAGTTCCCTGGAGCTTCTCTGCAGCACCCCCTGCCTCTCCCCCGCCCCGACGCCAGCCCCTCCCGCTGGGCCAGGACTCAGCTTCCTCCCCACCCAGCGAGCCCCCGGGGGGGCACCGCTGTGGCAGCCTCCACGAGTCTGGACGCCCAGTGGTTCTGTCACTCCTCCGCGCTGGGTGCTTTGAAACGTCGGTCACTCTCTCTCCTTCCGCTCACTGGTTCCTGAGCAGTGTGTGTGTGTGTGTGTGTGTGTGTGTTACAGCGCTTGTCTGTGAGTTTCCCCAACACCCTGTCACATCTGCACACGCTCGGCCCAGTTAAAGGGATTGCACAGCCGAACCCGGGCACCCGCCACTTACATTTCACGGTTAACGACTTCTGTGCGTTCTCTCCATCCACCCCCACCCTTCCCTCCCTCCCTCTCACTGTCTGTTCACCTGCCCTGCTCCGGGCCTTGTCTCCCACGGCCCTGGTCGCCACCTGGCCCTGGACTGTGCCCAAGGGCGCCAGCAGGAGAGGACAGGAGGGGCCAGCATGGAGCGGCACCCAACGCACCAGCCCGCCGCCTGGCCTGCGGCAGCCCCGCACAGCTCCCTTTGCTCCTTGTGCGGGGGAGGGGCTGCTGTATCCAGCCGGGGCGCAGGGGCCGGAAGCCTGGGCCGGGGGAGCCCTCTCACCTGCCTGTGCTCCTCTGGTGACGCTGGATGAGGGGAGCCCCGGGGACCTCCTCCTCTGTGGAGCTGGGCCTGGGAAGGCGGGCCTCTGGGGATCGGTCCCTCTGCTGGAGGCTGGCGGCGCCCGCGGAGGGCGCAGCTGCGCTGGGTGCAGAGTCCTGCGGGCGCCTGGGCTGCGTTCTGGGGCGGGTCGCGGCGCGGCCTTAAATTGGGCGCCCACCCTGAGTTGGGCCCCACCCTCCCCTCCCCTCGGCTCTCCAGACAGTGTATGACGCACGCGCCCCTGCTGGAAACTTTGGTGATTCAGAGAATCCCCCAACCACCCTCGGTCGAAAGTTCTCCCAGGACCCTTTCCGGCAATGACTGAAGTTCTGTGACCACCCAGAGGGCACGGACGCCGAGTCCGGCGCCTCCCCACTCGCTCTTCCTGGTGGGCCGGGGTGGGGAGGGGGCGGCATGGCTCGGTCGTTCCGAGCCTCTCCCGCCGGGCGCAGCCCCGGCCGCACGGCCGCGACCCCGGCCCTGCCCCGCCGCCTGGTGGCTGCTGTGCGCACTGCGCCCGCCCACGGGGCCAGGCTCCGGGCGCCGGCAGCCCGAGGGGCGTGGCGGGGTCGCGGCAGCCCCCAGTCCCTCCCCCAAGGCGGCCCCCGCGTTAATAGCTGTGGACAAACACACAAGTCTGCTCACGTTGCGGCTTGTCTGTCGGAACTTCGCGTGAACTTCCAGGGGGCCATTTCCGCGATCACGTAGAAGAGAGACTAGCCAGGTGCGGCCGTTCCAGAAGCCTCCGCGTCCTAGGGACACATGACCTCCCCGGACTCTCCCGCAGCCCACGCCACAGAGCAGATGCTCCTGCCGTGGGCTCCGTGCCCGCCGCGCCGCCCCCTTCAGCCACAGCTAATGCAAATGCTTTCAGAAGACTGGCCTCGCCCCCCACCCACCTGATGGGACCCCGGCCCTGGGTCACGGTATGCCTTTTCCCCTGATGCTGCTGCTGGTGGCTCGGCCTCCAAGCCTAGGACCCGGTCTTTCTGGCTAGCAAGGGCCCCATACGGCCCTTCCTTGAAAGTCTTTCAGCTGTTGCACTGAAGATTTGCAACACCTACCCTCCCCCACTCACCCCTGCTCCACACCAGGGCTGTGCACACCATCCTGGGTGGGGTCCCTGGGGGCGGGGGGCGGGGGGCGGGGGGCTGCTGCTGCTGCTGCTGGCCCTGCGGACAGCAAAGCGGTGCTGGGGGGGGGGTGGCGCCTGGGAGACCCCACGGTGAGCTGGGGCGGGCAGGGCAGAGGGGTGGGCAGCCCCACTGGCGTCTCCTCCACCTGATGCCTGGCCCAGGAGGGCTTGACCCTCACCCCCTGTCCTGGGGTCCCAGCCGTCCTTGTCCCCGGGCACGCAGTGGCAAGCTTGCACCCAGCTTCTCCCGTCGCACAGAGCCCACCCCGCCTGGGCCCCTCACTGGGCTTGTCTTCCTCCGACCCTGCCCCTGCTCCTCCTCCCCTGAGCCCACTGGAGCTGCCCCCGGGAGTCAGACCCCTGAGGATCCAGGTGCCAAACCCTGCTTTCTCCCCTTCCCTGGACTAAAGCTGAGCCGTGAGCCAGAGTCGAGGGTTTCTCCAAAATGACGGGTTTGCTGAGCAGGTGGTCGCTCTGACTTCCCTCAGGTTGGCCGGCACAGGCCCCACGTGGAGGAAAGCTGCTCTTGGGGACGATGGAGAAGCCACCGGAGTCCCAGCCTGGGAACAAGAAGCCGCCCACGACCTCCTGATGTGACCGGGTTCAGAGGCTCCTGTGGCAATTCTGGGGGCTTTCCTGAGGCTGTCTGTGGGTGCCATCCACGTGGGTCCCCAGAGTCCCAGGGCACCCACCACACGGCCAGCCCCAACCTGCGCCTCTTGAGGACTCAGTGCTGCCTTCGGGGACACATCTGTGGGGCCACCTTAGCGGGGCCACCTTAGCCCGGAGTTCTCTGTGGGCTGGACGAGAGCTGCTCTGCTCCAGTGCACAGGCCAGACGGTGTCGGCTGAGCCGGGCAGGCAGCCCGCGGCCCGGGCGACTGACTCCACGAAAGGAAGCCGGCTGAAACCCCTGACCTCCAGCTCCAGGGGACAGAGAGGCCAGCCCGAGACAAACCGCAGCCCGGGAGGGTGCCGCCGCTCGTGCGCACAGCTCAGCCAGCGGAAGAAGCACTTACCAACCCGAGGGGCCGCTGGGCCCCACTTCCTCCCCTGAGCAGACTTGGACAAACCACTCTGCAGAGGGAGCGACCCCCGCCCCGGGAGCTCCCTGACCGCGGGCCGCCCAGGTATGCAGCCCCCGGAGGTGTCTCTGCCTGCCCTGCCCCTCGGTCTGGGCCCTGGGGGCAGTGCCTGCCCTCCTCTCCGGGGCCCCTCCCCCCTGTTCACTCACTGCGCTGGGGCTTCTCAGAAAACACTGTGCGGGAACTTGTTTCTCCTGAGAGAGAGAGAAAACTCCAGAAACCGGCCGTGGTGGCCAGAGTGGCCAGCTGGGCAGATAGGATGACCCTTCAGCTCCTTTCCTGTGTCCCATCTCTGATGGCACTGGAGCAGGTCCTGAGGACACTGGTCATTTGTCCCTATGGGGTCAGCGACCACCCTCCCTGTAGGCAAGGCCCCCCCGCTCCTGGGGGCAGAATCCACCAGGCAGCTCCTGTCGGATCCAGGTGGGCCCCTCCATGCCACCCCCAGAATCGATCCCACCCGTACCTGAAGAGGCCCCACCCCACCCAGGGCGTCCTCAGCCCCTGCGGGCAGACCTGGTGGAACACCGCCCAGACCTCAGAGCCGCGAGCACAGTCACCCCTGGGCGCCCTGTCCTCCCCAGGCCCACACTGCCTCGCCCTGCGCCCCACGGCGGCCACGTGTTTGCTGTAACTCGCAGGAGTGTGCTTTCCTGGGAGTCGCTGTGGGCCCCCCCGCCAGTGTCCCTTCCCTTTCCCCGCGGGGGACGGACAGAGGCACGCTGGGACGGCGGCGCCCAGCGTCTCGCAAAGCGGGGACGCTGACGTGGGTGAGTGTCCGGGAGGCTCTGCCTTTCCCCGCTCGCTCGTCCATGACGTGCTTCTCTGCCCCCTCCCCCGGCCGCTTCTCCAGGCTGCGCCCCGGGAAGGCGCTCAGCCCCCAAGGGCCTCGACTCACTAAGGAGAAACTGCGCTTTGTCCAAACTCAGGCCTGCTCTTCAGGGCTCCTGATCTCAGCCTCCAGCGCAGCCAGGCCTAGGGGCGTCCTGAACGCCCCCAGACCTGAAGCTAAGCACCAACCTTGAACTCTCGGGCCAGCTGGCTACTGCCGCCCGGTTCCAGACTTCGCTCACAGCCCTGCCTCTGTCTGATTCACTAAAAGACAAGGAACCTGGCCCTTTCGTTTGGGAACATCAGGATGATCTGGCTTTTTAGAAAACACATACATTGATTATTGATTTTTAGAGGGGGGAGGGGAGGGAGAGAAACACGGAAGGGCTGACCCTTGCACGTGTCCCAACCCAGGTGCGTGCCCTGACTGGGGATTGAACCCACAACCTTCTTGGCGAAGGGGGTGGTGCCCAACCCACTGAGCAGCACTGCCCAGGGCACGATGACCCGGTTTTCAATGCCAGTGGATGACCCTGGGTCCCCTTCTGACCTGGAGGGGTCAGCCGCTGACTCCGACCTGCAGGGGCGGCCAGGACGGACTCACGTCTCCATCCGGCACTCCCAGGGGCCGCCCAGGCCGGTGCCTCGGGGGCCACCACAGGGTGCGCCAGGGTCAGCGGTGCGCCTGTGAGGGTGGAGGGGCTGGGGGGCCACTGGGAGCCTGGCACCCTGGTCTGAAGGGGGTGGCATAGCAATATCCTGAGACCTCAGGGGGTCCCCGGCCCCAGCCTGGTGGCCCAGAGGCCTCAGCAGGACCACACCCCACATCCGAGCAGCCGGTGGTCATCTGCCTTCCTGCTGTGTGCGGGCCCTGCTGCCCTGAAGCCACCCTCCGGGGACAGCGTCTTATGCCCTAGCAGCCTTCGGTTGCCAACAGGACGGGTGCCGAGGTCCTGACCCCATGTTTGCAGCCTCCCCTGCAGACACCCAGGCCCTCCGTGTGTGGATCAGCCCAGGGACCCTGCTCCAGGCCGGCAGCCCCTCTGCCCTGTGGCTCCCATCCCCGGAGGCCTGCCCCTGCCCCTTGCCCTCTTCCAGGTCCTTTCTCACCCACCTGCTCCATCGCAGCCTGCGGAGGACACGCGGCTTCACGCCACAGGTGGCCACCAGGGGGCACCATGCTTGGATGCAGAGGGAGGGTGCATCGGCGACCCTGAACTGGGGGCTGGGAGCTGGGTGGGGGGCCTGGGTGCAGAGGAGACTGACTGTTTGCCGGCACCTTCTGGGCTTCTTGAGAACTGGGTCAGGTGCTTATGGCGAGCCAACTCCCCAGGTGAGGAAGTTGAGGCCAGAGGAGGGGGTGCTGCCCACCCAAGCTCTCGGGGTGCGAGGTCTGGGTCTTCCAGGTTCCTCCAAGTCCTCCATGACTCTGCCTTCACCTTGCTGTGTGACTTCTGGGAAGTCGCCTGACCTCTCTGGGCCCCAGATCCCCCTCCTGTGATGTCACTGCTGCGGCCAGCCAGAGCCAACTGCAGGACGGAGAGCTGAGCCCTGGCCGCAGCTGGGATCTCGCCGGTCTCCCTGCCCCCGCCCAGCACAGGGCACCCCTGAAGGCTGCCACCTCAGCAGGCCGGCAGCCTCGAGTCCATGGGGCTGGGGTCTGCAGGGCCCGCCCGGCCCCGCCCCAGCCAGCAGGGCTCAGGCCCCCCAGGGGCTGCTGGGGCTGCCACAGGCCAGCCGTGTGCACACGTGTGCACACGGCTCAGCACGCCAGCACCCTGCCGCCCTGCGTGACCCCTACCAGGGACCCCCACTCGAACCCTCTCCCGCCCTGGGTCCCTGTGGGCCCAGAGTGCCCCGGAGGGGGATCAGGGCTGCATCTCCTTGGGGGGCAGTGAGTGGACTGGCCCCTGCTGTGAGTGGCAGGGGTTCGGGCCCCACCCTCTCTGAGGCCCCGCCCCCATGCCAAGTACGAGCACCCCCACCCCCGTTTGGCTCCACCCAGCCCCTCGGTGGAGGGCAGAAGAGGCCAGGCAGAGGGTGCTGGCAGCGGCGTGTTCCCACGCTCTGCGGTGCCAGCCCTGCCGCACCCTCGCCTGGTGGCGACCAGGGCACCTGGAATGCGGCTGCAGACTCCACGCCCGGGGGCCACAGATTCCTGTCTCAGTGGGCGAGGGCAGGGCGGCTTGCCGCCCTTTGATCCCTGCCAACTCAGGGAACCGGGCCGGCCCGGGCCTTGCCAGCTGGGCCACAGGGGAGGCTGGGAGGGAAGCCCGGCCGGTCTCCCAGCCCTGCTCCCCCGGTGCCCCATGGGGCGGTGGTTGGCCCCTCACCTGGGGACCTAGACCTGCCCCCACCTTCATTCAGCCCGTGACTCTGTCGCACCAGACACACACCCACCCACACGGGGTCCAGAGACTCCACCCCTCTCTGCCAGCCAGTGGGGCCTGGCCCTGCTCCCCCGCTGCCCCGGCGTCCCCTCGCCACAGCTGACCCAGCCTGAGCCCACTGGGGTGCCTGGCACTGGTCAGGGGCATCGGACTACCCAGGAGCAGGAGGGGCCCCGGATGCCCTGGGCCTCACCCCGACGGCTGAGGACCCAGCGCTGGCTGCAGCCCTCACGCAGACCCAAGGCCCCTCCCCCCCAAATGTGCTGACTTCCTGCCCCTCCCAGCACCCCACGAGTCTCCCACTCACAGCACATGGTCAGGCACCCCTGAGCACCCCGGCCGACCCCAAACAAGAGGCCACACTCCCAGCCTGGGTTTGGGTCAGAGTCTGCAAACTCCAAGCAGGAGAGGGGGGCAGGGGTCTGTTGGGGGCTGCTGAGGGGCCGGCTGGGCTCTGTGCTGCCAGCCAGCAGTCAAGGAGCAGGGGCTCAGGAGGCCCCACCAGAGGAAGGAGAACTCTGGCCTCAGGGGCTGTGGGGCTGCAGTTTCTGCTCTCCTGACCCCCTGGCGCGAGGAAGCCATCCCCACCCGGGCAGTCTCTGCTCCCAAACCCTGCCTGACCTCGGGACTGTTAGAGGCTGGGGTGGCCTTTCCCAAGGGGGTGCCTCCCTCCAGGACACCGGAGGGGGCTGAGCCAGGCCAGGTCTTCAGGTGGCCGCGCTGGAGGAGGTGGCACAGGAGGCGGCACAGGTGGTCCCTTAGGTGCGGGAACGCATTCCTGAGCAAAGCCTGCGCGAGGTGGACAGAGGGAGTGCAGCGGGACCCACGGAGGTCCGGGGCCTTCCACGCGGCCGTGCACACACACCAACCCGCCCGGCGGTTGGAGGGGGCTGGGGCGGTGGATTCCTGCGCGCTGGCCGAGTCCCGGGCCCGCGCGGGGATGGGGTCGGAGGGAGGAGGGTCGGAGTGCCGACGCCCCTCCGCCTGCCCGGTCGGGGGACTGGAGGAAGGGGGTAGCCAGGCCGGCCAGGCGGCGCGGGGCGGGATGGGGCGGCAGAACGCGCCTTTGTGCGCGGCGGTGTCTGGAGAGAGCGTGTCGCGGCCGGCCCAGTGCCCGGCCCCGCTCCAGCTCCCGCCCCCGGCCCCGCGCGCATTCCTGCCGAGGCCGGCGCTACGGGCGGGGTCCGCGGGCTGGCAGAGGACATCCCCCCCCCCCCACCAGCCCCGGGAAGGGGCCATTACCAACTGGAGCCCAACGACGGCGGTGACCCGAGGCCGTGGCCACCGCAGGCATGAACCCCAGGCTCGCTGGGGTGGACCTGCTGGCTCCGGGAGCGGCACTTGGAGGGCGCGGGGCAGGGGGAGGGACGCGAGGCCGCCGACTCGGTCCGCAACGGGATGCGTGCCCTGGCCTGGTGGCTGTCGGGGCGGGGGACGGGCGTGGCGCTGCCGAGCGAGAGGAGCGCGGAGAGGCGGCGCTGCGGCGGCCGGTGCGGTCTGAGAAGCCGGGAGTTCGCGCTGTGAGGTGCCGGGCTCGCGGTGGGAAGTGGAGCCGGCCGCGCGCTCTGCTCCCTAGCTCTCCCTCCGCGCCTCCATCCATTCATGGAGCACGACCTTGCGGGTGCCAGCCTCCGCTGCGCGCTGGGCCAGAGGCGGCGGACAGGAGACTCGCGCCTGCTCTGCGCAGGGCCTGGGGGCTCGGCGCCGGTCGGCAGGGGCCAGCAGCAGAGCATCCAGGGACCCTGGTGGGAAGGGCGGGGCGCACGCGAGTGCACCGGGCCGCCCGGTCAGCCGGAGCCCTGGCGGGGCTCGAGGCTGCCCCCACCCGCAGGGTCTGCACACTCCCACCGGCAGCTCTCAGGGCTGACACCCTGCCCCCCGCCCGGACTGGGCACTGGACACACCTCACTCGCCCCACCCCCAGGCCTGATCACCGAGGCGCCGGTGGGGGCAGCAGGAGCTTGGTGAGGGGTGGGGGGGAGAGGGGCAGGACCAGCTCAGAGGCGGGGGGTGGGGAGCCCTGAAGGGTGCAGGGAGGAGCCCGCAGACCCGAGAGAAGTGCCCGGTGGGCTGCGGGAAGCAGAGGAGCGGCCCTCCCCCTGCAGGGCAGGCCAGACGGAGGGGCCGGCTCCAGCCCGGGGGGGGGCGGGGAGCAGTGGGGCCCCAGGGGAGGTGCGTGAGCTGGGGGGTCGTGGGAGCTCCAGAAAGATCGCCCGGCCGACGCGGTGAAAGCCCGAGGCACCGTCAGGCTGCACCAAGGTCTGTTTAACGAGCGCCCTGCTGCCGGCACGAAGGTGGTTTCCAGATTCCTGGTCGGAGAGAGTTTTGCACTGAAAGCCGCTGTCCCCGCTGTTTGCGCCTTGAGTCACGAGGACGAATCTGCAGACCCTTGCAGACTCCTGGTCATCAGCTGCAGGACAGGGGAGTTGTGCCGGCTTATCCCCCCGGACGGTCAGGACCGGCACACAGACGCCTCCGCGCCCTGCCCCAGCCTGGCCGCTGGCACCGGGACCTGGCGCCCCCTGCTGGGTGACCGCCTGGAGTCCCCAGCTCTGGTCTGCCTTCTGTGCCAGGGCCTCGGAGTCTCTCCCTGGCCAGACTCCTCTGGTCACCGCTGGGGGCACCGGCTAGCCTCCGAACCGCCCCCTGACCTCGCTCATAGCCCCGACATTCAACACCCTCATTCTCTTCACAAGGCCCCTCCCCTGGCTGCTCAGGCTGAAAGGTGTGGGAGTCACCTCCTCCTCGCCCTCCCCCGCTGGCCCAGCCTCTCAAACCTTTGTCCACCCCCCTGGCCCCTCCTTGCCCTATTCCAGCCCCCCCACTGCCCTCCATCCTGGTGGCCACCAGCTACCTCACGCACACACCTGACCGGCCCCTCCTCTGCTCTAAAGCCGGCCATAGCTCCCCAGTGCCCCTCAGACCAAACCCAAGCTCTCCCTCGAGCCCCTGCCCCACCCGCCCCTCCCCACCCCCCGCTGAGCTATCCTTCAGGCACCGCCCCCTGCCTGGTCCATCCCCCTTCCCTGGAACTCAGGTGTGGCCACTTGCGCAGACCCTGGCCTGCAGCTGCCCTCTGCATCCCTCCGCTCACACCACCCCCCCGGGCGAGCCCCACACCACCCTGGCCTGGGGTGGCAGCAGCTGCCCTGGCCCAGGCTCCGCCCAAGTCCCTGGCAAATGCTGGCTGCTCTGACCTGTCTGCGGTCCACAGCTCCTCACACGGCCTCCCTGGGCCGGGCCAGCCTCTGCCCCCAGCTCAGCAAGGGTTTGCAGAACGGGACCCTTGGCCACAGCCAGGGTGCATGCTGGGACACAGCCTCACGGTGAGGTGGAGTGACCGCTGGTGTCACGCAGGAAGTCGGGGGCCGGGTAGCTGAGAGCAAGGGAGCACCCCCGCACGCCCCCTCCAAGTCCCCCGGGAGTTCAAGCCCCCCGCCCCCCAGGTCTCCTGCAGGGTCCAGCCTGCCCCCACCGCCCGCCCTCACAGACGCACCGAGCGGCTGGGCCGAGCCGGGCCGCGGGCAGGCAGGCTCTGGCTCGCCCTGGCATTCCTGGCCTGGTGGGCCGGGAAGAACCCAGGCAGGCCTGGTCACCACCCCAGGCCCTCTCCCAGGAATGCCAGCCGCCGAGGCTGTGCTGGGAAAACCTGCACAGCCCACTGGCCCGGGCTGGCCGTGGAGCAGAGCAGCCTGGGGTCCTGCCCAGGCCCGCCAGCCCAGCATGGGAGGGGCGGCCCTGTGGAAGGCCAGGTCCAAGCTCCACGGGCTGTGGGGGCGGGGCCTATCCCACGCGTGCTGGTGCTGGGGGCCAGCTGGGGTCCACGGCAGACCCAGGGGCAGGAAGGGCAGAGGCCCGCCCCTGCTCAGAGTCTCCAGCCCCCAGGACTCTGGGTGTGGCGGAGGCAGCAGCAGCCCAGGACCCCTCCCCCTCCATCAGTCACTTTGGTGTTTCAAGGTGAGTTTCCATGTGACCTGGAAATACACAGGATGCAGTTGCTGACTCCTTTTTCACCCGGTTCTCCAACTGAGTATTCCTTGTTCTTGTCTTATTGCATGGGCCAGGATGTCCAGAGCAACGCTGGGCAGGCAGAGTGGGGACAAGGGCCCTCGTGGCACCCCCAACTGCACGCTAAGGGTCCATCACTCTCGCCACACGTTGGAGGGGCATGCTTCTTATCAGCTAGGGAACTTCCCTCTAGCCCTTTTTTCCTAAGCTTTTATTTTTTAAAATATTTTTAAAAGATTTATTTATTTTTAGAAAGAGAGGGAAGGAGGGAGACAAACATTGATGTATGGCTGCCTCTCGCGCGCCCCCCACTGGGGACCCGGCCCACAACCCAGGCATGTGTCCTGACTGGGAATCGAACTGGCGACCTTTTGGTGCTCAAGCTGGTGCTCAGTCTACTGAGCCACACCAGCCAGGGCTAAAAGCCACACTTTTGTGACCTGTTTCTTTTTTGAAAACTATGTTTTGTTTCTTTCTTGTGTGTATGTAAATGCAGGCAGTGACAAAGCCACAGCACAGAATAGTGTCCCCTCCACATGCCCGGCTTCCCTTCCGGGGTCACCAGAGTCGCCAGTCTCTCGCATGTGCTGGCGGAGACATTCGAGGCGAGCCGCCACGGTCCGTGACCGGGGAGTTGTCCCTCTCTGCCCATCCCCTGGCCCTTCTCTCTGGTCGCGAGCTCGGCCGGTCAGACCCTCGACCCCCCGCAGGGGAGCCTGAGGACCCAGCCTGGCCAGGAGGGTGCACCCATGTGATGGGACGTGGGGCACAGCCACCGGTGCGGCCTGGGCCGCCGCCCCCTTCCCCTGACCCGGGGGCGGCTGCGGTTGTGCAGCTGAGGCTGTGAGGCCTCAGGAAAGGGCCAACCTGCCCCGCAGAGCAGCCCAAAGAGAAAGCCGGGGCCGGCACGGCCGGGCCGCCTCTGGCCTCCTGAGAGGAAGATCGGTGCGTCCCTGTGCCTCCCTCGAGCTGGGCTGCTTCCTCTGCTCGGAGCCAAACTGTTCCTTTCTGTCCTCGCCACAGGACCATCCTCCCTGGCTTCAGAGGCGGAGGGAGGGAGGGAGGGACAGCGCCGTGAGTGAGAGGCATCGCTTGGTTGCCTCCCACGTGTGCCCGGACTGGGGATCGAACCTGCGACCTTTCAGTCATGGGACGACGCCCCGACCCACGGAGCCTCACTGGCCAGGGCCCAGGCCACTGTAAACATGCAAACCACACATGCACACGCACACACGTGTTTCACACACGGTCGCGGAGGCACCTCGACTTTCCCACCCAGCCGCCGGCCTCGGGGCCCTCGGCGCTCCATGCAGGACCCGCCTCACCCTCCCTCGATGCAGATGACGCTGCACCTCTCGCCCCGGCCTCACGCCTGGGGACGAGCCTCTGGAGGTGGAGACGTCCCCAGGACCCGCACCTCCTGCCCCAGACGGGCCTCTGTGCGCCGGAGCCTCTGCCGCACGGAGGGTGCTGTGGCCCCGAGTCCTCAGGGCGGCCTTGGCTCCTTGCTAGGTCGGCTCCCGAGTGTTTCCTCTCGGTCCCCGCCCGGCTCAGGAGCTGCGCCTCATGCGGACCAGGCCAGTGCTCCCACCTCTCTCATCTGGCCGTGGCGCTGAACGGTCGTGCACAGCGGCGTGTACGCCGACCCTCTCGGGTCACCCAGGGGTTCCGCCATTCCAGCCGCAGAGAGTGACACCGCATCCCCCGCCACAATTTCCATAGCTCCTTCTCTTCTCCGTGGCAACAGTGGTAACCGGAGCGCCGCCGCCGCCAGAACCCTCCCCACCGGCGGGGCCGGGGCCTGGGGCTCCGCAGCCGTCCGTGTCCCGGTGGAGTGTCTGGGCGCTGCGGCTGGAGCCGCACTCGCCTCCCTGCCCCGGCTGTGTGACGGGCGATCCCCGCGGCAGCGGCCCCCGGGGGAACTGAGCAGCAGGGGGAACGTGCCCCTGACCTTGGAGGGGGGGGAATGCGTGCGGTGAGTCCCGTGCTCACCCTAGTTTCCTCCTCTGTTTCCCTCCAGGTACAGGGAGATGAGGCGAACCGGGGGGTGGGGGGGGGCAGCCTCACTGGCCGGGGAAGCAGAGGTCAGAGTTCAGGGCACTGGGGGGAGGGGCGCAGTGGGCAGGGGCGGTCCTGGCAGGAGGGGGCTCGGGCAAGGGCGCCGCAGGGGGAGTCCACGGCGGCCCTGATGCGGGCTCTCCCCACGCGGCAACGTGCCAGCACCAGCTGGAGGTCTGACGCGACCTGCCCACAACGGCGTCGGGGTGAGGGGCTGCGTCCCACGCGACCACCCTCTGCAGGCACCAGTCTCCAGCCCAGGCGGACACCTGGCCTTCTGACCGACCGGCCGGCCGGCGGGTGGAGGTCACCTCTGCCGAGGTGCTGTGGGGACTCACAGGGCTCAGCAGCCCCACCCGCTCACGCGGGTCCAGTGCAAAGGCCACGGAGGGGTTGGGCCCGACAGCCGGACGAAGAGGCACCCCGTGGTGGCCCCGGGAGGCCCTGGGTCCCCAGCGTGGACGGAAGGCCTCCAAACTGTCCTTTGAGTTTCGGGAAGTTCGATTGCATCGCATGACTGACCGAACCCCTGGCCATGGACCACCGGCCCCTGCGCCGTCCCGAGAGGTGGGGGGAGGGGCAAGAGGTCCAACCCTCTACTTACAGGCTGGCTCCCTGGTGATCAGCCCCCACCTTTGAGAGTTTCCCCAAAGTCGCCCCATTGACGTAACCAAAGACACCTCGATGGCTTGCTCGCTGCACAGGAAAGCCCAGGGTTCCAGGGGTTCTGTGCCAGACACAGGGTGAAGGCCAGACACAGATTTCTCACCACGAGTCACGCAATCTCAGGGAGCCGGCGTGAGGCTCCCCCCACCCTGCCCCCAGCCCCCGGGCGGGCGGGCGGGGCCCTGTGGGGCGAGGGCAGAAGTGGGACGGCAGCCCCCCGGCAGCGCCTGGTGACAGAGCTCTGGCCCAGTCAGATGGAGAAACTGCCCCCCAAAGACCAGGGCCTGGGACTCAGAATCACACTCCAGAGTGAGGGCCGAGCCCCAGCCGAACCCCAGGACTAAGAACAGACCCGAAACAGACCCCCTTCCAAAGCCTGCTGGTGTGTTAACTGCCACCCAGAGCAACACTACACCTTTCAGATGCTGTTCGTTTATTTTCCAGAGAAACGGGACAGGAGGGAGACATCCAGGTGCTGGAGATGCAACGATTGGTTGCCTCCCGTGCGCCCCCTGCTGGGGTCTGGCCTGCAACCCAGGCGTGTGCCCTGACCAGGAATCAAACTGGCGACCCTTTGGTTCGCAGGCTGGTGCTCCATCCACTGAGCCACACCGGCCAGGGCGCCTTGCGGAATCTTGTAACAGAAGACAGCGTTGCTGGACCCCTGTCAGCGCGACCCCAGTGCCCCCCCACGCCGTGGACGCTGGTAGGAGGAGCCGGGTCGGGGAAGACAGCCCGGGCCTGCGGAGGGAAGGTGGAGGGGGTGGGCCTGCGGCGACCGGGCTGGGCGAGAGCGGGCCAGCACCCCAGGCGGCACTGTGCGCTCCCAGGAGTGAGTGCGCCCCGCCCCCCTCGAGGAGCGGCTGGGACGCTCGCGGCCGAGAGCGTGTGCGCGGCGGGGGGGGGGGGGGCGGCGCGGGGGGCTGTCTCCGGGAGTGCGCGGCGCTGGCGAGTGCGGAGAACAGGAAAACAAACTCAGAAAGGAGCATCGGGGACGGGCGATCTCCGGGGGAAAAATATGAAGAAAAAACAGCCGGAAAGTGTCCGACCTGGGAAAACCGCAGTCGCACCGCGCACCGAGCCCGGGGCGCCCCCACGCAAAGAGAATCACGCCGCGGCACTCCAGCCGCACTGCTGAGACCAGAGATAAGGAAGGCGCAACCTGAGCCGCCGCGAGATCCCAGCTTAATAATTAACGCGCAGACGCGTGGCCGCCCAGCGCGGTGACGTCAGGGCCAGGCGGGCTCGCCCCTGGCCGCGGAGACGGCCGGTCCGCAGCCCGGGGACGCCGGCGCGGCCCCACGCCCGCTCACACTGCCGCTTCCCCAGGGCCACCCACTGGCCCGAGGAGGGTGTGGCGGCTCCGCTCGAAGCCCCGCCATCAGGAAGACCCCGCGTCCCTCCGTCCCTCCCAGGAGAGGGACCGGCCCGTGCGGTCGCGTCTGCAGCGCCCGTGCGGTCACGTCTGCAGCGCCGTGCTCTCCAGAGTGAAGGGCGGGGAATCACCCAGAGCCGCGGCGTGCGCTGGGGGTGAGCCCCGGGGCTGAGGGACAGGGGGGCCAGGCAGCCTCGGCCGGGGAGGCCCAGTTGGTCGGAGCGTCATCCGGCAAACAAAACACTGGGGGTTCGATTCCCGGGCAGGGCACACACCTAGGCCTTGGGTTCGGTCCCCAGTCGGGGCGGGTCCGGGAGGCAACTGACTGACGTTCCTCCCTCCCCCCACCCCCACCCCCACCTTCTCTGGAAGCGATGAAAAACGGTCTCGGGTGAGGACTGAGCAACGGTGTCCCGCACACACGGGTGCGTGCGCCCTCGGTGCTTCTCTGCCGACGGAGCGCTGGCCGGCCGGGCCCAGGGACAGCAGTCGGAGCGGCGGTGGCCTGTGGGGGCGGCAGGGACGTCTGGCGTCGTGACTGGGGCCCCGACCGCGGGGTGTGTGACCTGCCACGCGCCCCCGGATTGCGCGCTTTGGCGCTGTCCTCTGAAGCAGCACATTCTGCTGGGGGACCGGGACCCAGGGGACCTGTGAGCAGGGCACATGGGGGGGGGGAGGAGGAGGAGCCCACAGTGCAGGGGGCGGTCGGAGGACGCGAGACCCCGCCTGAGGGGCCCCCAGGGGCTGAGCCCAGGGTGGTCTGAGGGGAAAGCAAGGAGGGGAAGGGGCGAGAAGGCGCAAGTAAGTCAGACCCGAGGGATCTGCTCCCCAACAGCAAGTGGGGCCGCCCCCCCAGCCCGGACGGCCTTCCAGAGGCAGGGGTTTGGTGGAAAAGGGGAAAAGTCTTTACTCACAAGGTTCACAATTTTGGGATAACCGAGTCCCACAAGAGTTACCTGTACTTTGCTGTGTATAGTGCACATTTTTTTGCCTAAATTTTTGAAGGAAAAATAAAAATGGGCATTGTACGTGGGTAGTGCTAATTGTGTATCTATATAAATTTTTTTTATTTTGATGCTACTTATTTTTTAAAAAAAGATTTTATTTATTTTTTAGAGAGGGAAGGGAGGGAGAAAGAGAGAGAGAGAGAGAAACATCCATGTGCGGTTGCTGGGGGCCGTGGCCTGCAACCCAGGCGTGTGCCCCCTGGACTGTGGTGCCCCCTCAACCGCCCCCTGCACTGTGGGCTCCTCCTCCTCTCCCCCGGACGCTGCCCTGCTCACAGGGCATGTGCCCTGACTGGGAATCGAACCTGCGACACTTTGGTTCGCAGCCCACACTCAATCCACTGAGCTACGCCAGCCAGGGCCCATATAAATGTTTTTGATTCTTTTATTTATGTGTATGAGTTAAATGTGCAACTTTAGCAAGCAATACCAATATCTGTATGCAAAATAATGCCCTGGAATACGATGATTGGTTTTGTATCTCAACACAAGTAAATAAATAATTGAACTTAAAGATGAAAATGAAAGATTTTCCCCCTGAAAGCCTGGGCCCGCAACGGGGGTGCACAATATACACGCCCATAACTCCGCCCACTCTGGAGCGTTCAGCTTCCCAGCCAATCCCGTCCCAGGCTGTTTACCGTTGCCTCGGCAACGGCCTCCCCACTTCTCCCCGGGGATCTGATGGGATCTCTCTGGATCGTATCCACACTCATATAAATGTTGATTTTATGAGAAAGGGGATTTTTAACTTTTTATTTATTTTTAGAGAGAGGGGAAGGGAAGAAGAAAGAGAGAAAGAGAAACATCAATGTGTGGTTGTTTCGGGCACGCCCCCTACTGGGGGCCTGGCCCACAACCCAGGCAGGTGCCCTGAGCGGGAAGCGAACCCTGGCCTTTCGGTTCCCAGGGACGCCCAACCCACTGAGCCACACCCGCCAGGGCCAAGTTCTCTTATGATTAAAATGTTTCTCTATCCGCCATTATTTTCCTCTTATTTCTTCTCCACTTGAACTTTTCTTGACCCAATTTCCTAATAGTTTCTCTGTTGTACGGTGATTGCGTCCCTGAAGAATCAGCTCTTAGAATCATTTCTCATTTGTCACCGTCCTCTTTCTGGGTTTGAAGTCCACTCCTCTCTGCCCTTCCTCGCCCCTGCCCAGCGACCTGCAGGGGGTCCCCCAAGGCCGGGGCCGATTCAAGGCCTGCATCCTGAGTCCTCCCGGGAGCAGAACCCGGGCCCGGCCGCCCTGCCTCCCAGTGTCTCGGCCTCGGTCAAGGTGGGCCGTCCCTGAGCTGGGGTTTCGGTCAACCACCAGGAGACAAGCGAGGGACATGGCCATCGTCCTGAGCTGAAGTCACTGAATCCCAAGTCTCCCGTGGCTGCCCGGTCTCGACGGGTTTGCCCCTGAACGGGGGACGTCCCGCCGCCCCCGCCTGGGCCTCGCAGACCCCTCCCCCCGGCCAGTGTCTGACGGGACAAACGACAAATGTTGCAAAGCTTTTTGTGCCTGAGCCTTCTTTTCCCGGTGAGGGCTGTACTCCCCCCACCCCCGGACAGCCAGGACCCCACGCTAATTGCAGGTCTGGCAGCGACGGTGGGGGAGCGGCGTCTGAGGACAGGCGCTGCGGCTTGCAAAGCGGCCACATCAGGTGAGGTCACTGCAGGCCCCGCCCTGGGGGAAGCTTCGTGTCTGCCCGGCAGGGTTCTCCGGGCCCCGGTGTTCCCCCGAGCCCAATCGTGGGGCCCAGCCCTGTCCCAGTCGGGGCCCCGACTTTCACAGCCGATGCCGAGGTTTGGGAGCGCGCCCACCCAGCAGCTCAGAGATCGGAGAGCCTTTCCGTGGCTGTAGGAACAGCCTTGCTCCCGGACCGGGTCGTGAGCCGGGCACGCGGAACGGCGGCTGAGGTCACTGCACGTGGCTCGGAGCGGCCGGCCAGCCCGCAGCCACGCTGCTGCCCGCTGCAGGCGAGCACGGCGCCCCTCAAGTCGCCTTTCGCCGCCGTGGGCCCGGACCCCACCCTGGAAGGCCGGCTCGCGGCAGGGCCTGAGGGTGCAGAGGAGACCCTTCGGGCCCCTTGCTGGGACGGGTGGGGCGGGCCTAGACCCAGGGACGCCGGAAGGGCCGGACTCGGCCGAGCCCCAGTGCGGCCCCCACAGCTGCTGGCCGCGGTGCCCGCCGGGGTGGGGGCGGGGCCGAGGGCAGCCTCAGCACTCCGTCCTTGACCTTCGGAGACTAGCCCATGGGCAGCTCCGGCCACAGGGGCACGTCCGAGGGCAAGGCCTGTGTCTGCCGGGCCCCTCAGAGCTCAGGGCTGCGCCGTGATGGCGACCAGCCCGGCCGGTCTCAGGGGCGCGGAGGCACCGGGGCTCAGCCACCGGGCCTGTGCCCGAGGCCCCCGAGAACCAGCCAGGCCTCAGGGGGCCCGCCACCCAGCCGCAGGAGCTCTTGGGGAAGCTGGCTGTGGGCCGTGAGTCCAGCAGGAGGCCCGCCCGCCCGGACCGTCCACCCCACACTAACAAGCTCCCTCCGTCCCACCCGGCAGGGGCCTGCTCGGGCGTCGGGGGCGGGCACCGGTGCCGAGTCCGGCGCCTGCCCCTGCGTCAAGGCTTCGCCAGGCGACGCGGTGACTCGGTGCAGCTTCCTCCTGCAGGGCAGGTGGGGCAGGTGGGGCAGGTGGGGCAGGTGGCTGGGAATGGCCGTGAGCCCCCGGAACGCCCTCCACACGGCCCGGCTTCTCCCTGTCCAGGTGTGGCTCCCCTCCCTGGGTCCGTCTTCGTGCAGCTGCCTCTCTCCACTGAGCACAGGCGTCTCGCCCCGCCCCCCACCGCCCCCCACCGCCCCCCGCAGCACAAGCCGCGCTGGTGCCCGGCCCGGCCCTCCGCAGGCAGCCTGGTCTCCATTTAGCTCAGGGAAAAGTGCACCTTCACTTTAATTACCGCCCTGCCGGCCTGTCCCTCCCTCTCCGCTGCTGCTGCTGCGCTGGTACTCACGGTCTCCACCCCACACGCCTTCTTTCCCTCGAGGCACCGGCTGGGGGGCTCAGCCCAGGCCGCCCCTCCGTTTGTGTCCCTGCGGGGCTCCTCCCCCGTGTGGCCGTAGAAAGTGGTGCCTCGGGCGACGCACTCTGTGGCCATTGCCCCGGCACCTCTGACCCTCAGGGACACCGTGGGCATCCTGGCCGGGCCCTGGCTCCCAGGCCTCTGAGGGCTACTCAGCTACGCGCCCGGGGGTGGGGGGTGGGGGCTGGTGTCAGAAGCCAGGAGGAGCGGAGGACCTGGCAGCCCCACCTGGACGGGGGGTGAGTGCGAGGCAAGACAGCCCGCGGCATCTGGGGCGACGCAGGAAGAGCTGACGGTGTGGGGAGCCGTGTCTCCGGGCCACACCCGTTCTCCTAAGTGAGGAGCAGAGGAGGGGGCAGGGCCCACGCAGGGCCCTCGGCAGGAACCCCGCCCCCCTGCCCTGTGAGTGTCCCTCCCACTGAGCGTGGGCTAATGGGCCTGGCTGCCCTGGGGACGCCCAGGAGGAGACTCGGGGGACTGGCAGGCGGAGCTGTCTCCAAGCAGAGGCAGCGGGGATGGTCCCCGGGGCGGAGCACAGGGAAAACCGTGGGCCAAGGCACGAGAGGGAGGCTCGTCCCAGCCTTGCTGCTCTGCACCCCGAGCAGCCACCCACCGGACCAGGGGCCAGCCTGGCCGGTCAGCGCGGTACCTAGTCCGCAGCCGGGCAGGGAGGGGGCGCCGCGGGGACCGCAGAGGGACGCGAGAAGGAGGGAGGGGCAGCTGTCCCCAGGCCGGTGTGGGGACCCTCGCCACGGAACCCCCGTGACCGTGCAGGCCTCCCGCAGGCCCAGCCAGTGGGGTGCAGCCGGGTGTGCCCGCCGCAGCCTGTGCGTCAGCGCCCGGAAGCCCACGGTGGCACCCAGTGCGACCTGCAGCGACCGGCCCGGCGCCAGCCGCCCGCAGCTTGGCCCAGGCTGCGTGCGGGGTTCACTCCTGCTCACAGGTCCTGTCTTGGCTTCCTGGCCCCTTGACTTCATGACCGGGGCACTGGCACCGAGTGCTGGTCAGCTCTGGGCCACCAAGCCGAGTGCGGTCAGCCAACCAGCAAGACGGGGATCACGGCCTCACGACCTCTTTCTCTCAGGTGCGACCTGGCATTGCCTCAAAACCATAGCTCTCTGTGGCTAAGTGGCTTTAGACTACTTCCTTTTTTTTAAAAAATATATTTTATTCAGATGTCTTTGTGTGTGTGAAGATTTTATTTATTTTTAGAGAGGGAAGGGAGGGAGAAAGAGAGAAATATCAATGTGTGGTTGCTGGGGGCCGTGGCCTGCAACCCAGGCATGTGCCCTGACTGGGAATCGAACCTGCGATGCTTTGGTTCTCAGCCCACACTCAATCCACTGAGCTACGCCAGCCAGGGGTTTAGACTACTTTCCTTTTTAACCCTCACCAAGGACCTGTCTTCACTGCTTCCTGGAGAGGGAGGGCGATGAGAGAGAAGCGCCACCTGGTCGCTCCCGCTTGCACCTGGCCCTGGGGCCGACCCCGCGACCTTCCAGCTGCCGGCTGCCACTGCGACCCGGCGAGCCATCCCGGCCAGGGCAGCTTGAAACCACCTCATGGAGCTTTTTCTCGCTGTGGCCAGGAGGGTGTCGGCACAAAGCACCTCCCTGCCTGTCCCCAGGAACGCGTCCACGATGCCCTTGTCCGCAGTGTGGGACTGGGCACGGGGGGGGGGGGGGGCCCTGGCTGCCCGGGGGGCCCTGAGGTTGGGAGGCCCCTCCCGCAGGTCACAGCCACCTTGGCCGCCAGCGGGCCCACCCCCGGCCCCGCCCGGCACCACCCTCTGCACCAGTCTCCCTGGCGCAGGGAGAGCCGCCCTGCCCCCACTCCAAACAACAAAGGAGCAGCACCCAGAGCACAAGGGAGCCAAAACGTTTAAGTTATTAAATCAAATATACAGAGTGATTCATTTAATATGTACATATTTACAAAAATGCACTTTCACGAGGGGGCCGGGGCCAGCAGGTGGGCAGGGGCCTGGTGCCCGCGGCGGTGTCGTCAGGTGCGAGGGCGAGTCTGAGTGAAGGCACTTGTCTCGGGCTTCAGCGCTGCCACCGTCCCGGGGACAGAGCAGGCGGGAAGGGCACTTCAGAAAGCACAGCTGACGGACATCGTGTTCGGGCAGCAGCGGGCGAGGCCGGCGGGGGGGGGGGGCGCTGCCCACGGCCCCGGGCCACGCCAGCCACCGCGGGCCCCGCCGGCCAGCACAGGTGCCACCGGCAGCCACGGGCGGTCCCACAACAGCCTCGGGTGGTCCCATCAACAGCCACGGGCCACACTGCCAGCCACGGGTCCCATCGACACCGGGGGCCGCGGGTCCTACCAGCTCTTTGGCCTGGAGCCACTGAGAACCCCAAGTGAGGAATAAAAGGGAAGATTCTGTAAACAGGGCACCACCTCTGGGCTCAGGCAGTTTCGTGGGGACACGGCAACGCCTCTCCGGCCACGCGGCAGGCGCCACACACAGAAACGATACAAAAATAGCGACTGCCCGAGGACACGCCCTTGCCTTCCGCCTGACAATTATCGAATAATTTACACAAGGTTAAAGAAACATAGAAAATAAACATTCGTTTTTGGTTTTTTGGTTTTTCTACACAAAATAAAGAAACTATGCACACGGCCTCAGCCTCCTACAGCCGGCGGCGCCCGCAAGGGGTCCCGGGCGCTGGCCCGGCCGGCGGCCGGCCCTAGTCCCGGCCGGCGCGGTGTGCCTCGTTGACGCTCCTCACGGCGCGGTTGTCCACTTTGGGGCCCGCGGCCCAGCGGGCCGGCCTCCCCGGCGAGCCCCCGGGCTCTTTGGTGCGCTCGTGCGGGAGGAAGCGTCCCGCCTCCAGGGCGTCCTCCTCACCACGGCCGGGCTCCTCGTCCTCCTCGTCCTCCCCGCTGCCCCCACGGCCCGCGGGCCCCGGCAGTGCCTCGCCCGCCCGGCGCGGTGGCGGCGTGAAGTTCTTGCACTGGTACAGCACGTCCTTGCGGCCGCCCGGCCGCTCGATGGGGTTGCGGATGGGGTTCAGCGGGGCCCACTGGTTGTTGGCGCCCTCCTCCCGCGGCAGCCGGCTCCGCTCCCGCTCTTTCCTGCGCTTGCGGGTCCACCACACGCAGACGGCCACGCAGGCCGCGCACAGCACGCTGAACACGCTGCAGAGCACGGGTACCAGCACACCTGCGGGCAGCAGGGTGTCCAGCCCAGGCGTGGACACCGGCCCCAGCCCGGCCGCGCCCCCGCCCCCACCCGCGCCCCCACCCCGCTCACCTGCAGAGGAGCCGCCCACCACGACCGTCTCCACCTTGACCTCGGTGACGGCCAGCAGGAGCGAGCTGTTCCCCCGCTGGGTGATGGCCGCCACGATGGCGTGGGCGGCGCTCTGGATCAGGCCGCTGTCCGGCAGGTCCCAGGCGGGGCTGAAGGACTGTGGCAGAGGCCGGCACTCAGGGCCGCCTGCCTGCCCACCCACCCACCCGCTCCGCAGCCCGCGCCCCTCCCCCCGCGGGGCCGGGACCGAGCCAGTGCTGGGCCTCTTGCCCAGCTGCAGGGACAGACGCGGGCTGCTGTGGCCCCTGCGCAGGGCCGCACCGGACAAGGGGTGTGGCCTGGGCAGAGCAGGGGGCCGGGGCCACCGCCACCGAGGAGGCCGTCAACAGTGCTTCACTGCCCACAACCCCACCCGCCCCACCAGCACTTCCTCCCACCTTCCCCTCCGGACCCCTGGGCCTCTGCCCACCTGAGCCAGAGCCTTCATTTCAGCAGGCAGGACAGGGACCCCCCCCATCCTGGTCCATGCCCCCCGAGAAGCTGACTCCACTGCGGTGGATTTCCAGCTCCCTAGGCCCCGGGCCAGCCCCGGGCCCTCCTGTCCTCTGAAACCCGCACCCATGCCCCACCCCCTGGTCCCTGTGACCTCTGACGTGCCCCAGCTGCGGGCCCAGTGCTGGCCCGGCCCCCAGCCTCGCTGTCGTGCACTGTCCTGTTGACTCCTGGTCTTGGCTCCGCTGCCCCTCCTCCCACCCTGGGCGGGCTGGCCGGGATCCACCAGCTCCAGGAGAGGGCACCCAGCACCCTCCCCACCCCACGCAGGCGCAGTGGGCCCACTTCCGGGGCTGCGTCCCTCTGTCCCATCAAGCCCCCGGGGACGGGCCTGGCCTGGCCCCTGTGCTCCCAGCGCCTCCCAAGAGCACATCCAGAGCAGGACCCCCAGAGCTGGCCACCCTGCCCACCAGCACTCACCATGGCCACCTCCACGGCGCTGGCCTCCAAGGACGGCCGGTCACAGAGCAGCACGAGCAGGCGGTCCCGGGCCACCGCCCTCGTGGCCGGCAGGGCACGAATCCCCGAGCAGATGGCGCCCACGGTGGTGCCCTGGGCAGAGGTGGGCAGCTGTGAGCAGGCCCCCGCCCCACAGGCCACCCGGGGCCACGGCGGGGGCGGGGGGGGGGGACGCAGGGCGGCCACTGCCACCTGCAGCAGCAGCACAGGCAGGCCCAAGGGGGCGGGGCCTCACACGCTGAGCCCCTCCCCTGGTGGCCCAAGGCCACCGTCAGTCAGGGCCCTGGGAAAACGGACCAAAGGGCACCCCGGCCTCCCCACCACCCCTGCAGGCCACACGGGGGCTCCCACTCATCTGACCCCACAGGGCCAGGCTCCCTGAGCAGCCACGGAGCCGACCTCAGCCTTTCCGATCCCACGGGGGCGGGGCCCCAGCCCACGTGGAGGGCAGCGGCAAGCACTCCCCGGCCCTGCGGACTCCCGGGCGGCTCACCTGGGGCACCTGGTCGCGGTTGAAGCGCAGCGTGAGGCGCGCGCAGTTGTCGTCCAGGTGGCCGGAGCCCGGCAGGCAGGGGGTGCCGGGCAGCAGGGGCTCCTCGGGGCCGCACTCCCCCCAGGCTGCGCAGGGCGGCTGCAGGCACTGCCCCGGGGCCCTCTCCCTGCACTGCTGCCCCGGGGGGCACTGCACACTCAAGGCGTCCGGCCGACTGACCAGCAGGCAAGGCTTCCGCCCGCACCACACCTGGCCGGGCACGCACACGGGGGGAAGGGAGGGTCGGGGTCAGCAAGTCCCGGGACCACGCGACCCCACTGCCCAGGCTCCTGGGCTGTACCGAGTGCCAGAAAGGGCCCCCACCTGAGGAGGGACCGTGGGTGGCGGGGGGCGGGGGGCACACAGGCCTCAGGTTTCTGGAGCCTGCACAGGGGGAAGCCTCAGTTTCCCCAACTGCACAATGTGGACAGGGGCCTGGTTATGCCCAGGGGCCCTCCTTCCTGGGTGCCCAGTGGAGGTGGGTCAACTTGGCTCATCCCACCCCAACTCCGGCAGCAGCTCCTAGTTCTCACAGGGTGGGTGTCAGGGTCATGGGCAAAAGACAGGGCCCCCATGGGCCAGGGGCACCAGGACGTCGGAGCCGGGCAGGGCAGGGGCGCCAGGCAGGGCAGGGGCCCCCAGCACCTTGCTGCAGTCTCGGCGGCCATCCAGGCAGCGGCAGCTGTTACAGTCCTCCACCCAGGAGCTCCCGTGCGGGAAGGGCACGCCCCGCGACCAGCAGGGCCTCCCGAACACGACCACTGTGGGGACAGCAGAGGGGTCGGCCAGGGCACTGCGCCCCGGAGGCCAGGTCTCGCCCTGCCCTGCCCGGCACAGGCCCCACCTACCCTCCTGGCACCGCGGGCCGGCCCGGCCGGGCGGGCAGCTGCAGCGATAGCCGTTGATCTCGTCCACACATGTGGCCCCGTACGCGCAGGGGGAGGACTGGCACTCGTCGATGTCTGCGGGGGAGGGGCTGGCTCAGCGGGCAGCGGGGGCCACGTCCCACGCAGGGCCTGGGCTGCAGCCCAGAGCAGCAGGAGAGGCCCGAGCGGGTCAGCGGACACATCCCAGGTGAGCAGGGGCCTCCCTGTGCCCCACGGGGCCTCTGAGCCAGGCCCGGCTCTGCCACTGGCCTGAGGCTCTGTGGGCACCAGCCCGTCCTCTTGCACCTGCTTCTGGACCAAGGTAGGCGGGGCCTGGGGGGCAGACCCCTCACCCCCCACCCCACTGTGGTCTCTCCTCTAACTGGACAGCCTCAGATGCCAGGATGGGGCAAGCAAAGGGGCACTGCTGGCCAGGCATGGGCAGGTGGGGAAACCAAGGCCGGGAGCAAGGCGGGGTGGCTGTGTCCACACCGGACTCCGGCGACCCTGACCCCAGGCCTGCACTGGGAGGAGCTCCCTGGGCTGGGCCCCACAGCCCCACCCACCCAGCCCCCCCCAGCGCCTCACTGATGCGGCAGTCGGGGCCCGCAAAGCCTGGCGCACACTCGCAGCGGAACCAGTTGACACCGTCGACGCAGGCGCCGCCATTGTAGCTGCAAAGGGAGAGCAGGTGTCAGGGGGGCCCCCGGGGCAGGACGAGCTCCCCAGGGTGGCCGGCCCCCCAGCGGCCACTCACCAAGGCAGAGGGTTGCAGTCGTTGGTATCTGTATTGGAGAAAGAAAAAGGGCTGCTCAGCACGGCCTCTGCCACCCAGCCCCCCCACCGCGTGCCCGGTGTGGGTGCCCCAGACATGCCACCCACGTGGCCGTGCTGGGAGGCTGGGGGGAAGGGCAGGGTGGCTTCACGAGGAGGTGGCCCTGGGCGTCACGGAAGGCCAAGTCCTGGAGGCGGTCGGCGGGGCTGCAAGGCCTGGCCACAGGGTGAGCGGTCGGCGGGAGGTGGATGGGGCCTGGGGTGTGCGGCAAGGGGGGGGCTGCAGAGGTGGGAGGGGCGGGGGCCGCACAGCAGGTCTCGGGGTGTAACTGTGCTTTGGTGGGCAGGTGGAGTGGACACATCCACGGGCAGGGGCAGGAGGGACGGGCCAGGGAGCCCCCACCCCACAGCACCCCGCCCCGCCCCATCCCCGCTGCCCCGCCTCCCGGTGCTCACTGTGCGTGCAGGTCCGGCCCTCCCAGCCCTCTCGGCAGATGCAGGAGAAGGAGTCGCCGCTGCCCACGCAGGTGCCCCCGTTCATGCAGGGGTTGGGCAGGCAGCTGTTGTTCTTGGCTGTGAGGGGCACAGAGGGGGAAGGGGGCCTGTCTGTCTGGCGCTGGACAGACGGGCGTCCCCGCCGCGCCCCGGCCCAGCCGGGGGCGGCGTGCCAGACGGGGGCGGGCATGCCCGTGTTCTGAGGGCCCGGGGCCTCCTCACCGGTGTTGCAGGTGCTGCCCTTCCAGCCGGGGGGGCAGGCGCAGCGGAAGGTGTCGCCACTGTCGTAGCAGGTGCCACCGTTGCTGCAGGTGTAGGCATCGCACTGGAACTCACCTGCGGGCACAGGCTGCTCAGGGGGGCGGCCCTAGTGCTGGGGCGGGGCCTCGGGGCCGTGGGGCTGGGCCGCGGGGCCGGGCCGGGCCGCGGGGCGGGGCGGGTGGGCGGGCACTCACGTGAGTGGCAGGTCTTGCCCTTCCAGCCGTCCTCACACGCACAGTAGAAGTCATTGACCAGGTCATAGCAGCGGCCTCGGCTGTGGCAGGGATCGGGAAGGCAGTCGTTGGGATCTGGGGGCGAGGACGCCGGTCAGCCGGGGTCACCGGCACTCAGGGAGGGCTTCTTGGGGGCAGAGGCGCCGGAGCTGGGCCCAGAGAGACAGAGAGAGGCAGGGAAAGGCGCCGGTGGCAGAGCCGGGACCAGGCCGGAGATACTGGGCGAACCCGGCACAGCGTGTGGGTGCCCGGCACCCAGAGGCCGCGGCCAGGGCGGGGAGCCCGGCGGGGCCACTCACTGGTGTCACAGAGCTCTCCCTCCCAGCCGCTGGGGCAGAAGCAGCGGAAGGCGTCCACCTCGTCAATGCACGTGCCCCCGTTGTGGCACGGCTGGCCGCGGCAGTCGTCAATGTCTGCGGGAGGCTGGCGTGAGCAAGGTCCAGGCTGCCGGCCCCCACCCGGCCCACGGCCCGTCGTGGCCACTCACTCTCATGGCAGTAGGTGCCCGTGAAGCCGCTGTCACAGATGCAGGAGAAGTTGCCGCCGGGCAGGCTGACGCAGCGTCCATGGGGGCCACACACCCCGGGGGCCGCCACGCCAGCCACCCGGGGTCCAGCCTCCAACCCGCAGCCGTCAATCACTGCAGCAAAGGGGAGGGGTCAGCCCAGGCCCCTTTCCCGCAGGCCCCGCCCCCACCCCGCAGGCCCCGCCCCCACCTCTGCAGGCCCCTCCCGGGCAGGGGTCCCTGGGCACGGAGCAGTTCTTGCCGCCCATGTTCTCGGGGCAGGCGCAGTAGTAGTCGCCCTCCAGGTTGTAGCAGCGGGCGCCGTTCCAGCAGGGGCTCGGCTCACAGAGGTCGATGTCCACCTGCGGGGCGGGGGTGTCGTGAGGGCCCAGCTGCTGCTGGCAGACTGGCCAGGCGTCCTGTCCACCCCAGGAGCCCCAGGGGCCCCAGACGCCAGGCCTCCACGGCCAGGGCCTGGAGGACGTCCCCTGGGACCGTCCAGGCCGCTCGGCTGGACGGAAACACCTGCGGGCCTCCCGGCCTCTCGGTCCGCCACAGCCCGCTTCCTCTGCCCGCCAGGCGGCATCCGGCCATCACCCCTGCTGCTGGCAGGAAGGCCAGCCCCTGACCCACTTCCCCAGTGCCACTGCTGCCCTGAGCCCGGCCTGCGGGTCCTCCCCAGACACGGCACCGCCGGGCCCCCGGCCCCCGGCCCCCGGCGGGACCCTGGCCCCGCGCCCCAGGAAGCCTGCAGCCCGCAGCCCCGTCCTGCTCTCCCCCGCAGAGGGCAGTGGGCACGGGCCACCTGCCTGGACAGGGCCACCCACTCCCGGGCTGGACCCACACGTGCGGCTCTCACTCCGGCAAGGCACCCTCGCCACACCCTGGGCCCCCTCTCAGGCTGCCCACAGCTCAGGCCGTCGCGGCCACTGCCCCTCCCGTCCCAGGGTGGGGGCCATGCAGGGCCTCTGCCGGGCTTGGCATGACAAGCAGGGACCCCCCTTTTTCAAAAAGATTTTTATTTATTTATTCTTAGAGAGAGGGGAAGGGAAGGAAAAAAAGAGGGAGAGAAACATCCATGTGAGAGAGATACATCAATCGGGGACCAGGCCTGTAACCCAGGCACACACACTGACTGGGAATTGAACTCGGGACCCCGGCCCCCTCAGTCTGCAGGACGATGCCCACCCACTGAGCCACACGGGTGAGGGCACCAGCAGGGACCCCTGACCCTCCCCCTACACTCTGTGCAGCCAGGCACCTGGACTTTGGGGGCTACGTCTCAGTCCAGGACCCTGCGGGGTCAGCCCTGGCTGCAGCCCCTCCTGGTCACTAGGGTGGCTCCCGGGACAGCAGCCAGGGCTGAGAAGGGCGGACTCACCTCGCAGAGGGGCCCGGAGAAGCCCTGGGGGCAGTGACAGCGGAAGCCGCCCACCAGGTCCTCGCACACGCCGGCGTGGCAGGGGCTGCTGGCACACTCGTCCAGCGGCAGCTCGCAGTGCCGGCCGCCGAAGCCCCTCGGGCACGTGCACTGGTAGCCGTTCGCAAGGTCCTGGGACAGGCGGAAGGACAGACGGAAGGGCGGGGCTGGGCGAGCGTCCCGCGGCAGCCCCGCCCCGCAGGCACCTCCGTCCCACGCCCTTCCCGAGTGTGCGCAGGGGCGGGGCGCCCGCCGCGGCTCACCTCGCAGGTGCCCCCGTGCCGACACTGGCCGTGACAGTCGCGGTCTTCTGCGGACAGAGGGTGCGGTCAGGGGCGGGGCCCTGGCGCCGGCCCAGCCCACCCGCCTGCGGCCGCCACCCGTACTGACTGATGTGGCAGTTGAGGCCCTTCCAGCCCGGGCGGCAATCACAGTAATAGCCACCAATCAGGTTTTTGCAAGAGAAAGCGTTAAGGCACGGCTTCCCTTCACACTCATTGGCGTCTGTGGAGGAGACAAGAGGGCGCCGTGGGGCCCGGCCCCACGTGCCCCTGCGCCTGGCGCCCGCGGCCCCCGCAGCCCCGCAGCCCCGCAGCCCCGCAGCAGCCGCCGGATGCAGAGCCCTCAGCGCATGCTCCCACGAGGCCCCGCCCCTTACCCAGCAGGCAGGTGGCCCCTGCCCACTGCTCGGGGCAGATGCACTCGAAGCCGTCCACGCGGTCCACGCAGGTGCCGCCCGCCGCGCACGGGCTGGAGGCGCACTCGTCCACGTCTGAAGAGGGGGGGCGGGGTTGGCATGTGGGCGGGGCTGGGAGGGGGCCCACGGACCGGGTCTCCGTGTGGAGGACCCGTCACATGCCAGGGTCTCCGTCACTCCCCCCGGGGCCACCCAGGCCACAGACACGCGTGCAGACGTGACAGCTGCCGCCCCGCCCCCGCCCTCAGGCCCCCCCAGGTGCCCGCCCGGAGACCCACGCCGCACCCGGCCCACTCACCCAGGGCGCAGGTGGGGCCACTCCAGCCGGACGGGCAGTGGCACTCGAAGCCGGAGGGCACCTCGTGGCACGAGCCGCCGTTGGCACACGGGTTGGAGGAGCAGGCGTGCTCGGCTGCACGGGACCAGAGGGGCGCTGGGTGGGGGCTGCGGCCCAGGCGCGTGCCTTCCCAGGACGCCCCCCCCAGCCCCACGGTGGGGTAAGGCAGTGTCCAGGGCACCAGGGGCCGGGGTCGGCCAGGCCCCCGGGACGCGGCCCGCTGCCAGGCCGAGGCCGCCGACCTACCCCGCTCGCAGTTCTTGCCCGAGTAGCCGGCGGGGCAGACGCAGTGGTACTGGTCGGGCTCGGCGTTGGTGCAGGTGCCCCCGTTGGTGCAGGGGTGGTGGCTGCCGCAGTAGTTCAGGTCTGGGGGCAGGGGCGGGGGCGGGGCGCTCAGGGCCGGGCCTGCCCCGCGCGCCCTGCCCGCCCCAGGGTGGCCGAGCCGCAGGCCGGGCCGCCCGCCGCCCACTACCTTTGTCGCAGAGCAGGCCGCCCCAGTTGGTCTCGCAGGTGCACTGCCAGGGCTCCACGCAGCTGCCGTGCACGCAGCCCGGGTACGGGACGCACTCGTCACAGAAGCGGCCCTGCCAGCCGTAGCTGCACCTGCGGGCGGGCGGCCGAGGGGCGTGGGGCCGGTCGGTGGGGGCGTGCCCTACGGACGCGGGCCACCCCCGAGGCCGGCGCCCCTGGCCTTTGACCTGGAGCGGGCCAGGGGCCAGGCGGGGGTCACGGGGCCCGGCCACCCCCACCGTCGCAGATGCGCCCGGCCACTGGCCCAGGGCAGTGGCCGCAGCTGTCCAGTCACTCCTCCCGGAGCTATTTTGGGACCTGCCCCTGCGTGGGGCCCCAGGAGCAGGCGCTGGGGAAGGGAAGCCCTGCTGGGACCCCAGGATGCGGGGCCCCGCGGGGCCCCGCGGCCCCCGGAGCCCTGTGGGGTGTCGGCAGGGGCTCCTGGCCTGGCCCCAGCCCCGTGGCCTCAGGCCCAGCTTGCGACCTCACCTGAAGCTCGAGGGCAATAACAACTCTGCCAACAGAGCCCCACCCAGGGTCCGTTTCACAGGTGGGGGCCCAAGGCCCAAGGCTGCACCAGGACAGCCCTGCCAGGCCTGGGAAGAGCCACCTGCTCCCTGGCAAAGAGGCCACGACCCCGCGGCCTGGCCCCGCCCGTGCTGTGGGCCAGCATCCCCTCCGGGAAGTCTTGCAGGAGGAGGGCGGGCGGCCAGGGCAGAAGAGGCCACCTGTGCGGCCCCATCCGGAGCCCAGAGCTCAGCGTGACTGCGGACCCCACGGCCAGGGGAAGGCCCCACTGTCCCGCAGCAGGGACCTGGGGGCCGCCAGGCCCTGACCAGGACCCCAGGGGCCCCTTCCGAGAACTGCAAGGTCCCGGGGGAAGGGCGGGACATTCAGGCCGCGTCTCCTCCACGCCGGCACCGCCACGTGAATTTATTTTTGTACGAGGAAGGAGCCACGGCCCTTCCTGGGCTGCCCCTGAGCCCCATAACTGCCGGAGGGGACAGCGGCCTGCCGGCTCCGTGGGCACAGGACGGGGGAGCCGAGGGCGGAGGGAAGGGGCTCTGCCACGCAGACCCCGTGCACCCAGGGGCCCACGTGGGTGCAGGCCGCGCACCCTGACCCGAGCCCTGCAGGTGACGGGGGGGTACCAGGCTTGGGCGGGGCCACGAGGGGCTCGGGTCCCCAGCTGGGGTCCCCGGGGCGTGCTGTCCGGCCTGGGTGGGGCAGACCCCCGCTTCCCTGGCCCAGGGCTCCAGCCGCCAGGGAGGAGGCGGCAGGAAGGCAGGGCCATCTCCGCAGCAGCATCCGGTGGGGGTGTCCTGCCCTGAAACCTGAGTCCTGAGCCGCCGCGGCAGCTGGGCCTCACCCACAGGGCTGGGAGAGGGCGGGTGGGGGCTCACCTACTCCCCCACACGGGGCGCGAAGGGCCTCCGTCCCGGGCTCCCGCCCCTCGGCTTCCTGCTTGGCCGGCCGGCAGGGGGAGGATGGGGCGGAGACCGGCCTCCCTCCCACCTCGGCCTCCCTCTGTCCCTGCTCGGACCCCCGGGGCCACGGCACGGTGGCCTCCAGGATGAGCCAAGGTGTGCAGGGCTGAGACCCAGCCCCACTGGGCTCGCTCCCCGGGCTCACGCCCACCCCCGAAGTCAGTGGGCAGGCCCCGCCCTGGACAGACAGACAGCCAGCCTCACACCACCTCTCCCACCCAGAATTCGGGCCTGCCCTGGGCCGGCCCCCCCACTGGTGGCCCTCTTACCCCTGCTGTGCCCCCACTCTGCGGCCCACTGGGTGGGCCTGAGACCCACCAGTGTGAGGGGCTGGGTGAGTGAAGCCCCAGCGCCCGGCCCTTCCCTGGGGGCAGAGCCACCACCGGACAAGCAGCAGGGGCACCACCCCTCCCGTCCTGGCTCCCAAACCCTGCCTTCCTGTGCACACTCACTCCTGCGTGGCCCTGAGAAGGTCACTTCACGTCTCTGTGCTCAGTCCCCGTGTCTGAAGAAGGGAAATCCGCCCCCTCGGGGGCCCTGGGCAGACAGTGTCCACCTGGGCCCCGGCCGTCCTCGGCACCCGAGCGCCCACTGTCCGCCCGGCTGCCGGAACCCCCGGGGGGCTGCCGGCTTCACCAGCAGGAGGCCCCGGCCCTTCCGGCCTCCTCTCTCCGTCTGCTCCCAGCCCAAGGCTTCAAAGGCCGTCTGCACGCCCCAGGGGCCCCTGGGGCCTTGGGCCGGGCCCATCCCCATCGACCCCTCTGCCCAGAAGACCCCGCCTGGGGCAAGGCAGACAGCACCCCTCCTGCCCCGCCCCTAACTCACACAGCTTCACGCTCAGCTCAGCCCAGAGGCTGCAAGGCCTGGGGCCCTCTTTGCCCCCCCCACTCCCCTCACCCACGTCAAATCCTCTCTGGGACGCCTGAAGGACCCGCCCACCTCTCCGCCTCCTGCCGGTCACCCCCGTCCACCCTCACCCCTGCAGCAGCCTTCCCACCAGCTCTCCCCACAGCAGCTGCCCTGGTCCTTCCTCCCTCCTCGCCCAGCTCCGAACCCCCGGGGGCCCTCTTCCCTGCGGGTCCTGCCCCACCCCTGCCAGCTTCTCCCCATGATCTGGGGGTTCGAGCCCCGCTGCTCCTGCATCCCTGTGCTGCGGACACCCACGCTGAGGGGGCGCTGGGTCCCCAGGCCCGCACCCCTTGGAAGTGACTGTCCCAGCCACCCTCCCCGAGGCCCCACACAGCACCCCTCGCACGGCAGGCCCAGCCTGTGCAGCATGTGTGCATGTGTGTGTGAGTGTGCGCAGAGGTCTGCGCAGCGGGAGGAGGGGGCGGGGGCGGGGGCGGGGGCGGGGCGGGGGGCGCTCACCTGCACTCCCCGGGCACGGCGCAGCCCCCGTGCAGCAGGTTGCAGCCCGGCTTGCACACGGCTGCAACAGAAGGGGGCGCAGAGCCTGCTGCGGCGGCGGCACCTCGGCCGCCCACGGTCCCCCGCCCCCCGGGGGCGCCCCCGGGCCCGCCCACCGCCCGCCGGCCGCCCGGCCGCACCTTGCTGGCACTCCTTGCCCATCCAGCCGTCCATGCAGGCCTTGTTGCCGTACTGGTCGCAGGTGTGGTGGCCGAAGTAGTCGTCGCGGGGCCGGCAGAACTTGTTGCAGGCGGGGCTGTAGTAGTTCTTGGCGCAGCGCACGCGGATCTGCAGCTCCAGGTGGGCCACGTGGCCGCTGAAGTGCAGGCTCTTCCAGCGGTCCTCGGGGTTGACCATGCCCGTGTGCGACACCCGCTCGATCAGCAGCGCCTCTGCGGCGGGCAGCGCTGTCAGCCCGGCCCGCGCCACCCCGGGGTGCGCGGGGCCACCCGCCGGGCTCCCGCGCCTCACCCCAGCTGCAGACGGGCCCAGAGCGGGCCCACCCCAACCCCAGCCCCAGGCCCCCGGGCCACGCCCTCGCCGGCACTGCCGCCTGCCCTCGGTCCCGGCCACCTGGGCCTCATCCCAAACCCAGCCACTGCCTGCGGGTGGGGGGCGCGAGCCGGCACCACGGGCACACGGGGACCCGTGAAACCACCCCTGTGCTTTGGGACTCTCCACAGCAAAGGCTAAGGAACCCCTGCACCCCTGCTCCCTCCACTGCGCCCCTGGGCCTCTCCCAGCAGGACGCTGCGCCCCCCAGAGCCTGTCCTTGTGTCTGTCCCACCACCCCACCTCCCGGGACCGCTCAGATGCAGGCAGCCCGTCCCCACACTTACCCCCCACCCCGGCACAGCCCCCCGGGGGGGCCCGCGCCCGGCCTTGCTGACCCTGTGGCTTCCCCCCGACCCCGCAGTGCAGCCCCCGGCTGCTCCCCAAACACGTGGGGCTCACTCTGGCCCAGGGCCCCTGCAGGAGCTGCTGCCGCTGCCCATGGGGCGCCTCCCGCCGGGCCCTGGCGAACCTCTCTGCCCCACGCCCACGGGGCCCGCAGGCCCCGAGCCAGGCCGCCAGCCCGCAGGTGAGTCTCGGAGATGGCCGCCACGGCCCGTGTTCCAGAGAGCACTCCGCCAGGGGAGCGCAGAGGCAGCCCCTTGGGGGGCCGGGACACCGTGCCCAGGGCCCTCGGAGAGGAGCGGCCGTCCTGGCGTGGGGGCCCCTGTCCCCAAGGAGCCTGGCCGCGTGCACCTCCCGACGCCCCGAGGGAGCCCACAGGCAGCGGCCCCCCGCCCCGCGCAGGCCGGCTGGCGGACTCACCGTCCGGGCTGGTGTGGTTGTCCCAGTCCCAGGCCTCCACGATGAGGGTGAAGGAGCGCTGTGTGTACAGGGGGGGCCAGTCAGGGACCCCCGTGCGGACAGGGACCAGCCTGCCGTGGCCCCGCCCACCGAAGGCCCCTCCCAGCGACCTTGCTGTGCCCCCCACCCCCCCACCCCTCAGCTCGGACCCCCCAGACCACCCACCGGCAGGAAGGAGGCTGCCCCCTTGGTCGGTCGGCTCAGGGGGCTTAGCCCCTGGCTCCCATGGCCAGCAGCCCACACCTGGGGAGACTGGGTGCCCCAGGCAGAGGGGCAGGGGCAGCGGAGTGATGCACTGGCTGCAGGCGGGTCCCCGTGGCCTGGGACCGCAGGGCGCCGGGTGGGGGCCTCGCCCCAGAAGGACGGCGCCGTGTCCCCCAGCTGCCCCTCCGCTGGGACAACGCGCCCACAAGGCCCCCGACAGGCCCTGGCTCTGGTGCTGCCCCCCAGGATGCAGCAGGTGCACCCCGAACAGCACGCAGTCCACACACCCCCCTCACTCTGAGGCCAAGAGGAGGCAGCGAGGGACCCCTGGCCCGGCCTCGGCCGTGGTCGCCACCCCCCCTCACCAGGACCACCTGAGCCCCAGGCTACATGGTGGGGTGCCGGCACCGAGCACCCCCAGGGCCCGCGCCCGCTGCCAGGGAGGCCAGGGCGGCCCTGTCACTCACAGGCACCAGCCCCCCGGGAGCCGAGAGCCTGGCCTCCCTGCCCAGGGCCCTCCGTGGCTCGCCTGTCCACGCCGAGACGGAGCTGAGCCCCCTCCGCCAGAGCCTGGCTCCCCGCAGGCTGGGGCCCCCAGGCTAGGGCCGCCTCTGGGGCCGCCGGCTGCCCTGGGGAACCTGTGTGCACAGGCCAGACTCCGGCCTGTGCATCGCCCGGCCCCTGCAGCCCGGCTGTGCTGGGGAGCCACTCATCTTGCCACCAAGCCCCGCCCACGCTCTGCTGTTCCCACCCCCGAGCGGCAGCCTCCCGCAGACACACAGGCCCACGGCCGCCGGTCCCCGCTGGGCACACCCGAGTGCCCACCCCACCTGGCCCCACTCCCCACCCGTGGGCTGCCTGCCACAGCCAACCACACCCACTGCCTCTGGGCACCCCCCACCTGGCCCTTGGGGACCCTCTCCTCCTCCCAAGACAAGACACCTGCTTCCCTATGGCCTCCCCTCTCGTCCACACTGCTGCCCCCGCTCCAAGCCCAGCCCAGCCTCTGAGACGCCCGGGTGGTGGCCAGGACCTCCCGCCCACCGCCGCCACCCAGGGGCCTGCACTCACCCAGGAGCATGGGCTGAAACTGGAGGTCAACCCTCTGCCCTCCAGGGCCCTTCCTGCCGTCCCGGTGGCCATCAGGCCCTCAGCCCCACTTCTTGAATCCCCCCCACCCATCACTGCCAGACCCCCGGACCCCCGGACTCCGTCCGCATCTCCCCACACGCTGCTCCTGGGGCTTGCCTCCCCCCCGCCGCTCCTGTCCTCTCACAGCCACCCCAGCATGCCCACCCCGTTCCCGGGCCCCGGCCTTTACACAGGCAGCCCCTCCCTGGGCCCAGAGCGTCCCCCTCAGGCCAGCCGTTCCCGTGATGGCCAGAGCCCCAGCTGCGTCCCAGCCTCGGCCGTTTCGTTCCTGCCTTCCCTGGCTCACCCGCTCCTTCCTTCCTTCCCTCCTTCCCTCCTTCCTTCCTTCCTCCCTTCCTTCCCTCCTCCCTTCCTTCCCTCCTTCCTTCCTTCCTTCCTCCCTTCCCTCCTTCCTTCCTTCCTTCCTTCCTCCCTTCCCTCCCTCCTTCCGTCCTTCCGTCCTCCCTCCCTCCCTCCCTCCCTCCCTCCATCCCCTCTCCCACGGGGTCTGCAGCAGGCTTGGCTCCGTGCCCCGCCCACGACCTCAGCCCTGGCGGGCAGAGCGCTGGCGGGGCTCCGGGGCAGGGGGCAGGGCAGGGCTCGGGGCTGGCAGCGGGGACCCGGACTGGGTGCCAGTCACACTGTCCAGGGCGCGATGGCAGGACCAGCTGCGGCGCCAACGCTGAGCCCAGGGAGTGGCCGCCAGGGGGTCTGCGAGAGGCCTGCGGCCCCGGGTGGAGTGGGCAGTGCGGGTGAGCAGCGGCGGGAGCAGCGAGCCAGGCCAGGCGGGCCTAAGGGCACCGCTGCAGGCCACCCGCCCCACGGGGCCCCTGGCTGTCCCCCCGCACCTGGGCGCCGGCAAGCAGGGCGCTCCTCCTGGCTCCCAGGAGACCCCACGCCACCCGCTCAGGTAGGGTTACCGCCACCCTGGCAGAGCCCCGGGCTCCGGTTACCTGTTCCCGCAGGGACGTGCGCCCGCCCGCCCACCCGCCCACGGGGGCCCCGCCGCCCGCCAGCTGGGCTCCCTGCACCTGCACGGCAGGAAGCCGTCCAGAGTGAACCTGAGCCTCCCTCGGCGCGGCCCCGCCGCCGCTGCTCCCGGCTGCCTCCAGGACTCAGTTTCCCCTCTGCAACGACAACCTGCCGTCCCCCCCTCCAGGGACGCAGGGGCACCCGGCTGCCGGCCCCACAGCCCGGCACAGCAGGAGGGCTGACGGGTCTGGGCTGGGCCTCAAAGGGGTCCTGCCATCCCAGGGCCGGGGTGGGACAGGACTCCTACGAGCAGGCAGAGGGACCCTGGTCCCTGGGAGGCCCACCAGCCAGCTGACCTCGGTCCCTGGAGGTCTGGCCACAACACATCCTGCCAGCCCGCCCTGGTCCACCCCACGCTGCACGGCAGATCCCCCTCCCCCACCCAACCACCAGACCGCCTCCTCCCCAACCCTGACCCCCAAGGCCAGGTCCAAACTCTCCATCTGACCCTAAGACAGGGGTGACCAGGCAGCAGCCCAAAGACAGAGGAATGGCAGAGGCCCACATGTACCACGTACCCCGCAGCTCTGGACACCCCCCGACCCAGTGCGACACTCCACAGCCAGAGCTCCCCACACCACGAGGACCCTGCACAGCCCCAAGCCCACCGCCCAGGGCTCAGGCTCCAGCCTGGCCTCCTCCCCGCCCAGACCGACCGCATCAGCCCTCCGGCCCCCCACGGAGCGGAGCTGGTGCCTGCGGTGCCAGGAGCTCTGAGCGCAGATACATTTCCTGAAACCCGAGCTTTGGAGAGGCCCGGGCCTCCGCGGCCATTGTCACTGGAGGGGTGGGGAGGGGCCGCCTCCCCACAAGGCCCTGGGCCCCTGGGCAATGGCAGGAGGCATGGGCCACAGGCCCACCCCACTCAGGAACCCAGACACCCACACCAGACCGGCCAGGGCCCTGCCAGGGGGCACCCCGCCCACCCCACCCTCGGGCCCCTTGCTGTGAAGAGGGCTCCCAGCATCTCATCAGCCGGACCTTGCGAGTCGACTGCGGCAAAGCCCAGACTGGGCCGAGCCTAGTCACACCTGGGGACCAGGACAGGCTCCCCAGCTCACCTGGGGTCGGAGGCTGAGAGACCCTGACCACCTGGCTCTGAGGGTCGGGGGTGAGGACCCTGGCTCGGGCCTGGGGTTAGGGATGCTTGTCTCCAAACCCTCGGTGGCCCAGTCTGCCTCCATGCAGACCCCACAGAGCCCGACACAGTCCCCGAGACCACAGTCCCTTCTGGGACCCCCTGCCTGAAACACCGCAGGGACCTCTTCCCTGTCAGCTGCGGCCTGGGCCCACAGCCCGGCCCCCAAGGCCGAGGGACACAGCCCGCCCACGTCCAAGCCCTCCCAGTGGCCCCCCTTTGCTGAGCCCCGTCCAGCAGGACCCCTGGTCCCTGAGGGAAAGGTGTTGGAAGGAAGCAGGGGGCCCAGCGGGGGGGGTCCCTGAGACCCCAGGAGAGGGTGAGATGGGGTGGGAAGGGAGTCAGGGCTCCCCCAGCTCCTGGGGGGCGGGGCAGGAGCGCAGGCAGGGTGATGCTCTCCCCTGCAGGGACGGCACTGGTGCCCGGCACGGGCCTCGGCTGGGCCCGCCGGGGGCTGGGGCCCGTGCCGCTGCCAGGCTGTGATGGCTGGAGGCGGGGGCTGAGCCCTGTGCCCACCTCCCACCAGAGCCCCTTCTTCGGCACACACCGCTCTGAGGGGCCCAAACCCCACCCCCGTGCACACGGCCTCCCGAGACGCCACAGCCCCCTGGGGACCACGCGGCTTTGGGCTGGGCAGCCGCGGGGGAGACGAGCAGGCTGGGGGCCGGGCTGGGGGCTACGTGCACCCTGGGGAGAAGCAGCCCCCGGAGCTGCTGCCGCCCAGGGCCGAGGGTCGGCCGCGCCGTCAGGAAGGGGGTCACACCAGGCCCACCCGTGACACGCAAGGGGCCCAGGCCCACCCTGGGTGTCCCCGAGACTCCAGCGTTGCCGCCCACACACCGGCAGGAAGGCACGGCCTGCAGCACCCCCTGCCCCCGCCCTCCATTCCCGCACCTGGGGTGCAGCCCCGGCTGCCGCGCTGCCCCTCCATCACCCAGTTCCTCGGAGCCCACCCCATCGGGCCCACTGGACACCCCTGGCCACCTGCCAGGCCCAGAGAGCACATGCGCGCCCTCCTGCACACCGACCTTCAGACGGTCAGCTGGAGGCCACTCTGGGGCCGACGGGTGTCCCTGAGCCCCGGAAGGCCGGGGAAGAGGCTGGGCCCTCTGTGGGGCGGGGCCAGGAGAGCAGGGCAGCTGCCACCCCCAAGGCCCAGGCCAGGCCCTCCTGGGAAGGCTGCGCCCGACTTCAGCCTGGACACCGGCCCACCCAACTCGCCGGGGCCCTGGCAGAGGCCGGGGTGGGAGGACCAGGGTCGCTCAAGGGGCCGGAAGGGTCACTCTAGGGGCCGGAAGGGCAAGGCGCCCAGACCAGCTCCCGTTCTGCGGCCCTAAGGACGGGGGGTCAGCTCTCTGGACTCCTCCTAGAGGCCCATGTTCCCCTCCAGCTCCCTCCAAGCCCTCCGCCTGTCCCCACTTCAGGGAGCCCCAGGGTCCACGCTGGCCCTGAGTAGGAGGCCCCCCCCACCCGACCACTGAAGGTCGAGACACCTATGGCCCCCAGGGAGCCCAGGCACAGGCCCTGCTGTCTCCGTGGGAGAGGAGCCCCCAGCGGGCACCCGAGGCTCCACACAGACCCCAGCCCGGCAGGCAGAGTGGGACCTGCGCAGGCCGAGGTGGCGCGGCCCCGGGGCGGCCGCAACGCTCGGAGATACCAAGGCACTGGCGTCACTGCACGCCGCCGCACGGCTGCACGGAGGGGACAGGCGCTGCGCCTGAGCACGCACGACCCGCGGCCCGGTCCCTACCTGGGGCCGAGCCACGTGGCCCTGCCCGGGGCGCCAGAGGGGGAGGCTGCGAGCGGGAAGAAGGGGAAGCGGCCCCAGACCCACAGCCCAGGGCCCAGGGCCCCCGGGAGGCGAGGGCCCGCCCCACCCCGGCCCACGCCTGGCTGGCCGGTGGGGCCCAAGAGCCACGAGGGACCCGCGCTGGCCCGCCACATTCCTCGGGGCCTCCCCGCCCCCACGCCGCGGCTGCCAACTCGAGCAGAAAACACATCCTCAGGTAGCGATTCGAAGCCGCCCTGGCGGGAGCCCAAGCACACACGGCAGGCTGCGGCCCTGCTCAGACCTGCCTGCCGCGCGGCTGCGGGGGCGAGGGGCGGGCGCGTCGGAACTGCCCGGGGCCTCCCAGGCTGCCCCTGCCTCCTCCCGCTCAGACGCACATTCCCCTCAGGGGCCCTGGGGTCGAGGGGGACCCCAGAAGCCAGCCGGGCTCAAAGGGCGGCGCAAGGCCACAGCCGGGGGGCCGAGGGAGCCTCCTCATCCGGAGGGCGGTCAGGAAGGGGTGAGGATGAGGGCTGGCGGAGAGGGAGGTGCCAGGCAGGGCTCCCACGGGCTAGGTCCCGAAGGTCCGACCTTGGCCAGCCCGGCCTCGGGGGCACCAGGTGGCCACATTCCTTCCGGCCAGACGCCCTGGGTCAGAAGGTGGGGCCCCTCCATCACAGTCTGACACCCTGTGGCTGCGACTCCCCACTCACCAGCCCTCTTCGAGCCCCCCTGCCCCCCCACAGCTGGCTGCTCCTGACCTAGCGGGGGTCCTGCCTCAGGGGTCCTCCGCATTCCTGCCCCACCCAGTCCCAGGGCTGCAGCCCAGAGACCCGCCAGTGCCAGCCGGGCGGCGGTTCAGAAACAGACCGCACCGGCACCCGAGCACCAGCTCTCCCTCACGCGGCCCCCTGCCCACCTGCCCTCGCCCTCACCCACCATGGCCTGGGGCCACACCCCTCCCAGCATCCCCAGGCCCGGGGCTGCTGCCTGACTGCCCAACCCCCAAGTCGGGGCACCTAGGCCCCTGTCTCTTCCTGGAAGTAGGGGGCGAGGTGGGGGAGGCTGGACCAGCACCGGGGGCTGCAGTCAACACACGTGCATTAAGTCCTCCCCAGCCCAGCCCCCAGCCCAGCACCCCCATCCCCACCCCATCCGCGGGCATCCAGGAAACAGCAGGGCGAGCGCAGGCTGGCCGCCGGCCCAGGGCGGCTCCGCCAGGGCCTGCCCCATACCAGCCCCAGCACGCGCGGCGCACATGCCTCTGCGGCCTGCAGGGGCCCAAGGCGTCTCTCAAGGCCTCTCCACCCAGACAGACACGCGCACAGCGACGCAGGCACACGCCGAGGGCTGCCGCGCACGCGGGCCGCAGCCACCCCGCCCCCACCGCGACCCCCGCGCGCCCACGTGGCGGGGCGCGGACGGAGCCCCACGTAGCACGCGCCTGGGGTCTGCCCGCCGTGCGGCGCCCCCTGCCGGGCCCGCCCCGTCTGGGCGCGCGCAGACTCACGCAGGGCCGGGGTCGCAGGTGCCAGAGGGTCCGCGTGCAGGGCGGGGGCCCAGACGCGGAGGGAGAGGAGAGCTGGGGCCCAGGGTAGAGGCGCACGTACCGGCCAGGCGAACTGGAAGGGGATGACGACGAGGCCCGGGTCCTGGTCGCCGCCAGCCCGGGCCCGCGCCCGGTCCCCCGCGGCGCCCGCCGGCGGCAGGTAGAAGGAGTTGCCTCCCAGCACGGGCGTGGCACCGTGGCCGTAGCTGCAGGGCCCCGTGGGCGTCACCTTGGCCTGGTACTCCTTAAGGCACACGCGAACGTACGTGTCGCACTCGTCGTGGCCGCAGCCCCCCGCGCGCGTCGTCCGGCCGTCGCCGTCACAGCAGGCGCCGTTCAGCAGCTCCCCGTTCGCGTTCCGCAGCGCGCTCAGCCGCAGCTCGAAATAGCCCATGGGCCGCGCCGCCTAAAAATAAGGCAGAGAGCGCGCGAGGGAGGCGCGGGCCGGGGTCGCGAGCGGGCGCCCCGCCCCCACCCGTCCTCCAGCCCCCGCCGAGCCCCGGCCCTGGCGCGCGGCCCCGAGGGTTCCCGAACGCAGCGCTCACAGGCGGTGCCGCCCGGCCCCGAGGGACGGCTCGGTGCGCCCCGTCCGCGCCCCCTCGCTCACCTGCACGCAGAGCGCCAGCAGCAGCAGCAGCGGCCGGGGCAGGCGCCCCCGGCCCCGCGCCCGCATCTCCGCCTCGACCCCGCTCGCCGCCGCCACCGCCGCCGCCCCTGCGCGTCCGGCCCGGCCCGGCCTCCCTGCGCCCGCGCGCCCTCCGAGCGCCGGCAGCGGCAGCGGCGGTGGCGGCGGGCGGGGTCGAGGCGGCGCCGCGCGGGTCTGGGCGGCGGCGAGCGCGCAGGAGCTGCGGGCTCGGGCTCGCAGGCGGCTGCGCTCCGACCAGGCTTGGCTCCCTCCCGGCGGCGGCAGCGGCGGCGGCGAGCGGCGGCGGGTCCCGGCCTCAGCTCTGAGCGCCCGCGCTCCCGGCGCCCGCAGCCAACAAGTTCGGGACGAGACTGACAGCTCGCTCGCCCATTCGTCACCCACGCACCTGCATATGCATGAGGGGGCGGGGCAAAGCAGTGGGGTGGGGCTGGGGAGGGTGCCTGGGCGCCGGGGCTTTAAAGGCGGCGGAGGGCGCCTCCCGCTAGCGTCCGGCCCTGCGCGCGCTTCTCCGGACGATGGGACCGTGGGGCTCCGGTGACGCTTCGGCCGAGCCCGGCGAGGAGGGACCGGTGCCGCAAAGCGGTCTCGGCACGCCCGAGCCCCGCCGCCGGGTGTCATGAGCCGGGGGGTGGGGCGCCCCCTGAGGTCACCGCCGTGGTCCCCTCCCATCAGTGCGCGGCCGCTGCGCTCCTCGAAGTCTCAGAGGAGCGATGCCGCCTCCGGCACAAATCAGGGCTCGGCCCCCACGCGGGGCGGGCGCGGGCTGGGACCGAAGCCGGGCCCAACCTACTGTGCGCCCCCTTCCTGGGGGAGGGTCCCCGCTGCGCCGTTCCCACAGCCTCCACGCCGGCCGCAGGGGGCGCTGCTCCCCACCGGCGCCAGCGGCTTCCTCGCTGCCTCCGCTGGTGGGTCCGGGAGCCAGGCAACAACTGCTCCCAGGCGCAGGCTGTGTGCAGCTCCGCGCTGGCGCAGGGTCGCCAGAACACTCTGGAAGAGTGCCCAGGCCAGGGTCTGGGATTGGGCGAGGGCAGTAAAGGACGGCGCTGCACACCCAAAAGGACAAGGCGAAATCCACCCGAAGAGTCTCCTCTCGCTGTCCCTGTCGCCAGCCCCCTCGTCCACTTTGTTGCCCCACGTCCACGGAGTCAATACCATGAGCTCCTTGTCTCCAGACATCACCTACCCTCCAGGAAGCAGGGTCCTTCCAGGGCTGGGATGGCCTTGGCCATTAGTGACCGCATGTTCTACAGGAGTCTTCTGGCCCCACCCCCACAATAAGTGGACGGTGTCCCCTCCCTTGGACCCTCCAGCAAATCTGTCGGTGGGGGGGGGGGGCCTTGGGCTGGGCGCTGGGGGTGCAGGCCACTGCCTGGAGCTAGTCCCTCCCACAAACAGGGACATGGAAGGCTTCCCGGAGGAAGGGAGCTTTGAAGGAGACTGGTTCAGGGCCTGGGGGTGGGAAGAAGGAGCTCAGGGAGGAGCACAGGCTCTGCTCTGTGTCTAGAGGACATTCCTGAGGTGTCCCCGTAAGGCCCTGGTGCCCTGGGAGTGAACACTGCCACCCCCAGGTTCACCGCCCCACGCACGCTGAGCAGCCCTGCCAGGACCCAGGCCTCAGGAGCAGCTGGGGGCCCCTGGAGGGTGAGCCTGGCTCTGCTCACTCCGGGAGCTCATCCCCCCTACCTCTGCAGGCTGGGTGGGGGCAGAGCACACAGAGACCCCCCAAAGGAGGGCCTGCGGGCTGTGCTCAGAGCAGCCCTTTCTTCCTGCAGGGGCGGGGGGCTCACGGTGGAGGCCCTGCCCTTTGCTCTGGCCTGGAGCAGGTAAACCCAGGTACTCTAGGCCCTGAGTGGAAGAGGAGGCCCCCAGTGCCAAGGGTCCTGAGCTCCATCCCTGCCTGTCCCCCTGACCATTCCCACTGCCCCACTATCCACAGATACCCTGGGCTCCTCTGCCCCTGTCTGCCAAGCAGGGACCAAGGCAAACAGGCTCTGCCCACCCTCAGGGGCTCCCGGTCAAGGGCAGACAGAGAACTTGGACGGATCCTTTAGAGCGACACACTGCGAGGGTGAGGAAGGCCAGTGACCCAGGGAGGGGCCTCCTGAGACAGAGGGCAGACAAGGGTCAGCCAGGTGAGCAGCTGGGCTAGACATGCAGAGGCCCTGAGGCTGAGGGAGCTGGACCCCAGGGAGGGCCTGTGTGGTTCGCACAAGGGCTGTGGCTGGGGAGGTGAGGGGCAGAGGTGGGGGGAGCCAGGCTGAGCCGGGCACTGCCCACCCCCACCAGTCTTCCTGCTGAGGCCAGTGGGAAGTCCCGGAAAGCAAGGGAGGGGGTGGGCTCCACCTGGAGACTCACAAAGACCCCTGGCTTCGGGGGAGGGGCAGCAGGGAGGTGCCAGTGAGGCCAGCAGCCGGCCGGGTAGGGCCTGCGGCTGAGAGGCTGAGGACCCGAATTCCAGAGTAAGCGAGAAAACAGTCCCCTCCCCGTGTGCCCTTGGCTCGCCCACCCCGGGAGGCAAGGGTGGCCTAGGCTGGGAGCCTGCAGAAGCTGCTGCGTGTCTCTGGGGGGCCGTCTGGCTGTGGGGCAGCAGGCCAGGCGCTCGCTGCATCTCCTGCATCTCGAGATTCAGGCTGCGTCAGGAGACACAGCCTCTCAGGGGCCTGCCCGGCCCTGGAGTGCACGGAGCCCCTGCCTGCCCTGTGAAACCAAGCAGACAGTGGCCCAGGAAATCATTGGGGAGCGGACCAGGGTCCCCTTGGGGGGGGTGCCGCAGCTGGGTTGAGTGTCAGGGCAGAACCGGGGCCAGCAGGCCCAGGGCCGCTGTCTGTGGGCCAGGCTCCCCGCGGGCACAGGGCCCTCCTGCTCGCCGTCCCCTCCCTTCCCCTCCGGCCTCCTGGCAGCCACATCCCAGAACCTGGGGGCGCTCGGGGGGCGCTCGAGTTGGGAAGGTGGCCTCTTCAGAGGAGGGGTGGGCCCTGGAGGCTGCCTGGAGACAGGAACCCCCTCTGGGTGCCCCCGGCAGGGATTTCTGCCGCCTGGGCCAGGGCCTGGAGATCCAGCAGGGTCAGTGCCCCCGCCTCCACCGTGGCCAGGCCAGGCTGCCCTGCCTCTTCCAGGGGTGTCCCCAGCGTCGTGCTGGGGTGCGCCGAGCCGCAGCTCCCCTCAGACCCCAGTTCCATGGGCCCCTTGCCTGGGAACTCAGGCGCCGGGCTCCCAGCCCCCGGGGCCCGGGGGCAGGCTCTGTGCTGCGTGCTCGCTCGGCTGGCGCTGCGCACAGCAGGGTGGGCTGGGGCCCACCCCGGCGGGGCTTTGGGACCAGGCTGGGGTGCAGGCTGCTGGGGCTTTGGTCGGAGGTGGCTGGGCTTAGGAGGGAGCTGTGCTTCCGTCTCATTCTGCGGTGCTAAATATAGCGGCCAGGGAGGGGAGTTTCCGGTTACAGCCCCCCCCACCCCAGTGCCGGGAAATCGATGCCAGTTCCATTAGGCTCAGCAGCGGCGCCTGTGACCTGCCCCGAGGCCACCGAGTCAGGGGGCCAGACTGCACCCTGTCCCCAACGCTGGCCACACCGGACCAGAGCCCAGCCCATGGGCCACGGCACAGAGATCCCACAGGCCCTGCCAGACGCACCTCCAAGGCAGTGTGGCCCGCAGCCCAGAGGGCCAGTGAGCTCGGGGGTGGGTAGTGGGAGTGCAGGCTGCCTGGCAGCCGGCGGGTGGGGCAGCCCTGGGCTGGGCGGAGCTCCGGCTCCGGGCGGGCCGTTCCCAGAGGAACGGCTCTGGGCTCCCCCACGCCCTGCCAGGACAGTCCCTTGCACACAAGGGCCCAAAGGCCCCTCCCCAGAAGCATGGCGCTCACCTGGCTGGGCTCCCGGGAGGCCCCACCTGGGACACGGAGGGCATTTGCATACAGGTGATGCTGCTCGGGTGGGTCAACTGGGCACGGCCTCCTCAGGACAGCCCCAAACACCAGGCCCAGGGGTTGTGCCCCTCGGGCTGGGCTCAGCCACCGGTGCTGCCCAGGCCCGGAAAGTGAGGGACCTGGGTGCCCCTCCGAGAGTGCTCACAAAAGCACCTGCCTGCCTGCCTGGGGCCAGTCTGGAGAAGGGTGGGGGAGGGCACCCAGCAGGAGGTCCTTGGCCCTCTTGGGGTGCCCCCACCCAGCAGGTGCCAGAGGCAGCGTGGCCTGGCCCTGTGCCTCCCACAGTCACAGCCCAGGGCCCAGGTCCACGACCCAGGCTGCCTCAAGCTGCCTCCCAGGGCAGCACATGAGGGGCCGACCGGAGGGTTGTGGGGGCCCGACGGAGGAACCAGGCCAGGTCACCACCCTCAGAAAGGGTCAGGCCAGGCCCCCACAGCCAGCTTACGCCCACGACCATGGTGACCAGCACATACTCGCCACAGTGGGCTCCAGCCTACCCAGGATGGGCTGAGCCCCCCTGGCTGAGTGGGTGCCAGCCCTCCTGTGACCCCAAGGGTTCGGGGTGTCTGGAGAGCAGCCGGCAGCCCCAAACCCCCATCAGGCCAGTGCAGGGCGGGGCTTCAGGGCCACACACAGGCAGGCAGGTGGAAGGACACCGCACCACAGGCTCCGGTGGCCTGTGGGACACAGGGGCTCCGGTGACGCCTGCCCACCAGGGTGGGGCACCTCACTCTCCCCGGAGCAGGAAGCCTGCCGACACAGTCCACGGTCCTATCCCCCTCCTCCTGATGCAGGCTGGCTCAGCTGCCACCCCCCAGGCCCTAGTTCACTCCTCGCCCTGAGTGGCTGAGCTGCCCTCCCTGAGTGCGTGGCCCGCCCCTGCGGCCCTGCCCTGAAGCACAGCTGCAGCTGAGGCATGTGCTGCACGGAGCTGAGGGACCCCCCTGGAGAGCACACCACCCCTGCCCGCCCTGCCTGCCCCTCGGAGCCAGTGGACACAGGCTGGAGCCGTACAAGCCTTTATTGAGTCTGCAGGGGTGGGTGGCCGGGAGCGGCCTCGTCCAGCCCTCTGGAGTGTCACTGGGGGTCCAGGCCGGGGGCCACACAGCTGAAGAACCAAGAGATACCGAAGATGACGCCGAGGGTCTTGGGGACGTCCGGGTTGTCTGAGAAGGCCTGGGCGCCCGCCAGGGGCAGGTGCACAACCTCGATGAGCTCACCCTCCTCGGCCAGGCCCCCGCCAGGGCCGCCCCGCTGGGCATCGGTCACCTCTGCATAGAACATGGTCTGGCTGGAGCCGGTCAGTCCCACGCCGGACCTGTGGGTCGAGACAGCGTCCACTGAGGCACTGTGCAGGGCCCGCTGGCCCTCTCCACTCCGTGCCCCCCCCTCTGGGTGGGATTTCAGGGGCCCCACCCGTGCACCTGTCAGCTTTGAAGATGCAGCGAGCTGCACGCTGTGAGGGGCCACACGGCAGGCACTGCACGGCCTCGAGGAGCTGACCGTGGTCCCGGCTGACAGCCAGCCAGGACAGAGCCGCAGCCGCAGCCGCAGCCCCAGGAGCGGGGAAGGGCACCTGAGCCCCAGGGCAGACAGTGGACCCAGCAGCCGAGACCCTGAGGGGCGGACCCAGACCACCAGCCCAGGCCCCCTGGAGGCTGCGGCGGCTAAAGCTGGTCAGCCTCCGGGGCTGTCTGGAGCGCAGCCCCTCCTGTCCATGCTCGCACAGGGCCCCCTTCCCCACTTGGGCGCATCCCCCTGCCCCGACCCCCGGCTGCCGAGCTGCTGGACTCCCACCCGCACCCAGGGATCCAAGCTGGCCGCAAGCAGGGCCTAGGCCTGGGAGACCCCCACACTGTCACCTGCAGGGCACCAGGCTGGGGGCGGCAGGTGCCCAGGCAGCCCAGGCACGGAGCTGGGGCTCACGGTAGTGGTGGGGTGGGGCGGGGCGGCAACAAGGTCCCCCAGACCAAGCCCATGGGTCCCTGGCTGCAGAGGAGCGTGAGTTCCCTTCGTAGTGGGTGGTGGCCACAGGAGGGGACAAGCACCCAGGCAGAGGGCAGTGGCCCAGACTGGCAGGTGGAGGGCAAGAGTGGGCAACGTGCTGACTGCTGGCTGTGAGGGCAGGGTGGTCACCAGGCTGGCCTGGCTCCCCGCGCAGGAGAGGGAGGCCCACAAGTGGTGTGCAGGGAGGGGGACCGGGCCTCCGGGAGCTGTCCGGGGAAGCCAGCGGGGAGGCTCCGGGTCAGCCCGGCCCGGGGCGGCTGCCCTTGGAGCTGCGCCCGAAGCACAGGGCAGGAGCCCGACGGAGGGGGGGCCGCCACGCCCACGTCCCGGAGGGCCCCCACACACTGACCTCGCCCAGCTGCTTCCTCTGCCCTCCGCACCCTCATCTCCCTCAGACCCTCCCCGTGGCCCGTTTCCGCCGGCGGCACAGCCTGCCCTTTGATGGGAGCCGTCTCAGGAGTTTCCAGTCGCGGTTTCCTCCGGCCTGTGAAGAGAGCGGCACGGCCTGGGACACGCCCAGCGGCCGGGCTCCGCCTCTGCCTCCTCACCCGGCTGCTTCAGTCGCTGGCTGAGCTCAGCCGGGCGCTCCAGACGCCTGGCAGCGGGGGCCTGGCTCGCCCCGGGGCGATGGGGAGGAAGCCCCGGGCCCCGGGCCGGGCAGCGTGAGCCCTGCTGCTGTGTGTCCAGCCCTCGTGAGCCCCACGGGGACGGCTGCCTCCCCACGGGTGTATGTCCCCTCCGACACACACGTCTCAGCAGCTGCTCACTGTCCGCAGCCTCCCTTGGCTCCCCAGCACCCTCACACTGGGCTGTAGCCCTGAGGCCCCGCTTGGGGAGCCGCGGCCACCCAGCCGCTGGCCCACCCGCCCAGAGCCCCTGCCAGGACCCCACCAGGCTCACCTCCTGGGGGCAGCCCCTCCGAGAACCTCCCACCTGCCTTCTCCTTGCCCACCCCCAGCCCAACCTTCACCCCATGGCAGGCCCCCTGGAGTCTCCCCATGCCCAGCAGGCCTCGGGGACAAGGAGCCACTCCCTGGCCACCCGGACGATACCTGCAGAATGCTGAGGCCACTCACACCAAGACATCCAACCCTCTGGCACGTTTAACATGGAGGACCCTATGCCTCACCCCCTTCCTGGGACTGGAGATCAGCTCTGACCCCCATAAGTGCAGGCTGGGGGACACCCCAACGAGGCCTTGGGGGCTGCTGAAGCAGGGAGGCCCCGGCCCAACACTGCATGGCCCTGCGCTGGGCTGAGAGGAGGCAGAGCCCCCAGGCCCTCCCCCTGGGGGGGAGGCCCCGCCCCCTGGGGAAGGCCCCACGCAGGACCCTGAGGGGCCTCCTCCTGCCCCGGGGTCAGGACCCATCACAGTGTCCCCAGGGTGGGGGGTGGGCATCGTTCCAACATCCTGTCCTGGAAAGAGGGACCCAGAGATGGGCCTCCTGGGGGGTGTGCGGTGGGGGGCACCTGGGCTTTGGTGGGCCAGGCCCTGAAGTCCAGGGTCCAGGCCACACCTCCCTGCTTCCCAGGAGTGCAGGGGCCCCTCCGGGCGGGGTGAAGCCCTTCCCTCCTTCCGGAGCCACTGTCGGGGCAGATCCGTGACTCACCCCCACCCCCCTCGCTCAGGGCTTAATCCCGCAGGAAGTGGAGGCATCTGTCGGTGGCAGCTGCCACCGGGCAGGGGCCTCGGGGCGGGGCAGGCCCCTGAACCAGCTCCCAGAGCCCCGACTCCAGCCTGGATCTCCTCTGGGTGCGCTCCATCCAACTGTCCCCAAGCCCCTCATAAAAAAGGGGGCACGGCCCTGCCTGCACACCCCTGGGGACAGGAGTGCGCGCCTGCGGGCAGCCGTTCCCACCCCCAGGCGGCGCTGCGGGCAGGTGCCCCGCCCCCGCCAGCCTCGCAGGCCCAGCCCCACTCACTTGTAGGTGGCCACGCGGCGCAAATCGGCCGGCGCCAGCCGGTAGCCGCACTCCTCCCAGGCCTCCTTGCAGGCCGTCTCCTCCAGCGACAGCCCGGGCTGGTCCACGAGGCCGGCACACAGCTCGAACGTCACCCCGGCCGAGCCGGGCAGCGCCGCCGGCAGCGCCCGGGGCCCGTCCTGGTCCACGGCCACCAGGGACCCTGGGAAGCGGCGTTCCACCTCGCCCGCATACACAGCTGGTTAGGGGAAGGCAGACCATGGTCACAGCCACGTGGCAGCCACCTCCCGGTGTGCCAGACCCCGCCCCGGGCCTCAGTCTCCCCTGGGGCTCCCCCGACACCTGCATTCTGACCACAGGACCACAGGGGCCTGGACACAACCTGCCCGGCGCCCCTCCGCCCTCGCCCACCCCGGCGGCCTTACCTGGCCGGAACTGCTTCACCAGCACCAGACTCCTCCGCGAAGAGTTGAAGAGCAGGATGGTCACACTGGGCAGGGTGGGCGGGGCTCAGCGCAGGAGCCACGCCCACCTCAGCTCCCCAGTCCCTGGTCCCCATTCCCGCCTGGCCCAGCCCACCTCCTCTGCCCAAGCACCCCGGAAAAGCTGGGCTCCTTGCTCAGGTGGGGAGAGTGAGGCCCAGGCAGGGCCAGAGCCTGCCAGGGTCATGGTCAGGCTCAGTCCCAGCTGGCAGGATCGGGCAGCAGGACAGGGAAGACATGTTGGGAGGCTGGGGGCCGGGTGACGGACGTGACATGTGGTCCCTGTTGGCCAGCTGCCTGCTGGCCACACTCCTGGAGCCATGTCACTGTGTAGCCCATGCCCCAGTGCTCGGGGCCAGGGCACCCAGGTGGCCTTTCTCAGGTCCACCCTAGGACCCAGCTCAGCCCCCAGCCTTGGGGGGACCCTCAGTGAAGGGAAAGAGAGAATGGGGATGTTCGTGGGGGATACACAGAGGCAGAGGCGGGGTAGGGCCCCACGGCCCCCGTTCCCAGGGTCCCCGTGGGCATCGGAGTGGCCCAGACTGGATGCTCACCTGTCGTGTGTTTTCACGAAGTCCCACGACTTCTGGGCACCATTCTGAAAGAGGCAGGCAGCGGTCAGGGTGGGCAAAGGGCTGCCAGCTCGGGTGGAGGTGCTCTGGGCAGCTGGAGGGGCCCACAGGCCCACGTGCCAGCTCTGCTCAGGGAGGCCCACTCACAGCCTGGGCTCACGGGAGCCTCGAGGTCCTGCCAGCAGGGCAGGGGGCAGCCGGGCTGCGCAGGGAGGCCAAGGGCAGCCTGATGATCTGTGGGGTGAGACAGAGAAACAGGGCAGAGGAAGGAAAGGCATCCCAGGCCCAGTGTGAGCACACCCAACGCAGGGGGAGCCCAAAGTGACGTACGCTGTCACCAAGTGTGGGCAGGGGCAGGGAGGGAAGTCCCAAGCAGGCAGAGCAGAGACAGGGTTCCCACTGCTGAAGACTCCCAGGCCACGGGACGAAGGGAGGTGGGAGGGCAGGAGGGGCAGCTGGCAGCCTGAGCGGGCGCCAGCCCCAAGAGCAGTAGGGGCAGGGTGAGCAGGACGTGGGGATTGCACGATGGTGGCTGGACGGTGGGACAGCCCCCTCTCCGCATTCTCTCAAGCATCCCGAGGTCCTGCTGCTTCGTCCCTTCTCCCGCCACCCTGCTCCCGGGCCCTGGGCGCCCTGCCCTGACGGGCTCTGGGCAGCTCTCAGCGTGTGCAGGAGGTAGTGTGGGGCAGGGCCTGGCCGAGCCCGCTGGGGGCAGACAGAGAGGACACTAACGGGGTGCAGCAGGCAGGAAGTGCCCGGGATCCTGCCAGCTGGACACCCCTGGGTGACACGGGCCGTTCCACCCAGCCCCACCTCCTTCCCTAAAGGTCTCTGTGGGCAGGACTGGACCCTAGGGCCTTAGGGCCCTCCCTGTGGCTGCCCATCACCAGCCCCTCAGTCACTGGTCAGCCAGAGGCCCTGGTGAACTGTGGGCCCACCCTGGGGGTCTGTCTAGGCCAGGAAACGCCAGGGACCTGGGCACCAGAGACAAAGAGAGGTGGCCAGGGCTACAGAAGAGAAAGGACACTGAAGGACAGCCTTCGTGGGAACTCCTGGGGGAGGTGACACTGCACCAGGCCCCGCAGAAGGAATGCTGGGGCACTCCAGGCAGGAGGACCTCACAGGCAGAGGCCCACATCCTGGCCTCAGCGGGGCTGGGAAGCCTGGGCTGAGCGTGGCCCCGAGGCAGAGGGGTCCTGGAAGGGTGCTGGCAGCCATGGTTCCCACGGGGCAGGGAAAGCTAACGTCCTGCAGCGGGCAGGCTCAGTGCCGGATGCCATCCTCAGGCACTGCCCCCCAAAGCAAGCGGGGCCTGATTGCAATTCGGCTGCCCAGAGGCCACCCACCCACCCAGGACAGCCTCCAGGTGCCCACTGCCTCCCTCAGGGTGCGTGTCACCTGTGCAGGTCTCAGGAACCCCTCAGCTTAAGATCACAATGTCAGCAGCGGGGGTGGGGTGCCACCCCAATGTCAGACCCTCAGGTCCAGCCAAGGCGGGGTGCAAGGGACGGTCTCAGAGACCTGCTAAGGCCCAGTGAGCCCCTCCCATAGGGCCCTGTCTTGTTGGTGGGTCCCAGGCCTGGCTCATCTTCTGGAATGCCTGGAAGGGAGGGACAGGACTGGAGTGGACACAGTCCCCTGCCCCTCAAAGCTACAAGGGTGCCCTGACTCTGGTCCATCTGCCTGTCCACCAGATCTTCCCTGGCCAGGGCAGTTAATGACCAAAGGCTATATATGCCTTGGGTGGTATGCACTGCCCAGCCCAGTCCTGGGCCCCCCATTTGGTGCCCACCCCAGCCCGCTGCCTGAGGGCTCGGCTCTGGTCACCAGCACCCATCAGTGGGGACATCCCCGCAGGCACCCTTCACAGGGGATGGGAGAGAGGGTGCATCCACGGCCCAGCATGTGTGGACCCGGGCCACCCCAGACCCACCTGCTGCCACCTGGAGGCCCAGCCCCTTGGGGGCTGTGAAGCCAGCCAGGCACCCTGCCCCAGGTAAACCGTCATCGGGGTGGCAGTGACCTGCTCCTTCCAGGCCAGTGCTGCCAACACAGGTCTTTTCCAGAGCCCACAGGGCCCCAGCAACGGGGAAGTGGGGGCGCAGAGGCCTCTCTCAGACTGGATCCCAGGGGGCTTCACAGGGCCGATCAGAGGAAGGGGCAAGGGGAGGATGGGAGAGCAGGACGCTGCAGGTCCAGAGGCACCAAACGCGGACTGCTTGTGCTGCCTGAGGGGCAGGAGGCAGGGCGCTGGGGCAGGGGGAGCCGGCCAGTGAAGGGTGGGGACCCGAACCGGACAGAGCAGGCGTGGAAAGATGTGCAGGAGGTCAACGGCTGGGCAATGGGGGAGGGAGGCAAGAGCCACTCATTCAACCCACAAACATCTCTTGTGAACCTCCTAGGTGCCCGGTGCGGAGGGAGGCAGCCCGGCCCTGCGCCCGCGGACCGGCAGATGGAGGCCCCCCCGCAGAGGGGGTCTCCGTTGCTCTCCGCTCCCGCCTCCTCCCTGCCGGGCCTCCAGGAAGCTTTCCTTGATCCCGTAGGACACCAGTACGCCCCACCGCAAAAAGGGCCGGTGCCCAGCAAAGCCTCCTTGGAGGGACGAGGGGTCCCGAGGCGTCCCTGCGGGACCTGGCCCTTAACCCGGAACTCACGAGGTCCCCAAACCCCGACCCGCCCAAGGAGCCCGGGGGCGGGGCTCGCGCTGTGGGCGGGGCTCCACGCTGTGGGTGGGGCTCCGGGCCGCAGGGGCTGAGGGCGGAAGCCGCGGAGGGGCGGGCTCACCTGGCGGTAGTGCAGCGTGAAAGGTTGCAGGTAGGGCGAGGCGGTGCAGCGGCCCACGGCCGCCCCCTCGATGCGCTCCATTGCGGCGCGCGGCGTAGTTCTGGCCGCGGCGGACGCAGCAGAGCTCGCGCCGGCTGGAGCGGACGGGCACGTGACGCAGTTCTGGGCATGCGCGATGCTCGCGGGGCGGGGCCGGGCGCGCGCAGGTAGAGCCTCCGGCGGTTGCGCGCGCGCGCGCGCGGTGGAAGGAGGCAATGTGTGACTTCTGGCGCGGAGGCTCGTGGAGTGTGGGGCCTGGAGAAGCGGGAGGGGACGGGTCCGGGGACCGATCGCCGGTGGTCGAGGACTGGGGTCCTACTGGTTGAGAGAGAGGGCTCCGCGGTGCGGTCCTGCCGGGAAGGAACCGAGTGGTGGCTACCCGCTGGGTGGACCGCAGCTCCAAGGCGCGGTCTCCCAGGGGCGGAGGCTCACCCAGGGAAGGAGACGGGGCCCTGAAGAGAGAAGGGGGTGGTCACGGCTGCCCCGCCGAGCCCGCGACCCCGTGGGAAGGGAAGTCACCGGGACTTCGCACACAGGGGTCGCTGCGCGGACTGCGTGAAGCACAGAATGTGGACACCCCTTGGGGGCCTCGCGGCTGCGCAGCGAGAGGCTCTGGGGGGAGGGCAAGGCCAGAGGAGCGCGAGTCAGGCAGGGAGGGCCAGGTCCTTCCCTCTGGGGTCCCTAGGGTGGGGGCGCTGGCCTGGGCGGACGGTCCGCCTGCCCCGCAGCGGAGGAGCTGCGGTCTCGCTGCTTCTGGGGCTGTGCCTCCCCCCTCAGGAGTCAGCGTGGTTCTCTCCCCCGCGGGGCCCCTCTGCGTGGACCAGGCCCTGGCTGTGGAAGGGCCCCATCCTTCCTGCGTGTGCATGCCACGGATTTGCTCCAAACGTGGCCACTGCCCCCCCAGGGGCAAGTACAGGCGGTGGGGCAGGGAACAAGCCGTCGCCTGCCCTCTGAACTGTGGCCCCAGGAGGGACAGCCCACGTGGGGCTGGCCATGTGGCCTTGGAGTTTGCCCCCGTGTTGCCTGTTGCCCTGTGGGAAAGCGTCCCAGAATTCCGTGGCCTGGAGCACCACTTAGGCCCTTCTCCCACCTGAGAGTGTTGGCCCTGACGGGGCGGGGAGGGGCGGGGCTGCTGCGATCTGCGGGCTGTGGGGGAGGCCCTTCCCGCACGGCTTCTTCGCCCGGGCCTCGTGCCTCAGTGCTGGGGCTGGGGCAGTGGAACCGGCCGGCTGTGTTGCCAGGTGGCCTCTCCAGGGGGGCTGACTGGGGCCCCCCCACCCCTGGCGGCCTCAGCAGCTATTCCGCGGCGGCCAGGTCCCCCAGCACACGGCCACACGGCCAGGCTTCTCCTGACCCAGCCCTGGAAGTCCAGCACCGTCGCTCCCACTGCACAGTGGGTGTCACGGAGAAGGTCCCGGGCCACCCCAGATCCCAAGGGAGAGGACTTCACAAGCTTGGGGGCACTGGCAGGCCTGGTTTGTGGGGAGTATCTCCAGAGCCTGGCCGGCAGGCTGCCCACTCTGGGGGGGGTTGTGCTTCCCAGCCTTGGCCAGGTGCCCTGGTGGCCGGAGAGGCCACCCACCAGACAGTCGGTCCCAGAAGCTGTCCCCCCGGCCCAACAGCCAGGCCAGCTGGGCCTCTTCCTCTGTGCACACAGGGCCCCTGGGTGCTCCCGCCTGCGGTTGTGTGCAGGTGGGAACTGACCACCGAGCGTGCGCAGCGGCGGCGAGAACAGGAGGCGTCTGTCTGCACAGAGCACAGCTTTCCTCGAGTTCGAGTTCGGGGAAGGGACATTCTGTGGTGACGCAAGCGGAGGGGCTGGCAGTGCGGGCATGTGCCTGCGGCGTGCCGTTCCTACAGGGACCGGGCCGGCGGGCTCCTGATGGCTTGGCTCCCAGTGTCTCTCCAGGGGTGGGAGGCGGCTCCAGACAGACACTTGTGCCAACAGCCCCGTCTGCAGCGCTGGAACCCATGTGGCCCTCAACACGTGACAGTAAGCCAGCTGGTCTGGCTACCCGGCGGAGTGTCTGTCACCAGGCAAAGTGACGGCACTGACGCCTGCCCCAGCGAGGGAGGGCCTGGACACGGGCTGTGGGGCAGCCGCAGACCCCAGGGGCACGAGTGCCAGGGTCCATTGTGGGAAGTGTCCCGGACACGTGAAGTCATGCAGGCGGGAAGCGGATTAACGGTTGCTGGCATCTGGGTGGGGGTGAGGGAGGGGCTGCTGAGGAGGACAGGGTTTCCTTTCGGGGTGCGAGAATGTTCCGGAACACAGCATTACGCGTGCACTAGATGCCACTGTGCACAGTAGAATGATTGTTATGTGAATCTCAGTTCAATTCTAAAAGAAAAAAATGTGCCACTGAGACGGTTCAGGAGCATCCGGGGTTCCCTGTGGCCATCCAGCTGTGCCCCACATGCCCTGGGGCCAGTCCAGGCCCTGCAGCCGCCCTGCAGCCTGGGGACGGGATGGCAGCGGGGGCGGGTCCTGGACTGGGGCCTGAGTCCGGCCGTTTCCCTGCAGCGTCTCATGTGTCCTGGCAGCTCAGAACCAGGGCCAGGGTCCAGAGGGGACCGCAGGGCCCCTGAGAAACAGCCGCCGGATCTGGGGCTGCGGGACTTTGGAGACCCTGCTGGGTCGCTGAGAAGTCTGGCACAGCCCCGACACCACCCTCAGCTCAGGGTCCTTTCCTTAGTCACCTCTCTGCCGAAGGTTCTGGGGGTCAGGGTGTAGACGCTGGCTGGGCCCGTAGGAGCCTTGGGGGTTAGGGCCCTAGGGGCACTGGAAGGACACCCCACTGGAGGGGCAGGAGCCGGCAGGACACCCAGGATGCTCCCGCCGGCTGCCGCCTCCCTGTCCTGTGTCAGCGGTGAGGAGGAGATGGGAGGGAGAGTGGCCTCACAGGTCCACTTGGGTGGGGGCTGGGAGCCCAGGTAGCCAGGCGAACAGGGGTTCTTGGTGGCCGCAAGTTGGAGGCTGCCCTCGGACAGCCCTCAGTGGCCCGGGCAGGTGGACGAGAGGGCACTGCCTTCCTGCAGGGCCAGCCCTCCCCCAGATGGGGTGACAGGTGAGGATGCCAGCCCGGGAGTCTCTGACAGGATGGACCTGGGATGGAGGACACCCTCCCACCAGCCCCTTGGCGGGGCGGCACGCTCCAGCGTCGGGCCCTTCGCTGCATCCGGCCCGAGCTGCACAGACATAGAGTGTCCGCTGCCCCCGCCTCCTGCTCCAGGCTCAGGTCTCCCCAGGACCCCAGACCTGCAGGGGCCCGGGGTCAGCCCTCAGGCTTCCTCTTCTGTCTCGGTGCCCCATGCTGGTTCCTGCCCCGACTCGCACGGTCGCAGAGGCTGGGGGCCCCTTGTCTGCTCGGTGAGCTGGGGCCACACAGCACCAAGGGGGGGGCTGCATCCTGCTGGACCATCGGGCCTGAGCGGACCCCCCTCCCTCCACCTCCATTCTGCCTGGGCCCCCCCCGAAGGAGGGGCGGCCGGGGCTCTGCTCGGCTCCTGCTGGTGCTGACCTCGTCCACATGCCCTCAGGCCCCCCCAGAGCAGTGTCCCCCCAAAGACCAGGGTGCCCCAGCCCAGCCCAGCCCAGCCGGTGCGGCACGAGCCGCCACAGAGGGAAGGCGCTGACAGGGCCGTGGTTGGAAGCAAGCAGCCCGCACGGAAGAAGTGCAGGGAGAATTGCTCTGAGCTCGCTGCAGAGTGCCCGCCCGCGCAGCCCCGGCGTGCCTGCGGTCCGGGGCGTGGACACGGGAGAGGGGGACACGGGTGGCATGCACGTGAGTGTGCACATGCGTGTGCCGAGAGGCTGAAGCCAGACCCCGGGCGTGAACGGTCCTTGGTTCCCACAAGTGGGGGCTTCTGGGCCAGGGTTCCCCTGTGTGCAGAAAGACGCCCCTCCCCTCTCCGGACGCCGCCGGGCCCACGACCATCTCCCCGGGAGCCCCAGGCGGGCAGGCTGCCCTGTGCCCTCCGCTGCGGGCTGCTGCGGTGACGCCACCCGCCTCCCGTCAGGCCCTGTGGCCCCGGCGAAGGGGCCCCGCCGACCCCGCTGATCAGACGCAGGGGCGTCCCCCGAGTGGAAGTCCCCGGGCGTGCTCCTGTGAGCTGCGGCCTGAGGAGAAGCAGCGAGGCAGATGGACGCCCGGGAGCCCCTCTCTGGTGCCCTGGAAGCTTGGGGGGGGGGGCAGGCTGCCCCCACTGAAGTCACTTCCTCTGGACGCTGAGAACAACCCCTGGGTCATCCCACGTGCACCCCCGGGCTCTGCCCCACTGAGGGTCCCGGGAGGAAAGGGGCTGAGGGAGCCCGGGTCCAGTCCGCCCTCCGCCTCCCTAAGAGTCTCCAGGAGCCACTCTGGGGCCGTCAGCGGCAGGGACACAGACGCTGCAGGGATGACATCCGAGCACCCCCGCCCCCTGGACATCTGGCAGGGCTCTGCGTTCCTGCTTCTAACCTCCAGGGCCCTTGCTTGGTCCTCTGGCACGGGTCGGGGCGGGCCAGAGCAGACGCTCCTGGCGGAAGCCACATCCTCAGCCGCCCCAGAGGTGCCATCTCGGGTGTCGCACTGTCCACCCTGGGTGGCCGACACACGCACGCACGGCCATCCTCGCACACCTCCCTTGCCCTGGCTCTTGTGTTAGCCGCTGGGGGTCCCCACACCGGGGGTCTTTTGTGCTGGTATTTCAGTGGAGCCCCTCCCGCAGGAGGTTCCGCGGAGGATACATTGTAACACCTGCCTGTCTGAGAGCTCTTTGCTCCGCCCTCCCGTGTGAGTGCCGGCAGGGCTGGGCACGGAATTGTCCATGGGAAATCACCCTCCTGCAGCGCTTTGTAGGCATTGCTTCCACGTCTGCTTACCTCCACTGCGGCCGCTTCCTACCTCAAGCCAGTATGAGGCCTCTTTGGGGACCTGATACATGTTGGTTTGTAGGATGTCCCATTTGGACTAGAAAAGAAGGTGCATCTCTCTGTGCACTGCACCTTCCAAATAGCCCATGCCTGCCCCGGAAGGTTCGAGCTGGTGCAGGGAGGGGTGGGGGCATTGCCCTGCAGTGGTTGGGCCAACTATCCGTTGCTGCTTGGTGTCTCCTGAGGCTACGTTTTTAGTTGCATATATGTTATATTTTTTTATCTGCCATTCATGTGAAAGGTATCAGTGTCGCTCTTTGTCCTTTGTGATGCTATTATTTTTTATATTTTTTAAAAGATTTTATTTATTTTATTTTTAGACAGAGGGGGAGAGAGAGGGAGAGAAACATCAATGTGTGGTTGCCTCTCACACTTCCCCTACTGGGGACCTGGCCCGCTACCCTGGCCTGTGCCCTGACGGGGAATCGAACCTGCGACCCTTTGGTTCACAGGCTGGCACTCAGTCCACAGAGCCGCACCAGCCAGAGCAGATGCTATTATTTTAAAATCTACTTTCTTATCCATTAAAGTGACTACCTAGCTCTCCTTTAAAAGTTCTCCATCCTCTGTTTTCATCTGTGCATGTCCTGTTGTTTTAAGTGTGCGTTTCAACAAAATGGTACCAGTTTGGGGTGCCGCCACTCCGCTACTGACAGGGCCCAGCATGGGCTGGACTTCCTGCCCAGCCCACCCCTGACCCCCAGGCAGGGCAGGGCCCCCCCAGGCCAGCGGAGCCTGGGCAGCAGGGAAGGACCAGGCCCACTGGCAGGAGTGCCCTGACCAGGTCTGGGAGGGGCGCAGAGTGGGCTGGGGTCGCCCTCCTGGGGAGGGGAGGGGAGGGAGGAGTGGGTTCTGACGCTCAGGTCCATCGTTAGAGCTGTGCGCGGCACTCGGGGCCTCAGCTGTGACCCCTGGGGCCCAGCACAGAGCCAACCCGGGCTCCGGGCTCCAGAGACGCACCCGGCCTTGTGGGCGTGGCTGCCCCAGCCCTGCTGCTGCGGCTCGACCGGGGCCCCGCATTCCCAACCTCCAGGCGCCCCTGGGTCTCGAAGGGAAGCAGCTCAGCCGGGAGCCCCAGGGGCGCGCGAGCCCCATCGCAGACCCAGCCCGCCCGGAAAGCGGGAGCCGGGGAACAATGACCTTCGTGTGACAGACTTTCCCCTCGGTGGGAGAAAATAGAGCCTCATAGAATGGCGGCTTCCTGCGTTTGTGCCTGGGGAGCGGCTCACACGGAGACCTCCCACAAAGAGGAGCCTCCAGCCAAGTCTGCCCGGCTGGGGCCCCAGCCCCGGCAGGCCCAGGTCCGCCCGCCGCCCCCTGGGCGCCTGCCCCCCGCCCCCTCCGCAGCTCAGCCCCAGCAGCTTGAACACCTGCAGAGGACCTGAGCTGGACAGGCAGCAACAGCCGCAGGGCTGGCAGAGGGGCTGCAGGGTTGAGCTTGGGCCCGGGGTGGGGGGCGGACAGGAGGGGACAGAGGACTGGCCCAAGGAGAGCTTCTCCAGGGCGGCGGGTCTCTGCCCCCAAGAGGTCAGGGAAGGTGTGCCGTGGTTTCAGCACCCAGGGGCGGCGCCGAGGGAGGCCATGGGTACCAGGCAGAAGGGAGCAGGTCCGAGGGGAGGTCGACGCACTGCCTGGACCCCCTCCACGGGCCGGGGGCGGGTGGTATGGGAGGCTGAGCAGTGCCGCCTGGGGGGCCACCACGCAGGGGGCTGAGTCGGGAGCTGCCGGTGCCCACCTGCAGGTCCCGGGCGGCTCGGGCAGTCAGACCCGGAGCCCTGGGGACCTCTGACCTGCTCAGCGGCCCGGGTCTTGCCCCGGCGGTGGCAGGAGGGCCCTGAGGGCACCCCTGGGGGCTTCTCCTTCTGGGAAGAGGTGTGAGGCCGGGTGGGGCAGCTGCAGGGCCCGGGCTGACGCCCAGCCCTCCCTCAGGGAGACGGGATGAGGGCGCTGACCTTCTCCCTCTGCCTCTTCACCTCTCCCAAGCCTGCTTCCGAGAAACCCCCAGCCCTGAGGGGCACACAGCCTGCCTGCCAGCCAGCCTCCCTGCGTCACACCTGCGGCTAGTGCGCCCCCGGGTGGGGACGGACGCCCACGGTCCAGGAGTGGCCGGCCACCACCCCCACCCACTGCCCCTCCCTCCAGCCGCCCAACCCTGGTCTCTCCTGGACGAGGCCCCCACTGACCACCCTCCCGCCTGCTCCTGAGACCTCTGCCACCCCCACACCAGAATCGCACTGCAGCCAGACCACCCCTCCCTGGCAGCTCTGGGTCTCAGCCCCCGCCCACCCCTCTGGGGCACACAGCATGGAGGGCGTGGCACCAAACTACCCGCCTGGAGACACACCGGACCCCTGTCTTGGGGCATCCCTGACACTAGCGTGAGGCTGGCCCATGAGGCCACACAGCCAGGCTCTTCTCGCACGTCCTGCAGCCAGAGCCCACCTGGCGGCAGCCGGCATCGGGGCCAAGGCCTCCGTGCCCCAGCTGCTCCCAGCCCAGGACAGAGGCCCCCTGCCCGCCACCCCCCTGGGCGGGGATGGTGTGAGGGCCTGGGGCTCCCCCTCGATTCTTCACACGTGTTTTCCCTCTGCTGCACCTAGTCCCCACGTGGCTCCCCAGATGGACTCAAGTTCAAGCTCCGAACGCCTCTCCTGAACCTTCTGGCCTCCAGATCCTCAGGCCTAGGCAGCAGGACGGCCTGGTTCCCGCCCCCGGGGGGTGCTCAGGTCCTTTGTAAACACTCGCTGACCTCTCTGAAGAGCCTCCTGGGTTCCGGGGCTGTGCTGGGCGCTCTCTGAGAGACACCTCGTCTCACCCGCACCCCCTCCCCCGAGAGGAGCTGGGGGGGCGTGGGGGTGGGCAGTTGCCAGCAGCCCGGCCTGTGGGGGCTGGGCGCAACCCTCCCCTTGCTCTGGCCCCAGGCCACAGCCCCCCGCAGCACTGTTTCCGGGGCGCCCGCTCTCCCCTTGGCGCTCCCCCAGCCTTCCCAAGCCCTGGGTTACCGACTCCCCCTTGAAATCCCTCCACCCAGCTGGCCTGTGGTGGATGGAGTTGGCTGAGTCAGGGGAGGGCTTCGCCGGGAACTGCTGGGGGTTCTCAGGCACGAGGGAGAGGGGTGGGCGGGGTCTGGCCCACCTCCCCACCCGGGTGGGGATGCCCACGATCCAGGAGTGGGCGCGTGCAGAGAGCCGTCTTGCCTCAGCCAGCCTGGTGAGGCTCGGTGGGCTGCGGCGCAGGCCGCCTCCCATCACCCACTCACTCCCAACTGTGGGAGAGCACCTGCCTGAGGCCCCATCAGTCCGCATGGAGCTGACCCAGGGGCACACGGGAGGAGGGAGAGGGAAGCTTGCTGAGGGTCCACGGAGACAGCCTGCCTGTGGAGGGCAGACCTGCAAGGCAGGGCCCAGCCCAGGGAAGGTGGGACTGGAGACCTGGCCCCGGTTGGGGAGCACCCGGGCCCTGTGCCATCACAACCCTGCCACGCTGCAGCCCAGCACCCCAGCCTGGAGTCCGGGGCGGGCTCCTCCTTGTGCAGCAGGGAAACGTTGGGAGCTGGGTGTCCCTCCCCTGGAGCTCGAGTACTGCGTGATGCTGATATCACCCTCGTGGAGCCCACCAGCCCCTGCCAGGGGTTGGGGTAGAAGGCAGACTGGGAGGCGCAGCCCCTACAGGGTCTCCGCTAAGGTCGCCACAGGAGGGGACACGCCCGTCCACCCACTCTGCAGCCCGCACAGTGACCCCGGACCAGAGGAGGGGGCTGGGCTGACCCAGCTTCGCTCCCTGCCCGGCTCCCAGCCTAGGACGCCTGTGGGGGCGGGGGAGGTGGCCATCGCCTCTGACCCCAGGCCGGGGAGGCCTCGGCGTCCAGGCCGCGGCTCGGAGCGTTTCCGCCCGCCTGTCCCAGCCCGGCCCCGCAGGAAGTGGCCGCCTCCTGAACAAAGAGGCCGGCGGACAATGGCCATTGAATTGGGCCGGGGCGCTCGCGCACCGATAGGCCGCCAGCTGCCCGCGCTGATAAGACCCAGCTCCGCGAAGCTCGGCCTCCGCGGGCTCCCCAAGCCCGGGACCCGCGGCCGGAGCGCGAGGCCGGCGCTGCCCGGTCCCGCAAGCCGGCGGCTAACGGGGACCAATCCGGCAGCTCCCTGGGAGCGGCTCCGCCCCCGCCCGCCTCGCTCGGAAGCCGGGTCCCGCGTGGCTCCGCCCTCGGGCCGGTCGGGCGCGCACGCGGCGCGGGTGTCTGTCCCCGGCTGTCCGCCCGGCCCTCGCGCCGCGGACGAGGCCGGCGTTGGAGAGGGTGTGTGGTCCGCCGTCTCCCGAAAGATCGTCGGAAGTCCTGCAGCTGGCACACGCCGGCACCTCGCTGCGCCTCCTTCACCTCGTTCGAGAAAATCGGCGGCCCCGGAGGGCCCTCCTGCGGGTCCCTCGCGAAAGGCTCGCCGTGCCCGGGGGTGGGGGGCGGGGCCCCTCCCAGGGTCCTCACGCCCACGAGGGCGGAAGAGGGTGGGGGGCAGGGTCCCAGTAAGCCTTCTGGGAGGCCACTCAGGGTCCGATTCCCCCCGGGACTCTGCCTTGGGGGCCACGGCTCCCGGGCCCCCAGCACAAAGGTGCACCTGGGCCCGAAAGCCAGCTGCAAGGGAGCAGTGGGGAGCTGCCTACACCTGAGCCGCAAAGCTGAGGGCAGCGGTCTCTGCGCTGGCTCAGAGCCCAGGGGTGCCCTCGTGTGCACCCCTAATTTGGAGGTTTTGCAGGCAGATACCCATCCTAACCAGGGCAAGTGGCAAGTGTGGGCGTGTTGGGGGTGGGGCTCCAGCATCTTCTCGAAGAAGCCCAGCATCCGGCCACCCCTCGGTCAGAAAGCCACAGGGGCAGGGGGGCTGAGAGGGGCAAGACCTGTCGGTCTGGGGAAACTGAGGCAGGCTCTCTTCCTGGGCAGGGTGAGGAGGCCCAGGCACTCAGGCCCACGGCAGTGTCCTATTCCTGTCTGTCCAGCCGAGAGTTCTGCCAGCATTTCCGGCCCTGTGCCCAACCACCAGCAGGCCCTGCCCTCGACAAGCCCCTGGCTTGGTGGGAGCCCTCCCCAGCCAGGACAGAGATGATGCAGGTGGGCAAGGTCAGGGCAGAGACACTCCCAGGTGAGAGCCTGGACCCTGCCGTGGAGCGTCAGTGGGCGTGGAAAGCTTCCTGGAGGAGGGGACGCCTGTACTGCACTCCTCAAGGGAAGAGGGCGGAGAGGGAAACCCCGCAGGAGGGAGAACCCCCAACCCAGGCTGGAGTCCGGGAGAAGCCACTGTCTGCAAGACAGAACCCAGGAGCCCAGGCGGACAGTCGTGGCTGGGGGGTGTGCCCCGGTCCCAGCCCCCACCAGGAGGGGACCTTGAGCTGACACCTGCTGCTCTCAGACCTGTCCTGCCCGTTCTGCTCTGCCGTGATGGGGGCAGTGGCTGGGGAGAAGTGGCCACTGGAGGCATAGGAGGTGACCGTGCCCACATCCCAGAGGTGGGGGGTGGGGTGACGGGCTGTGTGGAGGGTGCTAGCAACACAAGAGCCACGTAGGCCAGCGGTGAGCACAGCGTCACCAGCAGTGGGGCTCTGGTGGGCCAGCGGGCAGTGGTCTAGGCCACGGCCAAGTGCTAGGGCGCCGGAGGCCTGTCCTTGTCGGTTGGGGTGCCTCAGCAGGGCTGTCCAAACTGCTGCTCAGAGGCTCGGGGAAATGCCCCCCAAGGAGCCGGGTGGCCCCCGCTGGTGGCCTGCCCCTCCCAAGATGAGCTGTGAGCGCCCCGCCACCTGGGGAACTGTGACCCGTCTGAGGCCTGGGCAGGGGGCACAACCTAAACCTCGGATGGGCACGCACCCCTCCACTCTGCCTCAACGCGTCAGCCGCCCTTCCTGCCAGCGGCCGCCTGGGGCTCCCCAGCCCACTTCGTTGTCTCACAGTGTCCCCTCCTTGGGCACAGCCAGGCATGGCTGTGGACACTAGGGCCTGCATGGACAGACACCGGCCCACCAGGCCCCTGCCCAGCACCAAGCCCTGCTTTCGGGCTGCAGGGGGTGGGAGGCCAGAGGCCTCTGACTCTAACTCCAGGTCCGCAGCACTCACCGAGCACGCCGTGGGGCCACCCTGACCATCACCTGCCCGCCTGCCCCCGGCTGGCTGCTCTGTCCCAAGAGCCCTGGTGGGGTCCCCGGCCCTGCCCCCTCTCCATTCCCCATGTGCCAGCACCTTCCCCACCCCCAGGCAGCAGGGCTGAGGCTCCCCCACCCACTTGTTCAGCCCCCAACGCCAAGGGCCTGCAGCAGGCAGCACGAGGCCAGGGCAGGGCCCACCAGAGCTGAGCACACTCTTCCACCTCTGCCTCGGGCTTGCTCCCCACCCACAGGCTCGGCTGGACCTCCACACGGGGCTGAAACCCCACCTCCGGGGACCCTGCCCCTCCACGCTGAGGCCCTCACCTCCTGCCTTGAATGCCGTCACCAGGCCCCAGGTCAGCGGCCCACTGGCCTCTTCTGGACCCCAGGGCGTCCTGACCAGCTCCTTTGGGACCCAGTGTGGACCCCCCTCCTCCAGGAAGTCTTCTGGCCTACCCCTCACACCCTGGGGCCCCCAGAGGGTGTCCCCATTCCCTTGAACCAGTCTCCGAGCTTCATGGGACCCTTAGTGGGAGCCCAGCCTGCCGCCCCGACAGAACCCACCCCACCCCCGCCCATGGCCCAGTGTACCCGAGACACCCGGGGGAGGACGGAACTGAGGTCGGGCTGGGGACTGAAGTCCCGAAGGTCCCCCTCAGTCTGAACAAGCAGACCCCTGGCCCCCACGCCAGGGGTCTGCCCTGGAGCAGGTGCAAACAGCCAAGGAACCAGCTGTCTGGGGGGCTCCTTCCCAAGGAACTGCCCCTCCCTGGAGGGGGCACCTCACAGCACTGACCCCCCCCGCCCCCACACCCTTTGCAGGAGGCTCTTCACCCCCTTGGTCCACCTGGGCGTCCTGCAGCGCCGCCTGCTGGCTGGGCCCAGTGCCTCCTGCACTTGAGTAGCCTGCCGGGCTAAGGAGTACTTGGCATGTGCACGGGCAGTCCTGAGGGCCCCGTGTCCGGACCATGGGACCACCATGCCCTCCCCAACGTTCGGAGACCCAGGGCCAACGACGGTGGTCCGCAGCGCTGTGGGAAGCAGCCCTGCCCAGGGCCAGGTAGGGCCTGCCAGCCTGTGCACGCCGCCACAGCTGCTGAGCAGCCACTGCCCGCGTCCCCTAGCACAGCCACAGGGCCCACCGCCCAGGCCCTGCCCGGCACCGGGGCCCTGCCCGGCACCGGGGCCCTGCCCGGCACTGGGGCCCCGCCCAGGCCTGGCCTTTGCGGACCCCAGGGGTAGCCCTCCAGCTCCGGGCTCAGCTCCACCTGGGTGCTGGGGCGACAAGGCCATGGAAGCTGCCCTGCGACCTGCCAGGCGGCCCTTTTCCCAGGCCCCACCCCGGCGGGCGCCCTGCAGACAATGCTCTGGTTCACAGACCTCAAGTGGGGCCTGATTGCTCAGTCCGGCCAGGGAAGGGGCCCCTCAGCACCACGGAGGAAAGTCCCCTTGTGGTCTGGCACTGGCACTGGCCCTGGCCAGCCCGGTGGCGGTCACCGCACCTGCCCACAGGCCTGCCAAACTTCAGGGCACCCCTGTCCCAGCCCCTCCCTGGCACCCTGCTCTCACTCTGGAGTAGTGTCCACTACTGGCTGGGCCAGTTGGCTGGGGTGGCCGTGAGGGTGCCGCAGACGGTGTCAGGGTCACTGACAGGGTCAGGTTCAGGGCCAGATCCCACCAGTCTAGGGCCCCTGCCCTCACAGGTCCCCAAGGGCCCATTGTGTGGGGACAATGGCTTCCTGAGCCAGGTCCCTCTCCCAGCAGGAAAGCCATAAAGAGCCTGTACTCTGCCCTTTGAAGGACCTGGGTGGGCAGTCAGAACCTGAGGCCTCAGCCCCCGCCCCTTGCCAGCCTGGCAGGGGCCCAGGCCTCCCTAGGGACTGGCCAGCCCTCCAGGCACGTAGGCACCAGATAGGCCCTGACCAGTCAGACGCTGCTGGCCACATGCAGGCACATCCCTGCCCCCGACAGCATGGAAGCTGGGCTCAGGGGCCCACCCCATGGGAACCAGCTGGACCCTGTTGGTGTCCCCCAAGGGATCAGGGTGCGCGTGCAAGACTGAGGAGCCTTGGAGTGGCTGGGCCCCAGTAGGCACAGCTGGCCCCCGCTGCCCAGGACCTGGGCCAGTCCTTGCCAGGCCAGGGGGTCCTGAGACCCAGGGAGGGCAGGAGGTGGGGGCGCTGAGGGCAAGAACGGCAGGCTGGGGGCCCACGTGGGGTGCGGCCCTGTGGCAGAGCAGCCAGGGTGGAGCAGCGTAGCCCGGCAGACAGGACTGCGTGCTCGGGGCCTCGATGAGAATAGAGCCCCCACACCCAGCCCAAGGCCTCACATGTGCCCATGGTTCTGCAGTTTGTGCTTTTTATTGTTCAGACAATGGGGAGTTCTGGGGGCAGGCGACCCACCCCAGTTGGGGCCTAGAGACAGGAAGACTGGCGAGGACCAGCCTGGGCGGAGGCAGCCCCCAGGGGGCAGCCAAGAGCTGTCCACCAGCTCTCCCACAACGCAGGCGACACGGTCCAGGTGCTACAGGGGAGTCTCGGGAGCGGATCCCTGGGTAGCCCGTCCACAACCACCGTCCGAGTCCCTGAGTTCGTCCCACTGTGATCCCGGGGCCCGTGTGCTGCAGCAGCAGCAGCACACAGAACGGCCGCCCCCTGCTGGGCTCAGGCAGCCTGTCCTGAACCAGGCCCCTCCCCATAAAGCAGCCCCTGGGTCAGGGCCGAGGGGGCACCTGGAGGAGGAGCAGGATGCTGTGCCAGTGCCTCAGCCTCCAGGGCACACAGGGGGCAGAGGGTGGCCTGGACGGAGGGGTGGTGTGGCCCGGGACCCGTGATGGCAGGCGGGCGGGGCTCCAGGGACCGAGGTGTCGGCGGGCTTTGCTGTCAGAGGCCCTTGGGTGCCCCTGGGCGTGTGGGGTGGCCGTCGTCTCTGCGGTGTGCTTGTCGGCCTGGCTCCTCCGGAACCCGCTGTGGGGCCGCCAGGTGTGTGGGCCCAGCTGGGGGACCCTGAGCTGTCACTCAAGCCCCCGGCCTCTTCGGCCTCAGCTGAGCAGGGAGGAGCCTGGGAATGCCCCCCAGCACCTGCGCTGCCCTCAACCCGAGACATCTGAGCAGAGAGGCTCAGCGCAGGACGGACGGGGAGGCCCCAGGGCCGGCCCCTGCAGGAGAGGCTTGCAGCAACAGCCACAGCCGCTCCAGTGAGGAGTCAGCCCCGGCCGCTTCTGGGTCAGCAGCCGGAGGGGCTCAGCTGCGGGGCGCCCAGACACGCGACTGCTGGGGAGGGCGATGCCAGCGTGGAGGGGGGAAGGCACACGAGTCCCCCTCGGGCCAACAGGTGGGCAGTGGTGACCTGCACACGGGAACCGTCCACGGCCCACTGGCACTGTCTGGCCACTGGCCTCCCCCACTGCGGCAGCCCGTGTGTCTGCATGGCACTGGCCCCGCTGCTCGAGGACCCCGAGCCAGATGCTCCTCGCTCCCCTCTCGGGGCACAGCTCTTCCCCACCAGCCCCTCCTCTTCGGGGCCGGACTCCTGCTTCAGCCACACGCGCCCAGCCACGCTGCCCACCACAGAGCCCCCTTCCCACAAGGGGTCTTCCAGGCCCATCTGCCCCTCCGGCCTCCCTGGGGCTGCGTCTCTCTAGGGCAGGCCACGAAGCCACGCACAGAGTCACCGACCACAGCCTCAGTGGGTTTCTGCTCAAGTGACGTCCTCCTGTGCTCGCAACCCAGCCCCCATCCACCTCCCAGGTGGCCCAGGGTGCCGGCCGGCCCCAGAGGGCCACAGACACACGGCCCCCACGTCTTGACCTCAGACTCCGAGACTCTGGGAGGAGGCCCAGCCCACCCCAGGGAACCGGGCGCGGGCCCGGCGAAGCAGTGTGGGTGGCCTGTCACCAAGGCCACCCTCTCCTGAGGCAGCAGGAGAGGGCCAAGGCCTGGCCCTCGGAGACATGTCCAGAGCAGCAGCAACCCAGCCAAGACCCGGGCAGTGGTCTCTGGGCCTCCCCACGCTGAGGCCTGGCCCCCCAGGCGGCACTGGGCAGCAGGAACCCTCTGGAGCAGGATGGCCCAGCTCATAGCCCTGCCTGCCTTCCCTCTGGGGTGCTGGGCCAGGTGCCAGCGCAGACATGGGCAGCCACTGCGGTCCTGGCTCAGGCCCTCTGGGCTCATGGGTGGGATGTAGCTCCCTCCGCCTGGTCCCAGAACAGAAAGGGCGGGGGGGGCCAGGGTCTGGCTGAGCACCGCAGCTGGAGGTCCAGGACCAGCCCTGATCGGCAGAGGGACGAGTGGACACAGTGCTTCTCCGTGACAGCGGGTGGCAGGAGCAGGGCACCCGGCCCCACGAGGGGCAGACAGCAGGGTCCTGGAGCCCCCCAGGCCCCACTCACTTGGACAGGGGCTGGCCTCTCTGAGCTTCAGTTTCTGTACAGGAGACCCCACAGTCACGCCTGTAGAGGGCTCTTGGGCCACGAGACCTATGTCTGATCAGTCACACGCGGGCAGCCGTCCAGTCCCCTGTTCCGGACAGAGACGCGCCTCACACCGTCCAGAAGAGTGCTGTGCCCCGTGTCCCACACGAGGCCGCGAGGCGGAGGCTGTGGAGCAGGCAGGGCAGCACCTCTCGTCACAGGAGTCTCCGCGCTCACCCCTGGGGGCCCAAGGCCCGGCCTGGCCTCTCAGACACCAGTGGGGTCCGCCACCAGGACACTGCCCACTGCGGGGTCACACCTTAGTAGCCGTCATCATCGTCGCCGTCACAGCCGTAATCTGCAGACCAGAAAGGACAGTCGTGGCCGCTGAGGAGGGCTGTGCTGTCAGAGTGCCCAGGTGCCCCCCGTCGGGGACGGCCACCTGGCCCCTGCAGGTGCTGGGGGCTGACGGCCTGCCTGTGGGCAGACACTCTACTTGTGTGGGCCAGACCAACCCCCCCCGCCCAGCACCCATGGTCTCCCCAGTGGGGAGGGCCTGCCCAGCTCCCCCTAGCACCCCGAGGGCCTCCAACCCACACGGTATCTTCACTCAGATTTCCTTCCAGGTGACACAGGCCGAGGGTACAGCCCACAGGCCTCAGCATAGGGCTGCCGGGATGATGGCCAGTGCCCTTCCTCCGGATGCCCCTGCCCACGCCAGCCCCACTGGCCCTGCGGGCCCTCACCGCTGCCACCCAGCATCTGCAGGGCGCTGACACAGGGCTCCCCGTCCTCCTCGTCCGGGTCCTCCTCCTCGGCGTCCTCCTCGGGGTGGTACGACACAGGCCCACTCTCCACCACCACTGCCGCGGGCCGCCCGGGCTGGACGCCGGGGGTGGGGGTGCTCGGGAGCACGGCCTGCGAGGGAGGGGCGGGCTCTGGGGCAGGTGCTGAGCGGGCTCCCTGGCGGGTCCCTGCCAAGCCCTCGCTGCCTCTCTCTTCGGCTTCCCAGGCCAGACCAGAGCCCTGGCCACAAGGAGGGGAAGCCCTGGGCCCCGTCCCGGGAGGGCCTGGCCCCCTGACAAGGCTGTCGCCCAGGCAGGGAAGGTGGGCACAGGCAGGCTGGAACCAGGGCCACGGCCTCACTCCCCAGAAGCTCTCTGCATGACCCGGGCGATGGCCCGGGAGGGACGGCCCGCGGGTGGCCAGGGCAAGGCTGTGCTCCGCAGGCCCCAGGCCCACTCCCAGGTCACCTCTCCTGAGCGCCCTGGGCTTGGGACGCCCCCTGCCCATGCAGGGCAGTGTGGCTGGCTCCCCTGCCCCCCAGGGTCTGCACTCCCAGTGCCAGGCCCCGCCCCCACGTCCACACAAGCACCTCTCCCAGGGCTGCCTTCTTAGCTGGCTGTGCAGACACCAATGGCCTCAACCTGCAGGGAATCACAGGAGGGGGATAGGGTAAGGGGAGGAGCAGCACTCTGGGGCCCTGTCTGCCCCTCTCCTCCCAAACAACTCTGGTCACCCCTCCACCCACCCCTGGCCCACAGCAGGGCACCCTGACTTGTGCTAACAGCACCCCTTCCACTGGGCCTGCTCTCCCTCCTCTAGACGCTCAGCCAGGGTGCCTTTCCCCACTGTCACCTGCAAGGACCGAGGGGGAAACACCCCAGAGCCCCTCAGTGCTGCCGACCCACCCCAGGGGGACAGTTGGGACCCCCACCTGAGAGGAGGCAGGCTCCCCTGCACGCCCAGGAACCCCACCCCCCAGGGCTGGGGACCGAGCAGTGTGTGTGCCCTGCGGCTGCTTCCCTGCAGGCCCGGCTGGGGGCGCTGGCGGGGCTCCGACGACCCGCTGCACCTGCTGGGCCCCGGCCCCGCGAGGGCTGGGCCTGGCATGCAGAGTCCTGGGCAGTGGGCACCACCGTCGTGGTCCCCAGCATGCGGACTCCTGCCCCAGCCTGCCCACCCAGCACGACACCTTTTCCCCACGCTGGTCACGGGGTCAGCCCCACTCCTGCTGGCCGGCTTCTTCCTCCGTGGCAGCTTCCTGGAGCTGGCCCTGGCCTCGGGCCGTGAGTCTGGCCTCTGCGTGCCGCCCCCGCCCTTGCTGTCCAGGTCCCGGAGCACGCTGTAGTTGATCTTGCTGGAGATCCTCTTCTGCTCCAGCATCTTCTCGATGGCCTCCCCTGCCGTGCTGGCCTGGATCGGCTCCCTGCGCTTGCAGGACTTCTTGGGCTGGAGGGGACACGCCAGTCACACCCCCTGCGGCCACGGTCGGTGCCCTTGCACCCCGAGCTGCTGCCCAGGGCGCCAGGGGAGGACAGCGCTCAGCGATCCTAAGGCCAAGCCCTTCCTCCTCCTCCTGTCCTCGGGCGGGGGGCGGGGGGTGGCCCACGCTGCCCAACTGCACCCTGTCCAGGGAGCAGGGCCCCAGGCAGCACTCACCACCAGCGGGAAGCCTGACCTGGTGCGGCCAAGTGCCCACAGCCCGCTATGCCCTGCCCCACCAGGCCCAGCAGACAGTGGCCAGGTGTCTTGCGCTCTGGCTGTGCTGCCGGCAGGGAGGTGTGGGCCCCAGACCACCGCCTGGCGCCGAGCTGCAAATCACTTGCAGGAGCCTCCTGTGCTGCCTCTTCAGGCCACCAGCCGTCACACTGGGCCCCCATCACGGGCCAATGACCCCGGCCAGGCTGCTGCAGCCTGGATGCTGACCCCGGCTCCCAAGGAGCCCGGAGAGCTCTGCAGTGCAGCCTCCCGGCAGCTGCAGGCCAGGCCCCGTCTCTGCTCTGGCTGGGCCACAGGCTCGGCTGCGCCCCACCCCCCGGGAGCTCCCTGGCCAGGCAGCACCGTCCAGCCACACAGGGGCAGCTCGGCCCCTCACTGTGACCGCCAGCTGGGTGGGCGGCCAGACAGGCCCTCAGTGCCCGCCCACAGCCCGCCTGGGGCTGCCCTGAAGCCGAAGGGCTGGTGGGCCCCTACCTTCTGTTCCTTGTACACGCCCAGCTCCTTCTCCTTGGCGATCCGCGCTTCCTTCTCTGAAAGGCCGACAAGCGCTAGGTCAGCAAGGGCCTCGCGCCCGGGGGGCCTGGGCGGGGGCCGGGCACTCACCCCGCTGCTCCCGCAGGTACTCGGCGTTCTCCCGCATCCACAGCTCGGCCTTCACGCGGGCCTCCGCCTCGTCCAGGATGTACTGCGCAGAGCGCACGGAACCCTCAGCCGCCAGCCCGCCTCCCACTCGGGCCCCTGGCTGAGGGCTGGGCCCCGACCCGGGAGGGCGCGTGCGGCCACCACGCTAATGGCCCGTCCTTGGGAGCCCGTGGGGGCCCCCCAAGCCCCGCCCCTGGTCCCGACAAGGGAGAGGCTGAGGGCCCCAGAGGCCGACTCGGACACTGACTGACAGGTCGTCTCCGGGGCGAAGTCCTGAGAGCAGGGGCGGGCCTCACCTGCCTGCCTGCCGCAGGCCCGCGCACCCTCCGCCCTGGGACTGCGGGTCTGAGGCCGCGGGGGCACTCGGTCAGGGTCCCTGTGACTGGCGGGGCGGGACTGACGTCTGTGCCGCGGGGGGCTCCCCGAGGGCACGGGTTCCGCGCTCACCCTGTCGATCTCCAGGTCGTCGATGCCACTGAGGTCCAGCTCGCCGTCCCCCGACGTGTCCTCTGGAGGGAAGCGCGGCCTCTGGTCAGCGCGCACCCACACCACCTGGGCTCGCGGGGCGGGCGCTGCTCTCCCGGAGCAGGGGGTGGGCGGATGACCCCGCGCTGCCCGAAGGGAGCAGGACGCCAAGTGGGGCTGCTGAGCCCAGCCCGCCTGCAGCGCGCCTGCTGTCCTGAGCAGCCTGCAGACCGCGAGAGGGCGGTCCACCAGGCCTCTGCTCAACTGCCGGGGGGCCTCCGAGGCCCTCCGACCGTCCTCAGAGCCCGCCCGCCACCCTTCCCGCCCAGCCGGGTCGACAGCACCATCCTCCAGGCGAAGGAAGCCGGTGGACCCTCTTGTCTGCTGCCCCTCGCCACCCGAGGTCCTCCGCCGAGTCCGCCGGCGCCAGCCCACCCGGAGCAGGCCGCCTGGGCGGCTCCCAGCCGAGGCCCTGCCGCGGGCCCCTCGCGCCCTCTGTTCTCTCGGCTCCGGCGAGAAAGGCCTCTCTCTGCCCTAGGGTCACAGTGCCCCCACCGCCCCAGAGCCGCCTCCTCCGCAGCGTGTGCCCTCTGCCCTGCGCTTCCCGGGACCCGCCCGCGCTGGACCGCCACCCGCCGCAGCACAGGACTCGCAGCTAAGTCGCTGAACAGCTTCCCTGAATGCCGTGCCCCCTTGGGCAGCCGCCCACGCGGTGACCCCTGGGGGGGTCGTCCCAGCAAAGGACCGGGACCGGCTGTTAGAGGTGAGCTGACAGAGCCGAAGCCGCCCTCCTCGGAGAGCTGCAGACGGCCACGCCGGTTCGGTGGTGGGAACTGCTGCCCCTGCTGGCCACAGGGCCCAGCGAGCAGCGTCTGCCCGCCCGCCCACACCCCCCACCGGCACAGAGAAACACAGAGGACGGGCCCGGAGGCCCGTCTCTGTCCCCGTGGGCCCTTGGTGACGTGCGTCTGTGACTCCTCCGCTGACAGGCGCGGGATGCTGCTGCACAGGCACCTCCCAGGTCCCCCGGGGCAGGAAGGAGCCTGTGGCCACAACCCCGCCCAAGGGCTCCAGCCAGGACCTGGGCCAGTGGGTAGCGGTCCCAAGGCGGGGGCGGGGAGGGGCACCCTGCTGGCATCGGGGGTCGGTGCACACCGGGCCTGACAGCTCCCGCAGCCCTGCACCCGGGGGTCAGGGAGGGGGGCTGGCAGTGCTGCCTCCGCCTCCCACAGACCAGGGGGGTGGCCTAGCCCGACCCAAACCCAGAGCCTGTCCCCTGCCCGCCGCTCACCCCGTACTCACTGGGCTCCCCGCTCTGCGAGATGCACTCTCGGATGGAGTCCGAGATGCCCAGGCTGGCTGCCGTGGGCAGGGGCCCCAGGAGGGACTCCAGGGCGGGGGGCCTGCTGCTCCCGCTGGGGCTGCCTGCTGCCTCCGAGGTCCCAGGATCGCCGCCAAGTAGCTCCTGGTAGAAGTCCTTGTTCAGGTGGCTGGCGGCGGCCTCCAGCTCCTCGTCCTCGGCGTCCTCCTCGCCAAACAAGCTAGCTGCAGAGTCCTCGGCAGAGCCTGGGGGCACAGCGCCACACCAGCTGTCAGCTGCAGAGGCCAGGGGAGTCCGCTCTGTGCAGAGACACTCCCGCCAGCCACAAAGGGTGTTCACGCCACTAATTCAGGGTCCTGAGAGGGGAGAGCCACCAGAGGTCCTTGTCACAGAAGATGCCCGCCGTCAACCACGGCCGACGCCTCGTGCCTGACGTGGAGTTAGCACGAGACAGCCGTACACGTGAACGCAGCAGCTCAAAGGGCAAACCACCCAGAAAGCAACGCAAGAAACATTCGTGACTTCGCATGGGGTGCGAACTTCTTGGAAGTGACACAGAACAGAACCCACAAACACAATGCAGACTTCTCGCAGGTCACACGCCTGACACAGGACCTGTATTTACGAAATGTGCCGACCTCTCAGAACCTTGAAAGGAAACACACTCCTGGTAAAGAGTGGGCAAAAGATCTGAACAGGGGCCAGCACAGACGAAACCGGGTGGCCAGAGAGCAGCAGCCCCCACCCCACAGAGTGGCCACGGCGGCAGCTGGTGGGCTCCCCGGGCAAGCCCTCGCCTGCCCTTGGTCCGCCGGCCTCTGCCCCGCGCCCCCCAAGGCCGCACGAGAACGTCCCAGCACTCGGGGGACAGCCCTGGCCTGGAGCAGCCGCAACGTCCTCGGCCGGGACAGGCCGGCCAGCGGGCGGGGGTCTCCGGGGCGGGGCGCCGGGAAGAGGGGTGGGAGCCGGCGGGGACGCAGCTGGCCGGCCCGAGGACACCCGTGGGACACGTCCTGGGGGTGAGCGCACGCCCGACCCCCCTGGCGCTGCCTCCCCCACGCCCGTGCCCGCCGCGCCCACGTGGAGTGGACAGAAAGCCGCCGCGTGGCCCAGCCGCCGTCCGCAGTGCTGGGGGGTCTCCAGTCCCGGGTGGCGCTGCGCGTCACTGCGGGGTTGGCGTCGGGATGAGTGTGCCCTGGGGACACGCCTTCCATCCCAGTGAGGCGGCGTGTGGGCGACCCCCTTCTGCACACACCCTGCGGCTCCCGCCCGGCACACCCACGACACCCCCTGCCGTGCAAGGGCCCTCTCCGCCGCACAGCCGGCTCCTCCGGGCCCCCCGCCTCCTCGCACGTGTCGCGGGGACACGGCGACAGGGAGGCCGAGCCCACGGGCGCCGGGACTCCCACGGGCTTGCAGGCGTGGTGCAGGCGGACGACCCCAGGAGCAGGCCTACCGCCTAGGGCAGCCACACCTGTCCTCTTCCACTGAGCTCAGACCCAGTGCGGGGTGGACGGAGAGCCCGCACCCCGACCTCGTGGAGCAGCGAGGCGGGGGCGGGGCTGGCGGGCCGGGAGGGCGCGGGGCACATGCCCGTTTTGTCACGGCCGGACAGGCGCTGCCAGGAAACACCAGGAAGCCCCGGCCAGGCCAGAGAACACCCCCAGGGGAAACCCCCAGGGGAAGCCCCCGGCCACGGCTCCTCCCACTGCACGGAGCCGAGGCGGCCAGAGTGGCCGAGGTGGACGGGTCGGCTCCCTGAACAGCCGGCACAGGAGCGTCCTCCCGAGGCCACAGGCGAGGTGAGGGTCGGGCCCCTAGGCGTCAGCAGGCAGGCACCCACGGACGTGGGGGCCCAGGCCACAGCCAGGGAGCCCTTCCCACCCTGAGGTGTCTCCGAAGACTGCTGGCCACAGACAGGCAACGGACAGTGCGAAGCAGGGGCAGCGCCCTCAGCCCTGCCCGGCATAACCCAGAAAACGCAATCAGCGACAAAGCAGAGACCCTCCCGAGCGTGGCACGCCCCGACTGGGCTCTGAGCGCCGAACCACCACGGCTGCGGCTGTGAGGGGCGGGCGGCACCCGCCGTCACACCGGCGGCACCCTGCCCTGCGTGCATCACTGCCCACCGGCTGTGCAGAAGCAGGGCGCAGGGCGGCGAGGCGGCAGCAGCAGCAGCAGCAAGTCTGTGCGAAGCCGCAGGCACAGGAACCCCACGACCTGCCGAGAAAAGGCCCCGAAACAAAACTACGTAGCGTGAGGGAGAACACGGGGGGCAGGCATTCTCAGACGCACCTCGGTTCAATTCTGCATGGGAAGAGCCGCTGGCCAGACGGACGGTACGGCAGCGTGAGCGCGCCCAGGCCCAGCCTGAGGTGGGACGTGCCCCGACCCGGGACACCCTGCCCGCGCGCCCTGCAGGCGGTGTGGCCACCGAGTGGTGGCTCGGGAAGCGCCGCGGGCACGAGGGTGCGCACGCCCTTCACGGGGAAACCCGGCATCTTGGCCCAGAGCCCTGCGCAGCGGTCCCGGGCGGCACCGAGGCCCCACAGGGAGGCCACAATGTGCTTGCTGCCCCCGACTCTGCCGGGGGCCGGGGGCCGACAGCAGGCGCAGCGGAACAGAAGCCAGGGGCTGACCCCCTGAGCGGAGCCGCGGCAGCACTGGAAGGGGCCCTCGTCTCTCCCAGGGCGCCTCGACTTGGGACGGGGGCTGCGTCCCAGCCGAGCACAGACCAGTCGAAGCCCTCGGAGAAGAGAGCGCCGCCCCCCCACCTCCGCCCTTCCCTGCAGACCTGAGGCCTCGGCCCACCAGAGCCCAGCTCCCGAGCTCGGAACACGGCCCTGACCCGGGCCGTCATGCTGAGCTCCATCGCGGGGGTCGCTGCCCTGTCCTCTCAGCACCAGCAGGGGTCAGAGGTGGGCATTTCACAGACACGAGGTGGTGGGGGGCAGAGGCGACAGCCACGGTGACCTGCGGAGGGTGGGCTGTGACCCGCAAGACCGCACGGGGGATGGGGCCGCGGGAGAAACCCGCATTCCAGCTGCTGAGCGCGGGCACGCCCGAGACAGGGACGGGACTGTCTGTGCCGGAAAGCGGGACGAGGAGCAAGCACAGGGGCCGGGCGCACAGGGCGGTGCCGGCACAGATGGCAGCCACGGCAGGGATGGGAGAGACGGCGCTCCCCAGCACAGGGCGGGCTCAGACACCGGGACCACGGGGACCACGGGGGCAGCACTGGCCTCCTCCAGCTGGGCGGCAGGGGGCACGCAGAGTGTGGGGTGGCCGTGGGGACACGTGACTGAAGGTCACGGAAAACACATGCCAGCGTGGCTGCCAGAACCTGGAGAGGAGCCCGGGGGCGGCGGCCACCCAGACTGAGTGTCCGGATGGCGCAAGCGTCCTTCGGCACCTGCTCCGGGGCCTGGGCCTCATGGGACAGGGCTGGACCAGATGGACCCTGAGGGGCAACTGTGGAAAGGGGCTTGGGGTGGCCGGCGGCTGCGTGTCCAGGGCTGAGCTCCTCCCCTTGGGAGGCGGGCAGGGCTGGCCTGTGTCCGAGGACAAGAGGCGGAGGGAAGAGCCTCAGTCCAGGGCAACCGGGATGGGAGACAGGTGGGCGTGGGTGCTGGGGAGCGGCCCCGAGCGGCCCTGGACGGGGCAAGGGGCCGCCTGGCGACGAGAGGCCCGTGTGGCCGTGGACAGGGTGCAGGCGGGGCCCAGGCCGCTGGGGATGGGGATGCGGATGGGGATGGACTCACCGTCCCTGGCCAGGCTGGCCAGGGCCCCCTTGGCCTTCGGCCGGCTGTTCTCGAGTTCGGTCTCAATCGCGTCCTGGTAGCTGGATATCTCCCCTGAAGCGGCAAGTTACGTGTGGAAAGTGAACACGAAACCCCTCTGCTGAGGAGCCCACGGCCCCCATGGGGCAGGGCAGCTGGTTACCTTCGACTTCCTCCAGCTTCTTCGACAGCACCTGCTCGAGCTGCAACAGAGAGGGCGAGAGCACTCAGCGACAGGAGGGGCCCGAGTGCCCGCCGGACGCTGCCAGGCCCCTCCCCTGTGGGCCCGGCGTGGACGCGGGGCCCCGATGCCGGCCCTGCCGGGACCGTGTGTCACGGGTGCTGATCGGAGGCGGAGTGCAGCGGTTTCAGGGGCCGGGAGCGGTGGGGCGGCGCCGGCCTGGGGTCCCGACTCGAGGACTGGGCCCTGGAGAGGCAGCGCTCCCCCAGGCCCCACACCAGACGCCCCGAGGGACAGGCTGGGAAGAAGCCCGGAGCACCCCACACCGGCACCTCCACGTGCCCGCTTCTCCCCACACGCACGTCTGCACGCAGACCTGCCGCTCTGCCACATGGATGTGCGGCGTCAGCCTGCAGGACGCGGCGAGGGCCTCCAGTGCTGATGGCAGGGCCAGGCGGCTGGTGTGAGTCTGGGGGCTCACCTGCTTCATCCGCAGCTTGCGCTGGCCAGCCGTGTACGACGGGGGGTCACACTCCTCCTCCAGGTCGATCTTCATGAACTCGTCCACGGTCAGCTGGCTGGTGGGCGTGTCTTCAAATTCTGTGAGCCTGGAACAGAGACGGGAAAGGGACCCGACGCCCCTGAAGAGCTACTTACACCAGCCCCAGTTTGCGAGCAGCCCCAGGTGGTCTGGGGTCCCTGGCCCAGTGCCTGGCCGCTCCGGGGGAGCACAGGCCCCCGCCCCTCCTCAGTCCTGCCGAGGCTCAAAGCTGACCCGGCAGAGAAGGCCACGCACCCTCCCGGCTCCCAGGGGGGATCGGAAAGGCCCTGGGAGAGAGGAGTCCGGCCCGCAGCCACATGCCCAACTGGAGGCCAATTTTCAACTCCCCTGTCAGTTTCTCCCAGGCCACGCACGCATCAAAGTGCTGAACGAGAGTTTAGAACGTGAACCTGAGTCATGCGAGGCTCCGTCTGCCTCTTGAGGAGGGCCTGTGGCAGTGGGTGGGGGGTGGGCAGTGGGTGGACAGGTCCCACAGCGGCCGAGACCCCCGGGCCCACAGCAGCACCTTGCTAGGCCGCTCGCGCACACAGACGTGGTGGCCGTGCTTGAGCCCAGCTTCCAGCTGACCGTCACCCGGGCCACACCAGCAGGACACAGGCAAGGCTGCCTTCAGTGCCTGCTTCCCGACCCTTTTGAGCTGCAAGGTGCACACACCGCCACCCACTTGAACTCACCTTAGAGAGAACAGTCTGCCAGAAGTGGGGGGTGGCCCCGAGATAGACCTCTGCAGGACGGGGGGGCAGGGGCGGGGGGGGGGTGGCGCCAGGACCACGGAGGGCCCCACCTCCAGGACCCCAGGCCTGGCCGAGCCTGGCGGGGAGCGCAGCACTGCCCCCGAAGAGGCCGCTCACCTCTTACGCAGCGTGGACTCGCACACCTTGACCACGCCGATGACCTCCTTGATGGTCCTCCGGAAGTCGTGCATCCTGGCTGCCACCAGAAGCGCTGGAGGGAGGAGGGGGGTGAGCAGCGGCTCGCGCCACGCACCGGGAGCCAGCGTCGGGGCCGACCCTGCACTCGGGGCGTCCTCCGCCTGGTCAGCGGTGGCCACACGGCCCGGGCGGTCACCAGGGGGCCGAGGCCCCGCACGGCTCTGCCTGCAACTGCCAAGATGCACCAAGTGTGCAACACGCTGCGTCACACCCTCCGTGGTTCTAAACAGGAGTTAGAGTGTGTTTCCCGAGAACTTCACGGAGCCCCCAGGGGGGACCTGCCGACCTCGGTGCCTGTGCAGGAGATGCTGGCCAGCGATGGGGCCGAGGACTCTGAGGGGCAGAGGGAGCGGCCGCGTGCTGGGCGCGGCGACCACCGTGGGGTGGACAATGAACCTCAGGCAGCGCGGAGCCTGCGGGCAGACGGTCGTGAGAACACGGCCCTTGGCGTCCAGGAAGGAGCGGACCTGCAGACGCTGGGCCCAGGGCCAGGAGGGAGGACAAGGGCCCCGGCAGCCTGGGGGCCCTGGGTGGGCCGCCGGTCCAGGGCCCTGACGGCCCTGACGGCCCCAACGGCATCTGCAGGCGGCCGCCACTGGAGGACACACCGGACAGCGGCCCCGGGCCAGGAGCCGGCCCAAGAGGCTGGGACCCCAGCAGTCAAGCCCCAGGTCCAGACAAGGGAGCCTGGCAGTCCCCTCAGGTCAATGGCTCTCACCCTCCTCTGGGCCAGTGGAGGGCAGCTGGGAGCAGGCTGAGGTCCCTGAGGGCAAGGGAGGCTGAGAGGCAGCTCTGGAGACAACCCAGCACCCACCACCCAGAGGCCAGTGGGCCTGGCAGTCTGACTCCAAGGCCCCTCACCTGCCCCGCAGAGGCCCGAGGGGCGCCGGCCCGTGTGCATCCAGTCCCTCTTCATCCTCTGCAGGAGCCTCAGGGCCGTCATGGACACTTCGTGGTTCTTCTCGCCGAACTCCAGCAGGTGGGCGAAGCGCGGGATGTACAGGCACGGGTCTGCGGCAGACACGCGGTTCAGACAGGGCGGCGGCGCCCCCGAGCCCCTGCGCCCCCGGCAGGGCCACCCTCGCCAGTCCTTCCACCACGCAGGCTCCCCAGGGACATGCAGGCTCCCTGACCCGCAGGTGGGGCCCTCACCGCCCGCCCCCTCCCATGGCCGGGCAGCTGCTGCTCCATTCGGGCACTCCGTGGCCGGCGGGGGAGGTCGAGCTGACTGTTAACATACTTATTGGCTGACACTCACTCCTGTGGAATGTCGGCTTCCGTCTTCCGCCCCCTTGTCTACGGGTGTGTGTTGCGTCTCTTCATCTGAGTCTCTGCTCGTTACTAGGGGCCCCGGGCACACGGGTGCCCGTGCGGACACAGGCCCAGGGCTGGCGCAGGCTGGGGACGCGGCTTTCCGGGGCCGCCAGCCTCCAGGGCAGCAGCACCAAGTCACTCACAGGACAAGGCTGACGGAGGCAGCGGCGGGCGGGGGGAGACGCGGCACACGGGGGCGAGACCTCCGGACAGGACCGCCCAGCGAAGCCTCACCAGAGGGAGCCACTGGGGCTGAGGGCGGAGGAAGGAGCGGGGGCAGCTGGGGGCCTTGGGAGGCACGGAAGGGGTCGGCAAGCTCCTTACGCCCCCCAACCACAGCAAGAAGTGGTGAGACACACCCTGGCTGGTGGGCACACCAGGCACCCTCCTCCATGAGGGCCTCCGAGACTGAGCTCTGGCCCCGGGGGCCCCAAGACACTGCAAGCACCGCCACCTGGAACCTGGCAGCCTTGGCTCACAGGAAACCCAGGGACAGTCTGAGGCCACAGAGATCGGTGCAGCCCCTGACGCAGCACGGGTCCCTGGGTGCCCCAGTGGGCCCGGTGGCACTCCCGACACTAACCAGTTTGAAACACATATGATCTGAGTGTTGCAAACCCAGTACCCCACAGACAGCAATCACGCCTCTGCCAAGCCCGTGGGGCAGCTCTCAAAACGGACCGTGTGCGGGAGAACAAAGAAACGCCCCATCAGCCGGAGAACACAACTCTCACAGGACATGCCCTCTGACCGCAAGCGCGAGAGCACTGCATGCCCCCGCCGGGGCCCGGTCGGTCGGAGCACTGTCCTGCACACCAGGAAAGGCTGCTGGTCCGACCCCCCGTCAGGGCACACAGAGCAGGCAACCAGTCAATGCTTCTCGCTCCGTCAAAAATCAACAAACATACCCTTGGGTGCGGATTAAAAAAAGTAAAGAACACGAAATATTAGCCAGAAAAAGATAAAACACTTCTCTCACGTCCAAGCAAAGTATTAGGAAATTAGAGAGCAAGCTTAGACTTAAATGCTCTATTAAGAAAGAAATAATGAGCTAAATACTAAGTAAAAAATTGAAAGCTAACAAGATAAAGCATTTGAAGCAGACAAAAGGAGTAATAACCAAAAACAGTAAATCCCCACCACTCGGAAACAAGTTCAAAAAGAGCACGCCAGGCGCACCGCGGTGCAGGCACGGAGACGCACACACGGCTGGGGCAGGAGCAAGCCCAGACACAGCCCCGCACGTGCTCAGCAGACTGAGCCCAGGCCTGAGAACCAAAGGGTCACCAGTTCGAGTCCCAGTCAGGGCACGTGCCTGGGTTGTGGGCCAGGTCCCCAGTGGGGGGCGTGTGAGAGGCAACCACATATTGATGTTTCTCTCCCTCCCTTCCCCCCTCTCAAAACAAAACAAAACAAAACAAAATGGTGTTGGAAATCTGAACCCTTATTTTACATCACATGCAACAACCAACTCAACCCTGGCCAGGCAGCTCAGTTGGTTGGAGCATCATCCTCAGATGCCAAGGTTGCAGGTTCGATCCCCAGTCACAGCACATACAAGCATCAACCAATAAATGCATCAATAAGTGGAACAACAAATTGATGTTTCTGTCTTCCTCTCTCTCTAAAATAGAAAACTACAATAAAACTCAAAGCAGATTAGAGAGCTAACTGTAAGATGTGGAGCCCCCAAAACCAGAAGAAGACCTGGGGGGAGCTCGGGGCATCCGAATGGGCGACGATGTCTTGGATGAGACACCAAAAGGACCGAGAGCAGGCAAAAACGCAGACACGTGACAACATCAACTCAAAAACTTCTGTGCAGCAAAGGAGACAATCAGCATGAAAAGGCACCAAGGAAACGAAAGAAAAGTATTTTCAAATCACGTGTCTGAGAAGGGACTGGCATCCCATACACAGAGAACTCCCGTGACTCCTGAACAACAGACACCCGATTAGAAAACACGGGCAGCCATCGCTGGTGTGGCTCAGTGGACTGAGTGCCCGCCTACAAACCTGCAGGTCACCAGTTCGATTCCCAGTCAGTGAGGACACGTGTCTGGGTTGCAGGCCAGGCCCCCAGCAGGGGGCGCGCAAGAGGCACACTGATGTTTCTCTCCCTCTCTTTCTCCCTTCCTTCCCCTCTCCCTATAAGTAAAATCTTAAAAAAAGAGAAAAAAAAAGAAAGAAAAAAAAGACAGTTCAGGCGGGTCAGCTCAGTTGGTTGGAGCATAGTCCCCAGATGCCGGTTGCAGGTTTGATCCCCAGTCAGGACACATACAAGAATCAACAAACAAGTGCGTAAATAAATGGAACAAGAAATCGATGTTTCTCTCGCTCTCCCCCCTAAAATCAATAAATAAAAAATTGAAAAACAAATAAAAGGGCCCTTGGACATGTGGCTCGCTGTTTGGAGGGTCTGCGCATACACCAAAAGATTGCCGGTCCGCTCTGGGTCAGGGCTTCCAAGCCCTTTCAGGGTATGGGCGGGAGGCAACGGATCCACCACGTCTCTCTCCCTCCCTCCTCTAAAAAAGGGAGGAAGAAAAGGCCCAGGGCGTGAAGAGTCACTTCTCCAAGGCAGACACGAGACCGCAGGCGGACCCACAGCCAGGTACGGACCCACTGGCTATCGGAGAAGCGTGGGTAGCTGCATCGCCCGTCCGCGGACTTAGGGCAGTCGCTGGGCCAACCACACCGCGTCCCGTCCCGGCCCTGGCCTCCCGCCACAGCGCCCCTGCCAGACTCCGCACTGCCGGACTCCCAGCACCGGACTCCCAGCACCGCGCAGGTCCGCGCTTGCCTGCTCCAGAAGCCGGGCTGGAGGCGCGCTCGTTGGCGCGCGGGGCGGGGCCGCGGGAAGTACGTCCTCCGCGCAGGCGGCGGGGGCGGGCCGGCACCGTGACGCAAAGTGACGCGCAGGTGGACGGCGCCCCCTGCGGCCGGGCAGCGGGCGCCCGGGCGAGGAAGCAGCGCCCGCTGTGGCCCCATGCTGCTGCCCCTGGCCTGTCTGCACGGTCGGGTGACGCAGTGTCTCACCGCGCTCTTGGTGCTCGCAGAGCCGCCCCCGAGGCCCGGGCGCGGCGGGAGGGCGCACGGCGCACCGCCCCCGCGTGCGGAGGCTACCCTGCCGGTGAAGATGGCCGCGGAACTGTACGCGCCCGCAGGCGCCACAGCCGCCACCGCCACGGACATCGCCAACAGCAACGCCGCCACCGTGGGCAGGAAGGGCCTGCCCAGTGCTCCGCCGCCGGCCGCGCCCCCGCCTGCGCCCTCACCTCCCGCGCCCGACAACAACAACTTGGAGAGCCCCAACTGGCAGTCCTTCCACCCGACCCTGCGCGAGAGGTGAGTCCGGGCCGCGCCCGGCCTGGAGCCTGCGCACCCGCCCCGCCCCGCCCGTCCAGGCCCTGGGGCCCCGAGCCAGTCTTTCAGCGCCCCCTCCTCTGAGCGTGAGCGCGGGCGGAGCCCTGCGCCGTTCCAGCCCTGCGCCTCCTGCCTTTCCCCTTTACAGGAACGCGCTGATGTTCAACAACGAGCTCATGGCCGACGTCCACTTCATTGTGGGCCCCCCGGGCGGGGCCCGGAGAGTGCCTGCCCACAAGGTTGGTAGAAGCTTGGCCCTTTGAGCTCCCAAAGGCGACAGGCATTTTCTTACTAGGAACAGACTGCCTTCCACCCAGGGTGTGGCATTGCTGGGCAGGGGGTCCAGGGCTCAGGACAGGGCGCTCTCTCTCCACAGTACGTCCTGGCCGTGGGCAGCTCAGTCTTCTACGCCATGTTCTATGGGGACCTGGCAGAAGTCAAGTCGGAAATCCACATTCCGGACGTGGAGCCCGCGGCCTTCCTGATCATGTTGAAGTGAGTGGGCTCCTTCGCCTGCAAGGATGGGAGGTTCTTCCCCGTCCGCTGCCCTGCGGCCACCGCGCTGCAGGGGAAGCCCACAAGGATTTGGGGGCTTGTCTCCCAGGTGCTGGGTGCTGGGGGCAGGGGGGGGCATGCGGCTGGTGACGCAGTCCCCGCCCTGCCAGGTACATGTACAGTGATGAGATTGACCTGGAAGCAGACACGGTGCTGGCCACTCTCTACGCTGCCAAGAAGTACATCGTCCCCGCGTTAGCAAAAGCCTGTGTCCACTTTCTGGAGACGAGCCTGGAAGCCAAAAACGCCTGTGTCCTGCTGTCCCAGAGCCGGCTGTTCGAGGAGCCCGAGCTGACCCAGCGCTGCTGGGAGGTCATCGACGCGCAGGCGGAGATGGCCCTGAGGTCCGAGGGCTTCTGTGAGATCGACTGGCAGACCCTGGAGATCGTCGTTGCCCGGGAGGCCCTCAACACCAAGGAGGCGGTGGTCTTCGAGGCCGTGCTGAGCTGGGCCGAGGCCGAGTGCCGGAGGCAGGGCCTGCCGGTCACCCCGCGCAACAAGAGGAACGTCCTGGGGCCGGTCCTCTACCTGGTCCGGATCCCGACCATGACCCTGGAGGAGTTTGCCAACGGCGCCGCCCAGTCGGACATCCTGACCCTGGAGGAGACCCACAACATCTTCCTGTGGTACACGGCGGCCAACAAGCCCCCGCTGGACTTCCCCCTGACCAAGAGGAAGGGCCTGGCCCCGCAGAGGTGCCACCGCTTCCAGTCCTCCGCCTACCGCAGCAACCAGTGGCGCTACCGCGGGCGCTGCGACAGCATCCAGTTTGCCGCCGACAGGAGGGTGTTTGTCGCGGGGCTGGGCCTGTACGGGTCCAGCTCCGGGAAGGCCGAGTACAGCGTGAGGATTGAGCTCAAGCGGCTCGGGGTGGTGCTCGCCCAGAACCTGACCAGGTTCGTCTCCGACGGCTCCAGCAGCACCTTCTCGGTCTGGTTCGAGCACCCAGTGCAGGTGGAGCAGGACACCTTCTACACGGCCAGCGCCGTGCTGGACGGCAGCGAGCTCAGCTACTTCGGGCAGGAGGGTATGACGGAGGTGCAGTGCGGGAAGGTGACCTTCCAGTTCCAGTGCTCCTCGGACAGCACCAACGGCACCGGCGTCCAGGGTGGGCAGATCCCTGAGCTCATCTTCTACGCCTGAGGCGCCGCGGCTGGATGGGACGCGTTGTGGGGGACGCAGGGGAGGCGGCACTCGCTCCCCATGGCAGCTGCTGGGCCTCGTGCCCTTTGCGAATCTTTTGTGCTCGGTCGGCTCTCGCCAAGTGTGTGAAACAGTCGTTTCCTACACAGCCAGAGCGCCAGCTTCCCAGTGCTGGCGACTGGGCCTCATGGCGCCTCCGGCACGGCGCACTGGGGAGCCCGTGGCAGGGGGAGGGCAGGCTGGGGGCAGACGGCAGCTCCGACCCCACCAGTGGCGCCCACGCCGACTGCCGGGTGGGACTGGTTGTCCCTCCCACCCTCATGGACTGTATTCTAAGGGGTTCTGAGCTTTAGATCTTCCCTTCGAGTCTGAAACCCGGGAACAGTCATTTCAAATAGCTCACCTTGAGTTTGAATAAAGTGAGAGCCACACACAGATAAGGTGCTCGCGTTCTCACCGGCCCACCGGCAGGGCACACCTGCAGTGCTGAGCAACACAGGTGAGAAGCCCATGCGGCCCAGGGAAGCCCGGCCTTCTCCAGGTCTGCCCTCTCCGGAGCCTGGGCCCCCCGCCCCGTCTGGGCAGGCCTGCCTCCCAAGGCTGCAGCCAGAACGCCCTGGGAAAGGCTGGGAGTCATGCACTCGGTTAAGCATCTCTGGCTGCTCAGACAAAACCCTCCTATGTGACAAACTCGGATGCAAGGGGCGGGGTGGGGGCACTCGGGCCCAGGGCGCTAGCCCCTAGGAACGCCCCTGGTAGGCCCCGGACCCCCCCCACCCACCCATGGGTACACTGCAGTGAAGCAGGCTCCGTCCTCCCCAGGCTGTGGCTGTTTCTGGAAAACCTCGGCAGGGCCCCGCGGGAGGGGAGGTGCTGCATCACTCAGTAGGGATGTGGCCTCGGGAGGAGAGGGCCTTCCCCGCCCTGCAGCCCCTCCAGCCTCCAGGCCCACCAGCCCCAGGGGCCCTCCCGTGGGTGCTACAGGACTGCCTTCCCTCACTTCCAGGAGACGCACTAGACGCTCACTGGCTGGACACCGGCCCCTGGTGACACTCCCGCACTGGAGCCAGGCTGCCCGACGTGCCCGGGCCCTGCCTTCCCCAAGACACCTGGCTGCCCGTGTGTGCCGTGGGAGGCGGCCTCGGCTCCCCCGCCCCAGGGCAGTGCCCCTGCTTCCTCCGTCCACACCCTTGTCCCCAGCTGCCAAGGACGGACGTCAGCGCTCAGGCCTTGGCTCGGAAAGAACCGCCGCCCTGCCGGGGGCCTGCACAGCCTCTCACCTCGCCGCGCCCCCGCACGGCCCCCCAGCCCGGCACCAGCCCCGCCGTACCTATCGCCGGTGCGTTGATGCAGAGCTCTCTCGCCAACAGGAGGAACGTCTTGCCCAGCACGTACACGTTTACCTGTTGGGAAAAAACCACCCGGGTGGCGTCTGTACTCAGGAAATGTCTGCTTTTCTCTCTCAAACTGCATGTTTCATTTTGTTCCTTCAAAGACCCCATCAGCCTCCCAGCCCCCACGGGCCCAGCCCTGGGACTCGGGCCTCCCAGAGAGCTCGCTGCCTGGTCCAGCCCAGCCTGGCCTTGGGACTCCTGGGAGGCCACCAAGAATAATGACTGGTGTGTGCCGTGCCCACCCGGGTGCTGAGGAGGGAGGGGGCAGCCGGAGGTCCCGGGGGCACCCTGCACCCCAGCCAGGCACAGTCACTGTACCTGCTGCTCACAGGTGCCCTGAAGGCTCCGAGGGAAGCCATCCCTAGGGCCGGCAGCTCACAGAGCCCGTGGGCTGTGCTCTGGTCCGTGCACGTGTGTGCGGCGTGTGTGTGCATGCACATTAGTGGGTGCACGTTTGTGCATGTGCACACGTGTGATATTAGTGTGCATGCACCACACACGAGCATTAGTGCACACACACGTGCACGTGGTGTTAGTGTGTGCGTGCGCTGTGTGCGTGCGCTGTGTGCGCTGTGTGCACCTCGGCCGGGCTCCTACCAGGTTCCGAGTCTCCCGGCCCTCTCCCCTGTGCAGGCCTGCCTGCCCCACCACCTCCGGCCACCCTGCCCCGTGTCCCAGGTGTGGAAGGTGCGAGTGTCCGGGGAGGGGCTCCCTGAACGGACTTCCAGCAGCGATCGAGGGTCAAAAGGGGCAGTGCTGACACCCAGGCCTTCACCGCCAGAGACGCCGTCGCTCCTCGTCCGTCCACCACAGGCCGGTGTGACAGACACTCCGGCTAAGGGCCACTGTCCGCGGCTCGCCTCTGACGGCGGTCGGCCACCACGGGGGTGGCCGGCCAGCCCTCCCACCACGCCCAAGGACAGGTCGGCTCTGCCCAAGTGAGCGAGCACCCCTGTCAGCTGCACCATAGTGGGATGAAGGCGCCTCCTGCCAGCACCCATGGGTGCTCCTATGGCTCCTGCTGGAGGGCGTTCACTGTTCACTCAACCAGGGAGTGCCAAACCCTGGGGTGTGTGGATGAGAACAAAACGAGACCCTAAACCTGGGTGGTCTCTTCCAGTTTTGGGTCTTGTACTCACTTCCTCTCCCCTTGGTGAACCCCTGGCAGTGCAAGCCCCGGGGGAGGCCTGCAGCAGAGGGCGGAACGCCCGCCCTGTGAAGGCTGCGCCCGGCCCACCAGGGGGGCCCGAGGCATGGCCTTCCCCCAAAACATCAGGGGAAGCCAACTGTCGGTCTGTGTCCAGCCTGAACTTGCGGGTCAGCACAGTGACCCCCCAGGCCTGGTTCGGTTCCAAGAGGGCAGGAACACCCACTCCGGCTGCCCTGTTCGTGTGGACACCTGACTGGTTTCCCGACTCCAAGGCTGTGAAGGGAGAAACTACCAGAACAGCCCCGCCTGTAGCCTGCGGGCGGGGCCCGACCCTGCCTGGACAGCGGCTCTGCCTGGCCTCTCGTGTCCTCCCCAGGCAGTCACCCGATGCTGGCATGGGAAATGCCCAGGTCTCACAGTTCCGGGGGGTGCTCTGGGCAGGACCCCCGAGAGACACCGCTCGTGAGGACAGCTGGGAGGACAGGAACACGGGTGGTGCCCGGTGCTGGTCAGCCCGGCGCCCTGAGCTTTCCCCGTGGGGACGGGACTTGTGTGGCTCCGCACGGGTCCTCCCACTGTGGTCGTGGCTGTCTTCAGTGCCACAACTTCACTTTCCGAACCCTCCGGGGCAAGGGCCCCTGGGCCCAGGGTGTGGGGCGCACACACTGCCTCGACGGCCCCGCCCCGGAGCACGCCCCGTGCACACGTGTGCCCCGTGTGGGGTCTCTCCGTCACGTTCAGTCCTCTGGAGACGAGAGACTCCCCAGAAAACGCTTCCCCGGTACTCGGAAGGCGAGCTTCCTTCGACACACGGAGGGGGCGGGGCGGGGCGGGGCGGGGCGTGCGTCGTCGGAAGTGTGCTCGTCCGGTCCGGCCCTTCCCAACTACTGCCGGTGCCGCAGGCTGAGTCCGCCTGGGCCCCACCGCCCGTGGGGGCAACATGGGGCCTGCGCCCCAGCACAGACCTGGGGGGAAGAGACTCAGAGGTCACTGTACCTGGAGCAGGTCGCTAAGGTCGAGGAGCATGTCTGCAGGGCGGGTCAAGGAATGTCTCTCTCGCCCACAGGCCCGTGGGAACCTCGGATCAGCACCCATCGGGAGGGAGGAGCGCGGTGGCAGCTGGGTGCCTGGACCCTCCAGAGGCTCCTGTGAGCCAGGGCAGGGCGGGGAGTGGGCCCCACCCACACAGGTGCCCACGTGCCGAGAGGTGGCCTGCCTCCAGTGCCTGCGGGAGCTGGGGCGTGGCCTGTGCCAGGTCCCCAGCTCCCGGGGACAGACGCAGCCGCCACCACCGTGCTGGTGCTTTCGGGGACGGCTGTGGGGACGCAGGCCTGCGCCCTCTCCCCGCTCCTGCCACGTGATCCAACTGCAGCCAGAACCGGCCCTCGCTGAACCACAGCTGGGCTGGACACAGCTGCCGAACCAGGAGTCGGGGGCCGCAGCCCCCCACGAGGGCGGACAGGCGAGGGCAGCAGCCCCACGACAGAGAGCGCCACACCCAGACGCACAGGCTGTGACGACGGTGCGGACGGGACAGAGGGAGTGCAGGGGAGGCCGTCAAGGCCAGGGCGGCCGCCGGGGCCGGGGGAGGGGTGCTGCACAGCAGGTCTGCAGGGCCATGAAACTGTCCCGTGTGCTCCCACCACGGACGGGCGGGAGGACGGGCGGACGAGGGCAGGTGTGGCGACTCGGAGCGCACGAGGGCCGGAGGGGCAGCCCCTCCTCAGACCTGAACTGCTCCAGAGAACGAGCCCATTTAAAAACTTATAAAACGAAGATAAAAGGGGGACAAAATTTTGACCAGATGCTTCACAAAGCAAAGCGAAGAGCCACTAAGCCCATGGGCAGAACCCTGCTCAGCAGCCTCAGCAGGGCCAGTGGCAGCCCTGTGGCCTCGGACGCTCCCACGACAGCTGCCCTGGAGAGAGGCCTGGGGTCCCGGGCAAGACAGGACAGACCCCACGACCACACCCCCCTCGGCCTCCCTCCCCGAGGGAGGGTGCAGGCCCCCACCACAGCCAGCGGCCCGGCCAGGGCACTGGCGGGGGGGCCCCGGGGACGGGGACTGAGCCCACGGGCAGCAGCGCGGCGCACGGGCTCCGGCCTGGAGGCTCTGGGACACACTCTCGGGGGGCAGCGGGGCCTGTGCTCGGAGGGGACTGACGGAAGGGGTGCCGGGAACTTGCTGCAGCACAGTGCTGCCCCGTCCCCCAGATGACCGGGTCGCAGGGGTGCATGCGTGGGCCAGAACCCATCCACCACACAAGGGAGATCCAGGCATTTCCTTTTATGCCCCGTGGGTTGGGGCCTCTTCTCATCTGCCTGCAACGCCTGGAGGGCAGGGGCTGCAGAGGGACCTGGGTGCAGCCTGGGCTGCCCCTCCCCTGGAGCTGGACGGCTCTGCAGGCCGTCGGAATGCCCTCCCCCTCAGCACTGAGGTCAGCACACGGCAGGGGCCACAGACGGGAGCCCCTCTGTCCCCACAGCAGGCCAGGCGACGGCTGTCACAGCGGCAGGGGGCACAGGGCGAGAACAGCGCGGGGAGGCGCCCGCGTTCTGCCTGCGGGGCCTCTAGCGCGTGGAGGACGGGCTGCAACCCCAGGGGAACCACCACAGCACCCGGGTGGCTGCGTGACCAACAGGGCCAGGTCCCCAGGCAGAGGCGCGGAGGGAGGGGGCAGGGAACAAGTGGACACACCGAGACACAGCCCGGCACATCAGCCAGCCGTTCCGCAGGAGCTCACGGTTCCCCGGGAAGAACCGCTCGGGACCGGGCTACAGGCCACGTGCACCGCTCACCAGAGACGCGGCCTGAGGAGACGGCCCGCTGGGTGAGGACCGGTGCGGCTCCCCTGGCTCCCAGCAGGGCAGCACTGCAGGGGACGCCTCACGGTGTTACAGCAGTCACTGCCCCAGGGCCAGGCGGTGGGGGGTCTCAGCCCGCCCTCGGCAGCCCCGGGGACACCCGGGCAGGGCGCCCTGGTGGGCACAGACAGCCCAAACCCACCCCCCCACCCAGGAAGGCTGCAGCTGCCAGAGCTGACGCTGCTGAGCTGCGGGAATGGCCTCCCGACTCTCGGGGCGGGGGTCACGCAGGGCCATCCTCAGAACGCGTCCTCGACGCAAGCAATGACTGGTACACGAGCCCCGGACACAAGAGATGGCCGTGCAGATCAGAGAACGCTCTGAACTGAGCAGCACATCGGAAGTGGGGGGCGCTGCCCGGCAAAGGCAGCTCGGCTGGGCGGAGCGTCGTCCCGTAACATAAGAGCGTCTCAGGCTTGACTCCCGGTCGAGGCGCCTCTGGGAGGCCACCCATCCACACTTCCCTCCCTGCCTCTCTCTAAGAGCAATGAAAAACGTACTCGGGTGAGGATGAAAAAAAGAAAAAACAAAGGGTGACAGTGAACCATAGCCCAGCTGCAGAGAAGTGCACCGTCTCCGACACTTAGGTGAGGGAAAACCAACTCAAATCCCACGACTCAAGAAGCTGGAGTGGCCCTGGCTGGTGCAGCTCAGTGGACTGAGTGCCGGCCTGAGAACCAAAGGGTCGCTGGTTCGATTCCCAGTCAGGACACAGGCCTGGGTTGTGGGCCAGGTCCCCAGTAGGGGGCGTGGGAGAGGCAGCCACACATCGGCGTGTGTCTTCCTCTGTCTCCCTCCTTCAGAGGCTTCTCTGAAAAAGAAGCTGTAGTAACAGTGACTTTAACCCCCCAAAACGACAGGAAGGAAATAAAAATAAATAAGCGAATGAAGTGAAGTAAGTGTACAAGTAAACCTCAAAGCAGGAGCTCGGCTCTCCGAGAAGACTAGGCAGTGTGGGTGAGGAGGAAGGGAAGGGGACCCCCCCACCCTGTGGGGGACGTGGCCACTGGGGGACACAGCCACACGGCTTCCACGGCCACTGGGCGAACGCAGAGAGACAGTGGGAGACGTGTCTCGCAGGAGTCGCGCCCCCAGTGGGCGAGTGGGGTCGGGGGGTGACGTCTCCGTGACGCTGCTACCGAGGAAAAGAGGCAAACCGGTACGCCCCTCAGCAGAAACCGGGCACAGGCGTGGACAGGAGACACAGGAGGCTGGGCCCCCGCAGCGTCTGGACCGCAGGCCCCAGGGGGCAAGAGAGGGGACCCGCCACGGCGGGCCGCCTCGCCAGCTGCTGCGGCGCAGGGGCCTGAACCCGCAGAGACAGCCACCTCGGGCCCGACGCCCCACAGCGGGTGCTGTCCTGCTCACCCCACTCCCGGAGAAACCACCCGCAGGGAACAGCCCTCTGCTGAGGGGCACTCGGCGGCTGTGGGGACGGAGCTCGGACTCTGGAGGCCTGCCCGGACCTGCGAACCACGAGTGCAGCGACCAAGTGCGGCGTCTGCCGCCCGGGAGACAGAGGGTCCGAGGGCGGCGGCAGGCTGGACGCCGCTGGTCAGCCTCGGGGGCTCTGAGCAGACCTGCCCCTCCCGCCCGAGGCGCTCCCAGGCAGTGACGAGTCAGAGGCGACAGAGGCCTCCCGCACGGCTTCCTGGCTGCACGCAGACCCCCAGGTCCCCCCACTGGCCTGCTGGCCACTGGGCCGGCGCCCAGCCACCGAGGGCAGACACCAGCCGTGGGCAAAGGCGCCCGCTCCGCGTGTAGCCGCCGACGGGGAGGTCCAGCCCTGAAGTCCCTGCAGCCACACCTTCCCAGGGGCCGGGGACCGAAGTCCAGAGAGCAGGCGTCTCCCTGCCCGACCCTCTGGGAGCCGGGGAGGGGAGGAACCGCGCAGGGACAGGAGGGTGGGGGCCGCAGGCAGTCAGCTGGGGCCAGAAGGGAGCAGCTCTGCGTGGACTCGGGGTGTCTGGGAGTCACTTGGAGGGATGAGGCAGTGCCGGGACGGGGACCGCGGAGCTGCGCCAGGGCGGCCGGGAAGGGCCGGGGCCGGAATGAGGGGAGCACCAGGACGAGCCTGGGGACTCCCCCTCGCCTCCCCCAGAGCCACCGTCCTGAGGCTGGCCCGGGCCTCCCACACCCCGCCGTCTGGTCCGGAACTGTGCTGCAGGGTCGGGGGTACGGCCGCAGCCCACCTGTTCCCAGTGTGCAGTTCGGTGGTCCTCGGCCCACCCAGAGCTGCGCAACCAGCCCTGCAGCCTGACGCTGACCCGTTCCACCGCCTCCGAGAGGAACCCTGGACCGGGCCACCGGTCACCCTCGCCTGGCGGGCAGCCCTGTGCACTCCACCTGGGGGTCTGCCTGTGCTGATGCCCGCGGACCCGGCATCCCCACAAGTGGCCTCTGTCCCCAGCTGCGCCCGGGGAAACAGGAGGAAGGCAGGGAAGACAGGACTGCAGGGCTGGGCAGGGGCAGCAGAGGGAGGAACCGGTGGCATGGGCAGCCCCAGACAGGGGGTGCCGGAGCCACCGAGTCCGTGGCGCCACGAACCCTCTCATCCAGCCAAGAAGCACCCGCCGCAGATGGAGGGCGGGACTCGGGGGGTCGGGCCGCTCAGCAGAGCTGGGGAGGCGGAAGGCTCTGGCCCTGCTGTGCGGATCCCGGGAGAGCCCTCTGCACCCTCAGATCCCCTGTGGGCGCAGGCAGGCGGGGGACGGTCCTCTGGCGAGCACACGTGCTGCCGGAGGCCGTGGGGTGGGAGCGGGGCCCACCCAGGACGGGGATGGGGAAAGGGGCGCAAGGAGGCCAGAGGGCAGACAGCCCGGCAAGGAGGCCAGGGGCGCTGGGTGGACCCCGGGCACGGGGGCCGCCTGCAGAGCTGCACCCAGGCACACGTAGCAAGGGGGAGCAGGCGCGGTCCTCTCCAGAGAAGGCAGGGCTGTGGGGCGCCGTGAGGCCAGCGGGCCTCCGGGGGCCACTCCCCCTGCACAGAGCACCGGCCTGGCCACGAGCGCCCGGCCACAGGCAGGTGCCGGGGAGTGGCGGCAGGGCGCCCACTGTCCCCCGAGGGACTCGGGGCTCAGGGCCCAGGCCCCCAGCTCCTCAGCGGGCGGCCGGGAAGACCAGCACTCACGGCACCCAGACGGCCGGCCCCACCAGGGGTTGGACCCGACACAGACCCCCGCGACTGCTGCCCCCGACACCGAAGGGGGGCCGGCCGAGAGGCCCGAGCCAAAGGATACGAGGGGTGCCCTCCGTGCGGCACACGAGGTAGAGGCAGGCGGCGATCACGTGCGCCATCTTCCGGCCGCGGGTCAGGCGCTTGCTCACGGCCATCTTGAAGAAGTTGAAGGCCGTGTCCAGGCAGTGCTGGCTCAGCTGCAGCTGGCTCCCCAGGTTCTGGAGCTGGCGCCGCCCTAGGGCACAGGGCGGTGGTCACGGCTGCGCCCGGCACTCGGGGTGCGGGCCCAGCCGCCCTCCGCACCCCCGCCCGCTGGCTGTGTGGGTCCCCGAGGCGGGGACGTGGGGTGCGAGGTCACTGCCGTCCACGAAGCACCGGTGTCGGCAGCACGGCGCGTGCCCCTCTCTCAAGGCCCTGAGTCTGGGGTGTCCGGATGGGGCTCCACAGGGTCCTGCCCTCCCCTGCGGCTCAGCACCCTCCCCCCCAAGGACCGTCCTGGCCAGCGCACCAGCGGCACTGGCGGCTGTGGGGAGGGACAATCTACACACACCCCCCTTCAAAGCAAGCCCACCCCGTGACCTTGGGCCAAAAGGCAGAGGCAGGAGGGGCCAGCGCTGCCCCGCCCATGAGAGGCGCTGGGGCCCCCCAGGAACCCGGGGAGAGCCAGGATGAGGAGCTGTGCCCGCCACCGCGGCCCCGCCCCACTGCCCGGCGGCCCGGCCATGCTGGGCACACGGACCCCAGAGACGGCTCTCCTGCACCCTATCCCAGGCCAGGTCGGAAGTGGGCCCCCCTCGGCCCACGGACTACAATGACAGCTGTCCCCTGCTCCGACGCAGACCGTGGCTGGGGAGGCGGGAGCTCTGGGCGGCCCTTGGGCTTGTCTGCTGGCCGGGATGCAGTCGGGACCGTGGCCCGAGCGGGGGCGCCTGGGGGCAGCCTGAGGAGCTGGCCAGGCAGTGGGGGCGATGAGCTGGACTCTACCCGAGGGCCTGCCCCTGCCTCGACCCGGCTCCCTCCGGCACCCACGCAGCTCCCGGGCCTCCAGCCGGGCTGAACGGACAGACGTGGGCCGAGGCCATTCCCGCGGAGCGAGGGCCTAGGCAGAACCAAGGCCCTGACCAACCAGACGGAAAGACAGCAGGGCCAGTCGCCACCTCCCCATCGGCATGTCACACCCAGCGTCCCCAGCAACTGCGCTGGCGTGCACTCTCCGTGCGCCAGGGGTGGCCTCGGTCCCCTCCTGCTCTGAGGGGGCTGGACTGCGTGCGTTGAAGGACCACAGCGCAGAAACGGGACGCAGGGACCTCTGGGAGGAGCCTGGCAGGGACGGGGGTCAGCTCGCCCAACGGGGGGCTGGCAGTAGAGCGCCCCACCTCTCGGGGCCCCCCCGAGACCCGTGGCAATCTCAGATGCGGGGCCTCCCCAGAACACCTGCCCGGGGCCCCTGGGGAAAGCAGCACGAGGGAGAAGACGAGGGAGGCGAGGCCACAGCAGCCCAGCAGGTCCGAGGACCCCGGAGACGCCCGGAGCGGGGCCGGGCGCACCAGCAGCTGCGCACGTCTGCAGCGTGGCCGGCGGCGTGGCCACGCTGGTCCGGACGGCTCTGCTTCTGCATCGGACGGAGGGCACGCTCTGGGCCCTGGGCCCTGGGCCCGCCCCCGCCAGGAGGGGAGAACCAGCCGTCTGCACAGCTGTGGGCTCCAGCGAAGCCGAGCGCAGGTGCCAGCCACAGGGAGCCGGGAAGAGCAGCCGGAAGAGCAGCTGGAAGTGCCCGCGTGGAAGCCGAGAGGCGGGTGCCGGAGGGAGGGCACACGTCCACAGAGCCAGACGCCGAAAGACGAGCACACCTAGTGGCTGACAGTCCTGGGCACGGAGGGAGGAGAACCCGCCCACCACGGCCGGAGAGGAGGGCCCGAGCGGAGGGAGGGCAGGGAGGCGGCGGGACCCACGCTGAGCCGCACAGACACTGACGAGGGGGGGGGGGGTGGCGGCGGGGGGGCGCGGGCGGTACACAGGAGGCCGGGGTGGTCCCGTGACAAGCAGCCTCCGCGAAGAACTTCCCATGACCAGAGAACCTCCTCGCCAGGACAACGCTGGGCTTGCACGGCCTTGCCGGCGCACCCCCACTTGAGGCGGAGACTGGTGTCCTGCGCTGGCCTGTGAGGGCCAGCAGGACAGGAAAGCCACACGAGAAGGGAAGGACAGGCCAGCGCTCCCATGACCTCGGACCGCGCGTCCGGCCCGGCGGGGCGCAGGCCCGCAGGAACCGGCAGGACTCGCCGCGGCGACAAGACAGAGAGAAGAGCGGGGGGCGAAGCCGCTGGTGACGAAGTGCTGACGTCGCTCCCGATGACGGGGACATCCTGGCGCGACAGCGAAGTCAGGGACGGGGCCCACAGCCAGGACAGTGACTGGCCCCGACACGGGGACGGGACTGACGGAGTAGGGCCCCCCCCGCCGAGCCTGAGCACACACAGTGACGTGCGGCAGGCTCTCCGGTGGGGACCGGACGCGGGAAGGACCAGGAGCCCACGGGGCACCGGGGACCGGACGGGCTGGGTCACGTGCCGACGCCCAGGCACCCCGGGGAGGGCGGCCTCCTGAGGACGGCGCTGGCCCACGCGGGGCCCCCACTGCAGCGTGCGGACCTGGGCCCCCTGGGAGCTGGCCCGGGGGTCCGCGTGGGGCGCACACGTGCGCGAGAGAGAACGGCAGCAGTGAAGGGAGCCCCCGGAACAGGCACGGCAGGGCACCCAGACCTCGGGCGCACGAGAGCCTTAAACGGGTCACAGGAGCCCAGACCACGAGAAGCGAACGGGCGCTGCATTAAAACTAGCGACACGGCGGAGGGCGACCTTGATGAGGGGGACACGAGCCATCGACCGGGAGAGGGACGCGGAGCGTGTGCGCCCACGAGGAGTGAAGTCTCGAGCGCGGAGCGCCCGCAAAGCAGCGAGAGAAAGGCTGGTCCCCCCAAGAAACGGGTGCGGGGGGCTGGCAGGACGGGACGGACAGGCGTCCCCCCACGACGTCCCACGCAGCCACCGCCCACCGGCCCACCCCCGCCTCCCCCGAGGGGCCTGCCGAGGGGCCCACGCCGTGGCCAGTGGGGCTCAGCGCGTCCCGCAGTCCACGCTCAGTCCGCCCGCTGCATGACCTTGCTGCCCACAGGCCACGCCGAGAAGAAGGACACCGGTTTCCCCAAGAGAAGCCCTGGCCGGCCAGCTCCGCTGGTTGGAGCACCGCCCCGAAGCGCTGAGGCTGTGGGTTCGGTCCCGGGTCAGGGCGCACACAGGACTCAACCGCAGGCGCGTCAGTAAGGAGAACCACCAGGTGACGCCTGCCTTCCTCTCCCCTCCCTTCCTCGCTCTCCGAAATCAACACGTGGAAATTATTTTGGGAAGACAGTGTCTCCGAGAAACGTCTCCCAGGTGAACGGGCCTGTGGCGCCTCAGAGCCGCCGGGGCGCAGGGAGGACCCCCGCAGGCCCCAGTTTCAGTGGAGCCCACGCCCCGAGCTCCTGGGCCAGGGCCCCCCGCGGCTCGGCGGAGGAGGAGGAGGAGGAGGAGGAGGAGGAGGAGGAGGAGGAGGAGGAGGAGGAGGAGAGTGCGGTCAGAGCTCAGCCTGAGGGCGCTCCGCAGTCATCCCCCCTGCCCCGAGGCGGCGTCTGGCAGAGGCCAGCCTCCAGCCCCCCAGGAGCCCGCCCGGAGTGAGAGCCAGCACACCCACGGGCGCTCAGGGAAGGCCTGGGGGCCCAGAGGACACGCTCCAACGAGCGGCGGGCCCAAGCCTGCTGCCCGGGGGTCCCACTGCAGGGGGTGCCCGGCCGGCGGGGGGCAGTCACTGGCCACTCCGTCCCCGGCGGCAGCAGGGAGGGGACAGGTCCTCGAGGGCCACGGAGAAGGAGACCCGCGTGCAGGTGCAGAGCGCGGGGTGCACCGACCCGGGGATGCTCGTGTGAGCCCCCACACCCCTGAGTGTCCTCACAGAGACGTCCCACAGGCCTGAGCTGGCCGCAGTCGCCCTGGCGCTCTGTGCCGGGAAGCTGGATGCTTCCCCTGAAATGAGGGACAGGACCCTTCGCTCCACACGGCGCTGGAGGGCCTGGCGGGGGCCGGCAGGCAGGACATCAAAACAATCCAGTTTGGGAGGTGAAGGAAAGCTCTACCTATTTTTCAATTGTATTTTATTGATCGTGCTGTAACAGTTGTCCTGATTTTTCCCCCTTTACCCCCCTCCACCAGCGTCCCCCACTCCCTCAGGCAAGCCCCCACTGCTGTTCACGTCCATGGGTCATGCGTATCAGTGGTCTGCAGCCGTCCACTGGGTGTGCTGGCCCTGGGGTTTCCCGAGAGGTGCAGGCCAAGGCCGGCCCCCACCTGTGTTTTGCCGGGGCCACCCTGCTGGAGCTGCAAGCAATCTGAGGTGGCTGCTGCTTGTGCTGGGCCGGGAGGTTGCCCGTGACAACGCCAGGCTGTGACTCCAGGCTGGCTGCTAGGCTGGCTGCCGCGAGGGCTCCCGGAGGCCAGCTGTTGCTTGTTTGATAAGATGTAGGGGCCAAGGTGAGCTATTCTTACAGAACAGCTATTCTCGGGTGGGCCTGTAAGTTGGGTGGGCAGAGCCTCTGGGGATCTCCACGTGGGTCGCACAGTGGTAGCCAGCTGATGGAGTCCCAGAGGTGGCACCAGCCTGCTGGCTCTGTGGGGGGTAGGGTTCAGCAGAGGGACAATGGCCGCTGCTCGCCAGGATGCCCGGCACCTCAGTCTCCCCCTGCACACCACTGGTGCCCTTCCAGCTGCTGCCTGGCGCTGCAGCTCGGTGGGAGCGAGTCCCAGTAGGTGAGTCCGTGTGTGGGTTTCCCCAGAGGAGCTGCTCAGGGCTCCGGCAGCCCCCTGCACGGACTCAGTCCCTGCTGGTTGTCACAGCCAGAGTTCACGGGGACTTCTCTTCCTGGCCCTGGAATTCCAGGCTGGGGACCGGGTGTGGGGCTGGGACTCCTCGCTCCCAAGACGTCCCTCCTGAGTTTTCACCCATGTGGGTGCGCAGCCAGCCCGTTCTGCATCGCGCCCGCCCTCCTCCCGGCCTGGACGACGTGGTTTCTCTAGCTCCGTAGCTGTCAGACTCGATTCAACTCGATCTCTGGCGTCCCCGAGTGACGGCTGTTCCAGGCTTCGGCTGTAGCTCTGACACGGCTGTGCGGAGAGGAGAGCCGTGTCTGCCCGTGTCGCCATCCTGGCCGGCAGCCCCACCCCGCCTGTTCCCGTGTGTCATGACCCCGTGTGTCAAAACCCTCAGGAGTCCACTAGAAACGACGACAACAGGCGATTTCTGCACAGGCTGCAGCACGCGGTCAGCATGGAAACACCTGCCCCGCACCTGCACACTGGCCACGAACAACGGAAGACACGATGAAGGCAGCAACCCCAGCCCCGGCGGCGGCTCGGTCAGCCGCAGCAGCGCCCTGTGACGGAGAGGCTGCGGCTTCGCTCCCGGCCGGCCGGGGTGCGCACGGGAGGCAGGCGACCGGCGCTGCTCTCCCACGCTCCCTGTCGCCCTCTCCGAAGTCAACAAACACAGCCTCAGGTGAGGATTAAAAGAAACACCCCATGAAGAAAGCAACAGCATCAGAAAGAACAGAGCACTTAGGGACAACGCAAGGAACGAAATGTAAAACTCACACTGCACGAACCACAAAAACCCTCGAAACAGACGAAGGACCTAAGTCAGCAAGGAGACCCCCACGCTCTGGAGTCAGGAGACCCAGCAGATGAGGGGGGGGTGCGCCCTGCCCCCACACCAGGCCGACCCAGAGACCCTGCACCAGCTGCCGCAGAGCCACAGCCGCCAGCACGGGGCCAACGGGGCTGACCCGGTCCCTCAGCCGCCGGTGCCGCAGTGCCGGGCACCCCCGCGCAGAAGAGGGAGGCCGGCCCATCGCTGCAAGTGGGCCGGGGCCTCACTCCGAGAAAACAGAAGCGCACGTCTGCGATCTGGACCGGCCTGGCTACGCTCCTCAGTCCTCAGGTGTGACTGGGAAAGCACAGCAACGAAGGCACGACCAGGTGACCTGGACCCGTCAGAACCACAGGGGAGCTGGGCAGCACCCGCACAAACACCCCCAGGCTCCCAGTGCAGCGTCAGCAAAGGGCAGCCCCCCGATGGGCGGGCACGTCCGGAGGCGGCACAGGAGACCCCTGCGGCGGGGTCTGCGGCACGCAGAGCACTCCCCCCCGTGCGACACGGGGGCGGCACGCACCCGGGAAACAGGCCCGGGGCTGGACGGCCAGCTCTGCCCCTGCGGTGAGGCGCGGCCACACGGGGCTGCCGGTCTCCCCTCGACCCCACCCACTGCCCTGGCACGACCTTCACGCGAGGCCTGGGAGGGTCCTGCTGGCCGGGGGGAGGGGCCTGGGAGCAGCCCCTCCTGGACACGGGGCCTGCGCCCTGTCCCCCGCCCGGGGCCCGCCCCCCTCGCGGGGCACCGCGCAGCGCAGCGGGAAATACCGTTCTGCAGGGTCTGTGCTCTCGACTCCTTTCCCAGGCTCACGTGGAAGCCGCTGCCCAGGGACGGGGTTTTGCCGGCACCTAGAAACACAAATCAGACCCATCAGCCCGACAGCCCTCGCTCGCCTGGGGCGTGACTGAGACCCAGGCGGGTCGCACTCGACCCTCTGGGGGAGGGTGGCAGCCTCCTGAGGCCCAAGGCCCAGCCTCCTCAGCTGCTTCCTGGGGTCACAGCGGCCACAGGGCCAGCCCAACTGGGGGCGGGGAAGGAGCGCCGTCTCCTGGTGGGGGCTGGTGCGGAGCCTGTGGCCGGTGGCAGTGCCTGGAGATGCGTCCGCCGCGCTGACAGGCCACGGGAGACCCAGGGTCTCTGGGGGAAGCAGGGCCAGCCGTGCGCCCTCCCTCTCCCACAGCGGCTTTGGCCCATCCGTCTCCAGCGGTCCCCGACTTCAGTTTTAGAAGAAAGACCCGCCCCACCATTCTAATTAAATGGTGTGTGCTTTGGCTAAGTGGCAGTAATGCTCTGTTAGGAAAAGGACAGTGGGATGGCCTGGCCCCCGATGCCCCACCTTCCAGGACGAGGGCACGGGAGGCCTCTCCCCCAGCCCAGCGGCAGGTTAAGGGCACCTCCTCGCTCCTCCGCCTGCCCTGGCCTGGCTTCTACTGGCCACAAAGCCACAAAACCCCAGGGGGTGACGCCACCCTGGGCTCCCCAACCGTGCTGCCTCTGCCATCCCTCCCCTCCACCCCTGTCCCCAGCACCCTCTACCCCCACGGCCGCCTCCTCGCACTTCCAGGGCTTGCTTCCTGTTTCCGTGCGTCCCTGCTTTCCTGCTGCCCCGTCACCCCTCCTGGGGCTGCTCTGGGAGCCGGCTCCTAACACCTGCTCCCCGTGCACATGCATTTCACATACACGAACACATGTATACAGGCATGTGCAGCACGTAGGCATGTGCGTGCTCATGCACACATACACACATGCACATAGTGACAGAGGTGTACATGCACTCATCAGGCACAGGCACACACACAAAAAACACGTATGCAGCCCTAGCTGGGGTGACTCAGTGCATTGAGCCCTGGCCTGCGAACCAAAGGGTCACCGGTTCGATCCCCACTCAGGGCACATGCCTGGATTGCAGGCCAGGTCCCCGGCAGGGGGCGCGAGAGAGGCAACCACACATGGATATTTCTCTTTCTCTCTTTCTCCCTCCCTTCCCCTGTCTCTAAAAATAAACAAATAAAATCTAAAAAACCACTCACGCACACACTCTTGCACACACAAGCATGGGCACTCTCTCCCTCCCCACATGTGGCCTTGGTGCACCACATGCGCCCAGGAGAGACCGGGGTCTCCCTGCCTGGCCCCGTGCAGACTAAGTTCTCCGTGCCAGGGGCGGTGACGGCACCTCATGGGAGGCTGGGTGGCATGGGGCCTGCTTGCTGAGTTGACCTCAGTCTTTTGTTGGACAAACTCCACCCCCTGGGGTTTGGTTACAACAGACGGAGTCTGGAGAGCACTCCAGGACCAGACGCTGCACCACCTCCGGCCAAAACATGGTATTCTCGCCCTTCAGGTGCCCTTCACACTATACCCTCTACTTCAAAACATCTGGCAGTCTTCCACAACAAGACCCTGTGACAGAAAAAACCACACCTGGGACTAACAAGCAAAAGGTCCGGGGGCGGTCAGGCCAAGACCGGCCTCTTGTGGGCAGCAGGGGAGGGACCCGCTGCCCCACTGGGATCCTGGCGGTGGGTGGGCGGGGCTGAGGGGCCCCAGGAAGACCCCCACACAGCGCCGCACTCTGCTTCGCTCACGGCTTCTCCAGCGCAGGTGAGCAAAAACCTCAGTGATTTTGCACCGATCTCACTCACAGCGAGCGAGGGGCTCCTGCCTGCTCTGAAGGTCCTTCTGCAGGAGCAGGACGGGGGGCAGCTCAGCGGTGCTGCAGCCTGAGCTGCGTGTGGACTGGAGCGCCCGGACACCCGGCGCGACCGCACGAGTCTCCGGCACAGGGACGTGGACCCCTGCTGCTGACAACGGGGGGCTAAGCCACCGAAGAACCGTCCTGCAGTGTTGGAGATCTGGCGGCGGGAGGGGCCCCCATGGGTGGGGCACGTGCAAAGTGGACCTCCCCCTGCAAGAGCAACTCCACCTGCTGGACACCCTCTCCGGGGTGCCCCCCACAGGGCTGGGGGCAGGACACCTTTCTCATCCAGTTATGGGGGGCACCTGTCACAAGGGTTGGAAGCGCTTCATCCTCACAACGGAGACCCCTCCTGTCCTCAGAGACACTGTGGCCCTGGACGCCATGGCAGGTGCTCCCCAGACAGCGAGGTCCCCAGGCGAGCAGGAGCCCCGTCGCTGGGGGGAGCTCCCTCTGCCCCCAGCGCACCGCCTACCCCAGAGGGAGCTGCGGGGGTGGGGGGCTGCTGTCCGGGGGCCCTCGCCTCGGCCGGCCCTGCAGGCTGCAGTAGCCGCCCCTCACACCGCCCCTCCCTCACCCCTCCCTGCTGGCGAGCTCTGTCTGCCCCTCACAGTCCCCGGCAGGCACAGGGCGTGCCCCTCCCCGGCACCCTTCCTCAGGACCCACGAGGCCTCGGCCGTTCTGGCCTCGCTGGGTGCACAGGCCTCAGCACCCACCCCGCTCGGCCCATCGCCTCTCCCTTGGCCACGCGCCCCTCACCAGCTGAAGCACTCGGCCTGGGTGTCCCCAGCACCACCCTCCCTGCCACCACGGGGCGAGGCGCCAGCTGTGCACCCAGCACAGGCGCACACTCTGCTGGCCCGTGAACATCCCCCAGGGAGCCTGGGGGCCGGGGTCCCGCCCCACAGAGCAGCAGTGCTGGGGTGGTGCCCAGGGCTGGGAGCCATCGGGCCCTGCCTTCCAGCGGACAGACCCTGGAGGGAACCCCTGAGCTCACTGCCCGGCTCGGTTCTCAAGCACACGCAGAGCCCGCAGGAAGACAGCAGCCCTGGGACCCGGGAAAGGGCCACTCTGAGGGACGCTCGCCTGCGGGTGGGCTGCGGCGAGGAGGCGCTGCCGAGGCTGCCGGGCACACACGGCAATGCCAGGGGGGCCGAGCCAAGGCAGCAGCCGGAGCCCCCACTGTGGTGACCGGGAAGGGAAGGGGCCCGGCTGGGAGAGCCCTCCCTGCAGGACACGGGAGCTGCCGCAGGCAGGCGCCATCCCTCCCCTCTCTGTCCAGGCGCCAGCTCCCTGGGTCCCCTCGGGCCGAGAACCGGGGACCCCTGCCACACTTCCCTGGGAGAGGGCCCGCAGGACCAGACTGGAGGGTCAGCCCCACGCCTCCTTTCAACCACACCAGCGATCAGCGCCTGGCTCCGAGCCCACGCTCACAGGGCTGCAGGCCGATGGGCTGCATGTGGGTGGGAGCCCATCTCTCCATCCAGGGCCCCCGGGTCCCCCTTTGGCCCAGCTTCCTGCCTGCCCAGTGTGTACAGGCGCCGGCTCAGAAGGGGGTACACTCAGCACAGTGCTCATGCTCACTCTGGCCGCTGCTCTCTCCCCACAGGCGTCCAAGTCCTGGATGAGAAGCTTGGCAACGTGTGACAAAGCCACAACGTGTGACTGCCCGCAACTCCGCTCCAGCAGTCCTGGGAAGCCCCCCTGGGGAAGCCACCCAGGAAGAACACACAGACCCTGGGGAGGGAGGAGGAGAGTAGAAAATCAATGCAACCCAAAGCCAGTTCTTTGCAAAGAGCAATAAGATCGACAGACTTCTCGCAGAAGAGACACGGGGAAGAGAGGACACAGACAGCACCAGCACCTGAGAGAAGGGGGGACCCGCTGCAGACCCTGCGGCCCTGGGGAGGGCAGCAGGGGAACCGTGCCCGCCACCCTCCCTGTGGACACTTGCAACTCAGGCCAAGTGGACCAAACCTCCAGACCGCAGACTTGCCCAGGGGACAGGGACCACCGAAACCATAACCTGCCGCCTACAACCACAGAACAACAGAACCTTCTATAGTTAAGAACCTTCTGACAAAGAAACCTTGGCCCAGGTGGCTACACTGTGAACCCTACAGACAGTCAAGGAAAAATAACACCAATTCCACACAGTCTCTTCCAGAAAAGAGAAGAGAGGGGGCATCTCACAAGTCACTCCCTGAGGCTCATGGCCTTGGTATCAAAACCAAAGGCCTTACAAGAAAACTACAGACCCACACCCACATGAACACAAACTTAAAGACCCTCAACAAAATATCAGCAGATCGGACCCAGCAACACAGCCAGGGGCGTTCACCCCAGGAACTCGAGGCACACTGGCACACTACGGAGGAAAAACACACAGCTGCACCAGTTGACACAGGAAAAGCACCCGAAAAGATTCCACACCCGCTCACGATAAACTCTCAGCCAAGGAGGAGTCGAAGGGAAGGTCCTCAGCTTCACAGGTGAAGAACAGGAGCCCATGCCCCAGCGCACACTGGGCCGAACGGGGCGCAAGAGCTGCCGGACGAGGAGGCGGCACGGAGGAGAAACGCAGGAAGAAGTCAGACGGCCCCGTTTGCAGACGACATGACCGTCCCCGTGGAAAATCCCAACGAATCTGCAAAAACACCGACAACCGACAAGTGTAGCACGCCAACAACAGGGGTCCGCCACATCTCTACACACGGGCAATGAGACCCTCGGAGCAAAACTCTATTTATTTTTAGAGAGAGGGAGAGAAACACCAGTGTGTGAGAGTGATACACTGATCGGCTGCCACTCGCAACCAGGACCTGGCCCGCAGCCCCGGTGCACGCCCTGACCGGGAACCGAACGAGCGGCCTCCCGGTTCTCAGGCCGGCGCCCAGTCCACTGAGCCACATCAGCCAGGGCTGACATGAAATTTTCAAAAACGTCGTTCGGACAGTTCTGCGTGGACCTTAGGTGGCTGTCTGAAGATGCACAGGAGCTCTGGGCTGAAGCTGTAAACACTGACGAGACAGCAGAGGGGACGAAAGCGTGTTCGTGGAAGAACGTCAAATCACCCAAGATTTACCCGCAGGGTTAACACAGTTCCAACCCAAGCCCCACTGTGTGTGTTTGTAAACCTACAGAACCTTATTGTACGAAGAGCAAAGTTGGAGGACTCGGGACGTCTGATTTCAAGGCTTAGGATAACGTGCAGGAAGCCGCCAGTGTTTGAGGACAAAGGCCTGGCACTGGGGCCAAGGGGACAGAACTGGGGGCCCAGTAACAGGCCCCGCAAACATGGCCCAGTGTCCACTGCCACAGGAACAAAAGCGAGTCCAGAAAGGGCAGTCCCGCAGCAAAAGGTGCTGGAACTGGACGTCCACCTGCACAAGTGAGCCTCTGCCCGCACGTCACACCTCACACCAAGTACACTCAGAGTGGTCGCAGATCTTAATGCAAACCATAGAAGAATAAAAGTTCCAGAAGAAAAACAGGGTGACGTGGGGCCGGGATGTGCACAACAAGTACCGCCCGTGAAAGAAAATGAAAACGATCCACTGGGCTGCATCAAAATGTCAAACTCGGCCAAGACGTGAAACTTCTGCTCTACCAACCACACAGCCAACAAAGGAGTTGTCACTAAAACACGTAGTAAAGACCGCTCCTAACTGCCACAAAACCAACCACCCAAACAGGATATGAGCACGAGACCCGGACAGACGCTGCGGCAGGGGACTGAGCCGGCTGTTCAGCATCACGAATGCGCGCCCCCAGCACTGAGGCGGGAACTCCGGGCGCCTAGAGGAGGTGCGGCCGCGGGGAAGCCCGTGGTCAGTCCGCGCGAAGTTAAACCTGCAGCGACCCGCGACCCGCGGCACCGAGACCTTACCCCCGGGAACCACCTGGCGAAGAGAAAGCGTCCGTCCACCCAGGAACCCTCCCACGACGTTGTCAGCAGTCCTAGTAGGGGCACCCAACCTGGCGACCGCCGGAAGTGTCCACCGGAGCGCGGTGGCCCCGCTCCGACGGACGCTGCCGAGCCGCACACCCAGCGCAAGCAACGCCACCTCCCCGGAGACCCCCGAGACCCCGGCGGGAACAGACACCGCCCCTCGAGGTGGCGGACGCTGCGGCCCCCGTGCTCCGCGGCACCGCTGGGGCCCGGTCGGTCGGGCGCGAGAGAGCGACGGCACGGCGGCCCTTCCTGCCGGTCCCACCCGGTAACTCGGAGACCAGCGTGGCTGCAAGGTAGTCCCGGGAGAGGACACGCCGCGGTCCCCGGCCCTGGCCGCGGCCCCCGACCGCAGCCGCCGCACACCGCCGCCCCGCCCCCCGTCGGAAATTCGGTTACGACCCAAAGTCGAGCCTGCAGAGCTCGCGGCTCCCCCGGCCCCGATCCCGGCCCCAGACCCACCGTCCAGCGACACGAACTGGCCCACGGCCGATGAGCCGCCGCCGCTACTCTCCACGAACTGCACCTCGGAGACGATGATGTTGTCCTCGAGCACAGAGCCGCAGCCAGTGCACACGGCATCGCCGCGCGCCGCGTCCAGCTCAATGTCCGTGCCGCCGCAGCCGCGGCACACTCGGCCCGTCATGTTGGCGGCACCAGGGGCCAGGCCCGCCGCTCCGGTCGCTCGGCCCGCCGCTCCGCCGCCGCGCCCGCACCCGGACTCTCGCGAGGCCTCGCCGCCTCCGCTGCGCCCGCCGATTCGCAGCGGCAGATTCGCCGCACCCCCCAGCAACGTCTGCTCCTTCGGGACGAAGACAAGCAGCAGGGCCAACGCGGAGATGCGACGACTCGAACCGGCGACTTCCAAGTCCCCGCAGGGCCACAGAATCCCGCCACCACAAACCAGCAAGTCTCGCGGGCCGCGCGAGGGCCTCCGAGCCGGGGGCGGGGCTTGAGGGGCTCAGGGGGAAAGTGAGTGAGGCCTGTGACTGGTCCGGGGGCTGTGGGTGGGGCTCAGGGGCGGGGCCGGATTGGTGGGCCGGGCCCGGAGCGGCGAGCGTGGCCTGTGACTGGCCCACAAGCTGTAGACAGAGCCCGGGGGCGGGGCCGGACTGGTGCGCGGGTCCCGGGGCGGGGTTGAGAAGCGGGTCCTAGGCACTGGTCGGAGGTGGAGACCTAAGCCCGGGGCCGCCCGCCCTCCCTCTGCACTATTGGCTGGTCCCCGCAGCGAACCCGGACTCCAGACCTGTGCGTGCCTTGCCCCGGCATCCCCTCGCGCGCCGCGCTTCTGCTGTCTGTCTCCCCCGGACTCCCGCCACCCGTGCCCGTCACACTTCTTTTTGAAGTAGTGGAGACGCGGGAAGGGGACGACGGGTCAGGCCTGGCGTCTTTAGTTTTTTTTTTTTTTCATTTTTAAAACTTATGTGTCGATGTTTAGAGAGAGAGGAAAAGAGAAAGGAGCTGATTTGTTGTTGCACTTACTAGGCACTCATGGGTTGCTTCTTGTGTGCGTTCTGACCAGGATCGAACCCGCGACCTTGCGGTGTGGGTGAGCTCTGACCGAGTCACCGTGACAATCACATTTTGTGTCCCGCCGCCCCCTCCCGCGCACGCGTGCCGTTCTCAGACGCCCCGACACCCATGGCGAGCGTGGGAATGATCCTAAAAAGAAATGTGCGAGACTGCATTTTTGACAGGAGCTCGAACTAAATCAGAAAGCGGCAAAGTTATAAATACACTCTCCACGCTGCAGTCGCAAAGTCGATTTAAGCCCCTTCCTAGGACAGTGAGGTGTTCAGGTAACTTGAGGAGCTGACCCTGAAGTCACGTGCAAGCGTTGATCTGCTGGAGCCGGGAACGTTGTAAAAGAAAGCAGAAAGCTCGCCGAGAGCAGGGGCCGGCCAGCACCGGCGCAGCGATGCAGGCCCGATGGGAGGCTGGACGTCGGCCTCCTTGCAGGGAGCTCTGCGGACCACGGAGGCTTTCCTCCTCCCCGTCCCCGGGGAGAGAGAAGTGGGCTGTCGCCCCCGCTGGGCCTGACGGGGGCGCCAGGGAGCCACACGGGAGAGGGGCGCCGGGAAGAGGGAGCCCGCCCTCTCCGCCCTGGGTGGGCGAGCAACTGGAATCCACAGGGCCAGGAGGAGCCCCCGAGGTGAGGACGGTGAGAGAGGGTGTGGGCGGCCCCACCAGCATCCCGAGTGTGGGGTGGGCAAGCTCCCCAGCTGCCTTCGGAGGTGGGAGCGGCGGGGTGGGGGGGGCCGGAGGGGGCGGGAGGCACTGCAGGTGGTACCCAGTGTGGGACTGGAGGCTGGCAGTCACTATCTTGAGCACTTTAGGGACCTCGTTCTGCTACCTTCTTGCTTCCATCATTTCTCTCCAAAACGTGTTTTGTATCTTTTTGTTGCACTTTGAAGACAAAGTACCGTTTTTTTTTCCCTGGATGCCTTTAACACTTCTGTTTTTAGCAGGTTGGCTAGGATGTTCCTGGGTGATTTTCTTTGATTGGATTGGCCAAAAAGTCTGTTTAGTTTTTTCCGTAAAATAAGACACCTTTATCATTTTCACCAGTAACTTTATCGATACGGATGTTTTGAGTATGTTAGGTATCTCCCGCTGTTGGCTTCTAGTGGGGAGAGGCCAGGGGTGCTGCTAAACACCTTCCAAAGCACAGACAGCCCCACAGCAAGGAATTACTTGGCAAAAATGTCAAAAGTACCCAGAAACTTCGCAAACGGCTTTTGACACATTTGATCAGGCACAGCACCTTCTCCCTACACTGCACAAATCTTTTTTTGGCATTTCATTTTTGTTTTTACTTTTCTTTTTTAAGATTTTATTTATTTATTTTTAGAGAGCGGGGAAGGGAAGGAGAGAGGGAGAGAAGCATCCGTGTGGTTGCCTCTCTTGCGCCCCTACTGGGGACCTGGCCCACAACCCAGGCGTGTGCCCTGACTGGGAGTTGAAATGATGACCTTTTGGTTCATAGTCAGGCACTCAATCCACTGAGCCGCACCAGCCAGGGCTGTTTTTACCTTTCTTGAACTAATAAAGCATAATACACCAACAATGTTGCATATCTTCTTCCATCTTCAATATTAAAATAGCTGTACAGAAAGTCAACAGTTTTTTTAATGCACGCTGATGACAGCTGTCACAATACAATCTAATAATTGTTTTGATGAAGTAACACAACTAAGCACTACTAGAGCAATTCTAAGGAAAAAACATAACAGACTTTTTGGCCAACCCAATACTTATGCTAATTAAATTCACCTGTGGCCCTCCCTGGCTGGTGTAGCTCAGTGGACTGAGTACCAGCCTGCGAACCAAAGGGTCACCAGTTCGATTCCCAGTCAGGACACATGCCTGGGTTGTGGACCAGGTCCCCAGTGGGGGGCATGTGAGAAGCAACCACACATGGATGTTTCTCTCCCTCTTTCTCCCTCCTTTCCCCTCTCTCTAAAAGAAATAAATCCTTTTTAAAAATAAATAAATGTTTTAAAATTAAAAAGAAATGAATTCACCTGTGGCTTCTGCACAGCTCTCCCACTCCGATCTCTCTGGGATTTCAGTCCCAGTCCCTGTGTTAGGTTTTTACAACATCCCAAATGGTTGCATCCTGTGTACTTTTTCTCCTTTTTCCCTCCAAGCTTCCATCTGGGTGTTTTCTACCTGCTGTTCCCAGTTTCTCTCGTCCTCTCTGCCATGTGTCATCTGCTTTCAAACCCTCTTTTCAAGTGCCCGTTTCAGTCACGTTTTTCACTGATGTTCCGGAACATGCTCACTGCATTTTAGAGGCTCCTTCCAGTAATGGCACACCCTGGTGCCCCAGGAGTTTCATCCACTGTTTATTCTCGGTGTACATGACCCCGTCTCCTGGCACACCCGGGAATCTTGGCTGAATGCGACCCTGGTGAGGAAAATGGCGAGGCTCTGGTGGTGTCATGTTCTCCCAGACGAACTTACTTTTCTTCCCTCGACGAACGAGGTGGGCTCACTCCTGGACGTGGCCAGGTGTCGGATGCCAGCTGCTCCAGGCTTCGGCAGGGCTCTGTCCTCTCCCCGCCAGGGCCTTGCCTTTCAGGGGCCAAACAGAAGGTCTGCTTGTCACCAGGGTTGCTCCCAGGCAAGCCTTGGACTCCATCTTTTGTGGCACTTCTGATACCTCTGCCTGGCTTTTTTTTTTCTTGCTTTTTATTGGGGTCTTTTAAATTTCTCCCAATATACTTTTGTGGTTTTGTTTGAAGAACTTTATTGAGGCCTGACACAATAACTGCACTGATTAAAATTTGTAATTTGGCCCTGGCTGGTATGGTTCAGGAGGGGATTGAGTGCCAGCGTGCGAATCAAAGGGTCGCTGGTTCGATTCCCAGTCAGGGCACATGCCTGAGTTGCAGGCCAGGTCCCCTGTACGGGGTGTGTGAGAAGCAACCACACGTTGATGTTTCTCTCCCTCTTTTTCTCCCTCCCCTCCCCTCTCTAAAATAAATAGTCTTTTTAAAAATAAAAGATAAATAAAATAAAATATATAATTTGTGAGTTTCCCTTTTGAACTCTTCTCAGAACGAAGGTAATTTGATGAGCTTGATGAAAGCACTTACACCCGTGAAACCATCACCACCGAAGACGGGAGCGAAACGTCCCTCCTGTCCCTCTCCGGCTCCTGTCCCGGACGCTGGTCGTCTCTGCCTTCTGTCTTTTCTTTCTTCTGGTTGGCCTAGAGGTTTACTGGGTTTCCTGACCTTCTCAGAAGACCACATCTGGTTTGTCGATTTTCTTGATTGCCTTTCTGTTTCCTATTTCATTGACTTCTACTCTGACTTGATCGTAGTTTTCCTTCTGCCCAACTGGGGCTTGACTTCTTTCTTCTAGTTTCGAAAGGTGGGGGCCGCCACGTCAGGGCGACTGCGCTCAGTCGCCGTGTTGGGGGCTCTCCTGTGGGACTCGGTTGTTCAACAGAACCAAGAACCCCCCCGCCACCTCCCGCAGTCTGGAGTCCCCGCCACACCCCCATTTTTGTTTGTGAGTCTGTTTTGCTTTCCCTTCTGGATCTCCTGGGGGGCGGCAGCCTCTGAACCTGAGCCGAACCCTCTCTCCTCCTCCTCCTCCTCCTCCTCCAAACCCAAGTGCCCGCCCAGTGGCTCTGGCCCACTCCCTCTCCACCGTGGCAGCTCCGGCCGGGCCAGCCCAGGGCGGTGCGCTGGACTACACGGCCTTTCTACTCGTGACCACAGCCCCTGTCCACGTCCCGCAGTGCAGACCCAGATCTCAGGGAGCTGCTGCACTCGCCCCGAAGTGTGCTGTCCCTCCACCTCTGCTCTTGGCAGAGCGCGGAGCCCAGCATCTGGGCTCCTCCGTCAGGCCCCACTTTATCCTTCAGCTCAACACGACCTCCGTCATTGCTGTAAGACATTGGGAAAATGAGGACAGCCCTAAGGATAACCAGAAACCATTTCTGCGTTAGTCCGAACACGCCGAGGCTGAACGTCGGCTGTGGTCGCTGGCGCCCGCCGTCACGCCTGGTCCGTGAGCGCCTTCTGCCGACCTTCGTGTCAGAGGCTCGCTGGTTCCCTTTCTCTTCCGACGTCCGACTCAGGCCCGGGCTTACTGGGACACCGTTCCCATAGAAAGAAACACAGAGCGGCATTAAATTACACGCAACGGGGCCCCTGTTCTCAGGGCTCGCCAAGGCCAGGCGAGCGCGGGCGCACTCTCCCGGGCCGGCAGCACGGCACCAGCAGCCGTGGTCAGTGCTGCCCGGGCTGGGAGTGCGCCCTGGCTGACCCGCCTGCCTTCTGCTGTTGGCCGTTCCTTTCCCCACGTTTTGCTACTTGAAATGTACACACACACCTGTTCCCATGTCCCTGGGGAGGTGTCTAGTTTCACCTGCGGGATCTGTGGCCCGGCAGAGGGCTGCTCCGGGTCCCATCCCTCGAGGTGCCACACCTGAGCCTCACCTGCACCGAGCATCAGCAGGGCGCACACCAGCCGTGGGATGCAAGGGGCTCTCCCGACCGGAGGTCCACAGTCGGTCTGGGTCAGTCCACGTCAGGGAGTTTCAGCGGTGTGCCGTAAGAATTTTTAAAACGTGCGATACCTGACGTTTAGTCACAGTCGAAGGGACCTCTTTTCCCTTAGACTGTCAAATACAAAAAAATGACAATAGCCAACACAACAACAGCTGTGTGGTGTGAATAAATCAAAATTATGCCTTTTTTTTGGTCAGATCGGCAAAACACACACTTTTTGGCGTGCCGCGTGATTTCAGTAAGGAGCTCCCCAGGAGGTGCGGGGGCTGCAGACCGCTGGTCTGTGTGCAGGACCCAGCGAGCCGCGCGGCTCACTGTGACCCACCGTTCCCGGCACCGGAGACAGCGCCGGACACGGTGGCTCACACACACTTCCGTGAGCCTTGCACTCCTCCACACGGGGCGTTGGAGCCCTCCGGTAGTTTTGGGCTTTCTCTGACAGGAGGGTGTCACCCTGGGTGCAGGGCACCCTCACAAAGTCCGCCTCGGTGTGCTGCGGGGGCGTAGGTGGGAGGCAGCTCCTTGTTCACCTGGCTTTTCCAGGACGTGGCCAGCCCAGCCAGACAGCGCCACTACCGGCCTGGCCACAGGAGCCGGTGGTATTTGCCTTCCTTGTCTTTCTTTTTTTTCAAATCTTCACCCGAGGACATTTTTTTTCGTGTTTAGAGAGAGAAGAAGGGAGAGAAAGAGAGAGAGAGAAACGTCGACTGGTTGCCTCTTGTACATGCCCCAACCTGGGACTGAACCGGCAACCTCGGTTTGTGCCTGGACCAGGAATCGAACCTGCCACCATTGCTTTATGGGACAATGCTCCAAACAACTGAGTCACACCAGCCAGGCCTATTTCCCTTCATTTTATTACACAATTCATACATGTTCATTGCACAGAAAATATGGTATAAAGACAAGCAAAAAGGAAAACCTAAGTCAACTGAATCACACAATAGAATTAATTTCTTTTTTTTTTCAGAAAGAACATTTTTTTTTTAAGATTTTATTTATTTATTTTTAGAGAGGGCAGGGACAGAGGTAGAGAGAGAGAGAGAGAGGAACATCAATGAGCGGTTGCTGGGGGCCGTGGCCTGCAACCCAGGCATGTGCCCTGACTGGGAATCGAACCTGGGACACTTTGGTTCCCAGCCCGCGCTCAATCCACTGAGCTACGCCAGCCAGGGCTTAGAGTTAATTTCTTAATACTTTGGGTGCATTTTAATCTTTTGGTCTTTTTCCTGTGCTTGAAAATAGGGCTTTTCCATGTATGACCAGTTACATGTAAATGCGTACTTTACATGCACATGCATTTACACACATGTTCTAACCACTTATGTGTAAATACATATTTTACATGTGCGTGCACTTACACACCTGTCCTGTTGATGAAGTGGGATCGTGCTGTGCATTTTACTTGTAGCCATTTTCTAACCGACCATTTCTCACAGCGGGGGAGTGCTCCGTGGTGGGGCTGCACGGGGCTGCAGGCCCCACGCCTGGCCCCACCGCCCAGGGCTGATTCCAGGCTCCCAACCTCAGGGGCTGAGCTGGCGGGGCCACGGGCCGGAGCTGGCTGGCACTGTCCGTGGGTGGCCCGGGGACCGCCTGAGTGCAGGGCTCACCACCGTGGGGGCCTGACGATGCCGCTTGGGGCACTGGCACCCACTTCCCACCGAGCACCAACAACACAGGGATCCTGGTGTTCAGTCCTCAGCAATCGGTGGGGGGGAGGGGGGAGCCGTACCTGTGGGGATCTGTCCCCTGCGTTCCTGTCCACCCACCACCTTCTATGGGCCTTTGAATCGCCCTTCCCTGCTCCACCCTGGTCCTGTCTGCCTGCAGGGCCGTCACGGACCCAGGGTGTCGGCCCTCGGCCTCCCTAGCCCCCACCACGTCTCAGAGGCTCTCTCCCATCCGCCTGTCCCCTTGCAGGTGTAGGTTCGGGGCTGCAGAGACACGGAGCGCGTCCAGGCACGCAGACAGCCAGGCTGTCCCAGCGGCTCCCTTCACTCAGACGGTCTCCTCCAGCCCAGAGGACTCTCCTCTGTCTTTGGCGCCTTTCCTTTTCAGCTGCGTCACCCCCCTGGGGTTCTCGTGGGTATTTTGTGCGAGGGAGGCTCCCGCGTGGCTTCCCGCGAGGGGCAGAGTCAAGGCCAGGCCCCCGCCACTCTGTGCTGCGGGCCCCCCCTCACTCTCTGGCGGGGATCTGCGGTCTCGGCCATGCCATCCTGCGAAGCACTGAGATGCCAGTCAGGATGGCCCCTTCTTCCAAAGCGCGGTGATAGTGACGGTGACCCCGCTGACTTCAGGTGGTGCCTCCGGGTGCCAGCTCCGTCAGGCTGTGCCGCCATCACCATGGCTGACCTCAGGACCGGCCGGGTCAGGGGCACTGGGGTCACTGTGTCACGAGTGGAAGGACACAGGGCAGTGCCTCAGGCACAGGCACCTGTGGGCCTTCCGGCCGAGCCTCAGCCTGGCAGCCTGGCAGCGGCCAGGGCTCTGCGGGGGAGCAGCGTGGGGGGGTGGGGGGCATGCGCGCAAGCACCTTTGTTGTGGGAAACCCCTCGTGCGACCGGGAGCTGAGAGGCCCCACGATCGGCCGTCTCCCCGCTGGAGACCGGGGGGGGGCTGGCGCTGGGACTCCGTCTGGGCCCGAAGCTCTGAGGCCCCGGAAGGAGAGGGCGCAGGCCCCAGCCCGAGGGCGGAAGAAGATGAGACCAGACGCCCCAGCTCAACACGGAGACGGAGAAAGGGGGCGAATCCTCCCCCTCTGTGTCCCATTCAGGCCTTCGACGGGTCGGGTGAGGCCCCCCGCCCTGCGGAGGGCGGTCTGCGCTCCTGAGCCCCCGGGGTCGCGTGCTGACCCACCCGGGACCTGCCTCGCAGACACGCCCAGGGACGTGGCTGAGCCACTGGCCAGTCCAAAGTCAGGACGGCTTGGTGGCCGGACAGAGGCCCCTGCCTGTGCAGGCCCAGAGTCTGGGCTGGCGGAGCCCGGGCGCACACCCAGCTCCGAGGGCCCGTCCACGTGCCAGCCTCCTCAAGGAGCGGAACCCCACTCTCTGGCGGGGGTCTGAAGCCGAGCAGCCGGACTCAGCGGCACCTCTGGGAGGGTCCCAGGGCCTGCGAGCAGGGAGGGCGGGGCGCTGTCCCCACGGGCTGTGGGGGGAGGGGGGGGAGCAGCAGCGCTGCCTCCTGCCCGGCTCCACTTCAGAAACTTTCTCTTTTTTCCCAGGAAACGGAGGGTCTACACCTGCGTTTAATGCTTCTTTAGAAATCATTTTCCCTGCCCTGAAAGCATTCCTTGGCCGGGGATGAACATCCAGGAACTGTAACCCTCCTGGCGCCGCAGTGCCCACAGCGGCCGGCAGGAGCCGGAGAGCCAGGGTCTGCAGAGGTGGGCCCCTGGGTGCGGCCTCTGTGAAGCCTGCTGATGAATGGGGCGGTAATTCGAGTCATGCCTCGTTCGTCAGTTCCCGGGGTGCAGACCCATCCGGGCCACCCTCCGGCTGCCAAGCCTGTCCCTGAGCAGGGGGCGGGCGAGGGCAGAGGGCGCGTGGCCCCCACGCAGACACCACAGAGGGGCATGGACCAGCGAGGGGTCCTGAAGTTAGTGGGAAGGGGGCTGTGTAGCTGCGACCTTGTTTTTCATGCAACTTCCTTGGGCGCAAATTCACATGATTTTATTTTTAATCATGGGTGTGAATTGGGGCTTGTGTCTTCTGCAGTCTTCTGTTGGGTCCTTTCCTTTTTATCACTGACTTGTAAGAAGTTTTAATGGGTTAAAAATTAGTCTTTCCGTATGTCGGTGGCCATTTCCCCCCAGTGTGTGGCTTGTTTATAAAAGCCCTCTTTGCTTCAAGATGATAAACTATTTTTCTGATTTTTTTAGAGATTTTATAGTTTCATATTTCATGATTAAATTCCCGTTCCATCTGGAAGTTATTCTGGTGCCAGGAGTGAAGTAAAGAGTCAAAGGGAAAAGAAATGGTCGATCAGTTGCCCTGGCCAGGTGGCTCGGTTGGTTGGAGCGCTGTCCGGAGGCCCCAGCGGGTGGTGGTTCCGACCCCTGGTCGGGGCACGTATGGGAGGCGGCCAATGAGTGTCTCTCCCTCTCTCCCTCCCTTCCCTTCTCTCCAGAATCAGTGGGCACGTCCTCGGGTGAGGATTCAAAAAAACAAAACAAAACAAAACATTTCATCCTGCCCTGGCCGGGGTGGCTCAGGGGACTGGGTGCCGGCCTGGGAGCCGAAGGGTCACTGGCTTCTCCACTGGAGGACATTCTCCCCCGTGCTGTGCTCTGAAGCCCGCTTGGTCTGGGTTTCAGCGTTATCTTATTCCTCCCCCGTCTCCCCTGAGCCTGCTGTGCGTTTGTCTGCGGCGGCAGCTCCAGGACCCGAGGTCCTTTGCGGCTGACTGCTCGCCCCCAGCCCGTGCTGGCTCCTTTCCTCCCTCTGTGGCGACCCTGCCCTGCCTGGGCTGGGGCGGAGGGGGCAGGCACCCCAGGGGACCGCTGCTGCTCCCAGCAGCCAGCCCCCCAGGGCCCTCCCAGCCAGCAGCTCCGGGACCACGTGCTGGCTCGGGGCTCCGAGGCTCCGAGACCACACAGCAGCGTGGGTTTTAGTGCACGTCTGGCTGAGGGCAGGCCCGGCCCGGACTCCTGGGGCGTACTTTACCCTCCAGAGCACCAGCCGAGCAGACCGGCATCCTGGGGCTCCTGGGCCAGCGCGGCCCTTTCCTGAGGCTGGCTCCGCGCTATCCCCAGTCCTCGGCTCGGCCACCATCCTCCCCATGTCAGTGACCACCCCTGGTTTGTGCTCCCATTGCCTGGAAGCCCAGCGTGTGTGCTGGTCGGCCGGCCCCAGTGGTCTCCCCGGCAGGACGTAGGCCCACGAGGGCAAGACCCGGTCCCGCTCTTCTTTCCTGGGTTCCCAGGGATTGAAACCGGCTGCACCATCGTTTACGAAAGGAACAAAGGACCGAGTGTGTGGACCTCGGACTCCTCTCTGTGAGGGTCACCTGGGCTGTTTCATCAGGCGGCTCCCGAGAGAACTTCTAGCTCCTACGGTGCACCAGCAGCCGTGGCGAGAGGGCATCTGCTGCACACCAGCCACTTAGTAGGCACCCAGGGCAGGTGCCAGATGGCCGTGACTCCTGCAGCACAGGTGCTCATCAGGGTGCGCAGGTGCCCGGGACAGGCCCCTGGGGGCCTGTGGACCATTGACCCTGTGTTCCATGCCAGCAGATGGGTAGCTGGTAGCACCCTCAGGGTGAGTCCCCACACCAGTGCAGCCCCTGCAGCAAGGGCCTGCATCCCCGCTCCACCTGCGTGGGGGTATATCTGACACACCCAGGGTCTGGCGCTCCGATTGCTCCCCACGTGCCTGTGCTGTGCCAGGAGCATGCAGGGGACCCTGGCCACAGCTGTTCCTCTCCTGGAAGAGGACCGCCGCCCTGGCACTGCCTCTGATCACTGTGCAGGGCATTTCTGTCCCTCCCTTAGTGACGGCGGCCCAGCCCCATGGGGGTGGATGTGACACAGGCCACATCCAGGGGTTGCTGAAGCTGTGTCCATCTTCCAGGAGCACGGACCAGACAGGGACTTCTCCGTCAAGGGCAGCTTCCTCCACCTGCTCCAGAAAGGAGAGGAGGCTCCGCAGTGCTGCGGGCTGTGGTGGGCTGGAGCACACTGAAGCGTCCAGCCAGCCGACAGGCATCTGGGCTCTACAGGAGGCCCTGGCCACTCGCCCCACCAGCTTGAGCCACGCAGAGGGCGGCGACCGTGCACAGGAGCACACAAGCCTCCCCATGTGAGCGTGGCAGAGGGCCCGAGCTGGCAGCCATCTCCGTGTGCATGAGCCTGCTGCGCGTGAAGATGCTACTGCCATCCCTGCACCCCGGAGTGGGCCTTGTGGTCCCAGGGCCCACTGCTTGCCTGCAGGGGCCAGACCTGCCTGGTGCCACAGCACACCCCCATGCCTGGGTGCATCATCTCAACTCAGGCTGAAGAGACCAGTGAGCTGCCAGAGCCCCTACCTGCCAATGGAGGGACCCCCCAGTGACAATGGTTGGGACCCCAGGAAAGGGGCTGCAAGCCTGGACCTAGCACCCGAGAAGCTGGGGCTTCAATACAGCTGGAGTCCTATTGCACCTCTGGGAAACCTGAGGCTTTAATTCATCCATTTTTTTTAAAGATTTTATTTTTAGAGAGGGGAAGGGAGGGAGAAACAGAGGGAGAGAAACATCAATGTGTGGTTGCCTCTCACACGCCCCCTAGTGGGGACCTGGCCCACAACCTAGGCATGTTCCCTGACTGGGAACTGAACTGGCCACCCTTTGGTTCCCAGGCCAGTGTTCAATCCACTGAGCCACCCCAGCCAGGGCTGAAGCTTTAATTCGTTTAGAAATGAGGCAGGCAGGTGGCACACAGTCAGATTCTCACAAAGGTTTTCAGGGTGCCCTCCTGGAATCCCAGGGCTCTGGATGACACTCTCCTCTGACGTCCAACCCAGCCACACCCAGCAACCACTATTGTCCAGGGAGGTTCCTCTTGGAGCAAGTTCTTGCCTTAAAGAAACAGCCACCAGAAAGACCAGGTGCATGCACACATTTGGCGGGGTGGGGGGGGGTGTCAACCCATGCCAGGCTCTCTGGGAGGGGCATCCTCCCCACTGTCACAGCATCAACCTGGGACCCACAGTCCCCTGGAGGAAGATGAACAGAGTCATCTTCATGTACAGAGGGGAACAATGCAAATACAAGCTTCTGGCTAGAAAAGTGATGCTGATCACCAAAGCAGTATCTGTCCACTGCGGAAGTCTGGAAAAGCGAGAAGACCCCAGTCTCACCCCCACTGACATTCCGGCGTCTGCACGGCCCACCTGGAGAACAAATGAGCACACAGGGTGACAGGCACAGTGTGCACGGTGTGTCTTTGTGTCTGCGTCCCTGCCTTGCACAACAATGTAAGCATCTTCACCATAGCAGTGGCTTGGGGTGGGGAGGCCATTCAGGGCCAGACTGTGTGGGTCTCCACCCTGGCTCCTCTCCTTAGCAGCTGCATAATCTCCTGTGCCTCAGTTTCTTCAACTGTCAAATGGGGATGGGACAGGCTGTCATGCCCAGGAAGGTCTCACAAGGGTGCCTGGTGTGGAGGAAGGGCCCAGCTGCACTGTGGCCGGCCGGCAGCTGGTGTCAAGCCTCTGTGTGCTGGGCTTGGTCACCCTGCTTCTCATTTCACAAACACCCCCCCCACGCTGTACTCGATGCCCGGGTGAGATGCTGGTGCAAACAGACACAACGTCAGGCGGCCCATTCATTTGACCACCTCGCGCTGTCCCCCAGCGCCACATGCCAAAGGCTGAGATCAGTGGGTGTCTGTCTCCTGTTGTCACCAAAGGCAGTCAGTCCTCCCCAGAGACTGTGCCCTGCCCTCTGAACGCCCCCATCTCGTAGGTATGAGACCTACAGGTGCTAGTGGCAGGAGCAGCAATGTGCAACGTAAGGCAACACCCAGTCAGCTGGCCGAGCTGGACGGACCCTGGTGCTGTCGGTTGCACCACCCAACACGTGGGAAACACAGACTCTCTTGTTCTCTCCAAAGCAGCTTTAAGCAGACGCAGCTGTTTTCGCTCCAGATACCAAGTTACAGCTGGAGGCTGGGAGGGATCCTTTGTCGGAGAAAGGGCTCCCAGGGGCTCTGGGATGCGAACCTGGAGGCAGTGGAAGGAAGTCGACTTGACTTGTTTCAGTAAAACTGCTTCTGGACAACAGGACGGGGGCGGGAGAGGAAAGCATCTGTGTCACACTGTGGATACAAAGAAACAGAAGAGGTGCCGGCAAAGCTTTTCCTAAATCTCAGCATCTGGTGACTGACCAGAACCACTGCCAAAAGGATGGGGGGAAGGGACTCCTCGGCCCCCAAACCCAGAGGTCCTTTACTAGGGCCTTTTCCCACCTTCACTGCCCTGTGGGCCCAGTGGGCAGCTCTGCCAATTGCCTGCTACTAACCTGGATCCCCAACTTCGCTGTGAGCCGAGGTCAGAAGCCGCTCCTGCCCCAGACATTTGTTCTCCATTGTCTAGTGTAAAAAAGGCAGAAAGGGTGTCGCTGGACAATAAGGAGACTCGGAAAGAAAGAGAACACGCCAGAGGGGATTTCAACCCCACACTCTGGGCTTGAAGGGCTCTCCTGGCCCCCCCCCCCCGCCCCCGCAAGCAGAAACCCCTCTGGCGCTTCGCCCCCCAGCTGCATGGCGTCCCTAGGCCGTCCTCCAGGCCCTGCGGGGGACGAGAGGCAGGCGCAGGGGCCCGGTGGTCTAGGGGGTTCCTGGGGGAGACACAGGGAACAGTAGGGGACAGAAGGGTACCAGGGGACACCGGGAATGCGCGAGAGCCTTGGAGACTCCGAGGACGCGCAAGAAGCCAGGGTTGGTGCGTGGGGACAATGAATGCTCCTGGGAAGACTCGGGGACAAGGAAGCACGCTTTGTGGACTTGCCCCGCAGGCAGACCTGGATCGCGCCGGACCTCTCCCCTCCCGGTCTCCCCCGGGGGGCGGGGCGGGACGCGCGGGGAGGAGCCTGTGCGCAGGCGTCTGCGCGCGCTCCCGCGCGCTGTGGGAGGGAACGCCTGGCGCGGCGCCCGCGGGAAGGGAGTGCGCTAACCTCACTTCCGGCGAGAGCTCCGCGGGCGATAATTGGGCCTGAGGTGCTGAGCGCGCTCCTGTTCAGCCAATGGGCGGCGGCGGCGCGGTCGGAGCCCGGGGAACGCGCGGCGTGGGCGCGCCGGCGGGCGCGCGCGGGGCGGGGCGGGGCGGGGCGGCAGCAGCTTCGTCGCCGCCTGCGGGCCTGTCCGCCGCCCGCCCGGCAGTCCCAGCTGCCCGGCCGCCATGTGACCGCGCCGCCGCCCTCCGCGCGCCCGGCCCGCCCGCCGCCCGCCGCCGCCGCGCGTCCGCGGCTCGGCCGCAGCCCCAGGCCGCCGAGGAGCGGGTGGCCGGCACCATGGCCGAGCGGGGTCGTCTGGGCCTGGCCGGCCCGCCTGCGGCGCTCAACACGCCGGTGCCTATGAACCTGTTCGCTACCTGGGAGGTGGACGGCTCCAGTCCCAGCTGCGTGCCCAGGTACGCCGCCGCCCGGCCGGCCGCTTTGTTCCCGCGCGCACCTGCGGGCCACCCGGGGCCCCCACTCGGGACCGGCCACCCGGGACCTCGCTCTGGGTTCCCCAGCTGGGACCCCCACCCGAGGCCGTCCACAGAGACCGGCCATCCGGGGCCTCTGCCCGGTACCCGCTTCCTGGGATTCCACCCGGGATCTCGCGCCTGGGGCCGCGGCGTTTGCGCCCCTCCTTGGGCACGCACAAGCGTTCCTTGCGAGGAATCCCTGAGCCGGAGGGTGCCCCAGGTCCCGGTCTCCCGGGCTCTCACCTGGTTGGCTCCCAGACAGCGAGCGTCCTTGCGTCCTCCTATGGATGTTGTGTCCGGTGGAGTGCGCCTAGGGTGTCTCCTCTCTCCACCGGGCACCACAGAGTTTCTTTTGCATCCAGCCACACTGAAGTCTGAGTGGCCTGGGATTGACCCTCAGGGCACACTGTCCAGAGGACAAACAGACCTGGGACCACGACTGTTCTCCTTCACCCAGAACATCCTTCCCGGTAGCCCTGGGGGCTGGGGCTTCCCACTGTGCCTGCTGGTCTCAGGGCCCTTTCCCGTTTGCGCTGCGCCTGCAAATTTAGAGATACCTGCTTGTACGTCAGCACTACTCTCTGCATCATGCTGTCCATTCTACCACTGCAAAAGACACTCACCTCCCACTTGGGGAAGCCCCGTCCCCATGGTAACAGCTGGTCGAGGCTTCTCCACAGGCCCACCAGCCCTACTGTACTCGCACTCCTGACTTCCCTGTTCCTCCTGCTGGCTTCTTCCCCCTCCGAGGTCCCTGCTGCGGAAGCGCCAGGCTGAGGGGGAGAGACAAGCCCTCGCACCAGGGCCTGGTCCTAGGGTGGGCAGCCGGCCGCAGGGGCTGCAGGTGGGCTGCAGGGAAGAGCTCTCCCTGGGGAGACCTGCCGGCGGGGACCCCAGGAGTGTCCTCCAGCACTGGAGGGGCTGGTGTGCCCTGAGGGGGCCATGCACTCTGCCTCAGCTCCTTCAACAGGTGGGTCTGAGTGAGGTGCGGAGGGTGCCGGAGCGCAGGGCTGAGGCTGTGCACAGTGTGCGGAGTGGGCTGCAAAGCCACGCTCAGGAGCTTCTCCTCCGGCCTGCCTCCTCTCTCTTTCCGGTCTTGGCAGTTGCCCCGGGGTCGGGTCCCACAGCCAGGGGTCATCTTGGACCTTCTCCCCCCAGGCTTCTCCTGTCCCCTCTGTGCTGTCACCAGCACACCCTGGACCTCACCTGCAGCTGCGCTCCATCAGAGCTCCCCTCGTCCACACTTGCCCCTCCTGGCCGCTTGCCCACAGACACATTCAGTGTTCATGCAGCCTGACGGTCCGTGCCTCTCCAGCAGCTCCGGGCTCCGAGGAAGTCCGCAGCTTGTTAGCTGGGACAGGGCAGGGGGTGCGGGAAGGGCCGGTCCCCTGTGGGCCCTGCAGGAAGCCCACTTAGTGTTTGTGCAGGGACTGTGTGGGGCAGGAGGCAGGGGCCTGGGCTGGACAGCGCTGGCTGTCTGGGAGCTGCTGCTTAGACTGGGAGCCCGCCGAGTCCCCTCCCCGTCCTGGGAGGTGGTTCGACCCCCTGTTTCTCTGGAGTCCTTGCCAGGCTGGTGGTGCTCTGTGGGGACTTCTGTGAAGGGGGTTACATTTTCTCTGTTCTCGGTTTTGCCTGATCTCTTAAGTCTCTGAGTAGCATCCGTGCTGATGTCGGCCCCTTCCTCGTGGTGACCCCGTCCCATAGTGGCGTGCATCTCTCCCCTGCCCTGGTCTTTTGGCTTGTTTCCAGGCTTGGCCAGTTCATGATCACCTGCTGTCGGCCTCTGGTCCCTGTCTCCAGTGGGCAGGTGGACCCGCGGAGAGCACGTGCAGCCAGTGGGGCTGGGCGGGGGGGCGGTACGCCCAGTGTTACTACCAGGCAGCTTCCCAGAGCGTGGTGCCAGCTCCGGCCCCCTCTGGCGTTCTTGCCAGCACTGCCTGGCTTTTCATTTTTGCCAGTCTGGTAGGTGTGAACTGGTATCGTGGTTTTCACTTGAATCTCTCTGGTTGCTCATGCAGGCCATTTGTACTTCCTCATCAGCGAAATTCCTCTTTCTTTCTTCTGCCGGTTTGCTTTCTCCTTTCCCGCACTTGACTCTCAGCAGCATCTTTGGGGGTAGCGACCCTGTTTTGCCTGAATGTGCGCCCCCCCCCCCCTCCAGGACACGGTGTGTTCTTGGTTTCGTGCAGCCTGTGGTCCTCCCCAGCATCATTGGCCTCATCTCTCTCCTGCTCCCCCCTCTCAGGGGGCAGGCAGGCTGTTTCGTGGATTTCCTCGTGGTGACACGGCGCTCCTCCCTGTCGACCCTGACCTTTCTGCCGCCTCCTGCTGCTGGGGCCCCCTGCCAGAATCCCAAGGCGGCCTCCTGTCCCCTCCTGTCTGGGCCTCCTGAAGGGTCTGGGGCACTTCAGACAGACCCTTGCACTTCCCACTGTTGAGGTTCACAAGTTGTTAGTATCTGAGGTCGGACGTCTGTTCACCTGCTCTTGCTCCCGCATGTTCTGCAACCTCCTTGTTCACCCCTTGGTTCGTGTGAGGGGTCATGTATATTCGGTGTACACACACAGAAGGATCTTCAGGTGGAGGTGTGAATTTTGACAGCTGCGTGCCTGTTTTTTTAGGAAGGTTGCGTCTCAGCTCAGCACCCCAGCAGGTCCCCTGCATCCTGGGCTTCAGGTCCGCAGGCCGGCAGGCAGCTCCTGGGCCTGGACTGGCCCCTCCAGACTGCAGCCCAGGAGTCCTCCTTTCCTCGCCATGGGCTGCACTCCGTGTACACCTGCTCCTGGTGGTGGGCATCGGGGTTGTTCCTGGTCAGAGCTCCCGTGTTTAAAGCCACTGCGACCGTGTGGGCGCGGAGTGTGGGACAGTGTCTGCTCACTTCTCTTCGGCAGGACCTGGCCACAGGGGACTCGGGTGGCTGTCAGCTTCATAAGAAATGGCCCGTTTTCTGAAGGGTGGCACTGTCGTCCACTGCCACCAGCCGTGTCGCCTCCGTGTCATCCTCTTGTCAATGACAGTGATTCTGATGTCTGTGCAATGGCTGCTCCTTAGAGATTTATTCTGCACTTACTGTGAGAGGATACTGAGTATAATCACTTTAAAAAATGTTATGTCTTTATTCTAGAGACAGAGAGGAAGGGAGAAAGAAACATTGATCTACTGTTCCACCCACTTCTTTTTTAAAAAAATCATTCATTTATTTATTTATTTTTGGAGTGGGGGAGGGAGGGAGAAAGAGAGGGAGAGACACATCAGTGTGTGGCTGCCTCTCACATGCCCCCTACTGGGGACCTGGCCTGCAACCCAGGCCTGTGCCCTGATGGGGAATCGAACCAGCGACCTTTCGGTTTGCAGGCTGGCACTCAATCCACTGAGCCACACCAGCCAGGGCTGTTCCACCCATTTATGCCTTCATGGGTTGCTTCCGGTGGGCGCCCTGACCTGGGAGTGAACCCACAGCCTCGGCCCGTCAGGACGATGCTCTAACCAACTGGATCCCCGGCCAGGGCTCCTCTTTCAGTTGCTGAGTACGTAGAAAATGGAGAAAACACGTAAACGGGTTGCTGAGCGGTAAACTGACCCTGCGCCCTCAGACGCACTGTAGCGCCACCATGTGCGCACGTGCGTGTGTGTCTGCGACCGCACGTCCGTCTGCGACCCCACGTCCGTCTGCGACCCCGCGTCCGCGTCTGGGCCCGTGGCCCCGCCCCCTGCCGCCCACGTCAGGTTCCGGTGCCCAGACAGCGTGCAGAGCACGCTGAGGACGGCGTCGCCGCGCCGCAGCGGCGCTTGTGTGAAGTTGGCGTCGTGTGCGCCGTGAGCGTGGGGAAGAGACCACCCACCCGAGCCGCGGTCGCTCGGTGGGGAGATCCCCTCCCGGTTCCATTTGCTCGGGTAAAGAACAGGTTCTTCGCCCCTTGGGGTTAGGTTTGGAAACACATTTTTCTGGGAATTTGTCTGTTTTGTCTAGATTCTCAAGTTTATGGGCATAAAGCTGGTCACTCTGTTCTTTCACTTGTTCACTGCCCGCAGGGCCTGGCCGGCGTCCCCGGTGGCCCCTGCGTCCCCTCGTCGTGCAGGGAGGCGTCCGGCTCCTTAGAGCGGGGCTCGTCCCCCCGCCCCCCGTCCCTCCGCCCCCCACTCCCGCGGGAGGCCTGCCGCGGCTCGGCTCGTTGCTTTTCCTCCCCCCTCGCACAGCAGCACTCGCAGCTGCAAGGCGGGGCACGGTTTAGCTGCGTCTTACCTGCCTGTAGATGTGGAATCGTTCAGTTAAAAGTACTTTAAAGTTTTTCCACTATTCTTTCTTCAACGTTAACAGGGTATTTCAAAGTTTCTTCATATCCAAACGTATGGATTTTTTCCAGTTTATTTGCCATCGCCGGATTTGGCGCTTCTGTTTTCCGTCACTCAGTGGGGTCGTGGTCAGAGATGGCGGTCGGCACGACGCTGGGTCCTCGGGGCGCTGGGGCCTCGCTCTGCGGGGGGCTCGAGGCCGCGTGGGCTGACCAGCACGGGGCCCTGCTGGCCGGCCCGGCCTGCGGCGCCCTGCTCTCCGTGCCCCACGCCCCTTCCTTCATGCGCAGACCGGCTCTCTGGGGCGGCCCCACCGCGTCCCGCCGGCTGCGTCCTCGGGAGTCCTGGTTGTCGCGGACGCACAGGTTTGGACTCGCACTCGCTCCCTGGTGCTGTGGGCTTTGAGGGCCTGTGGCTCCGGACCGGGTGACGCTTTCTGCGTGGGCGTGGACGGCACGGCCACACGGCTCCGTGAGCGCCCTCCAGAGCGTCAGCCTCTGTGGCCCTCCCCCCGCCCTGTGTCCGCACACGTCCCGGCGTGCCTTCGGCCGCTCACCGCGAACCTGGAGTTCATTTGCGCGCAGGCTGCCGAGCTGCCGGCGTTCACCCGGAGGATCCGGTCCCCTGTCCTCTGTCCCTCCCCGTGACGTGGTCAGGTCTCCGTCTGCCCCCGCACCTCTGCGTTCACTGCTGTCCTGCAGGTCTCACCTTTGTTTTCTTTCGTGCTGCCTTGTTTTGCATCGATTTCTTCTTACTCCATTTCCCTAGTTTGCCGCTGCCCACTGTTTCCGTCCAGTGGCCACTCTGTGAACGGTGATCCCCGTCCTGGCTGTCGTGTTGTGAAGTTAACTCTGCCATCCCTCTCTCCCCGGGGTGCGGGGACCTCTGGGCTCGTCACGTTACCAGTTCTGCCCGGTTCACAAGCTTTCGTTTCACGGGTTTCTGCTGTCTTCATTCACTGCTCTGCCATTGGTACAGGGCGGGGGGGGGGGGCGGGGGGGGCTCGGAACACACCGCGCTCTCGTCTCCGTGTCTCTGTCGTCTCCGGGCGCGAGTCACACTCCTCTGCCGCGTGGCAGCGCATCCGCAGGGTCTGCTCCAGTGGGGACCTGCTGGCCACTGGCTGCTCTTTCCGCCAGAGGTGCCCAGCCTTGCTCCCAGGGTGGGACGCCCCCTGGGGCCCTGGGGGGGCAGGTCCCCTCTGCACGAGGAGGGCACACCTCCCTGGCTTCCTCTCGGTTTGTGTTGTTGAAAACAAGCGTCAGGCTTGTTGGAAAGTCTGTCCGTTCTCCTCGATGGCCCTGCGACGTGCTCTCGGCTGTCGGTGTGCAGCTTCCTCTTCCTGCCTGCACCGGCGTGGTGGACTCTGGACCGTGCGCGGTGGCTCGGCCGCTCCTCCTTGGGCCGCGCCTGCCTGCCCTGCTCTCCATCTCCCCACCCCAGAACACTGGCAGCACCTGTGGTGGCGCGTCCCACGGGGCACGCTCTCCCGTCCCCGCAGCAGCAGTGGCCCGCTCCCAGCCCTTGCCTGCTCTGCCCCTGTCCCGTTGCCTGGCCAGCGTGCGAGGCCCTGCTGCAGGGTGTGGGTCTCATCCGCGTTTGGGGAAGTCACCGGTCCACTTTGTGTGGGAGGATGGTGCCCACATTGCGGTTGGGCTGGCTGTGAGCAGGGGCGAGTGGGCGGGTGTGGGGTTGGCAGCCTGGGGGGACAGGGCTCCCCTGAAGGGGAGGCGGAGGAAGCTGGCTGCGGGGCGTGAGGCCTGTGGGCTGCATGTCTCAGGAGGCATGGGCGGGGGCCTGGCTGCCGCTGCCTGCCCACTGCTGCTGACCCTGACCCCGTCGTGGCGGGGGCAGGTGGGCTCCACGGACTCCTGCTGTGAGCATCTCCTCTTCCCAGGTGGGCTTCCTCCTTGGGGAGTGGCTAGCGCTGTCCTTGTAGTGACTCCCAGGGCGGGGGGGCACATGTGTGCCAGGGTGGCCCCCGGCAGGCTGTGGCACAGCGGCTCTGCAAGGCCACCCTGCAGGCGGCACCTGTGGAACTCGCAGCCGGGCTCCCCTGCCCTGGTGGGCGTGTCCCTGTCCTGAAGGACCGAGTCTCTGGTGTCTCTGGTGGCTGCACTTCGAGTTTCTGAGCATCTCTGGCCGACGCAGACCCCTGTCTGCCCCAGGGGAGGCAGCACCCACAGGGCAAGCCCTGTGCCTGCGGGCCTGCTGGCTCCCACCTGTGGAGTTCAAGGCTGGGGCTGCAGCAGGGTGGGTGGGGGCCTGGTAAATGAGGGCAGGGTGGGTGGCTGGAGACGCAGGCAGGCACATCTTTCCATCCCTGCACCCCTGGCGATGGGCGTTGATTTCTCCGCCTGAGCCCTGCGGCGTGGCGGCTGCCTGTGCCCCAGTGGAGGGAGGCGCCCTGCTGCACGTCCCTGCAAGGGATAGGAGGCTACGGCCACTGGGGTCGGGGCTGGGACCTGTCTTCTCTGCCAGCCCCCCACTCCCTGCTCCAGCCAGGGAGGACGGGGTGGGGCCCGCCTGCTGGTTCCAGGGTGTTGCTGACTCTGGCCGGCCGTCAAAGGCCCTAGGTGCTCCCTGGGAACCCCAGTTGGGAGCAGGCTGTGCTGGGATCACCCACTGCTGGCTCTGGGGGACTGAGAAGGCTGTTCGCCATCACAGGCGGGGCCCCTGCCCCCAGGGGGCCTTGGGGCCCACTCAGCATTCCATCCTCAAGCCACCACTGCAGAGGCCTGAGCGGGGCGGGGGACAGCTGCCACCCCCAGCCACTGCCTCACAGACTCGGGACGTCCCGCGTGCCCCGTGCCAGTGCCACTGTGAGTGGGGGCGTTGGGCTGCATGGGGGGTGGGGTGTGGGCACAGCGCAGACCGTCCTGTGGCAGCCACCAGGGGGAGTGTCCCAGAAGCCACCGTGCTAGGGGTGAGAAGAGGGGTGGGCGAGCAGACCCTCCGGGAGGGTCCCGGCGCTGCCGGGGGCACCGAGCTGTCGGCACAGTGAGGACGGGCCTTTCTCGGTGAGGGGGCGCCTGCAGCACCGCCCTGCACCCAACGACCCAGCCAGAGGCTCAGAGGTCACTGTCACCCGGAGTTGCCGAGGGCCGCAGATGCCTCAGCTGCTGCGGAGGTGACCTCGTTTGGGACCTGCCTGTCACCTTCGCCCTGGATGGGGCGCAGGGCAGGCGCCTCCTCCCTGGCCCCCAGGCCTCTCCTCCAAGCTGCCGGGTGCTGGGTTTGCACAGGAGGAGGCTCAGAGCAGGGGCGGCTGGGGGGTGGGGGGCGCACTTGTGGGTCGCAGGGCCCTGGGGTGCCCCCCCCCCCCGCAGCCCCTGCAGACGCCCTGCGGGCCTCCCTCGTGCCCTGTGCCCAGCTGGGCACGCACTTCGTCGCTCGACACTCGCCCCCTGGCAGCTGTCTTCCTCCTGCGTGGACGGGAGCCTGGGAACTGGGGCGGCCGGCGCTCTGCCCACAGTGCCTGCCGCTCTGGCCAGCCTGCATGGGCCTGGGGGCTGGCCTGGCCGGTGCTCGGGGTGCTGTGGGCCCCAGCCGCTCCAGGGGAGTCTGGGGAGCTCAGCCCTGGGCCCTGCCTCTGCAGCACAGCACGTCAGGGAGCGTGGGCCGCCTTTGGGGGCCGAAGGTGCCGGGCACGTGGCCTGAGCCTCCTGGGCCCTCAGGCCTAGGCAGCTCCGGGGCCCCCACAGAAGGGCTGGGCCAGGGCCAGGCGACCTGGGTTTGGGGCGCAGCCAGACGCTCCCCGGCAGCGTCCCCCCCCCACCCCCGCACCTGCTGGGCCTGCTGCTCTGTGACAGGCGGGGCCGGTGCGCCCCTCGTCCCCAGTGAGCCTGTGGGCCTGGGACGGGCCGTTGCCCAGCAGGGCACGAGCCTCTGCTGTCGAAGCCCCAGGCGTGAGCAGAGGGTGGTGCCCCTGCCCCGGGTCAGCACGGCCACTCGGCCTTGGGAGACGGGGCTCCAGCCACACCGACGACCCCGGGGGCAGCGTCCCAAACCAGCTGCTCAGCCCCCACCCTCCCTGCAGCGGGGCCTCCCCAGGCCACCACCCTGGCCTCAGGGCGGGGAAGCGGGGGCCCCAACAGGTGACCGCTGTGCTCGTGGGTGCAGCGGGAGGTGGCTGCCGACGACCTCACCTCAGCGCGACCCTGCTCCCTCAGGGGGCAGCCCTGTCGTGCACGACCCCCGTCTGGAGTGGCCTGAGGGCGGTGGTGTGGCTGGGCAGAGGCCCGCCCTTGGCCCTGGGCTGTGTGGTACACGCGGTCAGGGGGTGTCAGAGGGTCCCCCGACACGGGGACCACCTGACAGTCTCTCTGGTCGGGCATGCGGGGCCTGGCAGGCTGTGGCCCAGGGAGAGCAGGTGGGAGGGGCCGGGAGGGTGGGCGGCTGCCTGGGAGAGGTGGGGAGCAGGGCCGCTGGACGAGGTGGGGGTCGGGGTTTGCGCGCTGTGGGGGCACCGGCCTGGAGGAGCGGAGTGTGTTTGCTGGTGCGGGAGCGAGGCGGCCATCCCCTCGTCCCCGCCATTCCTGGTTTCTCGTCAGAGATGCGAGGGGGTCCCGGCGAAAGGAGGGAGGGAACCCGGTGGGCGGGGTCCGGGGTCCCGGGTCCTGGTGCGCACCTGGCTCCAGGAGTTCCCCGGGCTGCGCCCTGCCTATCAGGTGTGGAGTGGCCAGGGAGGGGCGCTGGGCGGAGTCTGGTGCTCTACAGGAGGTCCAGGCCCCGACAGAGGGTCATGTGGCCCGACCTGGGGGCTTTCGGGGCTCCCCAGCCTGCATCCCTGCCCGCTGCCCCCATGGCTGGCTGCTGTCCTCTGCACCCAGCTTCCCCGCCGGGCTTGCGCTGTCTCTGTTAGCAAAGCCCTCGCAGGGGCTGGGGGCCCTCACTTGCGGGAAAGCCCAGGGCAGGAGCCCTCGCCTGCCAGGCACAGTGTGGGCCCCCCTGTGCATCGGGGTGCGCAGGCCAGCCCCGGGTGGGGTGGGTGCCGGTGGGAACCTCTCTGTCACTGAGGCAGAGGGTGTGGGTGGAGGGCGGGGTGTCCTGCAGGCAGGGACCAGAATGGGCGATGGCCCCCGGTGGGGACAGTCTCGCTGTGGCTGGCAGAGCGGAGGCTGCTGTGGTCTCTAGTGTCATCAGCACAGGCCCTGGCCCTGGCGCCCCGTCCCACGGCCACGTGGCATTCTGCGGGGGCCCAGGCGGGACCTGGCCCTGTGGAGCACCCCCCCACACACACTGCTCGGCCTCTGCTGGGGCTGGGAGACGGGAGCAGAGCCACGCGGCTGCGCCCCACCCCTTCCAAGGGACCCAGCTGTCTCTCACCCCTGCAGGAGCCGCTGCAGCCCCGGGCTGGCCAGCAGGGACGCTGAGAAGGCACCTCTGACCTTCTCTCCTGATTAGCAGGAAGCAGCCGTGTCCAGATAAGGCTCAGACACCGAGAAAGCTGAGCTGGGCCAGAGAGAGTTGGCAGCCACCCCAGGCCAGTGAGAAAGGTGACCGGCGCGCAGGATGTGGCCGCCGGAGCCCTCCCCTCCCTCAGGGCCGCCCGCGAGGATGGGGACCAGACCCCTGCTGTCGAAGGAAGCGCCCCAGGCCCTGGAGCCCCCCCCCCCAGTCTGTGCGCCCCACCCACCCTGGCCCACTTCCTGGGCCGCCCTCTCGGGGAGGTGGGCAGGGTGGGGGCGGCCTGGCCAGCCGCCCCCGCAGAGCCCCAGCTCCCGGCAGGGCAGACACGCTGGGCACAGGTGGGCAGCCCTGGGAACTAAAGGCCCCCAGGTCTTCCTCCCCGGGACCCACGGCCAGCGTACTCGGGCCCCAGAGGCCCGGCCGTGCGTCCCCGAGGCGAACAGTGGGGGTCGGCCTCCCCCTCGCAGGGCCGGCCGGGGGCGCTGGTGTGTGTCTCGGAGCCCCAGGAAGCGCTCTCCTGTGCGGGGCCCACTTCCGCCCGGGCACTGCCCGGGGGGACGGGACGCGGCGGCGGCCCCCGTCGACGACGCCGTCACCAGGCCGCTCTGCACGCTGCCCCTTCCGAAGCGCTGGAGCGGGGGCTCGGGCAGGGCCTGTGCACTCGTGTCCACCCCGGCTGCGTCCCCGCGCACCCATGGGGGGGGGCGCTCCGACACCAGCTCTGCACACCGTCCGGCCCTGCCCGGAGACGTCCTTGCCCGGAGACGGCCCACTTGGCCCCGCGCGGGGGAAGCGGGCCTGAGGCGCCGCACGCAGCACAGGGGAGCCCGGGCGCCGTGCTCCGGGGGAGGAAACGGGGCGCAGGAGACAGCACGGGGGGGGGTGCTGCCTGCCGGGGTTGGGGGGCAAGGAGCAAAAGTCTGGAACTGGAGGCCGTGGCTGCCTGGCGTGCAGGTGCACTGGGTGCCGCTGGTCTGCACACGCTCACGTGGCTCCAGGGGTCAGCCTCACGTTGCGTCCGCTGCGGCACGGCTAAACGTTCTGAGGGCGGGGACGAGCAGTGCCAGGGTCAAGGTCGCCGGCCGGGCAGACGGGCAGGTGTGACAGTGCCCTGCTGGGCCCTGTGATGCCGAGGGCAGGCGGAGCCCCAGGGGGACAGGCCGGGGGCGTCTGCTGCGCCTCGGGGGTGTGGGCGCCCCGGGGACAGACCTCCACTGGGGCAGTGGAGGGGACATCCCCCGGGGACTCGGGGACTCAGTGTCCCGAGCCGTCGTCCCCCGGGGGGGCCCCAAGCCGTGGTGTCCCTAGGTTGGGGCCCCCTGGACTGCCATGACGGTCATGGCTCCGGCTCGACGGGGGGGGGGGGGACGGGGGGGTGCCTGCCTGTGGCTGCAGGGCCCGGGTGCCGGTGTGCGGAGGGGGCGGCGCCTCTCCGTGCCGCCCCGAGGTCTGTGGGCCGTTTGTCCTCCGTGCGGCTGTGAGAGCCTTTGTCCTCGGGACACCGGTCCTTTGTCCGCCCGCGGCCCTGCGGCCGTGCTTCTGTGTCCGCGCGCCGTCTCTGCCTGTGCTGGTGGTGACCTCCGAGTGTCACCCCTCGGCGTCACTGTCTGCCCAGAGTCGGCCCGGTGGGCGGGCGAGCGAAGGACCGGAGGCACGCTCGTCTCCTCGCGCCTGCAGGCCTGGAGCGCGGTCGGGGGCAGGCGTTGGGGCGCCCGCCACGGCGGGGATGGGCCGTGAGGGTGTCGTCCCGCGTGGGGTCGGCCAGACGTGGGCTGGGCGTCCAGAGGCGGTCACACCCACACGAGGTCCCTGGGGACTCCGGCCCGTGGGGCCGGACAGCAGACCGAGGAGAGGACGGGGTCCAGTCCGGAAAGGGGATGGTCCTGGAGACAGTGGGCGTGGCTGTGCGACCGCCCGCCTGTGCTTCTCGCCGCCCAGCCACAGGCTTATGCTGTCAGTGGAGGCTCAAAGTGAGAGGGCCAGACGGTGTACCACCGTGGAAAAAGACACCCAGTCGTCGCCAGACCGTTCCCCAAACGAGGCTGCGCCAGTCATAGCCCCTCCCTGGGGGAGAAAGGTCGAACCCAAACCTGTGGTGCAGGCTGTCGCTGGCCTGTGGGGGCTCTGGGTGCCGCTCAGAGTGGGGCGCGGCCTCCACACCCCCGGGCCAGCCCGAGCCCCGCCCTGCCTGGACTCCCGCCCTCCCAGGCTCGGGGACCCCGCCCCAGGCAGTTGTGCCCACCCAGCCCCGTGCACACCCCCTGGGGCCGCCCGAGGCCCAGACTGCGGCCCCTGTGACTGGGGGCTTCCGGGTCGAGTCCCCTGGAAACACGAGTCAGAGGCACAGAGGCGATCTCGGGCTCCGTGCGGTGAAACGGGAGCCACGGGAGCCGCTCAGGAGAGGCCTGGGGGGGCGGCGCTCAGGGGAGAGCCGGAGGGTGAGGCCGGAAGGAGCGCTGGGACCTAGTCAGCAGACGTGGAGACACGGTGAGTCCGGCGGTTTTGCGGAAAACCCGGGTTTCGGAGTGAGTGACCTGGTGAGGCGGGAAATGGGGAGAGACCGATCACACGAGGACCTGCTGTTTCCAAGGAGCGCCAGGTGGTTCTGCGGGAGCGTTTTGCAGGCCCTTCAGGCAGTGAGCCCTCCCGCGCACGCAGAGCCCCAGAGGCTGGAAAGGGGTGAGGCTGCGCGTGGGCGTGGCCGTGAGCTCGCCCGCGGCGCGTCCGCACAGGAGCCGCGGGTGCCAGCAGCTTGGCCCGTGGGACCTGGGGCCCCAGAGATGGCCACGCACCCCGGTGGCTCCTCGGCAAGTGCTCCGGGGACGACCGGCTGGGGGCCACGGCCTGGAGGTCGCCGCCCCAGGAGCACGCGCCCCAAGGACGGTTGGAGGGTGCGGACCTCGTCAGAGGCCCGTCGGTGCCGCCCACTCACTCACTCAACAATTAAAGTTGTCTCTCATTGCCGTTCAGCCTCGTTTGTGTGAGGCCCAGGTGTCCTGCGTGGCGGCGGCGGCGGCACACTCACTGCCTCCACACAGGGCCCCCGACACCGCACGCAGTTATGGCGACCTCGGTGACCCTCTTCCCCGCGCTGGACTTCCTGTCCCTGGGGCTGGTCTCTGCCGGCCCGTCGCACTGCCCGGCCCCTCCCCCGTGGAGGCCAAGTGGGTGGGCAGGCCCTGGGGGGGGCTTGTGTGTGTGGGCACCCCGGTCCCTGGGGGCGTCCCTGGTCTGCCCACCCCCTCCTGTCTGCCTGTCTATAGACCCCTGCCCGACAACCTCCACGGGAGGGAAACCTGCCTTCAGGACCCTCTGGAGAGGGGCACCTGGCTGCGGCCTGGGGTGCCAAGGGGAGCTCAACGCAGCCAGGCTCTGAGCGGACCCCGGCTGGTCTGGGCCGGGGCTCCTGGGAGCCCTGATGGCCGGTCCACCGTGGCAGCTCCGGCGGCGGGGGCGCCCCTGGGGCTCGGGGGTGTGGGGGGGCGACCGCTGCTGAGCAGGGCCGGTGTCCTTGCAGGTTGTGCAGCCTGACCCTGAAGAAGCTGGTCGTCTTCCAGGAGCTGGAGAAGGAGCTCCTCTCAGTGGTGATCGCCGTGAAGATGCAGGTGAGGGTCCCCCTGGGCCCCCGGCCGGGCCAAGCGTGTCCAGGGAGCAGGAATGGGGGTGGGCCCTTCTGCCCCCACACCCTGTGGCCGCCGTCCCCACCCCGACCCGATTGCGCAGCCCCTGCTGCCGGTGGGTGTGAACGGGCGACCGGGTGTCAGGAGGCCGCTGGCCGCGCAGCCCGTGTTGGCCTTTTCGGGGCCCACAGGGCTCCAGGTCCTCTTGCCGACGGGCGGCGGCGCTCAGCCCCGGCCGTGCCCCTCAGGTGTGGGGCGAGTGCAGGCTGCCGATCTCCCCGGCACCGGCCCCCGGGCCCCTGTGGGGGTGTCCTGCTGTGGCCTCGCAGCTGAGCCCCAGCGGGGGCGGTGCCTGTGCTGCCAGGACCCCCGAGCAGCCCCACGGGCGGGGGCCCTGCCCCCCAGGTTTCTGCCACTGAGGCCCCTCTTGCAGCCGCGGGGCTGCCTGGGCTGCCGGCCTGCAGGGGGGGAGCCCCGCGGCCTCGCGCGCCTCCAGCTGAGCGGGGGCCTGACCCACTCGCCAGCCCATTGGCACCACCACCCCCACATTGTGGGGTCACCCCCACATTGTCACTCTTCCAGCGAAGGCCTGAAGAAACGGTTTCCTCCCGACGGTGCTGTTGTAAGTGCTCGGCATCAGAGCCAGCCCTGGGAGGCCGCATGCCGGACCCGGAGGTGCCCCAGGGGCCCGGGCCGCCCAGGTGGGGAGGGGTCTGGGCCTCACCGGGCCTTCCTCAGGGTGAGGTGGGGTTGACCCGTTCTGGCCTCGGAAGCCGGCACTGTTGACCTCTGACACCACCGACCCTGACCCGCCAACACTCTGGCCTCACTCTTCGACCCCCTGCACTGCCCCTCCCCACGGTCCCGGCCCAACCTGGTCACTCCTGAGACTCGGCCTTCGGCACCCGGGTCCTGGGCCCCTGGGAGCCTCCCTGCCTCTGCAGCTGACCCCTGGGTGCCCGGCACCCGGCCTGCAGGCCCTGTCAGGACGAGCACCTTCCCAGGTGCGGGGTGTGCTGTGGGGAAGGTCAGAGGTCGGGGCCTGTGTGTTCCACGAGTGATTCGTGTTGCGCATCACGGCCACTTGGCCGTGGCCCTTCCCACTGACCGGCGGCTCACGCGCACGTGCACACACACACACACACGTTCGTCTTTTTGTGCAGCCACACGGGCCCCGGCTACCTCTAGCCGTCTGCCAGCGTCCCGGTGCTGCGCCTTGGTCTGCGGCCTCCACGGGGCGGGCACCTGTCCCCGCCCTGTGTCTGCGGCGAGGCCGGACCCCAAGCCCCCCCGGGCCCGCACAGCTGCTGGGGCCGTGGGTCCGTGTGCTCCGGGCCACTCGCTGCTCCGAGGCACGCAGCGGGGGGCTCGGGGTCGAAGGGTGTGGACTTCTGTGAGGCCCTTCACAGACCTCCCCTCTCGGCCCTCGGGAGCCTGTGCTCCCCGCCTGCCGCTCCTCATCCTGAGTCAGAGAGGACCCAGAGCCGGTCCGGCCGCGGTCCCTGGGCGGCTCCCCTCGCGTGAGACCCTGTCCTCTCTCCCAGGGCTCCAAGCGCGTCCTGCGGTCCCACGAGATCGTGCTGCCCCCCAGTGGACAAGTGGAGACCGACCTGGCCCTGACCTTCTCGCTGCAGGTGGGCCCTCCCCGTGTGCCTCCTCCCCCTCCCGCCGCCTGGGGCCCTGACTGCGCTCTGGTGGGTTGGGGTGAGGGCGGGTGGTTCCTCTCGTCCGGTCTCTGCACAGAGCGCGCGCAGTGAGGCTGAAAACTGAGTTACAGCTTCAGGCCGGTTCCCTCCTGCGTTTGGAAAAGCAGGCAGGAGTGTGGGCTCCGCAGCAGCGGGAGCCCAGACCCCTGTGCAGGAACGGGGGTGCTGGCGGGGAGTGCACCTGCATTTGCGCCGGGATCCCCCCGCCCAGCATGAAACGCAGCAGCGCCCCCGGCCCGAGGGCGGTTGTTCTGCGTGTGTGTCTGCGGTGGCGTAAAGACCCCGGTGTCTGGAAGTGGCCGGCAGCCCCCTCCCCTCAAGCACGTGCTCCAGGGTGGGGCCGCCGCCCCCGCCACGCCCCCCCTCTGCTGTGTGCGTGGAGCAGGGCCGTGGTCTCCAGAAACCCCGGGAGTCCCGCCGGCAGCTCTGCCCGCCCGGCTCTCTGTTCTGGGGGGGCCCAGGCTCAGCGGGTGCACAGTCTCCACCTTGCGTGGCTCACCCCGCTTGTGCCCGTGGCTCTGCGTGCCGAGAACTGTGCGCGGCGTGAGCCTGCGGAGACCCGTGCACGCTCGCTCCCGGCACACGCGGCCCCCGGCCCCCTCGCCGCGGGGGGAACACACCGGCGGCCCCAGCCCGACGCCCTCGAGGGCTACACATCCGCCCGCGTGGGCTGTTGGCGGTGCCTCGGCCGGTGGCGACCCCGGGGGACCCCTGACCCGGGGTGTGCCACGAGCCCCCTCGGGTCGGCGGGGTGGACGAGCGTGGCCCTCCCCCCACAGTACCCCCACTTCCTGAAGAGGGAGGGCAACGAGCTGCAGATCATGCTGCAGCGGAGGAAGCGCTACAAGAACCGGACCATCCTGGGCTACAAGACGCTGGCCGCGGGCGCCATCCACATGGCCGAGGTGAGGCCCCGTGCCCCCCGCCCCCCGGGGCTCTGCTGGGGCGGCCCCCGCGTCTCAGGAGAGCGTTCGCCCTCGTGTGGGTGTGACCTGGGCCCTCCCGGGGGTGCCCCTGCACGTGCTCCCCCTCCGGCTTCCCCTCCGGGGCCTGTGTCCTGCCGCACGGGCCCCGGCTGGTCCAGCAGGACGGCCGGCGGCACGCGTGCCCGGTGGGTCAGGTGACAGGGGGTTCACGGGGTTGTCTGGGGAGGAAACGAGGGGCCAACCACCCGACACCCCCTGCTGTGGGGGCGCCGGGGCCCAGGCACCAGTGCAGGGGTACACGCGGGAGAAGAGGGCCCGGGCCCTGTGTGTGCCCTGGGCCTTGGAGCCTCCACCGTCATGGGGCTGGGTCCGGGTGTCCAGGCCTCGGGGACGCAGAGTAGGGCGGGGGTCACGTGGCGCAGGGCAGGGCCACGGGTGGGTGGCTGGCCCATGAGCCGCACATGCATGCAGTCACGCCCTGTGGGCCGTGGCCTCGTCTGGGAGCGGCCGTCTGCGTGCCGCTTGCTTCCGTTGTGGCCCCTGGGTGGCTGGGCTGCGGGCTCTCCTCTCTGGCGAGCAGCTGCCTTCCATGGCTGCACCCGGCGCTGGCCACCCCCGCCCGCCCACCCGCCCGTGTGGCCCCCGTGTCACTCTCGTCCTCCTGCCCGGGGGGCCCTGCCCCGTGGTCCTTCCTAGCACGGTGCCCGCCCCCAGGTGATGCAGCGTCCCCCCGAGGGCGGCCAGGTGCTGAGCCTCTGCAGCAGCATCAAGGAGGCCTCCGCCAAGGTGGCCGAGATCTGGATCTTTTCCCTGTCCAGCCAGCCCATCGACCACGAGGACAGCGCCATGCAGGCTGGCCCCAAGGCCAAGTCCGCGGGTGAGTGCCGCCGCGGGGGGCGCCCACGTCCCTGCTTCTCGGCCACCTCCTGGCCGCCTCCCTCGGGGGTGGAGATGTCAGGGAGGGCGAGTGGTCTGCGGCTGCGTTGGCCTGGCTGCGGGGCAGCCTGGCCTTGCCTCCAGGGGCTGTGACATCACATGTGAGGAGAGGTCACGGGGTCGATCACAGTGCCCTCTGGGTCTGGGCACGTGGCCTGTCACCACTGTCACAGCTGGGCTCGCCGTGCCCTGTGGGGTGACGGGCAGACAGGGGCCCGAGTCCAGCACAAGACCCAGGCCGGAACGCACTCTGACAGGCGGGGCGTGGGGGCTTTCGGGGGCGGGGAAGCGCAGCCCCACCCCCTGCCTCTGCCAGGGCCACCCAGGCTCTGCTCCTGCCGCCAGGGCCCTCTTCCCCAGCCCCCTGCAGGGGGGGCCTGGCAGCGGCGGCGGCCGAGTTGCTAGGATACTGGGTGGAATCTTGAGGTGCTGACCCTTCCTTGTGCTCGCTCCACAGATAACTACTCCGAGGAGGAGTACGAGAGCTTCTCCTCCGAGCAGGAGGCCAGCGACGACGCCGCACACGGGCAGGTAGCCGGCCGCGTGTGGCAGGACCCTCCTCCAGAGCGGCTGCCGGGGGCGGGGGGCGGGCACTGGGCGGGGGGCTACGTCTGGCCCTAAGCACGTAGGCAGGCGCACGGGGTCACCCTAGAGAGGGCTCCCTCTGTCAGCCCCGGGGGGGGGGGAGGGGGGCATCCCTGGGTTCCCTGGTGGCTGCCGCGGCCCCAGGTGCCGTGTCTCTGCAGGACCTGGACGAGGACGACTTCGACGTAGGGAAGCCCAAGAAGCAGCGGCGACCGGTAGTGAGAACGACGTCCATGACCAGGGTCCGTGGGGTCTGGTTTCACTGGCCTGAGGTGGGGGGATGGGGGCGGGGCCCCTGGGGAGCGGGCAGGGCCGGCGTGCAGAGGGCGGCCTGGGTGAGCCTCTGGAGGGTCCGGGAGTGAAGTGGCCACCCCTGGTCCCGGGGGGCACGTGTCATTGGCCTCTTCTGAGGTGCAGCCTCCTCCCCCGGAGGTGGCGGGAGGGTGGGGAGACGCCAGGCCCTGATCCTGGCCTGGGAAGGCAGCTGTCCCCACCCCACTGGTGCCCAGATGTGCCCTGTGGGGGTTGGTCCCCAGTCCCCTGTTTCAGTTCAGCACCTGCTCGCCCGGCACAGTGGGTGCCCCGGGGGGCTGGCAGGACTGTCAGGCTTCTCCAGGAGGAAGGCCCAGGCAGGGGCCTCAACCTGTCACAGAGGGACCCCCACTGTGTGCCCCAGCCCCTCGCCAGTGGGAGGCCAGGGCTGCCACGTGCTGGTCGCAACTGCCCCCACAGCTGTGGATGGGGAGCAGGCGGGGCATGCGCCTCCTTTGGTAGGGTCCCCTGCCCCCACCCCTTGAGGGTAGCTGGGAGGGGCTGGAGCTGAGCCCCCACCTGGAGTCCAGACCGGGAGGCGGTGCCGCCACCCTGCAGGCGCCTGTGCTCCCGGCTCTGCACGCGCTGTGGAACTGGTTCCCCGCCCCCGCCCCCCCCCCCCCCCGCCCCCGCCCCCCGGTCTGGTTCCGCGTCTGACCGCGGCCGCGGTTTGGGTGCTTGAGGAAGTGCCTGCTGGTCGGCTCGCTAGAGCGCGGGGGAGTTCCTGAGCGCCATGGCGGGCTCGGTCCGGGCTTGGGGCCGCCGGCCGCCCTCGTCCACCTCGGGGAGCGGCCACAGGCTCTGACTCGGTCCCCTCGTCCCGCAGCAACAGAACTTCAAGCAGAAGGTCGTGGCGCTGCTGCGCAGGTTCAAGGTGTCCGACGAGGTGAGTGAGCCGCGCGCCTCTCTGCCCCCCCCCCACCGTGTGCTCCCGCTGCTGTGTCTGCCATGGCCAGCGGAGGCCCCCGAGAGCGCCTGCTGTGCCTCCTGAGCTCGGGCTCGATGGCCACACCCAGGGGAGGCCTCACGCCGACCTCTCCGGGGGGCTGTGGCCACCGTCTGTTTTGTGTGTTTTTATGACGTTTTTGGAGCAGTTTTAGGTTCACCCCAAAATCAGGCAGAAAGTACAGAGTCCACGCGCCCCGCCCCGACCCCTCACAGCCTCCCCACTGTTGACATACCAGGTGGCTTTTAATAGGTTCTCCTGTTTGACTTTTCCGTAGTCTCCAAACTTTCTATAAGTTTGCATAACTTTTTTTTAAGACTTTATTTTTAGAGAGGGGGAAAGGAGGAAGAAAGAGATGGAGAGAAACATCAATGTGTGGTTGCCTCTTGTGCGCCCCCTACCGGGGACCTGGCCCACAACCCAGGCACGTGCCCTGACTGGGAATCGAACCAATGACCCTTTGGTTCACAGGCTGACACTCAGCCCACTGAGCTACACCAGCCAGGGCTGTATAAGTTTTGTAACCAGAAGGAAAATACTTTTTGAAAAAACGTGGTCAGAGGAAAATTTGTTCCAAGTTTAGAACTTACCCAGAGAGGTGGGGCTTGAGCCTCTGAGCCCGTGGTGTCCCGGTGCGGCTGTGGTGCCTGTCAGAGCAGCCCACGGCAAGCTGAGCCGCCCCGGCCGCGGCCCTCAGCACCACCCCTCGCACCGCTCCGGTCCCAGCTGGCTGCCCCTCTCCGAAGTCGGCTGGCTCTCCTAGCACGTACGAGGGAGTGCTGGTGGCCCGGGATGGGTGGGCCCAGCAGCCTTCCGGAGAACGGTGGAGCAGGGCTGGCGCCCTCTGGCCTCGCGTCAGACCTGGAGGCTGTGGCCGTGGGGCAGTGCGCTCGGCCTGGAAATAGGCTCAGTTCGGGGCAGTTGGCGTCCACCTGAGGCTGGGACCGTCCGTGGGGAAGACAGCTTCTCCAGCGAATGCGGATGGAGCACTGGGGCGTCTGCACACAGAAGGGAGTCAGCCCCTGCCCCACCCCCTGCCCCACCCCTGCACAAAGAGGGTCAAAGACCTGAACGTGGGAGCTAAAGCTGCGAAACTGCAAACACCGTCAAAACACGAAACCATCCGTGGGAGCGTTTCTGCGAGTCCCATGTCCGTGGCTGGCGTCCCGGACTCGTGGAGAACATGGGCAGCCCCGAGAGCTCGGTGGGGCCTGGCGAGATGTCCTCCCCAAACGCCCACGAGGGGCCAGCAGGCCCACGCACGGAGCTGGGTGTCTCTGGTTATCGGGGGAACGCAGGCCAGGGCCACCGTGACACCAGGTGGCCACAGAGTGACGCGGAGCGGGGACGATGGGGACGCAGCCCGGCGGTGCCTCAGGAAGTCCAGTGCGCTGCCACGGTGCTGCCCACGGGGGCGGGGACAGGCGCGAGGGTGGCCACTCGGCCGGGCAGCGCCAGACGCCCCGGGGCCCGTCTACTGGGACGGCCGAACCCGGGGCCTTGGTTCCGTGGCACACGGCCTAGCGGCCACAGGGGCCACAGTTGGCAGGACGCGGTGTCAGGCGGTGTGCTGTGTGGCCCCTGGGAAAGGCCCCGCACACGGGGACAGGGCGGAGGGCGCTGGGGGGGGCAGGGCTCCCTGAGGGAGCCTGCTGCGTCCCAGCCACGGGGGCAGCTGCACAGCAACGTGCCCGTCCCGGCCTCGCCCCCCTGCCGGGCGTCCACGTGCCGAGACACGCCCCCCTCTGCGGGCGTCCTGGGGGTCTCCCCGACGGTGGGGACGGCCGGGCTGGCGGAGCTGCGGGCGGTTGTGTGTGGTTCCGTGCCCTCGTCCCTTCCGTCCTGCAGACGCCCCGCCCGGACACGGGGCGGCCCTCACGTGTCTGCCCTCGCCCCAGGTCCTGGACTCGGAGCAGGACCCCGCGGAGCATGTCCCCGAGGTGGAGGAGGACCTGGACCTGTACGACACGCTGGACGTGGAGAACCCCAGTGACAGCGGCCCTGACATGGAGGATGACGACAGCGTCCTCAGCACCCCCAAGCCCAAGCTCAGGTGGGCGGCGGCCACGGCACTCGGGTGCGGGCGTGGGGTGGGGGTGGAGGGACGTGGGGATCCCTGCAGGTGTCCCAGGAGAAGGGTGGTGGTGGAGCCAGGCTGCACTCTGGAAAGCTCCTGGGACCCGTGGGTGTCTTTCCCGAAGGAGGCTGTGTGTGGGGATGAGGAGGCCGGCCGTGCGGGCTGGGGGTGCTCCCGTGGTGCCGACCGGCCCGGGCGGGGCCCGGCGCAGGTGTGGGGGGAGGTGCGGCCCCCTCAGGGCGCCGACCTGTCTGCCACACGCAGTGGCGTCACTCTCACGGTTCCACGTCCCCACGTCCCCTCGTGGCTTTGTCACCAGACGCTTCAAGTCCCACCCGTGACTATAGTTTGGACTGTCTTCCGAGTCCCGTGGCACCTGTGTGCCCGCTCCTCCTCCACGGTCTCTCCCTGCTGGCGGGGCTGTGGGCTGTGGGCTGTGGCCGCCGGCCTTCCGGGTCACAGTCCGTCCCGGGCGGTGCGGGAGCCGAGCGGCTGTGGGCCACCCACGTCCTCCCTCCCGCCGCCGTCCCGGGGTGGGGGGGGGCATCTGACGGCGCTGCTCTGCCCTGAGAGCCCCACCGGGAGCACAGGCCTTGCCCTCGGTGGCGGGTGGGCCTGGACACTGACCCCCCGCCCCCGCCCCCATGCCCAGGCCGTACTTCGAAGGCCTGTCGCACTCCAGCTCGCAGACGGAGGTCGGCAGTGTCCACAGCGCCCGGAGCCAGCGGGAGCCTCCGAGTCCGGTGAGCGGGCGCCTCCCCGGGGGCCACCCGGCAAGGGGAGGCCCGCCCCGACCCCCGCCCCAGTCCCCCGGGGCCACCCACGGGCGATGCCGGACAGACCCAAAGCCGACGTGCCCCCAGCCCTGCCGTGTGGCCCAGGCCCCCTGCCTGGCGCCCCCTGAGTGCCGGGGGTGGCCCTGAGCCCACGTCCATGGAACCCCCGGCCGGCCTCCTGGGCCGCCTCTGAGCCAGCCCCGCCTGGCAAGGAGCCCGGCACCCAGGCTGACGCCGTCTCCCCCCGCCCCAGGCTGACGTGCCGGAGAGGACGCGGGCCCTGGGCGGCCGGCTGCCGAGCGACAGCGCCCCCGAGCCGGTGGCCCACGTAAGCAGCCCGGGCCGTGCCCTCTCACCCCGTCCACGCCCAGACCCACTCAACGCGCTGCCCTCGGGGGTCTGACCAGGAGGCGGGGCTGGACACACGGGCCCTTGCTCACACCACCAGGGCCCGTGGGCAGAGCCACCTGGAGGGCCCCCCCTTCACTCGGTGGACATTAGGTGTGCCCCGCTTTGCCGCTGGGCACAGGCCCAAGGATGCAGACTGGTCACTGCTGCCCTCAGGCTCCCAAGGGGGGTCCTGGGCCACGGGGCAGGTGCGAGGGGCTTTGGTGCTGGCCTCCCGGGGCGCCCTGAGCAGGAGCCTGGGGGTGGGAGGCCCGGCCTGCCCACGAGCAGGGAGCCGCTGGCCGGGAGGAGGCCTGAACAGGCCCCAAGGCCCAGAGGGCCCTCCCATGTCGCGAGCGTGTCCCCAACAGCGCCCCCTCCCGGCAGAGCACCCCAGCCCCGGTGGAACCACCGGCACAGCCCGAGGACAGCCCAGAGGCGGAGATCTCCACCCTGGACGTGTTCACCGAGAAGCTGCCGCCCAGCGGGCGCATCACCAAGACCGAGTCTCTCGTCATCCCCTCCACCAGGTGACAGGCCGCCCTGGGGAGGCCGATGCTGGGCAGTGCCACGTGGGAGGGACCCTTCTGTGGGGCGCAGGCACCTGCCACAGTCAGGCCCGGCTGCTGATGGAATCACTCGAGCAACACGCTGAATTCTGGGTGCGCCCAGAGGCGCACACCGGCCGTGACCCCTCCTTTGTCACCAGCTGCCGCAGGCGTGGCGAGGCTGCGGGGGCTGCGGTCCCGAGGGCCCCATTGGCCAGGGCCTCTGCAGCCGGTGCCCATGCTGCTGGCTCTGCTGCCGGGGTGGGGGTGCGGGAGGACTGCGCCCCACTGTCCCCGTGGTGGGGCCCCTGGGGAGCTGGGCTGTGGGCGCGTGGGCAGCCTGTGCTGGCCCCGCAGGTCCGAGGGGAAGCAGGCCGGCCGCCGGGGCCGGAGCACGTCGCTAAAGGAGCGGCAGCCGGCGCGGCCGCAGAACGAGCGGGCCAACAGCCTGGACAACGAGCGCTGCCCGGATTCGAGGAGCCAGCTGCAGGTGCGCCCCGCAGCGCCCCCCGGTGGCCGCCCGCTGTCTGCGCCCGCCCGCCCCGCACTGTTGGGGCCCCGTGGCCTCTGCCCAGAGCCGAGTGCCGCCCTCGTTGGGCGCCCTCGGGTCCCGGGCGGGGGCGTGGCGCCCTCCCGCCTGCTGAGGCCGGCCTGTGCCCGCAGATCCCCAGGAAGACGGTGTACGACCAGCTCAACCACATCCTGGTCTCCGACGAGCAGCTGCCGGAGAACATCATCCTCGTCAACACCTCCGACTGGCAGGGGCAGGTGGGCCGGCGTCCCCCTGGAGGGGGGTGGGCTGGGGCTGGGGCGGCCCGAGACCCACCGCCGCCTCGCCCCCAGTTCCTGTCGGACGTCCTGCAGCGGCACACGCTGCCCGTGGTGTGCACCTGCTCCGCGGCCGACGTGCAGGCGGCCTTCAGCACCATCGTCTCGCGGATACAGCGATAGTGAGTCCGGACAGCGGCCCTCGCCCGGCCCGGCCTGCGGGGAAATGGCCGTGGGGGCGCTGTGGGGGGCCTGGTGGTCAGCGGCTGCGGCGGGGTCGCGCGTGGTTGGGATGGGGCCCGTGAGCACAGCCCCTGAGCCGCTGTTCTCTCCTGCCCGCGGCCCAGCTGCAACTGCAACTCCCAGCCGCCGACGCCCGTGAAGATCGCGGTGGCAGGGGCGCAGCACTACCTCAGCGCCGTGCTGCGGCTCTTCGTGGAGCAGCTGTCCCACAAGACGCCCGACTGGCTGGGCTACATGCGCTTCCTGGTCATCCCGCTGGGTGAGCACGCCTCTGTCCTCGGGCCCCGCGGGGCCAGGGCGGGTGTCCACCGTCCGGGCGCAGTGCAGGGCACGCTGCCGCCCCCGAGCGACCCTGTGGCAGCGCCCTGCTCCTGTGCGGGTAGCACTGTCCGCTCTGCAAACAGCCGAGTGTGTCAGTCGCTGGGCCGCGCCGAGGCCTGGGGGCCACCCTCCAGGGCGGCCCGGCAAAGCCGCGAGGGCGCAGCGCTGGGGCGGGCCTCACGCCCTGACCTGTGCCACCCACAGGCTCCCACCCGGTGGCCCGGTACCTGGGCTCCGTGGACCACCGCTACCACAACTTCTTCCAGGACCTGGCCTGGCGGGACCTGTTCAACAAGCTGGAGGCCCAGAGCGCCGGTGAGGCTGGGGCGCCCGCACCTCCACTGCCCGTTAGCAGCAGCAGAGTCTGTCGTCTCCCCAGACAGACCCCCGTGCCCCTGCCCCCCCGCTGAGGCCCTGGCCACACCCGAGCACCTGGGGGTGGGGGGTCTGCTGACAGGGTCCCAGCTGGGACACGTCCCTCTGCCACCATGAGCCCCGAGGTTGGTGACCAAGGCCGGGACCCCGGGGGAATCTCCTCGGGACTTGGACTTGGGGAGGCCTGGCTGCCCTCCCCTGGGACCTTGTGGGGGTGGCGGCCGCCACCGGGCTCCGGGTGCTGGGCGGCCCGGGACCCGGGCGTGGACCAGCACCGCACTTCACGGCCCCACGCGCCGCCTCGTGCAGTGCAGGACACGCTGGACATCGTGTCGAGGGTCACGCAGTACATCGCGGGGGCCAACTGTGCCCACCAGCTGCCCATTGCGGAGGCCATGCTCACCTACAAGCAGAAGAGGTACCTGGGGGGCCCCGGCCTGGGCGGTGAGGGCAGGCAACAGGGCCCCCAGCCCCACTACATGGGCCCAGGTGGTGCAAAAGGGGCTGTGAGTGATGGCCCCCAGGGACAAACGCGGTGGGCTGGGGCGGGGGGCGGACCAGAGCAGGACCCTCCGCTGCCCCCGCAGGAGAGCCAGGACGGGCTGGCTGTGCTCCCCTTCCCACGCGTGTCGGGATTGCCCGTGACGAGAGCTGAAAGGGCCGCTGTCGTGGTGCCCAGCCCCGGCACTGGCCAGCTCTTGAATCTGGCACCTGCTCCTCCAGCCAGGGCCTCTCGGGCCAGGAGACCAGTCCTCACCCTGCCCCGGGCGGGACGTGGTCGGCAGCAGGCGCCGGGAGCCTGGCCTGGTGCGGCGGCCAGACCTGGTCTGCAGTGGTGGGGACCTTCTGGGCCGGGCCCGGGGTGTGGCAGGTCCTTGGGGGAGGAGCACTAGGTGGGCGTCCCGACGGCCAGGCAGACACAGCAGAGTGCCCCTGGGCTGGTCCAGGGGCCGTGACCCGCGACCCGCTGCTCTGCTGGCCGAGCCGGGGCCCCCTAGCATGCAATAACAAGTCTGTTTTCTCTCCCGGCGGCTTTCTGAAAAGGAGAAAGAACTTCCACTTTGACTTTGCCCTCAGGTACCGCGGTCTCGGGGTCTGTGCCCCGTCTGTCCCGGCTGGTCTTTAGGGCTGTTTAGCAGCGTCGGCGGGTGGGGGTGCGTCTTCGGGGCCCGAGGAGCAGACCGGACCCTGCGGCAGCGGCCCTACCTGCTGGCGGCCACCCGCCCTGCAGCCCGCCGTCGCCCGGGCCCCCTCTGTCCGAGTCCAGAGGTGGGGTTTAAGCAGTGGCCATGGCCTGCCCCTCCGTGAGAAGCGTGTCTCTGAAGCCGTGTCAGGCGGGGGCCAGAGCTCGAGCCGCTGCCCGCAGTGCCTGCAGCCCGGAGGGCGGGGTGAGGCCGCCTCTCCCTGCGAGGACGCTATGGCGGGCGAAGGCGGGGCCAGTGCCCCCCAGACAGGCTTTTCCCGGCGGGGTCTTGTGGCCGGACCGCTGGGAACCCCCACTCCGGGCCAGGGCTCCTCGCTCGCAGGGGCCCCCACCCCGAGAGCCGGTCTGCTGAGAGCCAGGCCTGGGGCGCTGCAGGGCAGCCATTCTCTCGCCCCTCTGGGCGCGCTGCACCCCAGGGTCCGGGGCCGTCTGCTCCCCGGGAAGGCCCCAGGGCAGGGCCGCAGCCCATTGCCGTCCTGCTAAACAAGCTGGGGGGCTCGAGAAAGACCAGCTGCGGTGGCCTGCTGACCCCCGAGCCGTTCGTGGCGTGGCGGCTGCTCCCCGTTGGCCGTGGTGTGAGGACCCCACAGCACACCCCGCTGCCTGGGCCCAGCTTCTTGCCTCCCCGCCCCCACCCCGAGCTGGCTGGTCTGAGCAGAAAGCCGGGGCCTCAGGAGACCCTGGCTCTCCCCCGGTGCTGTCACCTGGCCTCCTCTTGCAGGGATGACGCCAGTACCGGGGTGGGGGGGGCCTGGAGGCTCCAGATGCCCTGGATGAGCCCTCGAAGGCCTGCATGTCGGTCCCACCCCCGCCCCTGAGTCCAGGGCCCGGAGTCAGCATGTCAGCCTTTGCCTACTGGGGAAGACAGCACCCTTCTGTCCACCCGGGAGACCCAGGAGAGGGGGGCAGTGGGCACAGCCCCCCTGGCCACTTGCCAGTCAGAGCCCCCAGGAACACTTGCCAGAGGGTCCTGTGCGACCACCTGTTCCTGGCCAACGGTCAGACGCACCTGCCCTGTGCGGCCCACCACTCCCGGGTGAGGGGGTGCTGGGCGCCCTGTCCTGGCTCGGCTCTGGCGCCCTGTTCCCTGACGTGAAGGTGAAGCTTGTCTGAATCCAGGGGTGCCGCCACCCCAAGGACGCATGCGGTCCCCTCTGTGTCCGGAGTCGGGTGGATGCCACGTGTCCCAGTGGCCAGCCAGTGTCACCCGTCACGCTGGCCTGTGTTGAGGGCTGGGTGTCCAGTGCATGGCCCGGGCGCAGCTTGGCTTGGAAGTCTTGGCAGCAACCCTGTGCGGTGGCGTTTCCCGGCTCTTGGCCCCTCCGGGCCCTCGTCTGCCTCCCTGTGTGCCGCTCCCGGGGGGTGGGAAGCGGGGACATGGGCTCGCTGCAGGTGGGGGGGCCCTGTCGGCTGGAGCCTGCTGGGCCCTTGGCCACCTTGCATGCGGCGGCGAGCCTGGGCGCCCGCCTCAGGCAGCTTTCCTGTCCAGCGCGGAGGACGCGATGTCTTCTCCCCCCGCTGGACTCCCCTCGGACAGCAGGGCTGGGCTGGGGACTCAGTCTTCCTCCAAGGGGCGGGGCAAACTGGCGGGGGCTTTCACCCCACCGTGTGTGCCGGGTGTTCCATGGAGGTGTCCTGGTGGCGCTGGGTAGAGGCCGAGGGTCCCGTGTGCAGGTGATGTCCGGAGGGGGCGCTGCCGTCCACCCACATGGGTGTCGGGGCACAGAGCAGCCCCGCCTGCGCCCTGGGCTGCCCTGGGCCCTGGCCCCCCAGTCCAGCTCGGGGCACACTTGGTGGGCAGCTGCGGTGGGGGCGTGGCTCCGCCCCACTCCGGGAGTGGGCGTCAGAGAGGGAACTCCGCCCCGTACCCACGGGCACATCTCGGGCCGGCGGGGGCACCGTGGCCACTCCCCTGCCCGAGATTCTCTCTGACATCAAGCTCTGAGCTTCGGGGAAGGGGGACGGAGGACTGGCGCTGGGACAGTGTGACCCAGAGACCCGGTCACAGAGGGTCACCGGGTCTCCCGGACGGAGGGACGCCCCCAGCCATGGCCCCGGGGTGGAGAGCCGTCGCCGCTCCTGAGGCTGCAGGTGACCTCCCAGAGGCCGGGAGGGAGATGCCCTCCAGCCGCCTGTGGGGCCTGGAGCCCGACTCCTGGGGGCCCCGCAGACCACAGCACAGGCCAGGAGGAGGCTCTGCCGGAGGTTCTGCAGAGCCAGGTGCAGACAGACCCCACCGCCCGCCACCTGCCCGTGGCTCGGGGCAGCCGCACGGCCGAGGGCCTGGGCCTCTGTGGGCCACTCCAGGGTGGCGTCCGTGGAAGAGCACGGGCAGATGCCCGGGCAGCCCTTCCCACCACAGCCTCGACTCTGGTGGGCGCTGCCGGCCCCCAGACTCCCTGGGAGAAAACCTCTGCCCTTGGCTTTGGGGCGGCCGCTCCAGCCACCAGAGGCCCTGGCTGCTCCCTGGGGGCCCTGGGACGGGGGCAGCAGGCCTGCCTGTCGGGCAGGCTGGGCTGGCCGCCCTCTGCCCCAGGGGGTCCCGCCGGGTTGGGAGCAGGCTCCTCGGGCCCGTGCCCCCGACTTGGAGCCGTGCCTGCGCCCCCTCCGGGCGGGCATGGGGGTCCCTGAACTGAGCTGGTGGTGACTGTCCTCTCGCTTGCAGCCCCGACGAGGAGTCTTCGCAGAAGTTCATTCCCTTCGTGGGGGTGAGTAGGGGCGGGGGCGGGGGTGGCCGTGCCCGGAGCCTCCCTGAGCTCGGCCGCCTCTGCCTGCCCTGGGGTCCAGCGGCTCCAGTCTGACTTGGCGTCAAGTTGACACGTTTCAGAACCTTCTGCACCAGTTAGCTGAGGTCTTGCTTTTTAATGCCTCCCATCCTGAAGGTCCCTGCCCTCTTCCCATGTTCAGCGAGGGGCGAGGCACAGGCCCCTCTCAGCGCTGTCCTGTGTGCGGTGGGTCCAGCTCGGCCCTGTGGCAGGCACCCTGGCCACAGGGCCCAGCACGGGTCCCCAGGGTGTGGGCTACGGCCTGGCAGCCGGCAGGTCCCCCTCTCTCCGTGAGGGGACGAAGGGCTGCCCGTTTTCACAGCCCGCCGCCCACCGTGCGGCCCCCAGCTGAGCAGGGCCTCAGAGCCGTGGGCAGCGTGGCCAGTGGGCCCAGTCCCGGGGGAGTCGGTCCAGAGCAGCCTGTCCCGCGGAACCCGCTGTGGGAGGTGGCAGCCACGGCTGCCCAGGCGGGGGGAGGGCCACGGTGTGGCCGAGCTTCGGCTTGTCACTGCGGTTCACTCCGACCTCACGTGGCCCTGCCCTGTCCACACAGGCGTTGCAGCACCTGGTGCAGGCCCGCGGCCCCTGTCCTGGAGCTGGGCCGGCCTCTCCAACCAGGTCCCCGGGTGGCGGAGGGCTGGCAGAGGGCAGGGCTGCATCGGCTCGGCTGCGGGCTCGGGCAGCCTTCCCACCAGAGGCCTCACGGGTCCCGAGCACTGGACACAGCTTGGGTCCAGCCCAGGGGCCTCCGGCAGCTGCAGACCCTGGGAGTGCAGGGCTACCGTGCAGCCTGTGGCCCCTCACGGAGCCTTCCGGGCACAGCCTTGTGAGGGGGGTTCCTTTTGCCCCCGCACCACGCCGACCACCAGCCAGTGGCCGCCCTGAGATTAGCTCTGCCCGCGGACAGGAGGGGCTGGGACTCGCCCTTCCCCAGTGGCTCCTGTGGGGGGGCCTGGGGCCCCGGGCTGCTGGGCCGCTGCCAGCCCGTGCCTGTTGCTCTGCAGGTGGTGAAGGTCGGAATCGTGGAGCCGTCTTCAGCCACGTCAGGTAAGCCTGTCGCCCCAGCGCCGCCCGCTGCCGGGCTCGGGGCCAGAGCCGTGTCCCGGGGCCCACCCCTGCCCGCCACAGCCTCCCCTCACCTGGGACGCCCCCTCCCGCCTGACCCAGCCTACGGATGCCCCGGGCGCTGCGGGGGCTCAGAGCTGTGCCCCTGCCCCTTCCCCAAGGAGACTCAGATGACGCGGCCCCCTCTGGCTCCGGCGTGCTTTCGTCCACCCCGCCGTCCATGTCTCCAGCCGCCAAGGAAGCCTCACCCACCCCTCCCTCCTCCCCATCCGTGAGCGGGGGCCTGTCCTCCCCCAGGTAAGCACAGGCAGCCGCACCCCCATGCCCCGGACCGGCCGCCCACCCACCTCCTCCCAGCACAGCGGGGCCCGGGTCGGAGGGAGAGCCCTGGTGACCACCGGCCGCCCCGGTGTCAGGAAGCCGAGGGGCTGGCGGGGGTGGGCTCAGAGCAGTCAGAGCTGTGAGGACGGGGGCAGCCCACGTGGCGGGGTGTGGGCTCCAGGCCCGCGCTCGCTCAGGAGGTACGCAGCGTCACTGGGGGCAGAAACCACAGAGTCCGGAGAGCGGGGGGGTGCTCTGTCCACAGACAGGGCTCCGGGAACCACGGGGCCAGGTAGAAGGTGTCGGGGACAGCGCGGGGGTCAGCAGCCCCTTGCTGTTCCCGGGTCTCGTGAGCAGAGCTCAGCGGGCGAGACTTGGGTGGGGTCTGGAGTGGTCCTCGCAGCTGCGGGGGACGCCCAGTCCAGGCCGTGGGGGGGACACCCAGGCTCTGCGGGGGCTGTGCCTGGGGTGAGGCAGGTTGACCTTGGCCCTCCAGACCCCAGGGGCAGCTTGGGACAGCCTGGCTTGCAGACCCCGCCAGGGCAGCACAGGTGACTGCCCCGTCCCGGGAGACCGGGACGGCCCCACGGCGGGCTCGGACGACGCCTTCCTGCCGGCGCCCGCCCCCGGGAGGTCCTGTCCCCCCGCCGAGTGCGCGCAGCGAGCCCCCTCTGCTTCCCCAGCCAGGGCGTCGGTGCCGAGCTGATGGGGCTGCAGGTGGACTACTGGACGGCGGCCCCGCCCGCAGACAGGAAGCGAGACGCGGAGAAGAAGGACCTGCCCGCCGCCAAAAACACGCTCAAGTGCACCTTCCGGTCCCTGCAGGTCAGCAGGCTGCCCAGCGGCGGCGAGGCTGCAGCCACGCCCACCATGTCCATGACGGTGGTCACCAAGGAGAAGAACAAGAAGGGTGAGTGGGGGCTGCCGGTGGGGGGCCCAGCGGGGCAGGCGGGCGTCCCAGGTGGGCCCAGGGTGCGGGCCCCCCCAGCCCTGAAGGAGCAGTAGGGCAGCACGGCCCCTTCTCTTCCCAGTGATGTTTCTGCCCAAGAAAACCAAGGACAAGGACGTGGAGTCCAAAAGCCAGTGCATCGAGGGCATCAGCCGCCTCATCTGCACCGCCAAGCACCAGCAGAACAGGCTGCGCGGTGAGCACGGCCGCCAGCCCCGCGCCAGGGCCCGGCGGCGCTGTCTGGGGAGCACGCAGGCGGGCCACGGCAAAGCCGGGAGCCTTCTAAACCCCACTCGGGAAGTGCGCGCCGCAGGAGCGGGCTTTGAACACACATCTGTGAGGCTCCTTGCAAAGCTCCAGCCGTGGGTCTCAGACTTGAAGGTGACCCCCACCAGGGCCCGGGACTGGAGCTCGGGTCCGGGGACCTTGCAGGAGGAGAACCCCTGCCTTCCTGCCTCGGTTTTCTGGTCGAAGTGGAGGGTGTCTTCCACCTGTTTTGCAGACCCCCCTGAGCCCAGGGGGTGAGGGTCAGCAGCCACCATCGTCAGGGAGAGGTCATGGTCAGAGCCACAGTGGGTGGCTCTGAGGGCAGACAGCAGACAGGCCTAGCCAGCAGGTCCTTGTCCCCTGGGGGCCTGGGAGTCCCCGGGGGTCTCAGCTCCTCCAGCCTGTCCTGGGCTCGGGCCCAGGGAGGGGTCGGTGCGCCCCCCGGCCAGCGGGCAGGGGCTCACACAGCCTTGTCCCCGCAGTCCTCATCGACGGCGTGGAGTGGAACGACGTGAAGTTCTTCCAGCTGGCGGCCCAGTGGTCCTCCCACGTCAAGCACTTCCCCATCTGCATCTTCGGACACTCCAAGTCCACCTTCTAGCCCCGCCTGCCACCCCCTGTGGCCGAGGCCCAGAGGGCGCCGCCGCTTTTCTGCTAACACTGCAGTCTGCTGCGGAGAGAGGCCTCGGAAACACACGGAGGAGCCGTCCGAAGTGTGCACGTGCTCACAGCCCGGGACTAACGGAGGCCCCCACTGGGGCCCCTAACTGCTCTGCTTACTAACCAGAAGGCCCCGGCGGGCTGGGGGCCAGGCCGCAGTGCTGGCTGCAGTGTCGCGGTCAGTGCGCGTCGTCCGGTTCGCCTCCCCAGGAAGGACGCTCGCCTTCGAGACCTGCCCCCGGAAGCCAGGACTCTGCTTCCCTGGGGGGCCCGCTCTGCAGGGGGCCGGCTCTGCAGGCGGCCCACGTGCCCAGATCGGAGCTGGGTGCCAGCAGCCAACAGCCCGCCTCCCGCTGGGGGCGTCCTGAGCAAAACATAGAGGCCAGTCGGCCCAGCCCTGGGCCCCAGCCGCCAACCAGCCAAGTGGCCCCAGCACCGCTCACTCGTGGTTCTTAATAAACTCCAGCCTGGGGCAGTGGAGGTTTTACAGTATCAGATATTTTTAATGCTTTTAAATACATGTTACAACGTAGCTGCCAAGCAAGGTCTTGCTCTTCTGAAGCTCCAGCCTCCGAGCTGGGCAAAGCCAGCCAGTGCCTCCCACGACCCACCCCTGGGGCTGTTCTTGAGACACCCCTGTGCCTCAGTGAGCTGTCCCTGCTCCAGACTTAGCACAGTGGCCTCCCCTGCCTCAGCCCTGGCCCCACCTGCTGCCTGCAGGGTACAGGTGTCACCGAGCAGCACTGAGGTGGCCAGTGAGTGCTCAGGCGGTGGGGCCGTGGGTGCAGCTGGGGACCTCTCTAGGCCGAGCTCCTTGGAGTTAGGTTGTGGGTCTGGGTCCTCTCCTGGGCAGCAGCCCCACCCTCTGCCTTCCCACACAGCAGGAGAGGGGTATCCTGCCCTGCAGCCAGGATCCCCCCCCCAGTCCTGTGCCACCACATCCCAGGTCACCACCGCACGAGTCCCCCAGTCTCCGCCCCTCGGTGGTCGTGGCCCTGGGACCTGGGGCCTAAGGCTGAGAGGCACACAGGCCGTGCTCCGAAAACAGCCAGCTGCAGGGCCGGCTGCGGGCTGTGCCAGCCTCCAGGGACAGGCTCCGCCGACACCCTGCGGCACGGAGAGGCCCCGTCCCGGGGGGTGGAAGGTGGCCCCTCCTTCTGACCTGTGCCCTCCCTGCTAACCTCCTCCCCCAGGTGGCTGCACAGGGTGAGTGTTGGTGGCCAGTGGCTCTGGGGCTAGTTGGCAGACAGGACTCGGGCATGACCTTGGGTGCAGCCTGGGCCTCGGGAGCCTGTGGGCAGAACGCTGGGCAGAGGGCCCCCCACCACCCCCATGACGACACCTCCTTGCTAAAATTCACCTCTTCCTACTCCCCTGGACCAGGTGCCTGAGGCCAAACCCTGGCCTGAGGCCCTGCCCGGCTCTGAGAGGAACCTGGGATGAGGGTGCAGCCCCTGAGTTCACGGCCCCTCGGGCAGCCTGTGCAGCCCACCTGTGGCTGCCCAGTGAAGCAAGCAAGCACGGAGACCTTGAGCCTCCCACCCGTCCCCACCACTGGTGCTGGCCTTGGTCACTGCTCCTCACTCTGCAGAGTCACACTCAGTGGGAAAGAGGTGTAGGAGAAGTACCCTTGACTGCACTTCCTAGCTTCAGAGCTGGTTTCAGAGGAAGGTTTCAGAGCTGGATGTGGGTGGCCCCTTTCCCAAAGGGCGTCCCTGTCCCCGGCTGCGCCTTTGTGTGCATGTGAGGGCAGCACCCAGCACCTCTGCTCTGTACCCCAGGGCCATGGAGCCTGGCTGTTACTGAGTACCCCGGAGCCCACCCGCCACGCCATCCCTGGGCCCAGGAGGTCGTGCAGGTGCACAGCTGCCACAACCCGCTGGGACACCCGCTCTGCCCCCACTCGCACCTCGATGTCCACATGGGCTCAGTGGAGCCGGTCACGTGTCCCCTCCCCCCCTCACGGGGTTGTTCTGAGGACACGCGGAGAGCACTCCCCCCTCGGAGAAAGGGCACACAGAAGCCAAAGCCATCTGTGGCAGAGTGGTGGACGGAGGGATGGGCGGTGAGGAACGTGGGCCCCAGACAGCGGCCCCTCAGCAGGGGTTCCTAGCCCGTCGGGTGACCGCAGGCAGTTGGCACTCGAAAGTTAACCCAGCAGCCACCACGGGGGGCCGAAGCAGGCGCCAGGGAGGTGGGGGCCAGACCCGGCTGTCCTCTAGCCCAGCCCACACCTCTGTGTCACCCCCTGGGTCACGTGTCCTCAGGGGTCAAAGACCAGTGCCCCCGCCCCCCCAGTCAGTGTTCCGGCCACAGCCTGCGGAGAGGGCCCCTGGGGCCCGGGCCGAGGGTGCCTGTGCGGCAGCTGGCAGGATCCGAGGGGCCAAGGCCGGCCTTGCTGCGCTGCCGTCCCCCAGATGGGAAGACCGGACTGGCCTTTGGGGTCCGGCCCTTGTCCTGGAACCGAGTCATGATGACAAGACCCTGCCACTTGCCCGCAGCCTGAAGGGCCCGCAGCCTGGCCTACACCCATTTCTCGACCCCTCTGCCCTCCGCGGGCTGGGGAGGGAGGGCATGTCCGCGCGAGGGCCGCCCCTGCGGGTTTCCGCAGACCCCGCCCCGCTCCGCGAGCTTCGTGTGGTCTCGAGGTGTGTGCCTTCCCAGTTCTCCCTTTTTAACGGCAAACACGATTAATGTTAGCAGACTTCGGGGGGAGCAGATTCTTATCTGCCGCGCCTGTGACCACACAAAGGGTGTCAGGATGCTGATGCGACACTGATAAACCTGCGGGGGCTTAAGCCCAGGCCCTCCGCCGCCGCCGGCTGTGGGGCTCCTGGCCGGACGCAGCAGCCCCTTCCGTCCAGACGCCCCAAGCTCCCCCCCGGGGAACCGGCGTCGGCGCCGCGGGCCTGGCCCGCTGCAAACCGAGCCCCACCGAGCGCGCGAGGCCGGGACGCCGCAGCGCCCGAGACGACGCCCCCGGCAACGGACGAGGACGACACAAGGACCCGTGGCCGGACCCCTGGACCGCGGCGCCAGGGCGCAGGCGCACCGCGAGCCGGAAGCGGAAATGGCGGGGCGGGGCCTGCCGAAGCGGAAGGTCCGCGGGCTGGGCTCCGCCCTCTCACGCCTTCCAGAACGTCTGTGGGCCCCACCCCCTACCCTTTGACCCTCCCACCAAAGTGTGCCCAACCCCTCCCCGCCCCCGCCCCCCACTGTACCCCACCCCTCCCCCGCCCCGCACCCCACTGTACCCCACCCCTCCCCCGCCCCGCACCCCACTGTACCCCCACTTCGCCCCGCCCCTCACCCCCACTGTACCCCACTTCGCCCCCGCACCCCACTGCACCCCACTTCTCCCCCGCCCCTCACCCCACTGTACCCCACTTCGCCCCCGCACCCCACTGTACCCCATCCTTCTCCTGCTGACCATTGTAACCGCTGCCTGTTTCCCTCCCACCCGCGCTGTGCGGTCCCCTGACCCGCAGTCGGCAGGTGGGAGGCCTGGGCCTGCAGAGGGGGCGTCCCTGGGGCCGCTTGCGGGAGGCAGAGCAGGACAGGGCGCAGTGGCTGCTCCAGCCTGTGGGGCCCTTGTGGAGAAAGGTGGCAGCAGGACCTGGGGTCCCAGGTCCCCCGGGGGAGCCCACCCCGCACTGTCCGGCTAGTGGCGGAAGGTGAGCGTAGCAGAGCCTGACACTGCTTCCATCTGCCAGAGGGACGCAGGCAGCCGTGGGAGCTCAGGTGGCTCTGGGGCCCTTCCCCCCGAGCCCAGAGGTGCAGACCGGCGGGCCACCCAGGCCATGAGCAGCAGGAAGCCTTTGCTTGCAGATCCCCCTAGGGAGAAGTCGGGGCCACAGCTGCCCCAGGGGCCCAGACTGGCCTCTACCTCCCCCAGCCCCACTGACACCTGGGGCCAGCCCGGGCCCCAGAGCAGCAGCCAGCAGGCACCGGAGACTCAGGACTGGGTAAGCAGAAGGGCGCCTGGCCTCGGCCACCCCAGGGCTCCCCTGCAGGAGCCACAGGCACTGGCTCTGGTGGTGGGCTGGTCAGGTGCGCGTGGATGGACGGGGCTGAAGGCACCCAGGCACAGCGGCGCTGGGACAGGGGCCCCAGAGTACCGGCTCTCCCCCCAGGAGCCGTGCGTGGGCACTAGGCTGCATTTGTAGCCCGCCCGCCTCCCGTAACCGGGGGAGGTCTGCCTGCCTCTGCGAGTGCTGGGGAGGGGGCACGTGAGGCCAGGGAGAGGGGCCTGCCTCCTTCCTCCCCAAGCGCCCCTTCCCTGGGCCGTGCAGGTGGCGCCAAGTTCAGGGAGCCCAGCCATGGGGAGCTCTGCCCTCCCAGTGGGGGTGGGACAGCGTCCTGCCCGCCGGGTCGGCAGGCAGTCAGCAGAAGACCTTGTCTGAGAAGGTTGTTCCTGGAGGCTCTGCTTGTGACGGCCACAGACAGCAGGCACCTCTGTCCTCCCGGCAGCCGCCTGATTCCCACACAGCAGCAGCCACGAGGGTGGGTGGGGCACAGCTGCTCCAGCCTCAGGGGACGCCCCATGAGCGAAGGAAGACAGGTGCCCGGGAGTTCCGCGTGGTTCCCCATGTGTAGGGGTCAGAGCCTGGCCCAACGGATCAGGCGGTGACAAGCCAGGCGCACAGGGCACTGGCTACACAGTTGGTTCAGTGTTGGGGAGCCCACAGACCCCAGTGCTCAGACAGGTCTGCTCGTGCGTGTGCATGGTCACAGGCTGACCCAAAAGGTCCACTGCTCAAGTGCCTGTGAGGCACCCGCCAGGGTGCACGGGAACCAAACTGGCAGACCCCATGGCTGATTCCTGAGGACGGTCAACCCAGGGTGTGAATGCACCAGTGTGTCACCTGTAGGTGGCAGACGTGGGGGCTCCTACGTTCTCTCACACGTTCTCCTGCAAAGAGGGCAGGGCCTGGCAGCGCCCGGGCAGGGTGACCACTCCACGCACACCGCGTTAGCAGTCCCGAGCGGTGGGCAGGTGGCCGTGGGTCCCAGGCAGGCGGGGAGCGAGGCCAGGGCCGGGAGCAGGAAGCGGGACAGCAAGGCCCAGCGGGAGACAGCTCAGAGGAGGAGGCTCAGGGCGGAGACCCAGGGGAGCGCAGGCCCGTCCTTGCAGGCGCCCAGAGTGTGGTTGGGGGTCAGTCTCTGTCAGTCAGTCCCCCACTCTGTTGACAGCTCCGGCGTCACCCGGCCTCTCCCTCCCCCCGTCCCACCCTGGGGGCCGTCAGCTGCTCGCCGTGGTATCAAGGACGCACCAAGCTACCCTCCCTCTGGCTGTGCTGCACCGGGCCCTCCCTCCTCGTCCTCCTCAGCATGCCCGGATCCCGCAGGCCCCCCACGGCAGCCCCTTGTCAGGCATCGTCCCCCGGGGAGCCCTCCGCCTGGCCGACGGCGGAAGTCAGCCCCACTGTTCCCTTTGCCCCGTGTCTTCCCAGCCCAGGCCCCAGGGCAGCGCCTTCATCCCCGAGGCTCGCCGTGGCACTGGGCGCCCCCACGGGGAGGCATGTGCTCTCAGGGGCCAAGCTTCCAGGGGACGTCCTCCACACCGGGTCTGCAGATCTCCCGCCGCCCCCCAGAGGCCGAGCACGGTTTTGCGTCTCTGCTTCCCAGGGAGCCTGCTGAAGTGACCGCAGAGCAGAGAGGGGGCAGAAGCCCACAGGACCGAGAAAGGGCAGGAGGGCCGGCAAACGGGAGGTGGTGGCCACGTTCCAGTGGGGGTGGGGTGGGAGCACTGGCCGTGTGGTGGGGACAGCGGACACAGGTGCACCCACTCTCGGGCCCCCGGTCTCCCTCTGACTGTGGGCTGGGTGCAGGGGAGCGCAGCCCTCGGGGGAAGGGGTCAGGAGGGCCCAGCTGTGCCGGGTGAGGCAGGGCATGCTGGAGGCGCTGCCGTCCCTCCGCGCCCCGCGCCCTCTGGGAGCGGGCGTCCCTGCCGCTGAACGGGGGCGAGGGTGGTGAGCACTGCGGAGGCGGCTGCACGGCACCCTGGGAGGCCTGGGACCTGCCCGGTGGAGCAGAGGGACTGGAGTCCGTCCACGCCAGACCAGTCAGGAGGAGGGCCCAGATGACCGCGCCGAGGCCATGGCCTCCGCCGACGTGAACTCCAGAGAAGAACGGATGAGTGAGGCGTGTCTGGCGTCAGGGACACGCCGACCTGGAGGTCGGCGAACCTGCTTGAGACGAACTTGAACCTGCAGGAGCCCCCAGAGACCGGACGGCGAGCAGAGACCCCTGTTCCTGGTGAGGGCTCTGCCGGCGTTCCCAGGCCAGGGTCATGAAAGATGAGTGTCCCAGGACTTTTTTTCCGATGTGGTGAGCTGCTCGAGTGGAAAACTGAGACCTGGCTCAGGCGTAGCGGATACGAATCCCTACCTGAAGCTTCGGTTTTGAAAGCAGGAGGGTCTTGGCACGTGATACGTGAGCAGCAAAACCAAGTAGAAAATCTAGACGTTGACCCAAACGCCTGCGGACACGTGACGTGGGGTGGAGCTGGCCTCTCAGTGCGTGCGGTGGGGGGCACGTCTCCACAAATGGTGGTGGGCAACTGCGTAGCTATCCGGGAGAAGGTTGTCGCCATACTTCTGCTGAGCTTCAGGACAGTCTCCAGTTAAGCAGCGATGCCACAAAAGTACAAGGAGAAACCCAGGAGTGGGGGCGGCCTTTCTAGCCACGCCTCAAAGTCCAAAAGCCACGGAAGAGAAGATGGATACATTTAACCACGTGAACCACAGTACATCCACAGCCCGGACTGGTGTGACATGTTTCTCTCTCACGTGGATGTTTCTCCCCGTCCCTTTCTCCCTCCCCCTCTCTCTAAAATTAAATAAGATCTTTTTAAAACCCATGTCTGTAGAGGAAAAATATGCTCGAAGGGAGTCACAGCTCTTTGTTGGAGAAAGTACAGACTTTTCAGCAAATGGTGCTGGGACTCGGGACATCCACAAGCAAAAGAATGCAGCTGAACTCTTCCCTCACACTACGTAGTTAACTTAAAGTGCATCACAGACGAGAACGGAGGAGCTGGAACAGTACAGGAAACCCTAGAAGAGAACAGGAGTGAAGCTTCCTGGCGTTGGACTCGGCAGTGATTTCTTGGGTACGGCACCAACCGCACAGGCAATGAAAGGAAAAGCAGGTAAGTTGGACTTCATCAAACTTAAAATCTGTGATCATCACAGGACATTACAGCAGAGAGAAAGGTCAGTCCGTGGGATGTGTAAACATATTTGCAAGTCACACGTTTGAGAAGGGATTAATATCCAGAATATCGAGGGAATTCTAAAAACTCAACAATAGTTAAAAAATAATACAATTCAGAAATGGACAAAGGACATTTCTCCAATGGTAAATAAATGGTCAAGTACATGCCGATATACTCACCATCACCCTGGGTGGTGAGGCTCAGTGGACTGAGCGCCAGCCTGCAAACCGAAGGGTGGAAGGTTCGATTCCCCGTCAGGGCACAGGCCTGGGTTGTGGGTCAGGTCCCCAGTAGGGGGTGCACAAGAGGTGACTGCACAATGATGTTTCTTTGTCTCTTTCCCTTCTGCCTAAAAATAAGTACTCTTTAAAAAAATTAGATTGGTAAATTTCACGTCTTTATCACAACATGAAAAGGAAGTGAAAGAAGGACTGAGCCGTCGCCAGTGGGGGCAAACGACTGCTCCGCACTCCGGTCCGGGCGCTTCGCCGGCCGCGTGTTTGAGCGAGGGGGCGACCAGACCCTCCGGTGACGGCGGCACGTGAAAGCAAATCCCGGCAGGAGGGGAGTGCGAGGGCATCGTGCGCCGAAAGCAGGCAAGGGAGGGATGGAGAGGGACTGCTCGAGGCTCCGGGGGGCCCCCTGGGTGGCGGCGGGGCCCGGCCACCGGCCTGGACGCCCGGGGGCACGTGGGGCCAGCAGGCTGTGCTGGAAGCGGAGATGCACAGGAGCGCCTTCGGCGGACAGCGCAGCGCAGCCCTTCCTACCCCACCGCCGCGCGCCCGCAGGGGGACGGAGGCCGGCGCCGACACAGGGTGAGGAGCCCCTCGAACGCGCAGACCTTGCACGAAGAGGGAGCCCCGCGTGGCTGGAGGACAGCGAGAAGTGTTCTGTGTCAGGGAGGAGACTGAGATTCAGGTGTTTGGGCACGCTGCGAAAAACCACGGATGCACGAGTTGGCGAGGGCGGGGGAGCAGAGCTAGCGCCCCCTGCTGGCGGGCGCGTGCGGGCGGCGACGCGGAGAACAGCCCTGCGGCCGCATCTGCTGCGGGGAGGCCGCCGCGAGAGAGGAATGGGCCAGGCAGGAATCCCGACAGGGAGGTCTCCGGGCACTTAGGTGGGCCCGCGGTCGGACGGCACCGGGCCTTGTGGAGCTCGGAGCGGCGCGGGGGCGGCAGGGGCTGGAGGAAGCCTGGCCTGGGGCTGTCCTGTCTGTGCTCAGCTCACGGGCAAACCTGGGCAGCGGGACCTGGCGACCCTGCCTTGTGGTGTGGGGATGTGGGGAGACGCAGCAAGCGTGGCCTCGTTCGTTCTGGGTGGTGCATTCCTGGGATTGTGAATACGTTTTCCTTTGTGTTTTCCCCGAGGGGCCGTTGTCCTCAGACTTAAGCTGCACGCATGCCCAAGGCCACACGGGGACGGGAGGGGACGGGACAGCCCTCCCAGGGGCAGGCCCAGGAGTGTCCCACGTGAGGACAGGCAGGGACCTCCGGCCGAGATCTCCCCCCAGCAAGGCCGTCACTTGGAGTGGAAGGGCAGAGAGAGTGCTTCCCGGACAAGGTGAAGCTGAGGAGTTCATCACCACCAAGCCCTTGCCACATGAAACGTTCAAGGGACTTATCTGAGAAAAGGAAGATCAAAATGATGAACATTAAAATGGCAATAAATTCACAGCAATCAAAAATTTAACCTAAAAAATGAACTAAGCAACAAGCAGAGCAAGAACAGAGTCACAGATGTGGAGATCATTTGGAGGGCTATCAGCGGGGAGGGGGGAGAGGGAACATGCGGGGGAAAGGTGCAGGGACTGAGAGGCATCACTGATAGGCCCAGAGTAGACAGGGGCTGTTAGGAACAGCGTAGGGAATGGAGACGCCAACTGCATGACCCATGGACGTGAACTAAGAAGGAGATTTGTGGAAGGAATGGGGGTACCAGGCAGAGGGGGGCAAAGGAGGAGAAGTTGGGACAACTGTAATAATAAAATGTATTTTAAAAATCCAAAAAAAGTAAGCCCAGGCTGGTGTTACTCAGTGGATTGAGCACCGGCCTGTGAACCAAAGGGTCACCGGTTCGATTCCCAGTCAGGGCACCTGCCTGGGTCTCGGGGTAGGTCCCCAGTAGGGGGCGAGGGAGAGGCAACCACACACCGATGTTTCTCTCCCTCTTTCTCCCTCCCCCTCTCTCTAGAAATAAGTAATTTTGAAAAACAAAAAATAAATTAGCCACCCCCTTCCAGGAGGTGTGACCTGCCCAGAGCCACTTCTGCACACACAGGTGAGCGGGAAAGGGGAAGAGGAGCCGGGGCCCTGCGACCGCGGCGCGGAACCCTGCGGGCTCCCCAGGGCCGGTGGGGAGGGCGCCCGCACACGCCCGAGCTCCGGGGACCTGCCGGGTGCGGGGCGACGCCTGGGAGCGGCAGATCACCGCGTGCCAAGGGGGCAGGAATTTGGGGGTTTGGGAAACTCTGTGCGCTAACAAAACGGGACTGTCTCGACGGACGATGAAGAATGATGTGAACACGTCCCCGTTTATTTCCTCCGAAACAAAACCGGCGGGGCCTTAACGAGGTCGGAAGTGATGGGCGCCTCCCAGCGACCCCAGCAGGGGCGGCTCTTGCGGGTCTGGCCTCAGGGACACGGGGCGCCACCGTGACAACGAGACCCGCACGGAAGCCGGGACGGGAGATGAGCCGGAACACCTGGAACAAGCCGGCGAGGCGGCCGTCACTTGCCGCCCGTCCGCCCTCTGCCCGGAAAGCCCACGGGGGCCGGTAGAGAGAGCGCCACAGAAACAGTCACCGTCCGGCCCTTAGCCCTCCCCCCACACACCCCAGACGAGCGGCCAGAGGCGTCGTGGGAGAGACGGTCCGTGGGGTCCGTTCGCGGCAGCAGCACCGCCAGGTCCGCCCCGCCCTGCCCCGGGCGGGGAACGCTGAGGTGCCTTCGTTCCCGGGGCGGGGCTGCGGAAAGCTGGCCCCCCCAACCGCTCTGGGGCAGGAAGGGTCAATGTCTTCAACCGGCCGGACTCCCCCAACCAACCGATTCGGTACAATCCCAGTTTAAGACAGAACTCGTCGTGAGTCTAAAAAGTTTTAGCCTAGGCGTGCAAAGTGTTGCTGGCGGTGTTCTGTTCGTTGCTGCATAGCGGACATCTCCAGACTTAGACGCTTAGAACCACAACAGACACACAGGTCCCCGTTTTTGTGGGTGAGGGACCCGGGGGCCGCTTGGCCGGGCGGCTCTGGCTTGGGGTCTTCCTTCCGCGAGGTCACAGTCGGGGTGTCAGGCAGCACCATGGTTGGTCATCTGGGAGCTTGGCTGGGCTGCAGGGCCGGTCGCGTTCACGGGCTGGCATGGACCGGGCCCCACGGTGGCTGGCCCGCCCCAGAGTGGGCCGACGGCCGGCCAGTGAGGAGGAGGCTGCCCCGAGGTCCCGCCGTCAACGCCACAGCAGCCCACTCGGTGTGGGCGGAGCCCGGGGCGTGGATGTGGGGGCCCCGGCTGACGTGGGCCCTGCGGCCGGCGACCTTGCTCCAGGCCCACCGGGCCCCGGGCGGCAGAAGCGGAGGAAGGCCTCCGCCCCGGAGCTGTGGGAGCAGAGCGGAGACCCTGAACACGGTGACGGGCCCTCGCAGGCGCCACGCCGAGCCCGGCCTGGACGGCCCGGAAGCTGCCTGGGCAGCAGGCGGGTGCGCTGCTGAGTGTAAGCCACTCCCCCGGTGTCCTGTGCCCGGCACAGACATCTTTCAAGAGGAGGGGAAATAGATAAATAAAAGGCAAGTGGGAGAAAAAGATTGCCGCCAGCGGACCCTCGCCCCAGTTCTGAGAGCAGACCTCACCCCGGGAAAGTGGGCTCGGAGGGAACCCGGGGGGCGAAGAAGGAGGGGGGCGCTGACGTGGGCACGGCACCCGCCCCCGATCGGCTCCGCGGCACCAGGGAGCCCGGCGCCCGGAGTCTGCGGGCAGAGCTGTGCCCCCGGCCCTGGGGCTGGCCGGGAAGACACAGGGAGACGGCCGTCACCTTCAGACTTTGATGAGGTTGCAAGCACACCGCGATGACACCGACAGGCTAGACAGAGGACCACTTCCGCGCGAACGGGGTGGACAGTGAGGTGGAGAGGACACCCAGTGGCCCAGAAGGAAGAAGAGAGGACAGAAGGAAGGACGGACGGAGCACGGCATCCTGCCGGCCGTGGGCACAGCGCATGGGCCTGGCGTCCCGGGAGAGGCAGCCGTCCTCTGGGGACCGGGGAACGCAGCCCCGGGCACGCAGGGGGCGCGGGGGGGGGACGTGGGCGCTCTGACCAGGCAGGGGAGACGCACCACGCTGCCCGCCCCCTGCTGTGCCGCCCAGCTCCGCCGACTTCCCTGCGGCCGGACTTGGCGCGAGCCGGGGCGCTGTCCCGGCACAAAGGACAGGCGCCGACCCCGCCACGGGAAGGGCCTGCGGCATCGGGGACGACCGCCGACCATGCCTCCGGTGGAACGTGGGGCTCCCGCGTCGCGTGTCTTCATTACGGAGCTCCGGCGCTCCGCCGGCCCCTGGTCACCGCGCCCCCCTGAGGGTCTCGGGGTCCCGGGGGAGGGGCAGGCTGGTGCTGCTCCACGGCCCAGCTGGCTGGTCCCGGGGGGCGGTTCAGTGCCGCACAGGGAGGCGAGTGGCGTGCAGCCTGTGTTGGGTGGGGCTGGTGGGAGGCCCGTGTGCTCCGCGCGGACCCCGCACCCCGGGTGCCTGCCGGGCGTCCGCCAGGGCTGGTCGTCCTGCTCTCCTGGCGGGGGGGGGGTGCGGCGGCAAGGGCCCAGCTGCCAGGGCTCTCGGTGCCGAGTTGGAGGAGGGTTGGGGCTTCCACCCTGGTGGGGGGCCTTACCCAGCAGACGCGACGGCCATTTCCGGAGGCCAGGCCTGCGGCGACAGCACGTGGGCTGGTGGCGTCTCTGAGGCCGTGGGGGAGGGGGCGGGGCCAGGCCCCTCTCCGTGGCTCCCGGACGGCCGTCTCCCCAGGCCGCCTCGCGCGGCCTCCCCTCTCTGTGCATCTCTGTGTCCAGGTGTCCACTGCGTCCCTCGTCTGTCCTCCTCCCCACTTCCAGCGGTGTGCCCGCGTCGCCGAGACACGGGCCTTCAGAGCTTTTCACCCGACCCCCGACTCCCCCCACCCCCAGCCCGGGGCGGCTGTCTGGCTGGGTCTGCCTGTGCAGGTCCCTCGCGTCGGTGGGATCCGCGGATTGTGTGGGCGCCTGGCACTGTGTCCTCAAGGCCCGCCCGTGCCGTGGCAGGTGCCAGGATGTCCATCCTCCCTGAGGCTGCGTCACGTTCCCTTGTGTGGAGGAGGGACCACGTTGGGCCCCCCGCCCCCCATCATGGACACTGGCTGCTTCCTTCCCGTGGCTGCGGTGGGCGGGTCTGCGGTGCGAGTGGGTGTGCCGACGCCCCTCCCGCCCCTGCCCCCAGCCCCTCGGGTGCACACGGGGGGGGGGGGGGGACTGCAGGCCCGCAGGGCGCTCTTTTCTCCCTCTCTGAGGAATGGGGACCTCCAGCTCGTCTTAAACCCCCATTTTTAGCGCGCCACCCCCCACCACCATTGGCACTCCCCGAGAGTGGCTTGTCTTCTCCCAGGAGGGGGCAGGAACTCGGGCAGTGGTCCTGTGGGGCGTGGCCCACTTCTGGCCTTTCCCAGGTGGTGCCGTGGCCGCCGGTTCCTGCGTCCTGATGGCTTCCTCTGTGTGGTGTTCCCCCTTCATCTCCTCGTGGCCAGCCTCAGATGGGTTTGGGGGGACAGAGCTGACCTTCCGGCCTCGCCTTTCTTGGGGTGCACAACAGCCTGGCTGCCCATTCTCCCAGCCCCCAGTGCGCACCGCAGCTCCGGGCCACACTAGGGCACCGGCGGGACCACCGAGGCCCCGGCTGAGCGGGCTCGCTGCCTGCGCGCCCAGGGCACAGCCCAGCAGGGCGGGTGCTGGCGGGTGCTGCCGCGTCTGGATGCGCAGCTGCTGTCCGAGGCTGCGAGGCTCTGTCCGCCGCCGTGGGAGCTGGAGCTGGGTCCTGGGGCCCAGCATCCGCCACAGAGGGCGCAGAGAGAGGGCTGGAGGGGGCAGGGACCCCGTGTGGGGCTGGCGCGGACCGCCGTCCTGTCTCCGCAGGTGAGCGAACCCCAGGAGAGCCGGGAGCCGCGCCGCCACTGGAGCCTCAGCATCGACGAGCGGCGGCAGCGGGCCATGCGGGGCTCCACCGGGGTCTGCACCCGCCGCCCGGTGCGCGGGCAGGGCGAGGGGCGAGGGGCGAGGGGCAGTGGTCGTGGGGGGCCCTGCCCCGCCCCGCCCGCCGCCTGACCCTGCTGTCTCCCCAGGACCTCCTGCGGGTCCTGACCCAGCTGGCGGACGAGGTGGTGGACAAGGACGTGCTCGTCCCCCACCCGCAGAGGCCTGCCCTGCCCGCCTTCCCTGGCCGCGCCCTCCTGACCCTCGGCTTGCCTTTCTCCCGCAACGCGACTTCGGAGGCCCAGGCTTCCAGGTGCCCGCGCTCCTGACAGCCCCCCCCCCCCCCCCGACACCGGGCCCCGTGGGGCATGACCAGCCCCGCCCCGCCAGACTGCTGGGCTCGGGGCGCCGGCGGAGACCACACGGCCAGGCGCCTGCTTCTGCCCGGCGGCCGCTGAGATTAAATTTGTTCCCAGCCTGTGCACTTCTCAGGACCGCTAGGGTGGGTGCTGGCTGGAGCTGGGGGCGGTGGTGTGAGGGGTGGAGGGGGAGGCAAGGCTTTGGAGAACACCTGACCCCACCCACCCGCTCGGAAACCCCTGACAGTGGGTGAGAGGCCGGGTGTCAGGGGCCAGAGTGCTGTGGACCCCTGTTGCTGAGTGGCTGTGATGGACTCCGGGTCAGACACGCAGGCCCAGGGCTCCTCTGGCTCACCCTGCCGCCTCCCTGGTCTGCTCGGGTGTCTCGAGAGGCCAGTGGGGCCAGCCCTCTGCCCCCTGCGTGGCCTCAGGCCCTCTCTGCACAAGGTGCCCCCAACCGGGAGCTGGTTCCAGGGGCCCCAGCACCCCCACCCCCACAGTGGCCCAAGCCGGGGAAGCTCAAGGCTGAGACCTTGCCCTGGGAGCCTCCTTGGTCTCGGGGGCCACAGGGCCAACCCAGCTCGTGGGGCAGGAGCGCCGCCTGCTGGTGGGGCTGGCACAGAGCCCGTGTCCCCTCCAGCCGCCCCGGGGCCTGGGACGGGGCCTGGCGGTGGCTCCGCTGTCGGGCCGGTGCCGCTGCACCGACACGTCCCCCAAGACCCCGTGTCTCTCCGTCATTAGCTGCGAGTCACGCAGAGTCCGAGACAGGCCTCGCCCGGCTGCAGCCGGGGTGTGAGGGGGCCTGGCTCCTTTCTGGAGGCTGCAGGGGACCTTCCGTCCGTCCGTTCCTGGCCTCCTCCGCCTCTGGACGCTGCCCACGTCCCTTGGCTGGTAGCCCCCCACCTCCATCTCCCCAGTGGGCAGCCCAGTGCCCCCTGGCCTCCCTCCACCGTCACACCTGTCTTCCGCCGCCTCTTCCGTTCAGGGACCACGCGGCCATGGGGTCCACAGGGTCACCTGGGACAGGGGCCTCACCTGCTCCCCACGTGACCCAGTGCAGCCACAGGTCTGGGGGCGGGAACCGTGCCCTCCCTGGGGGCTCTGATTGGTCAGGGAGAGGCCACGTGTGCCGCTCAGCATCCCAGAGCACTGGATGCCCCCCCACAACTGAGATGACCAGACCCCGAATGTCAGCGGCGCCCCTGCTGGGAGCCCCTGGGAGAGAGGAGCGTCTAAGGCCTGGGGGCCGGCTGAGAGAAGGGCCCACCCAGCAGACCGGCCAGGCAGCACCTGCCTGGCTAACACACCCTGGCCCCCGCCGGCAGCGCCCGCTGCCTGCTGTGGCCACGCATCCCCCCCTCTCCTTCTCTCCCCTCACGTCTGCTCCCCCACCAGGCAGGTCTCCCCCAGCTCCAGGAGCCTAATGTGCCTCCCTGGGCCCCACAGGGTCCCCTGGGGCATGGGCATCAGGGTGCCCCGGCGGCAGGGAGGACAGTCTCCCGGGCGTGGGCTCCCAGGCTGGCCATGTGGCCGCCCACATGCCCTGGAACCCGTCTGTGCCTGGGCATCAGGCTGGTGTGGAGCAGGGGTCAGAGGCCGCTCCAGATACCCAGGCAGGGAGGGGGCCCTCGGCCCGGCCCCGGGGACAGCCACGGCCCCTCAGTGTCCCCCGAAATACATGGCTGCTCTGGCTCTGCAAGGACACTCGCTCTTCTGCAGCCGACAAGGGAGCCTGAGGAAGGCGGCTGACCGAGGGGCCTCTGCCGGCGTCAGGTGAGGGCCACGCGCATGTGTCCGAGGCCCGAGTGGGGACAGGGTGGGGGTGGGGGTGGGGGGGCTGCTGCTCACACACCAGGGTGGCTGCCCAGGGAAAACGGGGTCGCTGAAGCGAGGTGCACGCTTCCTTGCCCCCCGCTGGAAAGGCTCTCCGAAGGTCACCGGGGGGAACCACACAGGGACAGGCGTCCCTCAGTGGGAGACGGCGTCGGCCGAGCGGCCGTGAGCCCCGCACAGAGTCGCAGCGGCAGAGGCTGCTGTGTCCTTCCCTCCTGAGCCCCCGGGCCCCAAAAACGGGCGCCAGCTCATCCCCGTACTGGGCCCCAGAGCCTGTGGTGGCTGCATCCTCAGTGGCTTCATTCAAGGTCGGCTTTTGCTTTTTTAAAGAACTTTATTTCTCGGTGGGCCCTGTCTTCTGGGGGCCTTCCTGCTGGCCAGGACGCTTGGCTGGGACGGCGCCCAGGACCCCAGGGACAGCCCGGCACTTGGTCCTCGTTTGCGACGCGCTCCTTCTGGGAGCTGCCACATCCTCACCCCCGGGACGCGGGTCTCGCTGGCTTGCGGCGCGGCCTTTCACGTGCAGGCTGCGGTGAGCCCCGGGAGCTCCCCTGCAGGGTGCCGGAGCCCTTCTCTGGGCCCTGCTCCAGCTCTGTGTCTCCCCGTCCCTGCACAGCAATGTGGCCTCTGGGCCTCCTCCACAGCATCCTGACTTCTCCCCACGGTCTGCCACCAGGATCCCCAGGAGGGCCCTGGCAGGGCACAACAGGCCGTGCACCCTGCCCTCCTCCCCCACCCCGCACCTGCCCAGTGCCCCAAGTTCACGCGGAGCCTGCGACCGCAGTCCAGGGAGGTGCCACAGCTCTGTCTCCCCCAGAACGACCTCCAGCTTGGCCCGTGCGACCGGCCTCCTGCCCCCCCCCTCCAGAAGTCACCTGGCTGCAGGGTGGCTCTGAGGAGCTGTCTCCTGGCCGGCATCTCGCTCCAGCGCTGTGACTTGTCCTCCAGTGGCTGAGCTCCGCGTTCCGGGCGCGGGTCCAATGGACGCCCCCAGCCCCTGCTCCCCGCAGGGTCCTCTGCGGGGCTGCCCCCTGCGGTCGGCCCCTGGGTGCAGTTGGGCCCTCACCGCTGGTCCCCGTTCTGACCAGAGCCTGTCCGCTCTGCTGCCAAGTGGACGACGGGTCTTTCTGTGGCCTTTCTGCGGCGCCTCCACGCGCTGGCCGCCTTGGCTCCGGGGCAGTGACAGGCACAGCCACTCGAGCAGCCCCTGGCTCCTCTGGAGGGGCCCGGGGGGCAGCCCACGGGGCAGCCCTCGGGGGGCGGGGCTGGTGCTGCTCTGCTTTGCGGGGGCATCTTCTCTCTCACGGGAAGGCTTGGAATGCAGGTGGCCTCCCTCAGACCCTGACCCTGACCCCCGACTGAGAGCAGCCTTGACTGCCTGCCTTGCCAGAGGTAGCGGGAACGGTGGGCTTCTGTTCCCACCAGGGGGTGGGCTCAAGGGTCTCCAGTGCCCGTGCAGGGTCGGGGGCCTCTCCTGTCTTGGGGGGGTCAGGGGTGGGGTGGCAGAGCAGGGCTCCGTGAGGCAGGGAGTCATGGGCTCTCCCTGGTGCCCAGCAGCCGCCTGGGTGGGTGTCGGGAGTCCTGACTCTCTGGTTGCGGGGGGGGGGGGGGGGCTGCTGGTAGAAGACTCGACGGGCGCGTTTGCTTTCCAAGGAGACACTGGTGGAAGCGAGGACAGGCCGTGGGAGGGAGGGGCGCATTCCACCCCCCTCTGGAATATCACCTGCCTTCTCCCATCCCTCAGCTCCCGCCACCTACTCCCTCCCTCCACAACTGTGGTCCCCCCACCTCGAGCCTCCCCACCGCCTGCCCCCCCCCGAGGTCCTGAGAGGTAGTGCCCTCACTGCCCTCCTTGGACCCCTCCTGGCTTCCACCAGCACAGCTGAGGCCCCCGCATGAAGCACCCTGCCCTCAGCTGTGGGCCGTCCCTGAGCTCCACCCCCTGGATGCTGCGCTGCAGGTCCCACTGCTGTCCCCCAACTGGACGTCGTCCCCTGCTCCGGCCACAGGCCTGCTCCATCTGAGCAGGCAGGGTGGTACCCCGGGTTTTGCTCAGACCAGTTTCCTGGAGCCCCAACACCCCAACCCCGCGCCTCACAGTGGCCGGGACACCACCCCCTCGGCCTCGAGCTTTCTCCCCTGGTGCGTGGGGACCCCTGGTCTTGGCAGCTCCACGTGGACTGGACTCTCCTGGGACCTGGGGCAACCGCCCGCTCCCACAGGGGCTCCACACCACATTTGATGGGGCGGGAAGAGCAGCAGGTGCCTCACCACATAGGCGCCCCCCAGGCGCCCTGTCCTCTGGGCATGGCATCCCCGTCACCCCAACCCCCCGGGTCTGGGTCGCCCGGCCTGCTGGACTCCCAGTCTCAGCGGCCCTTCGGGAGGGCAGCGAAGGCGCCGCCGCCGCCCGCAGCCTGCCCCTCGGGCCACCAGCCGGAGGCCGCCCGCCGGGAGGTGGGATGGGGCGGTCCCAGGGCGGGAGCGGGGCAGGGCTGCGAGGGGCAGGCAAGGGCCGGGGCCGGGGGAGGGCGGCCTAGGACAGAGCCGTGGGCCGGGAGGTCCCCCAGGAGCGGCTGGTGTTGCGAGAGCCGGGCGGGAGGCCCGGGGGTGGCGAGGAGGGTGCGTGAGGCGGGCAGGGGCGCTGGGGGTGCCAGGAGTCCCCTGGGGTCGGCGGGAGGCTCCCCCGGGGTCCCCCGGAGCGTGCGGCTGGGGACGGACCCAACGGGCAGGGCGGGAGGAGGCCGGCGGGGGAGGGGCGGGACCTGCCCGAAGGCGGCGGGAGGGAGGGGGCGAGCGGCGGCGGTAACGGCAGCGCAGAGGCCCCTCCCCCGCCGGCGCCGCTCCTCCTCTTCCTCTCCCGCCCGCCCGCGGCCTCGGTCCCTGCGCGGCCTCGGCGGCGGCGGGGGAGGCTGCGGCCCCTTTAAACCGCCCGCCCGCCGCGCCCGCGCCCCCGCCCGCGCCCGCGCCTCCATTTTCCAGGCCGCCCGCCGCCCGCGCCCGCGGCCCGCCGCCCGCCGCCGGACATGGCCGCCAACATGTACAGGGTCGGAGGTAAGGCCGCGCCCGCCGGCCCCGGGCCCCGCAGCCCGCGCCCCGGCCCCTTCCCGGGCCCCCACCGCCGTCCCCACCCCGCCCCGGGCCGCGCTCCCGAACCGCCCGGGGCGCCGTCCCCGCCCCGCCGCGCCCGGCCCGCGCCGCCCCTCCCCCACCGCCCGCGCGGCGCCCCCGCCGCCCCTCCCCCACCCGGGCCCGCCACCCCCGCTCGGACCCCGACCCCAACCGCCCCGGTGGGCTGGCCGAGCCGGGCCGGGGAGCGGCGCTCTGCCCACCTGTTGGGGCGCCTGCGTGGCCCGGGGGCCTGGGAGGCGCCGCAGCCGAGGCCGGAGCATCCTTCGGGCCTGGGCGCGCGCGCGGGCCTGGGCCTGGGCCGGACCGGGCCGAGCCCCCTTCGTCAGCTGGAGCACGTGGCCGCGCGGAGTGCTGGCGGTCCCCTTGGGAGCGGGAGTCTCGGGGCCGGGGGTCCCCACCCGGGCCGGCAGAGCTGGCGGCGTGCCTGCGTCTGGGGGCCCCTCACGGTGGGAGCCCCCGGTCGGGGCCGTCTCCTCCCCACAGCCCGGAGACGCGGAGCTGCTGCTGGCGCGTGCTGAGAGCCTCCCCAGGGGTCCCCTCCGGGTCCTCGGCCACAGGCTCTAAAGGCACCCCAAACTTTGACTGCTTCCGGGTGCCCCGGCCCGGTGGGGAGGCGCTTTGCAGGGGTTCGGGAAAGGCCTGCAGCCCGCTGCCCTCTGCGCCCCGGTGCGGGTGTGCTGAGCCGGCTGGGGCCCGGGACACGGGTTCCGGGCCTTGCTCCACTTGGTGCGTAGGGGCTCCGAGTGGGTCCTCCCTTGCTCCACAGAGTGGTGGGCCACCCTTGCCGCCCCCACGTGCTTACTGTCGGCAGGAGCGTGTCTGGGGGCAAACAGCTCCAGCCACTCGCCTGGTCACCTCTGCTCCCTGGGGGGTCCTGGGCAGTCTCCCTCCAGCCGCACCTGCTCTGTGATTAGGCCCTATCTGTGAATAGGGTCAGCGTGGCACCTGCGGCTGTCACCGCCCCCTCGGGCTCAGCTGGCGCTGGAATGGGGGCCTGCACCCCACTTAGCAGCAGGTCCTGGTGGACACATGGGGAGCAGGCAGCAGTGCAGGGGCCTGTTCCCCACCTCAGGGATGTCTCCTTGTCACACTCCAGGGAAGGCCGTCCCAGCTGATTGGGCCCCCAGGGGCTGACCCGACTTCCTCGGTGCCCACCCCAACTGCTGTCCCTTGGGGCTTCTCCCTGTGCAGCAGCCACCCCTCTGATGCTGTGCCCTGTGCACCCCTAGGACCCCCTCTGTGCAGTGCAGATCCTCTCACGTCTGGTGGGAGGCCCAGTGGCTTCTGCTGACAGGTGACAGGACCCTGCAGCCCCCCTCGGGGTCACCAGCCAGAAGCCTCTGTCGCAGGTGGTCTCACCCTGCATTCCCCGCCCCCCCCAGCAGGAATGGTTGCCAGCTCCCGGAGGGGACGCAGAGCCCCAGGGAGCAGTGGATCGGGGGCAGGGGGGGCGCTAAGCTGCATGGGGTGGGGCTTCTGCAGGGCAGCACTCAGCTGGGCTGTGGCCCTGGGCCCCCAGGTCTGTCTGGCTAAGAGCTGGGCAGGGGCCTGGTTGCCCCCAGACCTCCCTATGCCTCAGTTTCCCCTGGTGAGGACAAGGGTCTCCAGGGGTGGCCCAGCTGGCGGCAGGCCTGCAGGTCCCTCCTCTGAGGAGCCCCCTCCCTTGCTTCCAGGGAGGGCTCTGCAGGGGCCACCCCAGACTCCGCTGGGGACTCCCTGTCCGTTCCTGTGGGAGGAGCTGCCCTCAGCCCTGGCTTCTGGGCGGGAACCTGCGTCGCCTGAGGCTGCGCTCCGGGGTCCTGGCAGGGCTGGTGGGCACCTTGGGCGGTTGAGGTGCAGCTTGCTTGGAGAGGGGGCATCTGGAAGACGGGTCCCTGTGTTCCTGAGCGGACTGGCGCCTGGGGGAGCATTGCAGGGACCCCTCCACTGTCTCTTCTTGGGACCCTAAGAGCAGGGCCATTTCCGAAGGTGCCGGCTGTGAAAGGAAAGCAAGGACACCAGCTAAGCTTGAACTTGGGACAAACCGCGTTAGCGTGAGGCTGTCTGGGATGCGGTACGGGGTCCTCTGAGGCCCGGCTGTCCCCAGCAGGAGTCGGAGTTACCTGGGAGGTGGGCGGGGCGGCACGGGCGTGGCTGCAGCCTGTGCCTGCTGACCCGCTGTGGGGAGTGGGTCAGCCTGGGAGGGGGCAGGGGCCTCCTGGCCGGGGCGGCTGGGAGTGTGGTGGGCGGGTGAGGCCTGGACCAGGGGGGCAGGGTCCATGACCCCTGCTCCCGGGCCCCCGGCAGGCTGCTGCCCTGGGCGGCTGTGCGCCAGATGCGGAGGTGCCGGTGCCCCTGGCTGCCGCCGCCCATCCCTGTCCGGGGCGTCTCTGTCCCCGGCAGGCTGCAGTCGTTTCCTCTGGGTGTTCTCTTCTCCCGCGGCGAGAAGTCGAGGCCCGTGCCCTCGGACAGTTTGCCGTTCTGAGATCTCACGTTGAAGAGTGACGGGACCACCCCGGTGCTGGGCGGCCAGCGGGGGCGGCTGGGGTGGGTTCCTGGAGGCGAGCGGTGCCCTGCCGCTCTCACGACAGCACCGGTTCGCTGCCCCGCGTCACAGACGCTGCTTTCGTTTCGTTCGTCTGTTTGAAACTTTGGGCCAGGTGAGACGTTTGTCTGCGGGACGCCTGAGGGTCCGGGCACCCCTGTGTGTGTGCACACGCACTCCCTGGGGGGTGCCCCCCACGGCCCCCGTTCAGGCAGGCCGGGCCCGCGGGGATGTGGACTCCCGGGGGGGACGGCCTGCCCAGGCTTCTGCTCCCTGAACCCTGGGGCCTGCCCATGCCTGTCGGTCTGCAGGGTGGCGGTGCCTGCGTCTGGTGGCCGTGGACAGCCTCCTGGGGCTCCTGGGGTCCCTGCGTGGGGGGGCCGGGGTGCTGCCTTGTCCTCACAGTTGCTGGGACCTGGGCTGGGGGTGCCCAGGCTGGTGCAGCCATCCCCGTCGGGTGTGGCCCTTGGGGAGGGCCTGGAGGGGACTGTGGGGGCTGGGCCCCTTGGGTGCCCGCAGGAGACCACCTGCTCGTCCCGCACTCGCCAGGACCCCCTGCGGGCCCAGGTGTCTCGGGCCAAAGCGGCCTTATTCCTCCTTGTTGGACCGGCCCTGCGGCCAGCCTGGCTCAGGGGTCCCCACCAGCCTCACTTGGGAGGTACCCCTTCTAAAGGGGCTCGGCTCCCCCGTTCAGAGCTGCTCGGCGAGTAGCAGGCTTCTGAGACCGGGGGGTGAAGTGCCAGTGCCATAGAGGGTGTAATCCCCCCCACTCTGGGCTTCCGCACCCTCCCTTGTAGAGAAGGTCACTCAGACACCCCCTGGGGATCAGGCCGGCACTGAGTGTGGGGCCCCCCCCGCCCCGCCGGCTCCTCGTCCTGGGGGCGGAGTCTGCACCTGGACGCGACCCAGTTTGGTCGGCAGAGTCGGGACGTCCAGTGGGACGGTGCCGTGGCCTGGGGCTCACACCCACGGGCAGCCACGCCCCGTTCCGGTGGGGGGAAGCGGGGGGGGGGGGCCACGACTGCGGCACGCCCGGGTCCTGTGGGGGCCACCCATGGGCCGTCCTGGCCAGAGCCCCGCGAGGGCCGCAGCGGGGCGAAGCCGGCAGGGACACCGTGCTCCCGGCCCTGCCCTGCGGGGACAGGCGGCCTCGCGGCCCCGGCAGCGGGTCCTCAGGCTGGAACTTGGTGGCGGTTTCCCGGCAGAGCGGCCGCGGCCACCCAGCCTGGCGGGCCCTCGGCTGCCGCTGTTTGTCGTCCTGGGGTCCTCGGTCAGGCGTCCGCACGGGTCTCCTGCCCAGTTTTCAAAACCGGATTTTTCTCCTTTTCTTCTTCTTCACAGTCCACAGTGTCCTCTCTCATTGGCCTCAGGGGCACCGCGGGGGGACCCTCACATGCTCCACACGGTGGCCCCCCTCTCTGCCCTGCCCCCAACACCACTCGCAGCCACGAAAGGGGTGGCCCTCCCCTGGGCTGGGCTTCCCGTCCCTGGGACTGGCCTCCGCCTGCCCCTCTGTCCTGCCCCGGCGCCCGGGCCCCCAGCCGCACCGCCCTGCGGCCGACACTCTGCGTCTGTGTGGGCGCTGACGTCGGGCTGGTTCCCGGGGCTGGTGCTGTCGGCTCCACGCACCCCCTGCGCCCGTCCACGCCTCGCTGGCGGCAGGACCCCCTCCTCCGCACGCTGTGCCCGTCCACTATGCAGACCCACTGCGCGCCCTCTCCCGCCCGCGTCTCCCGGCGGGCACCGGGGTCCGGGGATCGTGAGTGGCGCTGCAGTGAACACGGAGTAAAGGGTCTTCCTTGGAAAGTGTTGTGGGGTTTCTTTGGAGAAAGACCGGGAAAGAATCGCCGGATCCCAAGGCAGATCCACCTTTGACTTCCCGAGGAAACCCCGCGCTGCTGTCCACAGCGACCGCTCGGCTGGCCCCCCCACAGCGAGCGCGAGGACCCCCCCACCTCAAGTCCTCGCCGGCCCGGGGCCCCGGGGCGGCCTCCTCCTTGCCGAGCCCTGGGGGCTGGTTTTCCGTTCTGGGGGCCAGCCCCCCTTTCCGCGTGCGCCTCACAGACTTTTGTGACTTGCACTTTGTGTGTCTGTGCAGCGTGCCCGCCCCGGGGCCGCGCAGGGTGCGGCGTCCAGCTCTCTCGGGCCTCACTGTCCAGTCCATGACCCGCGGGCGGGCGGGCGGGCAGGCGGTCTGCGTGTGAGGAGCCGGGCGGACCGCGGCCTCAGGGTGTGTGCCTGTGGTCATCCCGCCACCCACGCCGCGTGTCCGCGGCAGTTTGCAGGCTGCGCTCTCCCTGCCCGGGGGCGCCGCCCCCGTGTTCCTGGTCCGCGAGTGGAGAGCGGTCAGAAGGGACACGCAGACGGTGTCTCCTTCCGGCGGACCGTCACGGAACTGGGCGCAGGGGTGGCAGGCACAGCGTCCGAGCCCCGCGTCCCTGCCGGTGGCCAACAATGGCGTGGTGCCCCACGCGGGCGCAGCCCCAGGGCCGCCCGCGCCGAGGGAGGAGCGGCATCCTGGTTGGGGACGGCGGGGTGGGCAGCCGGCCCTGGGCGGTGTCTGCGAGGCTGAGTGCCCGTGCGTTTCGGACAAGAGGGCCTGCGGGGTCAGCACTGCCCGAGTGGGGCCCGCCGAGGCCCGAGGAGCCCTTTGGGGGGAGCCGGCCGCCGCTGCAGGCCCCCAGGGGTGGGCACCGGACTCGGACGAGGGCAGGACCTGCGTCCCCAGTGCACTGCCATCCCCTGGGCCCCGTCCAGGGCCTGAGTGGTCGGGGGGCCGGGCTGCCCCTCGTGACGCCGCGGGAGAAACCTTGGACGCAGGTCGTCCGCGTCCTCAGTCAGAGTCGGGGCCCGCAGGCCGGTGTCCGTCCTCCGCGCGCAGAGCCGTGCCGGGAAGATGGGGGAGCACATCCGGTGGTGTGTCCGGTGGTGCCGAGTCGGGGCTGGGGGTTTCGGGGCAGGGGTGTCGGGGGGGGGGTTCCCGCAGCTGGGGGCGTGCTGTGCTGGCCCCACGGCTGCGGGTCTCGCCCCCGGCTCGGGCTCTGGGGTGGGCGGCGCCCGGGCCTCCCCTCCCCAGCGGCTCGTCTGCGGGGTGGATGCGCGTCTCTGGGTGCGGCTCCGGGCCCTGCGAGCGTGCCCAGTGCTCGCGCGGAGGCCTCGCCCTCTCGCTGCGCAGACGTGGGGCCTGGGGGCGGCACCCGAGTTTCCCGCCGAGTGACACGCCTGAGTTCCCACAGGCGCGCAGTGGGGCTGTCGGGCCCTCCTGCCTGGGGCGTGTCTGAGCTCAGTGGAGGGGGTTCCCGGGCTGGGCAGCCCCTGCTCCCTGAGGAGCCCGGCGCACAGAGAAGTCGGGGCCTGTGTGCCACGCCCCTGGCTCTGGGGCCCGTCCCCGCAGAAGCCGAGGCGCCGTTTGTGCAGTGTCCCCCTGGGCGGTGGTGGGGGGGCCCACGGGCTCTTCCTGGGGAGCTCGGGCCGTCGCTGTCTGTGGAGCGACAGTCCATCCCGGTCGTCGGGTTTGGTGGCCGTGGCCGTCTCTTGTGCCCGCGCCACCTGGGGGCAGTGGGGTCCGCCTGTGTCCTGGTGGTCCCAGCGTCGGTCGCCGTGGCTTCTCCCCGCCGTCCCGGCCTGCTCGCTGCCACCTGTCTGCGCCCGTGCTGCGTCCTGGTTCTGGACTCGCCCCCCCTGCAGCCGGCCTGCAGGGGCCGCTGGTCTGGGTCCCCGCCTGTGGGGGCCGTGGGCTTGTTCCCAGCTCGGGGCCCGTGTGAGTGGTCATTCTGAGGGTGGTGGACTGCCCCGCGGGGTCCGAGACGTCCTCCTGGAAACCTCTCTGTGGACCTGGCTGCTCCGCGTCGGCGGGCCGTGGGGTGTCCGTGAGTCCACAGCGTCTGGGTTCCCACGTCGCCGTTGCACTGGCTGCGACCTCGGGGCCGGGGCCCCTGCTGGTCCCGCTGAGCCCCGCAGGTGCGTGCCCACAGGTGCGTCCCCGCAGGTGAGGCTCGTGCGTGCAGGTGCGTGTCAACGGCAGGGGCCCCTCCACCGGGTCCGGGCAGCCCGGCTGGGACCTGCCGTGCGGGCCGGACTGGGCCGGGTCCTGTGGCATTTCCAGTTCTCGGTGCAGGTCGCCAGGTTGGCGCCCGGTGTCGGTGCTTGGGCCGCATCGAGTCTCTAACCAGGTGCCGGCTCAGGCGCGCCTCTTGCTGAGCCGCCTTCCCAGGTCGGCGAGGGGCGGGGCTGGCCAGGCGGCCAGGCTGGCCTCGAGGGGCCCTGAGCGTCCCCGGGCGGGGCCTGTGAGCGGCAGAGAGCTGTGTGGCCTGTCTGGGGGGGCCAGCCTTTCCGGGGCTGGGGGTCGGTCCGACGGGCAGTGCTCCTGGTTTCCACTCACCGGCTTTCTTTCTGGAGAAGGGGGCGGGGGGGGGCACGGGAGGTGGGGCTGCATGGCTGGAGGTGGGGGTCCGGCAGCCGGAGCACAGTCCTGTGGTCTCCGGGCTGGTGTGGTGGCACCTGGGGCTGCCCCTCCCACCCGGCCCCCCACTGTCCCTGAAGGGGGTGGCGAGCTCCCGGGGGGACGGGACTCGGGCTGGGAGGGCTGCTGGCCTCTGCCCGTGTGTCTGCCCCCTCTCCCCCCCCCCCCGGGCAGTGCGGACTCCACCGCCCTGCCCTCCCGTGCCAGGTCTGAGGGCGCCCCCGGGCGGCGGGAGACTGTGGCCGTGGCCGCCGTGTGACGCGCTCTCTGCCTGTTTGCAGACTACGTCTACTTCGAGAACTCCTCCAGCAACCCGTACCTGATCCGCAGGATCGAGGAGCTCAACAAGGTAGTGCGTGTGCAGGGGGCGTGCGTGTGGGCGTGGGTGTGTGCGGGCCGGCCCTGGGGGGGGCTTTCCTGTGGCTCCGCCCCGGGGCCACCGTCACAGAGGAGACGAGCAGGCCACCGGCCTCGGTGCCGTCTTGCAGGGGACCTTGGGGGGTGCGGGCTGGCCGCTGTCTGCTCGTTTGGGGGGCTGCATCCCCAGGGTCACCTGCCCAGACCTGGTGCCTGGCAGCCATGCTCGAGGGGCGTGTTCCGCAGGCCCGAGGGGGCCGGGCCTGGGGCCAGGGTCTGGGCTGGACAGTTCCCGGACCAGCGAGCAGCCCGCAGAAGCCGCCACACCCAGCGCCTGGGCCCCTGCTCCCCTCGGCCCACTCGGGCGCAGGGGCCGTGGGCTTCCCGCCTCGCCGCCCGCGGCACGCTCTGCCCAGAGCCGCTCACCGTCTTCCGGCCCCACGGCCCCGGGCGGCGTCTGCAGGGCAGAAGGGCAGGGCAGGCACCTGCCTCTGAGTCTCTTCAGAGCAGGACAGGGCTCGGGACGGCAGGGGGACGGCAGGGGGTGGCCAGGTGCCCAGGGGCAGGACCAGCCCGGGGCAGCCTCTACCCTGGAAGGTCGTTGGCACGGGCCGGAGGAGGAGCTGGTGTCTGAGCCGAAGCAGAGACAGACAGCCCCCTCGCGCCCGCGAGGAGCCGGCCGGGCGCCCTGGGACTCGGAGGCCCGGGGCCGGGAGCAGCTCTGCAGGTCACGGTGGAGCCTCGGCAGAGAGAAGGGCCTGGTGCTTCCTGCCACCGGGGCGGAAGCGCGGGGAGCAGGCGAGACTGGGGTGGGGGCGCCAGCACCACCTGTAGGGGTTCTGGGAAAGGGGACAAGCCGTCAGGACGGGGGCCCAGGGTGTGGCTCGCCCCCTCAGATTGCGCCCCAAGAGACGCAGGCCCCGGGGCTCCCACAGGTCTCGGCTGTGAGGCCGCGTCAGACACGGGGCCCGAGGACCTGCAGGGCCTCCGCGCACCAGGAGCAGGGGCGCCGGGCTCCTGGCCCTTTTCTGCAAGTTGGAAATGACTTTGAAACGAGGTTTCTTCAGGGAAACCTAGTGACTGGACCCGTTGCGGTCCTCAGAGGACCCACCTGTCCTCGGGCCTGGCCTGCTGTGCTGCCGGCCTGCTGCTGGCGGGTGGGGGCCCAGCAGGCCCCCAGCCCCCCGGGCTGTGGGCCTTCAGAGGGGTGGCCGAGGTCTCTCCTTGGAGCTGTGGTTGAGCGGGGGTTGCGATTCCGTTGTCACCGTGGGAGGTTCAGTCTTTACCAGACTAGGGACAGCTGCAGTTTGGAGAGGAAGAGGGGCTGGGGCGTGAGAACCAGAGGATCAAGTGGGGGCACAGGACAGGCCCCAGGGGGTGGGGGGCGGGGGCGGATGGGGCTGCCGTGTGGCGGCGAGGCGTGAGCTGGGGCCAGGCCAGCCCCGCCCCTGCAGCTGGGGGGCCCCACGGTGGGGGGGGCCCTCCCTGGTGGTGCTGCTGGGGGAGTTCCGGAACAGCGCACAGGTGGGCGGGCAGCCCCCGAGGCGCGGGTGTCACAGGGCCCTGCCGCCTACAGGAGGTCGGTCAGCGGTGGGAGGCGGGCGCGGGAGCCTCAGAGCAGCGAGGCAGAAGACGAGAGGCAGAAGGGGGGGGTGGCACCCGGCTCCCCACTCAGAACCCCTCCCAGCCTTGCCGTGGGAAGGTCCCCGGGCCCGGCCCTGTGGGCGCTGCAGCCCTGGCTCCGGCTCCCCGGGGGCTCAGGAAGCAGACTAGAGGCCCTGCAGCTGCCCCAGCTCCGCACCAGGGGCCCCTGGGAGCCCCAGCGTGGGGACACGGTCTGAGCAGCCCATGAGGGCTGAGGCCACAGGCTCCTGGGCAGGTTCCGAAGTCCAGGGCCTCCTGGGTCCCAGGAGCCGGGCACAGGCCGGGCTGTCAGAGCTGTGGACGGGCGGGAACACGCAGGTGGTGTGGCTGGGCCGCAGCTGGGGACAGCGGGATGTGCTGGGCGCCACGCAGCCGAGAGCGGGTCGCCCGCACCCCACGGGCTCTGCTAGGTGCGGGGCCTCCGGCAGGGGCTCCGACGGCCCGAAGGGTGGATGGCAGCCGGGGGCAGACCTAACACTGCGGCGGTGTCCGCCCTCGCCCCGCAAGGTGGAGCCCCTCGGCCGCCGGCCCTGGCCCTCCCGTGCCCCCTGGGCTCCGCGTGCCGGGCCCCACCTGGGCTGGCTCTCAGGCCCCCAGCCCGTCTCTGCCCGCCCGCCCGCCGCCTGGGTTTGGTGCTGGAGTCGCGCCTCCAGGCGCCGCCAAGGTGGGCGGCTGCCCCGGCGAAGGCAGAGCCGCTTTGGCTGAACTCGGGTCGGCCAGGTCCTGGCCCCACGAAGCACTAAGGGTGGGGCACGGGGAAGCCCCAGTGCCCCGGACGGCAAGGAGGCCGGGGTCTACGGGAGGGAGGGGCGCGGCCCTGGGGACTCGGGGGTCTGCGAGCGCCCGCCCCGGGGCCCGGGTGACCTGCCCTCGCTGCTGCAGACGGCCAACGGGAACGTGGAGGCCAAGGTGGTGTGCTTCTACCGGAGGCGGGACATCTCCAGCACCCTCATCGCCCTGGCCGACAAGCACGCCAGTGAGTCCCCCCCAGCCCCGGGACCAGCCCTCAGCCCCGGGGGGTGGCCTCCCCCTCGTGCAGCCTCAGCCCCCGGCGCGGGGCGGCGGCCCGGGCCAGGCCACGAGTCTCTGCGCCCCCTTCTCTGGGGCGCGGTCCTGGTGTGTGCTCGTCACCGGAGGGGTCGGGGACTGTCGCTGCCTCCGGTCTTTTCCCCGATGTGATTGATTTTGAGACTTGAAACCCCGACGGGCCATCTCCTGGGTACGGCAGGGAGGGCGGGGCCCTGGCTTGGGCAGGGGTGGGTCGGTGGTGCTTCGTGGGGAGGTTCCCACGTGCCCGGGAGACCCGGGGTCCGGGGCTCCAGTCCGCGTCGGAGGAGCGTGGGCGTGGAGTGGGGCTTTTCCTGGCCCCCGGATGCTCGATGGCAGGCCCACCCCGGCCATGCAGCCTGGACTCTTGTCGTGAGTTCGTCGGGGGGCGTCCCTGACTCTCCTGGCCCTGGGGTGGGCACAGGGGCCACCTCGGAGGTACAGCTGGGACCCTGCTCCCTAGGCCCTTCCTCCGGTGAGGGCCTGGGAGCCGCAGTGGGCCTGCGTCGGGGGCCGGCTCTGCCCACGGGGACCGTCCCTGGGGCTGGTGTTTGGACGCTGGTGACATCCCCGGACTGGGAGTGCTCGTAGGGCTCCTGGGAGTCAGCAGGGAGGACAGGCCACCGGCAGCGCGGGCACGCGGGCTGCTGTGCCCAGCCTTCCCCCGCCCCGCCCTAGGGCAGGCTGGGTCTGGGGCCTCGGCGACTCCCCACAGCTCCCACAGGGGGGCAGCAGAGGGCTGCCAGTCGGGGACCTGCCGCTGAAGGCCCCCTGCTCTGTAACCCCAGCTTTGGGACCTGGGGCAGGGGGCGGGCGGGGGGTTACCTGTGTGGCTGGCGGCGCCCCAGGACATGCCCGGAGCCGGGAGGGTGCGGCGTCCCAGGGTGGCTGTGCTCTGCGTGCCCCTGCCCTGGCGTACCCCGTGCTGCGCCCGCCCAGCAGCCTTGTGTGCTGGGGCTGCCCTCGCCGCAGTGGGGCTGGCCGCCCCCACTCCCCGGGCCCCCCGGGGCAGCGCTGACCCGCCACCCGGCCCGTCTGTCCTCCAGCCCTGTCCGTCTGCTACAAAACCGGACCCGGGGCCGACAATGGGGAGGAAGGTAAGGGCGCTCCTGCGGGGGGGGGGGGGGGCCGGGTTCTGGCCAGGCCGTGGGGCGAGGCCCGGCTGACGGCGCCCGTGGCCCCCAGGGGAGGTCGAGGAGGAGATGGAGAACCCCGAGGTGGTCGACCTGCCTGAGAAGCTCAAGCACCAGCTGCGGCACCGTGAGCTGTTCCTCTCCCGGCAGCTGGAGTCGCTGCCCGCCACCCACATCAGGTAGCTGGGGGCGGGCGGGCGGTGGGGGGCGCCCCTCGCCCCTGCCCTGACTGTGCGCGTCTCTTGCAGAGGGAAGTGCAGCGTCACTCTGCTCAACGAGACGGAGTCGCTCAAGTCCTACCTGGAGCGGGAGGTGAGGGCCGGCTGGGGGCGGGCGTCCTGCTGGTCTGGGGGTCCTCCCGGGCCCTGTGGGCCCAGACCCTTCCCCTCGCCGACCCCCTGCCCCCGGGTCCAGGCTGGGACACTGGTCTCGGCGAGATGGTGACCAGGACCTCGGTGGCGCTGTGGCTTGCCCTGGGGGCTGGGGGCCCGTGCGTCTCGGGGTGCCGCCCACCCCCGGCCCCGGCCGTGTCCCCAGATGGCCGGCACATACATTCCTGGGGAGCAGGCGGCCAGCGGGCTGTGTGTGTGCTGAGGCCTGGCGGGTCTGTGCTGGGGCTCACTGGACAGCCAGCCACGGTGTCAGGGGCACATCTGCCCACCCCACGGCCAGCTGCCTGGGGTCCCCTGGGACACGGTGTGTGGCCTGGCTACAGATGGGATGATGACAGGAGCCGGGGGGCGGCGCGGTGGCAGCTGCACTGAGGCCTGACCTCGGGTCAGGGGTCTGGAAAGCCGCCAGCAGGGGGCAGCGCCTGAAGTGAGTCCCGAGGAGCAGGCCTGGCAGGCGGCCAGGGAGCGGCTGGGGCCCCTCTTCACCCAGGGAGTTGCTGGGCACGGGCCCTCGGACCCCAGGGGTCAGCCCCTGGGGAGTGGGGGTCACGGTCGGTGGTTCAGAAAGACCCCTGAGTGACGCAGAGAAACACTCGTGAGTGGAAAGGCTGCCGTGAAGCCCCCGGCTCTGGCCAGCGGGCAGGCGCTGTGCTGTGTCCACGTGTACGTGGCCGTGCTCTGCTCTGGGGGTCCTGCGTGTGTCCCGGGTGGGGGCCCACGGGCTCCTGCACAGCGAGAAAACAGGTGCTGAGGCCCTGGCTCCGGGCAGCCTCCCTTCCGTCTACAGGGCCGGGCCACCCTGGTCTGGGGTCGCTGCGGTGCTGTCCCCGCCTGGGTCGAGACAGGCCGTCCGCACGGGGCTTGGACCACGGGACAGCCCAGCCCCTGGAGGGCACGAGGGAGACACCGAGGGCCTGGGGAATCGAGGGAAATGAGCCCTCGGGTGGGGCCTGGAGGGGCCGCCAGGGAGGACGCAGGAGAAGCGAGGGTGCCCTGGTGTCGGGAGCCAGGGCGTCGCCGCGCAGCAGCGCTGCGGGCGGGTGGGGAGGCGCTGAGGTGGGGGTGGGCTGGCCAGTGCACCCCGTGCTCTGGGCACTGCATCCAGAACATTCCACGGCCCGACTTGTGTACGTCTCCTGTGACAACCGCAGGAACACCACCGTCGTCTTTCTCGGTGGACATGCCCAGAACCTGTCAGATTAATTCCTACATGTTTCAAGATTTTGGTTGCTACTAAACGCTTTTGTAAACGTCCCAAAGTGCCGCTGCTGATGGACACGCTGCCGTTCAGGGCTGGGCGTCGGCAGGCCCGGCGTCGGCCCCGAGCCCGTGGCTGTGGTCCGAGCTGCCCTTCCCCGCCCTGTCCTCCCGCGGTCACCCGCAGGTGCGCGGCGGGGCCCCGGGCACTGCGCTGACGCGCCCCCACGCCGTGTTGCAGGACTTCTTCTTCTACTCCCTGGTCTACGACCCCCAGCAGAAGACGCTGCTGGCCGACAAGGGGGAGATCCGTGTGGGGAACCGGTACCAGGCGGACATCACGGACCTGCTGAAGGAAGGTAGGGCCGCCGGCCAGCGGCTCTGGGGGGACAGCTGGTGGCCCCAGGCCCCCACACGTGGGGCTGCTTTCGCTGAAGTTCTTCTGTGTCTAAAACACGTGCATCTGTCCGTCCTGCCGACCCCTTCTCCGGGGGTCGCGGTCCGTCCCTGGGGCTCCCTGCCCGCCCCCAGGCCCGCAGCAGCCTGGGGTCGTGGGTGGGCCTGGCCTCTCCTCAGCCCGCCCGCCCCCCACAAGCAGCGCAGACAGGAATGCAGGGCCTCGGGGAGCAGAGGCCGTGGTCTGGCCTCAGCCAGTGCGTGGCTGTGGGCGGTGAAGCCACTCTCCGTGCGACGGCTGTGGCCGGGGTGCTCTGTGGGCCCCCTCCTGGGGGTGCCTGGGACGAGGCTATGTCGCGAGTCACTGAAGGGGGCGGCCACACTGGGACCGCCGGCGCCCTGGCCTCCCTGAGGGGCCGTGCAGGTGCGGGCCACCGGGGCCGCCACGGGTACCAGGCCCCCCCACCCCACCCCCGCCGTGAACGCCACCTCCCTGCAGCCGCCTGCGCGGCACGGCCTGCGACGCGGCTCCTCCGTTTCTCTGTGTCTGAAGACCGCCGCTGCGGCTGCTGCCGCGTGGTCACTGTCGCCTCTCGGGCCATTTGTGCAAAAGAGCGTTTTCCCGTTGGTGATAAGTAGGACCGTGGCTGACCTCGGGGTGGGCAGCCCGCAGCTACAGGCCCCTTGGAGCCGTGCTGCGCTGTGCAGCGGGTCCCAGCCTGGGTCCTGCGTCCTTGCGTGTGGGGGGCGCGCTCTCTGCCCAATGCGCCGCCATGGCTGTCCTCGTGGGCCTCGGCGTCCCCCGCCTGCCCGGGGCCTCAGGATGAGCTCACGCTGGGTGGCCTTAGCGCCCCCCTCCCTCTGCCAAGTCTTAGCTGTGCAGTGTCCGGCGGGCACGCCCTGTGCGTCTGTGCAGGACGACCGGGCAGGGCTGCCTGCCACCCCCCCGCCCCAGCTCTTCCCTGCACTCCGCCGTCACGGTCGCCTCTGCTCTGCGCGACCTTCGTGAGGACCGCTGCCCTTCTCGGCGGCCTGCCGTCCCCTCAGTGGGCGCGGCGTCTCGTCTCCGTCTGTCCTGCCCCCTGCACACTTCCACACACACACTTCCACACGTGCCTTCCTCACACACACCCCTGCACACTCACGGGCACACACATGCACCCGCCTACACGCACACCCTCACCTACACACGCCCGTCCCTGGTGGGTGGTTCACCATCTGCGGGCGGGGGGGTCCCCTGGTCTGGTCGGGCAGAGGACGAGGTGCCCTGCCGGGCTGGCAGGGAGGCCACACCGTGGCAGCGAGGCCCCCTCCGTGCTCACGCGCGTGCCTTTGCGTCCTGTGTGGCCTCCGCTCGCTCATGGCCTCACCCAGCGTGGCCAGGCCGTCCCCCGCGGGGCCTCGGCTCAGGCAGACCCGGGGCTCCGAAGCCGAGGCTGGAGGCTGCGTGTCTCCTTGCAGCCTTGCTGGCCTCACCGGCCGTCTCCTCCTCGCAGGCGAGGAAGATGGCCGCGATCAGGCCAAACTGGAGACCAAGGTGTGGGAGGCACACAACCCCCTCACGGACAAGCAGATCGACCAGTTCCTCGTGGTGGCCCGGTGAGTGCGGCTGCCCGGCCCCCGCAGGGCCGCGGGTCTGTGCTGCCTGCGACGCCACCCCCCCACGCCCCCCCCCCCCCCAGGCCGGGCTGAGTTGCTGCTGCTCAGTCCCTGTCCCTGGTGCCCGGGGCCACTCCGGTCCGTGGGGTGCGCTCCTGCCCCCGCCCCCCCTCGCCCGCCCGCCCGCCGGCCGGCCCCAGTGGACAGCACGTTTCCCGCCCACAGCTCCGTGGGCACCTTCGCACGGGCCCTCGACTGCAGCAGCTCCGTCCGGCAGCCCAGCCTGCACATGAGCGCCGCGGCCGCCTCCAGGGACATCACCCTGGTGAGTGGCCTGCCCCCAGGACTCACCTGGTTTCCCGCCGGAGCAGTGCTCCCGAGTCCCCGCGCAGCCCAGACCTGGCCCGGGTGGGCAGGGCAGGCGCGGGGAGGCCTGGTGACGCCGCGGGTCTCGCCGCAGTTCCACGCCATGGACACCCTGCACAAGAGCGTGTACGACGTGGCCAAGGCCATCTCGGCCCTGGTGCCGCAGGGCGGGCCCGTGCTCTGCCGGGACGAGATGGAGGAGTGGTCGGCCTCGGAGGCCAGCCTCTTCGAGGAGGCCCTGGAGAAGTACGGGAAGGACTTCACGGACATCCAGCAGGACTTCGTGAGTCCCCGCGGCCCTGCGTGCCCCCTCCCTCGGAGGCTCTCCCTCCGCAGGCCCTCGCCGGCGCTCACAGCCCCGCGCACCTTGGGGCCGGGTTCCCTGTGTCGTTAGCTGCGGCCAGCGGACCCCCCTCGCCGTGCCCTTGACCTGTGCTCCTCGGGAGCGACCGTCCAAGGGGACGGAGGGCGGGGAGGGCCTGCGCCTGCAGGGTGCCCACCCCCTGGTGTCCCTGTGACGCTGAGCCTCCCGGGACGGGGAGAGGAGCCGAGGCGGACGGGCTGCCGCCCTCGGAGGGGAGCGCCCTCCCAGCGGTGGCTGGCGGCCGTCCGAGAAGCACCCAGAGGGGAGGGCAGAGGGCACTGCCGAGGGCACAGAAGCGCCAGGGGCCAGGGCCCGGAGAGGGCAGCGTGCGGCGGGCGTGCCCTGGCCGCCGAGGTGGTGGGCGGCCCCTGTGGGGCGGCCGCTCCGGGAACCCGCGGGAAGCCTGAGCCGAGCGAGCGGGGCCTGGAGCGGAGCGAGCGGAGGCGGCAGCGCAGGACTCGCGTGTCCTGTGTGGTCCCGCTTCTGGGTCCTGAGGCGGCACAGGGGGCCCAGGGCACCGGGTGTCCCTGAGGGGCCCGGCGTCCGTGCTGGGGGGCCCTGACCGCTTAGGGACGGCCCCTCTGAGGGTGCGCGCCGGAGCTCGGGAGCAGGGCGTGGTGTGTGGAAAGCACGCCGGTGAGGACACCGCGTGCTTGACCACCGGGACGTGGGCCCGCATGCGGGCAGTGGTGCCTGGGCTGCGGGCAGCCCTGCGTCCCCTGAGCAGGCGGTGGCGGAAGGGGGGCCTCGGGCCCAGAGGGGAAGTGAGTTCAGAAACGCAGGGTCCCCCAGAGGGGTGCGGCCCCCCTGAAGCGCCCCCCCTCTCCCCCCAGCTGCCCTGGAAGTCCCTCACCAGCATCATCGAGTACTACTACATGTGGAAGACCACCGACAGATACGTGCAGCAGGTGGGCCCCCCGCCCCGGGCCGGCGCCCCTTCCCACAGAGCACCCCTCCCCGGTCGCCTGCTGACCTCTCCGTCATTCTGTTTTCTTTCAAGAAACGCTTGAAAGCAGCTGAAGCAGAGAGCAAGTTAAAGCAAGTTTATATTCCCAACTAGTAAGTGCCGCCCCGGCCACCCTGCTGTCCCGGGGCTGGGTGGGCCCAGGACGCCCTGGTGGGGGAGCCCGGCTCTCCCCGGGCTGCCCCGGAGGCACCAGGGCCGGCCGGGCTCCACTCGGAGCCTTGCCGAGCGCCGGCAGACGGAGCTGGGCGCGGACCGGGCTCAGACCCCCGTGGAGCCTCTTCCCGGATGTGAGGGGAGGCGGCCCGCCGCAGCCCTGCCTCCCCAGGGGCCGCCCGCCCCCGCCTCGGCCCTCCAGTGACGCCCCCTCTCTCCCCCACCCAAGTAACAAGCCCAACCCGAACCAGATCAGCGTCAGCAGCGCCAAGGCGGGCGTGGTGAATGGCGCAGGGGCGCCAGGCCAGAGCCCCGGGGCCGGCCGGGCCTGCGAGAGCTGCTACAGTAAGTGCCCGCCGCCCGGCCCCCGGGGCTCGCCCAGCCCGCAGCGGTGGGCGCCCCGCCGTCCCGGAGCCCGGCCTGGGGGCGGGGGCTGCACGCTGCCCGGGAAGCCCTCCTCTCGGGACTCGGGACGGGGGCGGGCGGTGTGGTGCTCTCCGCCGTCGCTGGTTCTGCTTAAGGACCCGTCTGTCTCCAACTTTGTTGTCCGTAGCCACCCAGTCTTACCAGTGGTATTCTTGGGGTCCCCCTAACATGCAGTGTCGCCTCTGCGCGTCTTGTTGGACATATTGGAAGAAATACGGTGGCTTGAAAATGCCAACCCGGTTAGATGGAGAGAGGCCGGGACCCAACCGCAGCAACATGGTAAGTGCGCGCCTCCCCCCCTCCGCGCGCGGCCTGACGGCCCGGCCCACGGTCATGGCGCTGTGTCGGGGCGGCGCGCCCCCTTCCGCAGAGCCCCCACGGCATCCCAGCCCGGAGCAGCGGGAGCCCCAAGTTCGCCATGAAGACCAGACAGGCCTTCTACCTGCACACCACCAAGCTCACGCGGATCGCCCGGCGCCTGTGCCGAGAGATCTTGCGGCCCTGGCACGCCGCCAGGCACCCCTACCTGCCCATCAACAGCGCGGCCATCAAGGCCGAGTGTGAGTGTCTGCCCCGCCCCGGGGCCCCGCCCCGGCCCCCGGAGGGGAGGCGCGTGGGCTCCAGCCCCCTCCCGCGTGGCACCCACACTGCGTGGTCCCGCAGGCACGGCCCGGCTGCCGGAAGCCTCGCAGAGCCCGCTGGTGCTGAAGCAGGCCGTGCGGAAGCCCCTGGAGGCCGTGCTGCGGTATCTTGGTGAGCCTGCCCCGTCCCCGCAGAGTGTGGTGCCCGCCGCGGGGGGGCCGTCCCCTGGCCCCCCGCCCGCCCGCCCGCCTGCCCGCGTCCCCATCCCTGCTTCCCCTCAGGGCGGAGCCTCCAAGGTGCCCGGCCGGGCTCCCCGCCCACCTGCTGCCCTGCACGCCTGCTCCGCGGTGTCTGCGGGCCAGGGTGTGAGCTGGGCACGGCCACTCCGTCTCTCGGGGACCCTGAGCACCCCAGTGGTCCCGCTCAGCCCACCCCTGGTGGCCGGCGGGGGCCTCGGGCGGGACGGGGCGGGGCCCGCCGCTTGGCTGGGCTCGGGCGGGCTCGTGAGTCAGCCCCTCCAGTGCGGAGGTGCCTTTCCCTCCGTGCAGGACATTCCAGAGCGGTGAGCTAAGTGTGCCCTCCTCGGATGCACGTGGCTCTGGCATCATTTGCTGCCGGGGGTCTTGGTCCTGAGGCCGTCGTCCGCCTGTCCTGTGGGAGGAGGTGGCCCGTGGTCCCCAAGAGCCGCCAGTGGCCTCAGCAGAGGGAGCCTGTGCCTCGGTGTGGGGCACGCCCCGGCCCAGCCTGCCAGACTGCTAATTCAGCCTCTGGCCGGTGGCCAGCCCTCTGCCATCAGCTCCGGTGGCCGGGACACGGAGGCCTCTGATGGGCCTGCGGGTTTGTGTGCCTGCGCCCGGAGTCTGCGGGCTCTCGTCTGCACGGCGACCCGGCCGGCTGGCTGGGGCCGAGCCGCGGGACCGGCCTGGGCGCTGGGCGTGGGCGTGGCTGCCCTGCCTGGGGGTCACGGGCAGGGGCCGCCCATGGCCGGGGTGGGCACGGGACTCCCTGCTGACCTGCCCCTTTCAAGTGCCCGCCCGTGTGCCTCCCCACAGAGACCCACCCCCGCCCCCCCAAGCCGGAGCCGGCGAAGAGCGGGTCCGGCGTGCTCGGCAGCCTGACGCCCGCCCGCCCGGCGCCCGTCATCAACAACGGCTCGCCCACCATCCTGGGCAAGAGGAGCTACGAGCAGCACAACGGCACGGACGGTGAGCCCCGCGGGGGCGGGGGGGGGGGCGGACGCCGCAGCCTCGGCCCGCGGCCCCAGGGCGCCCGGCCCGGTCCCCGCGGCCCCAGGGCGCCCGCTGACCGTGTCCTCTCTCCCTCTCTCTCCTGCCGTCGGGCGCTGCCAGGCAACATGAAGAAGCGCCTCTTGATGCCCAGTAGGGGTAAGGCCGGGGCGGCCGCTGTGCGGAGCTGCGTGTCTGTGCTCGCGCGCGTGCGTGGCGGGCGGCTCAGGCCACGTCCGTGGGGCGGTCCACCGGCCAGGCGCACCCCCCCAGCCCGTTTGTCACTGGGCAGAGAGCCAAGTGCCCCCCTCCCGTGGGCCACAGCTGCCCGAGTGCTGTCTCCTGGCCCAGAGCCTCTGGCGCCTGGGCCGTCCCGCCTTCCTGACCTGGCGCCTGGTCAGCGGACTGTCCTCACTCGGTGGCCCTGGTGCCCTGGCCGCCCGCCTGTGCTGCCTGCCATCGCGCTGTGGCCGCCCGCATGCCCTCAGCCTCTGCTCTCAGGGCCACCTGTGCTGTGCCTGCAGCTTGCGTGCGCCCTGCCTGGGGAGGGGCTGGGTGGGCGGGGCTGCTGGAGGTTGCCCGGCCCCGGTGGCCCTGGGGTTGCGTCACCCTTGGAGGGAGGGGACTGAAGCCTGGGGAGCGGGGAGGTGACGCCACCAAGAGACCCCTCCCACCACCACCAGTTGTTGGGGCGGTCAGTGGCCCAGGTGCTCCAAAGTCCCGCCCGCTGGCCCAGGGCCCTGCTTTCCCCCCTTAGTTGGGGGAGGGGCACCAGAGGGCTGGGGGGCAGCTCCAGGCTGCAGCCGGGAGAGGCCCCTGCCCCGGGGGGCTTGGCCAGACCCGGAGGCCCCAGCACCGCAGTCGGCCTGCAGCGGGAGCCGGGTGGGGCGCGCGGGGAGCCAAACGGAAAGAGAGGACGTGGCGAACGTGGTCTGAGCTCCTTCCAGCCCCTCGGGATCGGGGCTTGGGGGCGCCCCAGCCTCATGGGCCAGACAGCATGGGTGGGCTAGGGGGCCGGGAGGAGGCAGCCCCCAGGGTGGCCATCCCGCCAGCCCTGTCCCTTGGGCGCGCACTGTCTCTGCTGGGTCTGGGAGTGTCCTGTGGGGTCACCAGCAGCTCCGGTTCTGGGTTCCACCCTCTCACCAGCCCCAGCCCCCCGGCACCCTGTGGCCTCATCGTGGGGGCTGCCTGGCACCTTGTCCCCGTGGCAGGGCTGGCCCTGCCTGCCAGACCCCCAGCGATGCCTGCAGGTGTGGTCAGGGGCCTGTCGCCAGGCACCCTGGGCTTCGGGTTCTCTTAGTGAAAAGCCGTTAATAAGCAAGGTGGGTGAGGTCCACATGCTTTTGTGGGGTTTGCTAGACTTGGGGTGGTTCTCTGCTGACGCCCGTCGGGCACGTTGGCCCTGAGCGGGGAGCGGGGCTGACCCAACCTGGGGCCTTAGCTCACTGCCCACGCGCCTCACGGCCCCCGCCTCCCCGGCCCCCCGCGGGCACGAGCTCGTTCTGACACTGAGCGTGTGTTTTCTTCTCTCTGCGGCCCGTCGCTCTGGTAGGCACTTACCTGGGTAAGTAGCGCTGTGGCCCCTGCGCCCAAGAGGCACCGCCGGTTAGAAGGGGGTTTGCCGGTGAGGGACACGGCTGCACCTCAGCCGAGGGGCACGTCTGGGGAGAGGGGCCCTGGAGGCCAGCGGGGCGGCCGACACGTGGTGGAGAGCCATGTTTGCACGCTCACCCACTTGCACACCCAGGCAGAGGGAGGCACTGTTGGCCTGGGGCTCGCTTTTGTTTTTCTGCCCAGGTCCTCGCCCGGCGTGCGTGTGGGAGCTGGTGCCCTCGGGTGCCCCTGCAGGTGGCCGGGCAGGGTGGGGGACTGTGACCTGGGGCAGCGGCCTGACTCCAGGCAGAGGCTTGAGGCTCCAGGTCCCCAGCCCCAGGGTCAGCGCGGGCAGCTGACCTCCGGGTCTGAGCCGTCCTGGCCAAGGAGGGGCCACCTGTGAGGGGCGCTCTGGTGCCGTGGCATCTGCAGCAGCTCGGGGCCAGGTCTGGCCCCGGGCTCGCGGGGCTTCGTCTGTCTGGGCCGAGCCAGCAGCGCGGGCCCGCGGGTGCGAGCGAGCTGCGGGGTCTGCACCTGGTGGCCCGCAGAGCCCCGGGAGCTATAGGGCCGGGGGGCCAGGCCGGGCCGGGCCGGGCCGGACCAAAGGCCGCTGAGGCTCATCCCCCACACTTCGCCTGGGTGGGGGATGCAGCGGGGGGCTGCCTGCCTCCAGGGCCCTCGGCAGCGCGAGGGCGCAGAGCACGCTGGGCCTCACGCCCCCTCTCCCTCCTTGTCAGGGTTGGCGAACCACGGACAGACCAGGCACATGGTGAGTGGGAGGGGACAGCCCCCGTGGGCGCCTGGAAGGGGCCCAGCAGCGGCCGGTGGGGGCGGCCCCCTCACGCGTCCTCCCGCCCAGGGACCAAGCCGGAGCCTCCTGCTCAACGGGAAGCCGCACCCCACCAAAGTGCGCCTCCTGCGCGGGGGCTCCCTGCCCCCCGTCAAGCGGCGCAGGATGAACTGGATCGACGCCCCTGACGACGTGTTTTACATGGCCACCGAGGAGACCAGGTGGGGCCCCCGGCCGGGCGTGGGGGTGGGCCCCGGGCGGCCCTGTCCTCGTCACTCGGGGGCCGCTCTGCCCTCACAGGAAGGTCCGCAAGCTGCTCTCGTCCTCGGAGACCAAGCGAGCTGCCCGCCGGCCCTACAAGCCCATCGCCCTGCGCCAGAGCCAGGCCCTGCCGCTGCGGCCCCCCCCGCCCGCGCCGGTCAACGACGAGCCCATCGTCATCGAGGACTAGGCCTGCCGCCGCCGCCCCAGGCCGCTCCGACCACAGACCAGCCCCCGCCCGCCCGCCCGCCTGTCCGCCCGCCCGCCCGCCCGCCTGGTTTTGGTAGTGCCCTCCCACCTCCACCTGCAGAGAAGCTGCTCCCTGGGCCGCGCGTGGGGAAAAGCACGGTTAACTTATTCCGGGAGAGCCCAGGAGCTGCTCTTAGCTTTGTGTTACTTTTCTGGCCGGAGCGGAGTGAGGAGCCGCCCAGGGACCGCGCCGCCCTGCGGGCCCTTGGGCTGGCTGGAAGTTCTGTTGTGTTCCGTTGAAGGTGCCATTTTAAATTTTATTTTTATTACTTTTTTTGTAGATGAACTTACTCTCTGTAACTCACACCTGGAATGTTAGGGCCGGCGCGGCCAGCTGCCGGCCGCGCTGCCTGGTGGGGTCGGCCCCTCGTCTTTTCAAGTAATTTTCATATTAAAAAAAAACAAAGAAAAAAATCTCATAAAAAGAAAAAACCAATTAGACCTTCTCGTGTCTTTTGTTCCTCTTTCTCCGTGTCAAAGCTGGAGGCCCCCTGCCCCCAGCACCTTGGAGGAGCCAGCAAGGATGGACAGCAAGCCAGGCTTGGGCTTGCTGGCCAGGGTGGGTCCAGGGGGTGTTGGATGGGTGGCTCCAGGCCAGTGTCCACCTCAGGCAGACGGCCCCCCCAGGGAGCCTGTGGTGAGCAGTGTGGCCTATGGCCGTCCTGGCTGCCGGGCTGGGGTCCTGCTGCCCCTCCCCTCTGCCCACACAGCTGGCTCCTTCAGGGCCTGGCCCCTTGCCTGCCACCCTCCCGGGGGGCAAGAAGAGGGCCGATGAGTCGCAGGGCCCTCACCGGGTGGAGCTGACACTGTGTCTGAGGTCGGGGTGGCCAGGACGTGGCCAGGGCCCCAGTCCCCATGACCACATGGCTCCCCCTCCCATGGGGCAGCCATTACAGCCGGGGTGGCTGGCTCACTGGCCTCCTGGCAGAGCTGTGCTCCAGCTGTCCAGGGCTTCCGTCCAGAGCCACAGGGCTGGGGGCAACCCCAGCAGGTGTGGAGTTTCTGCGTGAGAATTTGCTCAGATTTCAGCAAGCCTGTTCTCGGAAACTCTACCTCAGACATTCCCTCGCACCCACCCTTGCAGGCCCTCGGACAGGTGCTGGCGGGAAAGGTCAGGGAGGGACACCCAGGCGGGGCCACCCCAGCCCGCCTGCCCTGGGGTCTCCCTCATCCTTCCCTGAGCTCTGCCTCCTGCTCCCCGTGCCTCCCCTCGAGGCCCCCCCCCCCCACCGCCAGAGGTGTGCTCTTCTCAGGGGCTCAAAATAGAAGCCCCTTCTCACTGGCTAGAGACAGATAAGGGGCTCCCGGACTCTGTCCAACAGTCTGTGATGGCTGGTTGGGTGACAGGCCAGGGTGTTGGAGAAGTGGCTGCAGCACCCCAGCCACCTCCCACGTACAGCCCACCCCCAGTGGCCCCCACTGCCCAGGACAGAGTTGCGGTGTCTGGGAGACCGGGAGGTGACCTTGAGGAAGACTGAGCTGCCCTTGGCAGGGGAACTCTGCCCAGGCCCTGCCTTCCTAACCCACCCAAGTCCCCTTCCCTTCTCAGGCTCAGCCCCTCCAGGCCTGAACAAGGTGGCCCCCTCCCATCCTCGCAGGCAGGCAGGCCCGGAGGAGTTGGGGTCCCCCGCACGGGGCCTGGGCTGCGTCCACCTCCGGGCTGCTTGGGGTCTAACGTGGGACTTCAGAATGGGGAGCGGACACAGGCTGGGGGAGCGGGGGCCTGGCTCCCAGGGCTGCACCTGCCAGCCATCCCCCCCTGCAGGCCCGGCACTGGGCTGGGGTCCCTCCCTTGGGTGAGAGCCGTCTCAGGTGGGCACGAGTCCCCTTGAGGGGCCTTCCTGGAGACCTGCCAAGCCTGCCCCCGCCCTTGAGGAGCCCCTCCCTGGGTCCCTGCGAGGACCTGAGACCAAGATCCTGTTGTCATTTGCCAAGTGATCCACAGGGTGCCACACCACTGCAGCCCCAGGGGAGGGGCCTGCCCCCGTGCCTGGCCACCTGACCTGGCAGCCTGAGGGCCCTGCTGGCTCCCCTTGCGCTGTCCCTGCCCTGCCCTGTCACTCTCGGTGGCCTCAGGGGTGGATGCTGTTGCTCTGTGTTCATTGATCGGTGTCCCTTCCTGCCAGGCCTGGAACAGTTGCTGGCACATGACAGGCCCAGGGACTGTGGCTGGGGGGCAGGGCACCTGTCCCTCGATCTCCAGGGCACCTGGCCAGTGCCGGATGCCATTCCTCGGATCCAGCCCGCTCACTCTGCAGGCGGGGCTGGGCCCGGGCGCCTCCCAGAAGACACCTGTGCCCAAGCCCGCCCTCCACAGCACGCCTGGCGCTCCCAGGCAGGAGAGGGCATGGTAACCACGCCAAGTGGCGGGCAGTGGGCCATGCATTATTCAGGGACACCCGACACCGGCCTGAGCAGGGAGAGGGCTGAGAATGACCGACCTGTGGGGAGCCCCCACAGCTGGCCGCCCTGCCCAGGAAGAGGACCGCGGAGGCCTCTGCCTCCATCCCCGCCTTAGTTGGCCAATGGCCAGAGCTGATGGGGACAGGGAGGGGGCTGGTCAGGCTGGTCAGTCAGGCTCGGCAGATCTTGTGTTTCAGTGGCTGCAGGGTGTGAGTGCAGGGGTGGGGGGCAGCCACCCCAAGGAGCGGTGCCAGGGCGGGGCTCCAGGAACGCCTAGGTTCTGGAGGCTGTGGGACCCAGGCTTGCTCCTCCAGTCCACTTGGCAAACACCGGTGATGGGTGCCACCAGGCCCCAGGCCCTCCGACTCCTCTGGCCCGCAGGTGCACCAGGCAGAAGAGGGGGTGGGCTCACAGCCACAACACCCCTGGAGGGTGGGTGCTGGTCCTGGCTATCTGGGTCTGGGGAGTGGGTCTGTTCATCCAGCAAGTTGAGGCTCAGCTAGGGCTGGAGGCCTGAAGGGCCTATGGAAACGGACACCCCAGAAAGGAGGCTGGAGGGTGCTCCAGGTGCCCGCAGGGTGGGTGGGGGTGGGTGCTGGGGCTAGGCTGGGCTCTGCAGGCCCGCTGGGAGGCAGGGGGGATGGGAGTGGTCAGACAGGCCCCTGTGGCAGGGGCGGGGGTGGGGTCCAGAGCCCCAGCTCTCCTGCGCTCCTCTGGGGCACCTTGGGCCCAAAAGGGTGGAGGTGGGAGGCTCTGGGCCCTGCACTGGGTCCAGAGGTGGGTGCACCGGCCCTGAGGAGTTGGGGACACGCACACTCACTCCCCGCGCCCCCATCTCTTCCCCTTTCTCTCCTTTGTCCCTACCGCCCCTGGAGGGCAGAGCCCCGGAAGACGCCATCAGCGCCCAGCAAAGCCCGGCTCGTCCTCTAGCGGCTGGACGCCCCCTCCCCCTCCCCTTCTCTGGCGCTGTTTTTGGAAGTGGCAGGCGCCCTGCCCTCCACCCGCTGAGCCTTTGGCACCACGGACTTTGCGGGGCGGGGGGCGGGACCGGGCTGGGCTGGGTGGCCGAGCCCGCCAGGAATCCGGCTCCAATCCCGCCTCGCGGCCGTTGCTATGGAAACTGAGCAACAAAGGGAAGAGGGGCTCGCGACAGGGTGGGGGCTGGGTCCTCTGGGGGAGCCTGGGCGCCGGCGCCGGGCGCCGCGGGCGGTCCTGCCGTCGGGGCGTCAGTCTGCTTGTCCAGGGGACGCCCTTCTGAGCACAGGCCCCGCTGGCCAGGACTCCCTGGAACCGAGGGGACTGCGCACTCCACGCCTCGCGGCCCCGGCCAGCTGCCCCGACGTTGCCATGGAAATAGGTAAGGCGCGGCCAGGCCCGGCACAGATCGCTTAGCGCGTGGGGCCTAGGGACGCCAGGCAGGTCCCGCTGCCCCCCACCCTCCCAGCAGGTGCTCCCCCGCCCTGGCGACGCCCCCTCTCCAGGCTGTGGGACCCGGCGGGAGGGATCCCAACGCCCCGCCCCGGTCGCAGAGCCAATGAGCGCGCGGACAGCCCGGCGGGCGGGGCAGACGAGGCGGCGGCGACGCGGAGTCGGGCGCGGGCGGAGGACGAGAGCAACCGGGCGCTCCGACGACCATGGCCTCCAAGTGTCCCAAGTGCGACAAGACTGTGTACTTCGGTGAGTGTCCGAACTCGGCCAGCACCCCGCCGCCCTTCGCGGTCAGCCCCCGGCCGCAGACTCACGCAATTCCGGGGAACCCGGCGTGCACCCGGCCGCCGCCCCGGGATGCGCGGCCCCAACCCGGTTCGCCGCGCGGCCCTTTCGGGTGCGGTCGGAGGGCGGAGCTGCCACAAGGTGGGGGCGGCGCGGGAGCTCGTGGTCCCTCGGATTGAGGCCGGGTTGGGGTTGCATTTTGGGTTCGCGGGCGCGTCGAGGTCTTCCCGGCGGTGTTGCCGATCCGGGCGGGATCCGGGCGGGGTCGGGTGCGGTCGCGCGCTCCGAGCGCCTCCTGCGCGCTCCTGACTTCCCCGCATACCCCCGTTTCTCCTACCTGTGAACATATGTCTGGGCCCTTGTGGCCCCAAGTGACCCCGAACCCGTACCCCGACCTCTGGCCACGCTGGGCCAAGTCAGATCTGAAGTCTCACTGGACTCGGTCCACGCGGGGGCGACCTTGGCCTCTGCCTCCCGCGTGTCCCAACGTGCTCCCTTCTTTGGTGCCCCAGGACTTTCCCACGGGTGGGGTGTGGTGACAAGCGAGTCCCCATGAACATAAGAGGGCACTGGACTCCAGGTGCCCCCCGGACCCCCTCCTCAAGGCCAGACGGCGCCTTCCCTGGGATGCCCCTGGGTTGCTCACCTGGACTGGCTTGCTCCCCCGCTCTCACCCCTCCTGGCTGATCCTCACCCCGACTTAGCCAGGGCAGCGAAGTGCCTGCCCGCCGACCCTCCCACCAAAGTCCGCACCGAAGGAAGGCAGAGCCAGAAGGGAGGATGGCCAGAAAGGGGGGTCCTCACCAGGGGACCCTTCCCTGGTGAGGGTCCGGGTGGGGTTGGGCAGACCTGAAGGAAGCTACTAGGTTTCCCCTCTGACGCCGGCTGACGCTGACGGCCAGAGCAGGAGGAGGCCAGCGGTTGTTTGCTGTTCCCAGAGGGGAGGGACCGGATTTGGCCTGGAGTGCTTCTGGCCTGGCGGGGAGCCCAGGGGCTTCCGGCTGCCTCCCAGGAGCGCCTCCTCCCGCCCCAGCCCTCTCCCCATCCCAGAGAGGGCTCCTGCCTCTGAGACTCAGGGTTGGGGACAGTCCCCGCGTCCTCCTGCCTGCCCTGCTGCCCACGACTTTGTCCCCAGCTAGGCCAGCTCGGCGCCCTCCGGCTGGGCGGCTGGCACTGTGCACAGACAACCCGGACGAGGGCTCTGCCAGCTCGGGCGGCCGTGGGCTCCTTGCTGAAAACAAAGGCGCTCAGACCCACTGGCTTCCGCCCTGGCCAGAGGCTCTGGTGCAGAGAGGGGGCTGGGGGGCCAGGACCCTGCCCGCTCCCCAGCCGGGCTGCACCGCGACCTCAGCAGCCAACACCTGAGCGGAAGCAGAGTGGAGAGAGTGACCTCGGGATGCTGTGCCTTTGTCCCCAACACTGGTCAGCTGGGCGGGGTGCTGGGCCCCCTCCAAGCCACTAGACCCAGTGAACTCCGTCTTCCCCACTCTGCCAGCAACGTGTGGCCGCCGACCTGCCCGCTGGGTCTAAGGGTCAGTCCCCTGCCCCCTGAGTGGCCACATCCTAGAGCCTAGCTGAGCACCCCCCAACCCGCCCTGGCATGGACGAGGAGAGGACTCCCTCCCAGGCTGCCGGGCTGTTGGGGAGACCTCGCCCAGACAGCCACCTCCATGTGAGGGGGACCAGAAGACTGCTAGTCCTTGGCCAGATTCCGCCCAGGTGGCAGGGCCCAGCTGGTCAGGCCCTTTCCCGGAATTCCGGCCGTCTCCGGCCTTTCTTCCTGCCCTCTCCTCCACCCTTTTCCTGCCATGTGCCCTGGGGAGTTCCCCCCAACTTCCCTCCATTGGAAAGTGGCGAAGCAGCGCCGGCACCATGGCGGGGAGTGGGGGGGGGGGGGGGCACAGCCCACCCGACCCTCAGCAGCTGGTCCCAGACCTTGGGCTCCAAAGCAGCAGCTGGAGGCACTGGGGTGGGGGCTCTCAGGGCCAAATGTAGACAGGCAGGCGTCCTGTCCCTTGGGGTTCCCACTGGGGGGTGGAGACTGGCCTCCCCACAGGGGCCCTGGAGGTGCAGGACCCTCCCCTCAGCAGGGGCCTTGGTCAGCTCCATGGGAGCCTGGCTGAGGGCTCTGGGACGGCTCAGGGACATGGATGAGGGAGACCGTATGGGGCAGGCGTGGTGTAGAGGAGGTGTCGTCTCCAGGGCAGTGTGGGTGGCTGAGACCAGAGGGACAGCGGGACCCCTGCGGAGCAGGGAGGGTGCATGGCTGGTGCTGAGGTCCCCTCCCGCCCCCAGCTGAGAAGGTGAGCTCCCTGGGCAAGGACTGGCACAAGTTCTGTCTCAAGTGCGAGCGCTGCAACAAGACGCTGACGCCTGGTGGCCATGCCGAGGTGAGCCTTCCTCCTGGGCTGGGCTGGGCTGGGCGGGCCTACCGAGGGGGCTGCGTGGCACCCCTGCCCTCTCGGGCAGGGAGGAGGCCCAGAGAGCCCAGTGCGAGCCCTCACCCTTTGCCTTGTGCCCTTCTGCCTAGCATGATGGGAAACCCTTCTGCCACAAGCCCTGCTATGCCACGCTGTTTGGACCCAAAGGTGAGCTTGGGGCCAGCCCCCCAGCCTGATCAGCCCCGTTGCCAGGGAGGAGTGGGGCCTGGGGGTGCCCCGACTCCTTTCTCCATGCCCTTCCCAGAACTGCACCCCAGCCCATGGTGCCCTTGGCAGCGGGGCCCTGACTCCGCAGAATGGGCTGTGGAGGCCATTTTCTGAGAAGCAGGGTGAGGGATGAGGCCTGGGTGTGGGCCGGGCTGCTGGCCACCCGCCCGATGGCGCCTGCCGTCCTGCAGGCGTGAACATCGGAGGTGCCGGCTCCTACATCTACGAGAAACCTCCCTCAGAGGGACCGCAGGTTACTGGCCCCATCGAGGTCCCTGTGGCCCGAACTGAGGATCGGAAGGCGAGTGGCCCCCCAAAGGGGCCCAGCAAAGGTGGGCTGGGCTCTGTGTGTCAGGGGGTGGTGTGGGAGCCCCTCAGCCCCCCTGACCCTTCTCCACCCCTGACCTCAGCCTCCAGTGTCACCACGTTCACCGGGGAACCCAACATGTGTCCTCGCTGCAACAAGAGGGTCTACTTTGGTGAGTGACCCATCCAGCCGCAGCCTGGGGGAGGGGCCCGCCAGGGCCTGGGCGTCACCGTCGCTCTCTCCCCCTTCCCAGCCGAGAAGGTGACGTCTCTGGGCAAGGACTGGCACCGGCCATGCCTGCGCTGCGAGCGCTGCGGGAAGACACTGACTCCGGGTGGGCATGCGGAGGTGAGGGCGCCTCTTGGGGAACGGGAGCACCGAGGGGCATGGAAGGGGCTCTGATGGGGACAAGCTGCTCCCAAGGTTCGAGGAGCGACGGTGGTGGTGGCTGCCCCCTAGTGGCCAGAGTAGAGGCTGTGGGGTGCCACGTGTAGGCTTTGCCCCACCCCCCTCACCAGGTGAGGGGGCTGGTCCTGGCTCTGGGAGTTGAGGACTCTCAGGGAGGGAGGCAGGCATGTGGACAAGGAGGAGTGCCCCAGGGGAGTGGGGACCAGAGAGTCTGTGGACCCCCACCTCACCCCCATCCCGCCCCCAGCACGATGGCCAGCCTTACTGCCACAAGCCCTGCTACGGCATACTCTTCGGACCCAAGGGTGAGTATGGCCAGGAGGGTGGGGAACCAGGTGCCCCCGCCCCCTCCCCCACCCCCCTACCCTTTCGGCCGCCTTTCTCCGCAGGAGTGAATACTGGAGCCGTGGGCAGCTACATCTACGACAGGGACCCTGAGGGCAAAGTTCAGCCCTAGGCTCCGGCCTCCCCGGCCCCCTGCTCAGCCCTGTGGGGAGAGCGAGCAGCTGCCCAGCCCTGCCCAGCCTCAGCACATCCTGCCTGGGAGTCCAAGGCCTGCCTGTCGGGGGAGGGAGATACCACGGGGGCATCTTTGGAGAGACCCGCCCATCCCTGTCTCTCTCGGTGTGTCTGCCTTTGTGTCCATCACTGTTACGCCCTTTTGTCCTTGTGCCTCCCTGACCCCACGTGTCTCCATGTCTGTGTGTCCGTGGCCCCGCTGGGTCCCTCTCTGAGGTGGCCGCCCGCTCCCCCTCTCCTGCTGCCTCACGCCTGCCCAGTGTTATTTATCTCTCTCTGCTATCCTGGCCACAGCTGGCCACAGCTGGCCACAGCCTCACACACCGGTGTCCCTGGAGGGGCCCTCTGCCTTTTCACGCTGCCCTGCAAGCCCCACCCACTGCCCGACCCCCGAGTGGTTCACCAGGTTTTTGCTATCAGTCAGTAAAGCGTTGGAGGATTGCAGAACGCAGCGTTGTGTGTCTGGTTGTGGGACGGACAGGAGTCCGGGGTGGGGTCTCTCTGTCTCATCCACAGATCCTCTCAACACGCCTGGGCCCGCTGTCCAGGGGTGGGGGCCAGCTCCCATCCCCAAGGCTGGTGGTGGTGGGAGCAAGGCTCTGTCTTAGGCTGCGGTGCCACCCGGAGGCTGGTGGGCAGCTGAGAGGGACCACGGTGGGGGGTGTCCCGAAGAGGGGCAGAGCTGGTGTTGCGCTGAAGTCACCTGCCTCTGGAGCCTGGACCCGGGAGTGCCAGCCCTGGGCACCAGATTCCGGAGACTCCTGGTCCACCCCAGACCCACGGTGCCTGAGGGGTCAGCCTTGGCAATGTGGCAGAAGGTGTGCCACTCAGAGGGGGAAGAGGCCGCTGACCAGAGGAGGGGGGACTCTGCAGGGTGGGAGCTGAAGGATGGAGGCGTGAAGTGGGCCTTCAGCCCAGGACTGAGCCTGGAAGTCCGGAGGGCCCGAATGGGGAGGATGTGGTCAGACCAAGACTGCTGGGGCTCTGCTGGGGCTTTTGTCTGCAGGGCCGGCAACGAGGTGGCCCAGGTAGAGGAGGTGGGCAGATAGAGGGTGGGGCTTGTGTGCCCCACTGTCGGGCGCTCCTGCCCAACCGGCGTCCCTGAATCTGCGATTGCAGTGGTAATGGAGTGGTCCGCGACCTCCCCGCGTGGTCTAGGCTTCGCCCTTTCAACCTGGACACCTTGGGAGCTCCTAGGGGCCCCTTCCTCGCGGCCACCTTCCCTTATCTGCTGTTCCCCGGTCTCCCGCCAGAGGGCGCACCTTGCCTTCCACTCGGCGCCCCGAGGCAGGAACCGCGCACACCTCCCCGGTCCTGGCCCGTCCCCAACACCGGGTCTCCCGAGGCCTCGCCCTCCCTGGAGCCTGAGGAGCAGTCGGCTCCTGTGTCCTGCACCCCAACCTTTGGCACGGCCCCAGCTCCCCTTCCAGTCCGCCAGCTCAGGCACAGCTGAACCTGACGCCGGGCCCTTTGTCGGACGAGCAGCCATCCGTGTCCCTGGGGGGTGGAGCGACCGGCTCCGGTGTCCGTCCCTGCCGGGCCGCCCAACCGGGCACCCAGCGTCTCCTCCCACCCGGCAATGCGGCCGGCATAGGAAGGGCGGACCGGCCGGCCGGCATTCGGGGACGCCTAGCAGGTACCCCCAGGGCCCCCAGTCCCCAACCCCAGCAGAGTCCTGGGCAGGCAAGGGCACCGACGCGTGCTCAGGGCCGCTCCCCTCCCCATCCCCACCCCCTGCCAGGCCGAAGACCCCAGATGGGGGTCGCTGTGGGAGAACTCAGACTTCCCGGAGCGCCACCGCCGCTGCCCCGGGGGCGGGCTCCTAGTGTTGGATGGGAAATTCCTGTCCTCTGGGGGGTGGGGGCTGCGGAGGGCAGGGCCCGGCCCCTCCCCCGGGAGCCTCCAGTGGAAACTATGTGGGGAAGAGACGTCGGGAGCGGCGCGCCCCGCCGCCTACGCGGGAGGGGCAGGGCCTAGTGGAAGGCCCCTCCCGGCTTGGCAGGGGTGAGGGGTGCACTGGTCGCCTGGACCGAGGACCGGTCGGGCTCTGCTTGGGCGCTGAGCACGCGCGCTGCCCACCTCCCCCCTCACCGTTCCGTCCCGCCCAGGGTCTGGCGGGGGAGGGCGCGCCCCATTTCCTGCGGGCGGAGGGTGACGCGCCGCCGTGTTTGTTTCCTAGGGATTGTTATGGAAACCAGGGCGGTGCCGCTACTGTCGGTCTCAGCGCAGGCTCGCGGGGCGCGAGGGACGGGCGGGGGGGGGGGGCTGCGGTGACCCCTGCGCTGTCCCGGCTCCCTCGGGGCCATCAGCTCCAGGAGCGTCCCCCACAAACACACAGGAGCCAGGTGCTTCCCCTGGCTCCCGGAGCCCGGGACGCATCAGCAAGATGCAAGGTGAGGGTGGCGGAAATGGACGTCCGCGTCCCAGGTGTATACCTCCTTCTCCTGCCCAGCCAGTGGGGCGGCTCAGAAATGCCATCTGACCACCTCACTGGGCCCCCTCAGGACTACGCCCAACTCCCAAGACTCCCCAAACGGCCCCCGTCTCCCATTGGTCCAGTCTTTACAAGATTCCTGGCCCCTCCAAGGCCCTGCTGCCCCCCAGCTGTGACCTGGGCCGGTGGGGCCCTGGCTGGTGCCCCCACTGCCACACCCTGAGGCCCAGATCCTCCTTGCAGCCGCTGCCCTGCCGGAGGCTCCCTGTGGACCCGGTCTGGCTCAGACTTGCCTCCCTGATCTTTAGGGCTGACGATCTTAGGGCTGACGGGGAAAGCCTGACCCCCTCCAGTCCCTGGGTCAGAGCACCGGCGCACTGCCCATTGGCTGTGGCCGGGGTGGGGGATGGGACTGATTGCCAACGACCCTGAGGGCAGGGCAGGTCGAGGACTAGCAGGCCTCCAGGGCTCAGGTGTGCGCAACACACTTGGGGAGGGAGGGGTGACGCTCAGGGTCCATGAACAGGCCTAGCAGCTGGGCTGGTGAGACTGGAATTCGAGGCAATTTTGCCTGGGCTTTGGCTCCAGGTTGCAGGGATTCCTGGAACCGTGCTCAACTGCAAGGAGGCTGGGGCAGGGGGCCAGGGAACTCCATCTGGCCTGACTGTGGACCCCAAGCTGGTTGGCAGAGGGAGGGAGCATAAGGCTGTGGTGTCCCAGCTTTTTGCAGCACCCTGGAGAGGAGGGGAGGAGCCTTCCTCCCACCTGGGCCCTGGTGGGCAGATCCCTTCTGGGAAAGGGCAGAGTCTGTTCCTTCCCCCAGGCCTCAGCGCCAGGAGCGGCCTTGGGCCCAGCAGGCCCACCCTGGGACCGGACCTTGGGGCAGACAGGGGTTCCCGGGAGACCAGCTGCTGAAAATAGGCCCTGGGAATGTCTGTGCGTCCCTCAGTCTGCCAGGCCTGGGGGGAGGGCAGGCAGGCTGGGGCCTGAGGAGGGAGCCGCTCTGGTCTCCAGGCTCAGCCGTCGCTGGCTCGCCCTGGGGCACATGTTGACACTCAGGGCACCTGTGTGCAAGAGCAGGGGACAGGCCCAGCCAGCCTCCAGCCCCGGGGGGGGGACAGTCTTACCCCTGAACACACCTCTTGGCTCCTCCGCACCAAGGAGCTGACCTGAAGGCCTGGGTGGGGCGCTGGGTGTGGGCTTCACGGGAGAGGCCAGAGCACGTGCCTCAGTCTGCAAGGAGGCCGGAGCCCCAGGAGCAAAACCTCCCTGGTGGGGGCGGGCGGCCCCTGGGGGCAGATTCCTCAGAGGTCACTGGGGCCAACTCTGCCACTCCAAGATGCACGTGGGCCTGTCCAGAAACCTGTGAGGCAGGGTCCTGCCTGGTTCCCATCTGAGCCCCCACCGAGCCTGGGTGGGGGTCAGGGTGTGGGGCTGTGAGAGGAAGAGTTAGCAGAGGGAGGCAGCCTTGGCTGCGCACCCAGGACCCTGCATCGGGCTGCTCCCGTCTCAGGGCCCCAGGCACCCTGGTGCTGTGCTGGTGCAGGTGGGGTGTTCTGGGCACAGAAGCAGCCCAGGGCAAGCAGTCGACTGCTTCTGGCCACCCTGTCCCTCCCACTGCAGACAAGGCCCCAGGCAGGGCCTGCTGGCTGGTGCTGGCGGCACTGGGGGGCAAGGTTGGGGGCTGCACCTTGGGGTCTATGAGGGGGTCTGGTGTGTTCCTGGGAGTCATTTGTTCCTGCAACAGTTCCCCACAGCAGCCCACTCGAGTGGGGTCAGGGGTGGAGGGCTGGACAAGGTCCCAGCTGACCCAGCCATTCTGAGGCAGGTAGACGTGGTGCAGGCCAGCACCCCTCCCCCACAAGTGCACCCTGGGCCAGGCGGGCTGATGCAAGTGGGAGGCCTTGCAGCCCGTGGGGCCCAGGTCTCAAGGATGCTGTCGGGGCTGCTGGCGGGCTGCAGGTGGGGCGCCCGGACATAGAGCCTGGGGGGAGGCAGAAGCTGTCACCCGTGGCCCCAGGTGCTGGGGAGCTGCAGCTGATAAGGTGTCCCCCAGCCCATGAGCAGGTGGGACAGGTGGGGGCCTCAGGAGAGTTGGAGGGGCACCCCAGTCTGTGGCTGGAGCTTTGGGGGAGTGTTCAAGGGAGTGTGTGTGTGCACGTGTGCGCAAGGGTGTGTGAGTTGAGTGGAAAAACCCTGCTGTGTACCAACCAGAGGGCGAGGCCTATGACCCTTGGCCCCCTTTGGCATCCTCCTCCGCGAAACCCACAGTGTAACCATAGCAACGGGCAATAACAGCAGGGAAGACTGGGAAGGATTTTCTCACCAGGTTTTTGGTTTTCCGTGGCTAGGGGGCATCCCCACAGGGCGAGGCTGAAGTCCTCATGTGAAGGAGGGTGGGGGAGGGGAGAACCGACGGCTCCCTGCCCGCCTGCCCTGAGCTCTGGAGTGGGCGGGGGTGGGCTGGACAGCAGCAAGGGAGACCAAGTGCCCTGAGAGGAGCCTTGTGCCCACCCCCGAGAGATGCAGATGCCCAGATGGCTGCCTTCCACACTCGGGTGCGCCCGCAGGCCCAGGGACACACACAGGCGTGGGAGAGTGCGGGTCCTGCCCCTCCCGGGCCCTTCTGGAGGCAGCCTGCCCCCGTGCTCCAGGCGTCTGCCCAGCACACTGGCCAGGGCTAGGCCTTCCCTGGAACCGCAGGCGGCGTGTGCACCGGGGGCAGCCACTCCACGTCCACCCTCCAGCCTTCCTGGGCCCTGCCCTGCCCCCCATCACCACTGGCCTCCCTCCTCTCTCTCCTGCTCTCTCCCAGATCTGAGCCAGGAGATGAGGGAAGTCAGGGCCCGCCCTGCGGCAGCTGCATCTGGCTCAGGCCAGGAGGACCCAGAGCAGTGGGGGGGAGGGTTCGTAGGGGGGGGGGAGGGCTGGGCTGGGGGCCTTCATTCCAGTAACCATAGCGAGGTGTCCCAGTGCCAGCAAGAGTGCAGCAGCCCAGAAGTGACTATGGCTGTCAGACTCCAAGGGGGGGGCAGGCTGGTGTGGGTGACTGAGACACTGGGGGTTCCACCAGGGCAGGGCATACACCCCACTCTCGAGGGCAGTGGGCAGCCAGTCACTGAGGGTCCCAGGACCCTGGACTGGGAGAGTCCCAGAGGAGGCAGAACTGTGGTCTCAGTGAGGGGGTCTCGGGGCAGAGGGAGTCACTAGAGAGGGGTGTGGGGAGAGGGGCCTGGAGTCCAGTGTGGCACCCGCACTGGCAGTAGGCTCTGGGGTGGGGCCTCTGTCACCCTTGCACCCTGGGAGTGCCTGCCCTCCCCCAAGCCAGCCTCCTGGGGTTGGTGGGGGGTGTTGAAATGGGGCCACCCATGGCTCCCTCTATATCCCAGACCAGGCTGTAGGGCGGGGGACGGGAAGGTGGGCTTCAGGGAGGGCGAGGTGGGGGTCACTGGGTGTTGCCAGGGCTGAGGGTGAGCATGGGGAGGCCAGGAGCCCCTGTGCCCTGTGGGAGGAGGGTCCTCCATGGGGACGAGGCCTGGACAGGCTCAGAGGTGATGTGTTTGTCAAGATGGGTGTGTAGAGGGGAGAGGACAACGCTGGTAACCGTGGAGGCTGGAGGGACTGTGGACCACGGGGCAGGAGGGAGGGCTGACGCTTAGGTGCTGGTGAGGCCACCAAACTGGGTGTGGCACTCTGGGTAGAAGTGGGACAGCCCCTTCTCCCTGCACAGAGAGGGCGGGGCTAAGCGACCATGACCAGGAGTGAGGAGGGTTAGAGCAGGGATTCCCTGGGGGGTGGGGTGAGGGGGGAGGGCTGTACCACTGTCTCCAGTCTGTACACTCCTGCTGGCGGTAGTAGGATGGCTCGGGACCCCACAGCCCAGCGCCAGCCCCCTGGGTCCACCCCATTCCTAGGGTGGGTGGTTCCCAAGGTCTGTGCCTGGCATCGGGAGGCGCAGGCCAGCCGCTGTCCCGGGCAGCGAACTTGGACCACGTTGCACCATAGACGCCTCCCCAAAGATAAGGAGGCCGCCTCTGGAAACAGCTGGGGCGTGGCTCCCCACCATCCCTGCAGAGACTCCAGGAATGGCTGTCCCAAAAAGGGAGGGGGCAACCCATCTCGAGTTCCTTGTGGCCCTGGGGATGTTCCCACTGTGGTCCTCTTGATTTCCCAGAGGTGTGGGGGTTGGGGGGCTCAGAGGCTGGGATGTCCCGCATGTGAAGGCTTGAGGGGAATTCTTGGGGGGTTACCAGGCTGAGTCTCCCTTGGTACTGTTCCCCATCCCATACCCAGGGGAAGGCCGGGTCAGAGTGGGTGGGGTTGTGTCTCAGGCTGTTTGCATCTATTTGCATTTTAGAGGTGAGCTGTCCCTTCCCCCACTCCAGCCTGTCTCTCAGGGGGCTCCAGCATGTGCGGGGGAGCAAGCCTTCCTGCTCCTGGGGAGCCCCTTCCGCACATCCTGGACCCCGGTGCTCCACACCCCTGGGCGAGGGATGAGACTGGAGCTGCCTGAGCAGCCCCGCCTTTCAATGAGTCCCCACGGGTCCCCAGCGCACCCCCAGCCACTACTTAGTGGTCGGCCAGCCCCAGGACCTGCCTCGAAGCGAGGGTGGATTCCAGATTGCCATTCTCGATCTCCTGATCTGGAGCCCAGGTCCTCGGGTCAAGTGTCAGAAGGGGGGGCGGGGTGCCGCGGGGCGGGCCTCTAAGAGGCGGGGTCCCAGCTTCCCTGAAAGGCGCGCTCCCGGCGGGTCCCACCCAGTCCAGTGCTGCCGTCTGTTCCTGCTCCACCGTCCGTACCAGACCCAGCGCCGCTATGCCCAAGTGCCCCAAGTGTGAGAAGGAGGTGTACTTCGGTGAGCGACCTCTGGCCCATTCCTGGACGAACCGCGGTGCCCCGAGCCCCGGGGAAACCTGGTGGAGTTCGCTCCGGGTGGGGGCGCCTGGGGACCCCGGGAAACCGACCCGGGAGTGGCAACTTCAGCCCTGCACGCAACTATGGATAGGCGGGTTGGGACCCCTGCGTCGGATGGGCTTTCCGTCTCCGGGTCTCCCTGTCTCTAGGTCCCGGTCTCTCCCGCCTCCTCCTCCTCCTGGGCGCGCCCTGGGCGGGGACCCCGCTGGGCAGGAAAGAACGCAGGGCTCGCGTCGCCCCTCCCAGCGCTAAGTAAAAACAGACGCGGAAACCGGTACCCGGGGCGCTGTCCCAGGCGCGCTTTGCTCCCGTGCACCGCGTTCCTGCCCCGCGCCCGCGGTCCCACCCACAAGAGATGCAGGAGGAAGTGGGAAGCCCACCTACCCCGACCCGACCACAGAGAAGGCTCCCTGCAATCCCCATCCCAGTGACCGGTGCAGAGTCCCCAGGACTTAATCTGGTAGCCAGGCCCTCCTGACTGCGACCCCAGTCCTCAGCCCAGGGCTAGCGCCCCCTCCCATTTATCTGATTGGATTCAGCCCGGGTTCGGGAGGTACAAAGGCCGTGGGAGACTGTGCTTGGGCCACCAGGCATGGGTGGGAAGGCCCTGGGGAGAGGTGGCGGGGGAAGGTGGGTGTGTGTGTTGGGGGGGGTGTGCTCCGTGTCCCCAGAGCAGTGTCCCATGGGGCCCTGTCTGTCTGTCTGTTTGCAGCCGAGCGGGTGACGTCCCTAGGGAAGGACTGGCACCGGCCGTGTCTGAAGTGCGAGAAGTGTGGGAAGACACTGACCTCAGGGGGCCACGCTGAGGTAGGGGGAGTCTGGGGGGCAGTGGGGGCAGGGTGGGGGGGAGAGCCCCTCACGGCCCCTCTCTCTGCAGCACGAGGGCAAGCCCTACTGCAACCACCCCTGCTATGCCGCCATGTTCGGGCCCAAAGGTACGCTCCCTCCCCGCAGCCTGACCCGACCTGCCACTGCCCTTGGCCACCCCTAATCTGCCCACTGTTTTCTCGGTAGGCTTCGGGCGAGGCGGAGCCGAGAGTCACACCTTCAAGTAGACCCAGGTGCACCCCTCCCCAACCCTGACCCCTAGCCTGCTGGCCCTCAGGATGGGCTTCCCCCACCCGTCCTGAGGGAGGCCTGCACTTACCTCTGTCCCTGTCTCTTTGTGCAGGTTGTGGCGACCCCATCCCCGGCCTGCTGGACCACTGCCCCTCCAGGCTGGTGGTGCCCAGCCTTAACTCCAGGCCCCTCGGGCTCCCCTGTAGCCCCTCACGCCCTCAATAAACCCAATGCTGGGAAGACCTGCCTGTGTGTGTCTTGCTGGGGAGTGGTTGAGGGGAGCTGCAGTGGGGGTCCTGAGGCCAGACCTTACACCGGGCCCCACCACAGGCTGCAGCCCCCTCTGCATGGAAGTGCCCTGGCTACCCTGGACAGCCCCATGGAAGCTCAGCTCTCCAGCTCCTGGGCCCAAAGGTGCCCCGGTCCTGTTGGGCGAGGGGAAGGCCCATGGGTCAGTGGGAACACCAGGCCACAAGGGCAGGAGCTGGAGGGTCAGCCACAGGGTGAATCAGCTGAGCTCATGCTGGTTCCGTTTTTGAGCTCTAGGGGAGTTGTGGCGGGAAGTCCTCCACTGCCCTCCCCACTTCCTGCTGCTCCAACTTAGCCCCCATCCTCAGCCCATCCCACCGACCTGGCCAGCTGTGCTTCAGCAGGGGCATCTGCCTGGACACTACTGCCCCTTATTTGACCCCACCCTGGGCCCAGGGACTACTCAGTGGCTGGCTGCCTAAATGGGGCATTTGAGGACAGGCCCTGTGGAGATGCTGGGGGCTTCCGGAAACTCCTGTGACACTTTGGGCAGCAGCTGCAGACTTGGCCACCCTCTGAGCCCTCCCCATGTCCCCCACTGGCCACTTGCCCTGTGGCCCAGCAGACATCACCCTCCCAGCTCTCTGCTGACCTAAGGAGCGAAGAGAGGTCATCTCAGCTTGGCATGTGGTCTTGGCCCTGCCCCAGGGCTGTGGTGGGGGCTCTGCAGGCCTGGGCTGGGCAGGCTGTGGGAGGCTAAAGGGCAGCATGCAGTGTTGGCTCTTTGTCAGAGAAAAATGGGGACTCACTGAGTCCCATGAGGTGGGAGCTGGAGTGCTCCTGGTACAGGTGGGGAAGGGCAGGGAGGAGGGAGCAAAGGTGCTACGGTGAGGGTGGGGTTCTCCGTGCACAGTGGTGGGCTGGGCCCGGGGACACAGTAAGCACACAGGGAAGCAGCCCTGAGCTGCCAGGACGCGTGGCAGAGGCCCTCCCAGCTGGGGGGGGGGGGGGGCAGGGATTTGGGGTGAGTGAGAAGAGAGGTGGCCTGCAGGAGGAGTGGGTCTGCCCAGGCCTCAGGTGGGGAGGAAAGCACTCCAGGGGGAAGACCCAGCAGGCACAAAGTCCGGACAGGCTTCCAGACCCAACATTAGGAGCCATCGGGTGAGCTAAGGAAAGTGGTTTTATTCTGAAGGCCACAGGAGGGTGGCCAGAAAGACCTTTGAGCTGCTGGGCAGCCAGAAGGCAGGGCCAGACTGGAGGCCTGTGCTTCCCAGCCTGAGCAGAAGATGGATGTGGGAGGGAACTGGTAGTGGGGGCTGGGGGAACACACAGCAACGCCCCTGTACTGGTGAGGGTGTGTGCCAGTAAGGGGCTGCCCCTGAGGCGCAGGGGAGGACATGTACACGAGAATGCCTGCTCGAGGTGGGGGTGCTGGGGCAGGGGATCCAGGGGCACCTGTGGTGGAGGCTGGGGGAAGGAAGAGGTTGGTTATGGGGGACACATGGATGAGGAGCTGGCTTTGCCTGACAGAGAGGCAGGTGAGCAAAGGTGAGGGCTGGGAGGAAGATGGGGTCTGGTGTGACTGCATTTCCTGTGGGCTTGGCTGGGGCTGGGGAAGGTTGGGGTCCAGGACTGACTTCCTCTCTCTCTCTCTCTGTCTCTTCCACTCCTCTGCCCACGCTCTGTCTTCTTTACAGCTTCGAGGTATAATTTACATTCCATAAACTTCACCTGCATACATTTAATTACTGCAACAAGTTCACGCACTTCTGCTGCCACAGGCCAGTTCTAGACCACTCTGGGCACTTACGAGAGTCCCCCCGTCCCCGTCCTGGACTCTTTCCAGGCCATGGAATCTGCTTTCTGTTCCTACAGATGGCTTTTCTGTATTTCCTAGATACGCTGCACAGACCGGCTTCTTCCCTGTCCGAGCTGCAACCAACCAGCAGCACGTGGCAGTGGTGCGTGGCTGCTGCTGACCACCGCCCCCTGGATGGGTTTACTGTTGGGCCGGCGGTCCTGTTGTTTCGTTTTGGGTTGCCATCAACAAAGCTGCTGTGCACTTTCGTGTATGTGAACACAGTTCTCGTGCGTTCCGATACTGGCACTGTAGGGTAAATTTATGTCTAACTCTGAGAGCCTCCAGTTTTCCGTATGTTCTTTCAAAGACTGTCTCTTTAATGGTGGGACGGAGAGACTAAGGGTGCAGGACAGAGGCAGGCTGGGCGGGCTGGCAGTACAGAGAATGGACTGGGCCCGGGAAGTCTGTACATGTAGGTTATGGTGGGGCGAGTCGCTGGCCTTCCCCGAGGGGCCTCTCGCCCCCGCGCAGCGGGGCTGAGCTGTCCGGGGCCCTCCTCGGCGCCCAGGCGGTGGCCCCGGCTTCCCAGTCCTGGTGCGCGCTGCAGCGTCCGGGCGACCCCTGGCGGCCAGGCCGGAAAGGGCATCGCGGAGGTGGAGGGTCGCTGGCTGGGTCCGTAGTGCCCATTTGCGCGAACCTCCGGGATGCAAGGGCTCCCGAGAGCGGGCGCAGACCTTCCCGCAGTGGCTAGTCTACCGCTTGGTGCAAAGGGTAAGACGCTGATTGGTGGAGTCTATAGTGTCGAGTGTCGCCGCAATTGGTCAGCACAGAGCGGACTCCGTCGGAGCTCTTGCCGCCATTGGTCCCCGCTAGGCCGGAAGTGCCTCCGCAGCGGACAAGGCGGACTGCACTCACTCGCCCGAGGCGCCGCTCATTGGGCCGGGGTCGGAGGCGTGGCCCAATCCAAGCGGAGAGAGCGCGCGGACGCAGCAGTGGCGGCACAGGCGCGGGAATAGGACGGGGGCGGGCCCGTCGGCGGTGCCGTGCGATCGAGCGAGGCGGGTGTCGGCTGCCGGCTGCATGGGGCGGCGGCGGCGCCGGGTGGACCGGGCGGATGGGGCGGGGGCCTTGCCCGAGGCCATCGCCTCGCTGAGTCGGACGCTGCCCGGCGGTCCCAGCCCCGAGACGTTTCGCCGCGCCAAGTTCGACCGTCCGGAGGCGGTGAGGCGCGCAGGGCAGGCGTCCAGGCCCGCTGGGATCCCGCAGGGAGGCAGCGGGGCCTGCTGAAGGCTTCCCTCTTTCACTCTCAGGCCCCGGCGCTATGGCGGCTGCTCTTCTGTGTGCTCTCGCAGCTGGGGGTTGGCGGCGCCACGGCCTCCCCCGCCCCGGGTAAGCCCGGCGCCCGTGGGCTCTATACGACACTCTACTCTCTGTCCCCGCCCACTCTGGGCACCCCAATCCTTCCGTAAAACCCCTGTTCGGAGGGCCTGGCCACGCCCACCCATGTAAGCCCCGCCCCAGTAGGACCTGCTTCCGGGGTTCACTAGGTGGTGGCTCTGGCCCAGTCCACCTTCCCAAGCCCCTCCCATCAGCCCAGGCCTCCGGTAAGTCCCGCCCCCATGGGCTCTAGCCCCTCCCACCGCATAAGCCTCGCCCACCTTTTCATCCTGGTTAAGCCCCAACAACCTCAGGGCCTCTTTTTGGGAGTCGTGGCGGGGGTCCCTTAGGGGTCTGGGTGCCGTCCCTTCCAGTAGGTAAGTCCCCTGAGCCGCTCGTCTCTTACTCCCAGAGGCCCAAGCCCGTTGGGTGAAGTCAGAGCTGCTCTCCCAGGGCTACCCCCGGCAGGGGCTCGCTCAGCTCCCCGAGGATGGTTCCGGGGGCAGCCGCGAGCTGCTCCTGGCTCTTTCCTGGCTCCTGGCCCGCCAGCCCCTGCCAGAGCGGCTGCTGGCCCAGACCCACGTGCAGCTGGGCGACGAGATGCCTGTGTGTGAGGTGGGTGTGTGGTGGGAGCTGGCCAGTCCCAGCCGTGGACCCGAGACCCTGGGCGCGGCCTGCCAGACCCGCGGGAGGACAGGCCTGGCCACCCTCAGGACAGCACTGTGTGGGTCAGTGTTGTCATCCTGCAGTCCCAGCGAGGGCATGGAGGCTGGGCCTCCACTGGCCTCCCTGTCCGGCTCCCTAGCCCCTGCTCTCCCTGCCTGCCCTTCTGGGCAAGCAGGGGGTGTGCCCACAGCTTTGTCCCCGACCCTTTCCCTGGTGCCCTCGGGACCCCATGGCTCTCTCTCTCTCCCCCTTCTCTTTTCCCTTTTGGGGTCTCTGCCGTGGGTGGGAGCAGGGCCTGACCCTCGCTCCCTCTCCAGTGTGACATCCTGGCCAGCCAAGGCCTGCCTGCACCAAGAGCAGAAGCAGATGGCCCCGTGGATGCCCGCCACCTGCAGTGGCTGATGGGAAAGCTGCGGTTCCGGTGGCGAACACTGATGGCCAGTCAGCAGGAGCAGTGTGCCCTCCTGGGCAAGGTAGTGCCCTCGAGAGCTCTCCACCCAGCGGCAGCTGCCCTCCTGTTCCCGGCTGTCAGGCTGCTGCTTGCTGCATGTGGCTTGTTCAGCAAGGGCTGTGGCCTTAGCCTTTGGCTGGACATAGGCCTCCCAGGCCCGGCTGGGGGTGACTTGTGGGGCACTGCCCTGAGGTGGGGAGGAGCCTGAGCCCAGGACTCCAGGCAGTCCAGGAGGGGGCCTAGGGCAGGTGGAGCTGGCATTGCCTCTGGGCTTGACCTTTCTGTCCCCAGAAGTCCCTACATGCCTCAGGTTCTGTGTCACTGAGCAGTGGATCAGGGTCCATGCCTTGGGGGAGTCACTGCCTGGGCACCCCATCCTCTGCGCCCTGCGTACTGGCTGGTGAGCAGTGGGTAGCTCCTGTGTGTTCTGAGAGCTGATGGGACTCGGCTGGCGGGTGCAGGCATCCCTCCACAGGCCCAGTGCAAGGTCTGGGCCAAGAGGTGCCTGGGCAGGCGGCCTGGGGCTCCATCCAGTGCAGGGCTCCTAGGTGCCCAGACTCCTCCAGCCCACGTCACCGCCTCCGGCAGAGGGTCTTCTGCTTGGATGGTCTTTCCTAGAACTTCTCATGTCCTCTTTCCTGGCCTCAGCTCCTGCTGCTTGGGCCGTGCCGCAATGTTAACCTGCAGGCTCACCTGGCCGGGGAACCCTCTCTGCCCCCGGGCCCAGGCAGATTGCTGTGTACTCCACTGCTGGACTGCTGAGCTTATCCACGGCCTGTTTCTCTCAGCACATGGTCCTGGCACTTGATGAGTTAACGGAGGAAGGAAGCAGGGGCACCCCTCTCTGCGCCCACAGTGTTCCTGAGCTAGGTGGGATGGGCGGCCATGGGGGACTGCCCAGGGCCTCTGGCCGGCTTGGGGCTGGTCCCCAGGGGCTGAGGGCCGTCCTGTCCTGGACTGCTGTGGCCAGCTGCACCTCTGTGCCTGTGCCCTCCTGTGTAAGGCGGCTCTGAAGGCCCTGGCTCAGCCCGGCTCTGTGCTGCCCATTTTAGATCCACTGGTACACTCGAGGCTGCCACAGTGACCGCCGCCTGGGCCACCTGTCTGTTGCCGAAACGGAGCTGCTCAGGGACCCTGAGAGTGGCCGGCAGGTGAGGGCTGGTTGGCTGGGGTGGGAGGGGCCGAGGGAGGGCCTGGTTTTGCACCCTTCCTGTTTGCCAAGCCCAGCACCTTGCTGGTGTGGGGGAAAGGCACGCATCCAGAGGCCTCTCTGGCCCCCAGACTGCCTGGCACCTCAGCAGGGCGGACTGGCTGCTGTGTGCCCAGGTGGCCTGCATGGGCAGGGCCAAGGGTGGTGGTGGAATTGAGGGCGAGCACTGCAGTGTCCCAGCTCCTGCAGGTGTCACCTGGTGATGGGCTGCTGTCCCCTGAGGGCTGGGCTCTGGCCTGTCCAGACTGTGAGGCTGGTACTGCCTGGCCTGGGAGGGGTGCTGAGAACTATGTGGCCCCTGCTTCCTGTCCCAGCAGGCCCCAGCTCCCAAGCCGTGCATTCACAGGGCGTCTGCCTTCCATTGTGGGGTCAGGTGCCCAGGCAGGGATGCCCGCTGAGCCTGTGTCCCTGGCTGACATCTCTTTGAGCCCCACCTGGGCGGGGAAGGGCTGTCTGGGCCCTGGAGGTGCTGAGGTGGCATCTGGGTGTCTGAGGTGCCCTTGGTTCTGTCCCCTTTTAAGGGTGACTTTGTGAGGTCCTGGCTTGCTGTCCCAGTCCCCACGTCAGCAGAGCAGAGGCTGCTCCAGCTCCAGCCTAGTGCTGCCCGGTCCCCAGTCCCTGGTCCCCGGGGTGGTGGGCGGGTCAGATGCGGGCGGCTCCCCCTCTTCCTGGAGGCTTCGCCTGTTGGTGCCTCAGGGCCACGGACAGGGTGGCCCAGTTGACAGAGGCTGGGGTTGGCTTCCTTTCGAGAGACTTCTAGATGGGGAGCTGGTGGGAGCCTGGACCACCCACACACAGGGCCTACTCTCCTGGGAAGGCTTTCAGAGGCTTCTGGAATGATCCGTGGTGGCTGGCTGAGCCTTTCCTCATATGTTGGGGCCCCACCCTGCCCCAGCCCTTGGGAGGGCGGGGGCTGTGGCCTTTCCCTCCGCAGTGCCTACCTGCCCCCCTTTCCCATGGCCTGTGGGACTGTTCTTGGCTAGTGTGCATGTGCACATGTGTGTGTGCACGTGTGCACACATGTAACTGTGGTGTGAGCATGTGGGCTGCACGCTCCGACTGTTTCAGCCCTTCCAGGCCGTGGGTCCCCCAGGCTGCAGGCTGATTCTTGCTGCAGGCCTGCCTCCACTTGCACTGGCGGTGTGCTAGGCTGGGCCCTCAGTTAACCATTCAAGGCCACCCCCGTCTGGCCCCTTGACCAGGTTCCAGCTACGCAGCAGGTGCCTAGCTGCCTGGCCAGCACCTGGGTTGTCTGTGGGGCTGGGGATGTGAGGGATCGGGGGGAGACCAGCAGCCCTTCCCTGGCTTGGGGCAAGTGCACTGGTCCCCTGTGAGTGGTGGCCTGGCTGAGCTTGCGTTTGGCCCACATGGTGGCTGCCATGTTCTGGACACTCGTCCCAGCCTCAGCATAAGCTTCTGGGTTCCCAGAGGGCCCAGGACCTCCGTCTTCTGGAAGGAGCCGTGCCCGTGGCCAGTACCTGGCCGAGTGTTCAGAGAGGAGCCACAGCAGGCGCCCAGCCCGGGGGTACCCAGGGGGATAGAGACTGGACTGCCCCTGCCCAGCTTGTGGTGGGCCCTCAGGTAGTCATGCCACGGGCCACTCTGCATGGGCTGGAAGTGCGGAGTGTGTGGTGACCGATCAGCCAGCTCTGGGCCACCTGGGTGCACATGTGCTCCTGCAGTGTCCACAGGTGCGGGGCTCTTGGGGCACAAGATCCGTGGGCGCCAGCCTTGCGTGCTGGGCGGGCTGCTGCAGGGCTGTAGTGGCTAAGGGCTGCGAGGGGGTTGGGGGTCTTCTCCATCACTTCCCTACTGGGCACTGCACAGCCTCTGCCCTGGCTTGGGGTTCCCCTCCCCCAGAGCCCAGCAGCCTCCAGGGTGCGGCTCCCAGTCAGTGAGGGGCGTGAGACAGAGGTCCCAATTCGGGGTACCTGGGCTGACCACTGACCCTGAGGGGCTTGCAGCTGGGGCTGGTGTGGGGGACCACAGGCCTGCTTGGAGGCCTGGTTGTGCGTGGAGGCGGGGCTGCCCTGCGGCGCAGGGAGATGGCGGGGCCAGGGCTGTGCCAAGGGGACTGGGCACAGTGGCCAGAGGGAGGGGCGGTGCTGGGCAGAGTCCCCGCACTGGGGTCTGAGCGCCCTAGGAGTCCTGCCTCAGCCTGGGCTCTGGTTTGCGTTGCAGCTGCTGCGGAGGCTGGAGAGTGAGAACGCACGCCTGGAGGCCGCTCTGGAGTGGCGGCACCGGGAGGTGGTCTTCTGGCCCTGGATGGTGAGGACTCTTGGCCCCCTCCCCTCTCCCGCCCCCCTTCCCTGGCCCTGACGCGGCAGCCCCAAGGCCACACCCCAGCCTGGCCTGAGGCCGGCCTTGCACCCAGGCCCGCCGTGCTGGGTCTGGGGTTCCCTTCAACATGTCCAGCGGTCCCCCTCGCACCCTGCCAGTCCCTGGGGCAGCTCACACTTCCCAGAGGCCTGCAGGGTCCTGGCCTTCGTGCCCCCTGGCCTGCAGGCCTGCCTGGGTGACACCAGCTGTCCAGCTGGCTGTGTGACCTGGGCCTCTGTCCCCACCGGTCAGGAGCTGGGCTGTGCCTGCGGCGCTGCGGCCTGTGCCGCCCTCACTCGGGTCTCCCTCTGCAGGACACGGTCCTGGGAGCCTGCCCCCCGGAGACCCCACAGCCTGCGTCTGTGCCCAGGCCCTGCGAGTTTGGGGCTGAGGAGCTGGAGCGGCAGCTGCGGGCCCTGCAAGAGGAGCTGCGGGCTGCGGTGGAGGCCCGGCGGGCGGCCTGGGAGGCCAGGGTGAGGGCACCCAGTTGCTGGCTTGCATTTGGAGACGACAGCGGGGCTCATGTGGGCTCATCGGGGTGTGGGTGGACTCCGACGGAGAAGGGGTGCGCAGGGAAGGCCCCCTCCCCAGCCCCTCGGGGCCCCTCCCTGCCCTCTCCCGCCCGTGTGGCCTGTGTCACTGGCTGGTGGGCAGGCAAGCGCCTGGGCTTCTGGCTTCCTCCTTGGAAGCACCTGGACCTGTGGGCGCGGTTTTTCCCTAAAGTCTTCAGCGGGGCGTCTTCGGCGCCCGCGGCCACCCCGCTGTGTCCTTGCTGTTCGTGTCTGCTCCCCGCCCTGGTGCTGACAGCTGATGTCTGCAGGGGGTTTATGGTGGGAACGAGGCTGGCCCTTGTCACAGCTCAGGCCCCTCGGTGCCCCTCGGTGCTTCCTTGTTGGGAGCCCCTGGGGCTCAGGGTCAGGGTGGTTCCCTGGGGACCCACGGCTGCTGCTCGGGGTTCAGGGGCTCGGTGAGGGTGGACTAGAGCCTGGAAAGGCCGGGCCTCTGAGCCGGTGTGGGGTGGGCCTCTGCTCCCTGGGAGCTGAGGGCTCTAGGCTGGAAGCCCCTCTCAGGGTATGGGTGGGGGCTGTGGGGCCAGCAGGGGCCACTGTCAGGGCTGAGTGAGTGCCAAGGGGACCTGAAGCCGGTCCCGGGCTGGATGTGGCTGCACTTGGCTCCCGTCACTGCTTCTCCCATTGCAGGTTGGAGGCCGGGGCCTGGAGTGGAGCGTTGCCCAGCGGGCCACACAGGAAGCTGTGGGTCAGGAGCTGGTGGCCCTGCGGCAGGCCTGGGAGCGAGGTGGGGACCTGGCCCGGGCCCATGGGCCCTGCCGGCTGGTGAGGACCGAGGCTGGGGTGCCAGCGGGCCCGGGCCTGCAGGCTGCCCAGGTGATCAGGGTGCTGCAGAGCCGGGAGGCCTGCCTGGAGGAGACGCTGCGCCAGCTCCAGGCCCAGTGTCAGCAGCAGCTGGCCAGGCTGGCGGGAGCCCTGCCCAGCCTCATCTGGATCCTGCCTCCTGGACGCTGAGGACACCTCTTGTGACCTGGCCCAGCCTCAGAGGGGCAGATTCCACGCTCAGTGGCCACAGGGTCGACACAGAAGCAGGATCCCAGCCTCCGAGCCCTGGGTTCGGCCCCACTTTGGACAGAGCTCGGCCCAGGCCAGCAGCAGCGGAGCTGCCCAGACATTCCCCAGTCAGGAGGTCGTGGCAAGTCCAGTGAGGTGGCTGTGGGCTTTCAGGGTCCAAGGGGTCTCCGAAGTAGAGGTGGAGGCCACCCTGCAGGGGCTCGGCTGCTGGCTGCGCCTCCACCACACTCTTAGGTTGCTGTCTGGGGGCGGGAGTGGCAGGGAGACCCTGGCAGTGGCGCCTGGACGGGGCAGGGCCTGCAGCACAGGGTGGCGTCAGGGCCCTGGGGGAGGGCATTGCCCTGGACGCCCTCTGTGTCCCTCATCCTGGCTGTCATTGTGCCCCCTGGGTGCGCCTGCGCCTGAGCCTGGCATGTGCGTGGGGGGCTCCTGGAGCTGGGGGAGGGGTGGTGCGTGGGGTGAGGGGGTGGCCACCGTGGACAGAGGGGCTTTGTCCCTGAGGCTGCTCAGTGAGCGGGGCTCAGTCCTGACAAAGAGCCGTCTGTGTGCAGGGGGTGGGCCCTCGGCTGCTGACACAACGGCCCCCCAGGAGGCGCAGGCGGCCTCAGCCTTGTCCCCTCTCCAGGCTCCCCTCTTCCCAGGGCAGTCCAGTCCCAAATCCCAGTGGCTGCTGGGCCAGTGAAGGGGCTGGTGGGAGGGCTGCCTCCTGTAGCTGCCATCTTGGGCCTGCGCCGCGCCCACCCCCGGGGTCTCCTGCCCACCCCCTCCTGCCAGATGGTCTCCGCTCAGCCTCCCCTGCACACCCCTGAGCCTGTGCTCCTGGGCCAGTCCCCAGGGAGTCCCCAGGCCTGCGCCCACTGTCCTGGCCTGGCACCTCTCTCCACGCCCTTGGCACCACCGCCCCAGCTGCTCTGGGTCCCGTCACTCCCTGCTGGCTCTAGCTGTGGCCCTGCACACGGGGCCAGATCCTCCACCTGCACCCTCGGGTCCTGTGAGGTCACTCCTGGACCCCTGCAGCCGTGCCCCTACTGCGCCCTGGGCCGTGTGGACTGCCGGCGGCCAGGACAGCCACCGGCCCTCGCACCCCTGATTGTTAGGAACCTAAATGAATAAATGGAGCTGTCACTTCTCAAACTGGCCCACAGCCGTTACAGTCTGGGTCACCCCAGTGCCTGTGCCTGGGGCTTCAGCCTCTGGCCTGAGAGGCCCGGACGAGGGAGGTGGCCCCAGGGGCGCAGGCTCACCCGGGGGCTGAAGGGATGGGGAGCGGGGCTCCGGGTGTCGGAGTGACAGCAGTCCTGCCCTGCCCGCTGGGCCTGAGGTCTGGCCGCCTCGCCACTCGGGAACCGGGTGTGGGCAGGTGGCAGGCCCTCAGCGCCCACATAGGCTGCCATCTCTGATTCCCTGTCCCCTCTACCCCGAGGGTCCATGCGACCCCACTGCCCCCAGCCCCAGGCAGCCTGAGTCTTCTGGTGCCCAGGCCTGACACCAGGGGACACCCTGCCCCACCACCCAGGCCTGTGGGACAGCTGCAGCCTGCACTGGTGGGAGCCAGTCAGCGTTGCATGTCTCCCGAGGGCTGCGGCGGGGGACCCTCAGGGACGCGGGCCCTGCAGGAGGCAGGACACTGCTCTGTGAGGAGCGGCTTCCTAAGGCCAAGGGAAATCAGACTCCCCAGCTACGAGGCTCTGCTCTTTCAAAGACCGCACAGAAAGTGCAGGCCAGCCAGAGCAGCGAGTTTGTTTGTGGCTGGTAAAGAGCTGGTGCAGAACTCTGGCTGGCGTAGCTCAGAGGGTTGAGCGCAGGCCTGCAGACTGCAGGGTCACTGGTTCAATTTCTAGTCCAGGCACGAGAAGCAACCAGTTGATGTTTCCCTCTCTTCGTCCCTCCCTCCCCTCTCTCTAAGAATTAAAAAAAAAAAGAAGCAGAGAACACAGAACTGTCATTTAGGGGGAGAAAAAAAAGTGTAGAAAACGAGCAAAACCGAAGGACAGGCACCTCCAGGAACAGGAAACAGGAAGTCAGATAACAGAGTCTCGGCTCCTCTGTAACCGCTGGAAGCCGTCGGGCGGGCGCACGGCAGGGCCTGCAAGTGCTGGGGTTCGTCCTGCCCGGCCCCTGGCAGAGCCTGCTGCACCCTCCCCGAGCTTCCTCCTCTCCCCAGTCTGACCCCAGCCACTTTACACCCGAACCCCCAGCTGCAGCCCCACTCTGTCCCCATGGATCTCACTCCAGGGTCCGACACTCAGCATGACCTCCTCAAGGCCCACCCGTGTCCCAGTGGGCATCAGAATGCCCGTCCTTGTCCAGGCTGGGGCACCTTCTGTGGTGTGGAGGGACCGTGTTAGGTCATGCACTGCTCCATCACAGGCAGGGTTACATGTGCGTCTCGACGGCTGTGAGCGTGGGGGTGCACGCGGGTCTTTTTAGTTTGGTTTTGTAGATCTCTGGACGTGATGGAGACAACTGTGTGGCCCCCAAGACCCTGGCATGTGGGGAGTCAGGGGGTCAGCCAGCAACCCCCCCAGATCTCTCTGGGTCTGAGGTCTTGCTGGCCGGCACCCCCAATCAGAGGCCCCGCCCTCCTGTTCAGGGGGTGGTACCACTCAACACTTCTCCACGCCCCTCGGCCGAAGAGAACGGCCAGCAGTTCAGCGTATTGGGGCCAAGCAACACGAATTCCAGTCCTAATGACTTGGTATCACTTAAGGGGAGAAAAAGCAACAATAACAAAAACTGAAAAGAAAAAAACAGTTCTTAAAGAGCTACACTTACGTATTAATAGGGTGTCTGGCCCTGTGGGGCTCTGCCCCCCTTTTCCAGCCCTCAGCCCGTTCACTGCCACCTGGTTACCTGGGGCTCGGTGGCTTTCGCCTGGCATTGGGCTGCTTGTCTCAGCCGCTGCGGTGGCACCAGCCTCGCGGTGGGACCCGCTTCTGAGAGCCTGCGCTCCGTGGAAACACCCCCGGGGCATCCGGCAGGCTGAGTGCGCCTGCGTGTCCCTCAAAGCCCCGAGTTGCCTTGTAGTGCCCGAGAGGGCCCTGCAGCGCCCCGGGGAGTCTGGGAACCACGGTGGCGGCCACTGCTGACGCGTGTGTGTCTCCCACGCCATCCTGCTTTAAAGCCCCGCCCTCGAGGCCGTGTGCACAGCTGAGTGCCGCTCTGTCCGGCAGACGGTGTCCCTAGTCCCACTCGTGTGCCCGTCCACGTCCCCCACCCGGTACCCGGGCTGCCCCCGACTCTCGGCCGCCTCCGGAGACCCTGCTCTCCGGCCGTGGCCACACACAGCCCCACAGGAGCAGGCCGATGGCACCTGCCGGTCCACGTGTAGCCCACAGCCACGTTCACGGCCGTGCGCCTCCCTCTTCGTCCTGCACCTCTCACAGGTGCGCCAGGTGGGCAGGTGCTGAGCCCACCCCAGTTCACAGGACTTCAACCCCTGCATCTGTCTGAGCCTCTCGGCCCCAGCCCCGAGCAGTCACTCCTGCAAGGCGTCCGTCCTGGGGCGTATCGGGGAGGAGGGTCTGGGTGCCAGTGCGCTGGGTGCACACACACCTGTTTCCACACCTGCCTCGAACCCACCCGCACTCACACAGAGCCCGCAGGTGGGTCCTGGCTTAGCCCAGTTCTGTGCGTCCTGGTCTCTGACCGCGAGGAGCTGGCCCCTCCGACTTCAGGCTCATCATGTGTTTGTTCCGCCCCAAACCTCCCCTGGCCCATGCTGGGCGTGCGGCTGAGAGCCCAGCCCCAGACTCAGAAGGAAGGACATGGCAGGGAGAGGGACGAGAAGGAAGGCCAGTCAGGAAGCTTGGTGTGGACACAGGCCCGACTGTGCCGCGTCCCCACCCCCTGACCGGTGAGTGTGACCTGATTAGGAAAGGGCCTCCAGGTGTGATAAGTCAGGGACCCTGAGGTAAGGAGACCATCCCGGACTGAGCGAGTGGGCCTTAGACTCAGTGACACAGGCATGGCGGCGAGGGGACGTGAGGACCGGGCTGTGAGCCGCGTGGACACCTGGGGTCCCGGCCCGAGGGGGCCTCCCCCAGAGCCTCTGGAGGGGGCGTCCTGCCAGCACCCAACGGGTGCTGGCCTTGGGGGAGAGCCGTGAGAGAATAAATTCCCGTAGTTGTAAGCCCCCGTGTGATCATTTGTTACCGCAGCCACAGGACACTAGTCCGGCCCCTGCCCCCGTGCTGTCCCAGCTCCCAGTGACCTTGTCACAGGGCGGGGCCTCTGCTCTCTGACCTTGCCCCGCAGCCCAGGCTCCTGTCGCTGGAGGCGGCTGCCCCTTCCACGCTCGTTTTCTGCTCCCTGGGGTTGGCGCCCCCCCCACGGCTTCTGTGGCGTCTTTCAAGTGTCGCAGAGACGTCTGCGGGTTGTCCGGCTTCTCACTGTTTCTGCAGCAAACAGCCCAGGTCCCATTCCTCGGCCGGCTCCAAGGAACTGTCCTTTCCTCAGAAGCAGACACCACGAAAACGTCTCTGACTCCTTTGTTTTCGACGACTGTGGCTTGCTGAGTCAAAGCAGCTGAGTCTGGGACAAGTTCAATGTCGTCTCCTGCGAGAAACCACTCATCTGTCTGGGCTTGAGATACTGAACAAGCAATGCCTGACCTCATCTGAACCCTGAGGATGCATTTTTTGCCCAAGAAATTTCTGATTTTAGCAAAAGAATGATTCTCCTGAACGTCGGCGTTGATGGGGAGGTGAGTGCACGGAGCTCACCCCGGACATAGGCCCAGCGCGACACCCTGGACCCTGGTCTGTGCGGGGCCGGAGGGTGCCAGCAGTGGCCAGTCCCTGCTAGTGCCCCCCAGCCCCACGTCACCCGGAGCCTCTAGCTCTCTCCAAGCAGACGGCGTCGTCTGGCATCGACTGGAAGTCCCTCTGCAGGGCGCCCCTGGGACCCTTCGCAACAGCCCCGCGTCCCTTCAGAGCGAGGCCGACACCTCCTGACGCCAACCGCCCGGTTGCTGAGCTGGTCGGTCCGCACCCTCACGGCGGATGCCGCAGAGAGAGCCTCCGTGCGCTTGTTTTAAATGTCTCGTAGAACGGGAACGCATCTGTCTGCTGACGGACGCTTCTAGCTCACTTGGAATTACCGGAACCACTGAGGGGTTTGGGCTGGAATCTACCATCTCACCCTGAGCCCCGTGAGCCCCGTGAGCCCCCAGCAGCTGTTCACTCCCGGCCGTGTCCCTGGGTGTGTGGAGGTGGCTTGCCAATAGGCTCCGCGTTTTCTGACACCGACCACCCCCTCACGGGCTCACTTGCCACCACCTGCCCTCTGCTGGGAAGCGGCTGCCCACAGAGTTCGGGGGAAGATTGCTGGGTCGTGCCTTTCGCCCCATGGGTGGTCTGCAGACACCGCCCCCCAGGCTGTCACTTGCCCCCTCTCTCCCCGAGCAAGGCTGTCGCCGCGACGGGCCCAGTTTACGCTGTGCTCGTGTGCACTGTGCTTCTGGGCTCCTATCTGAACTGTTTTTTGCCCAGCCACAGGTCAGGAAGGTTTTCTTTCATATTTCCTTCTCAAAGTTTTACACTTTCACATTGAGACCTGCCATCCGTGTTGCGCCAATCTTTGTGAGGGCGTAAGGTTCAGGTTGGAGTTTTTTTCGCATGTGGATGTTCAGTTGGGGAGAACACTGTTGTGTCTCTGTCGGGCCACCGGTGCACTTCAGGGACGGTTAACCGGCTGCCTCAGCCAACCAGGGACAGGAGGGGCGTTCCCGCACCTGCAGAAGGAACCCTCCAGGACTCTGCGGCTCACGTCACGCTCGGCGTGAACGGTGGAAGTGCCCCCTTGGGACCAGCGACAGGCGGGGATGTGCGCTCCGTCCACTCCTGTCCGGCACTGGGCTGGACCGTCCGACCAGGGCCATTAGGCGAGAAGCAGACGGCATCCAGGAAAAAACCAGACCACCTGCACGTGTAGATGACATGGTCTTGTGTGGAAAACCTGGGGGGAACCCACAGAAGTGATTAGGACTGACGGACGAGTTCAGTGAGGATGCAGGACACGAGATCCCGCAAAACCCACTGCATCTCTATACACCAGCAGCCCAGAAACGACGTGAAGAAGACAATTACGTTTACAACAGCGTCAAGGAGAAAAAAATACTCAGGAATAAACTTAACAAAGGTAGGGCACAACGTGTGATCTGAAAACTACAGAAGATTGCTTGTCAACCAAGTAACAAAGACCTAAGCTAACGGAAAGACATCTTTCATCACCAAACTGTTCTATCGATTCCATGCAACCCCTCTCAAAATCCCAGGCAGCTGCCCTGGAACTGACAAACTGATTCTGCACAAAAAAATGCAAGGGATGCAGAATAGCCCGAAAACAGAAGAACACGGCGGCAGGGTGCACACGCCCCGGAGCGAGAACTCACTGCAAGGCCACAGAGTGCCAGTGTGCCGTGGGCAGGAGAGGAGGCCCCGTCCACACCAGCGGAACAGCACGGACAGTCTAGACACAAACACTCACATTATGGCTAATTGACTTTTTAAGTTACATTTATTGGGGAGATGTTGGTTAACAGGATCAGATAAGGTTCAAGAGTATAATTCTTCCCTGGCTGGCGTAGCTCAGTGGATTGAACTCGGGCTGCGAACCAAAGTGTCGCAGGTTCGATTCCCAGTCAGGGCACATGCCTGGGTTGCAGGCCATGGCTTGCAGGCCATGGCCCCCAGCAACCGCACATTGAAGTTTCTCTCTCTCTCTCTCTCTCCCTCCCTTCCCTGAAAATAAATAAATAAAATCTTTAAAAAAACATTTAAAAAAGAGTATAATTCTGTGATATGCGATCTGTATATTGCACAGTGTGGCCAGCCCCCAAGGTCAGATCATCTCCCATCACCGTATTCTCGGCCCCTTTTGCCCCTGGCCACCCCACCCCTCCCTCTGGTGACCATGCTTCGTGCCATGCTTCGTGCCGCGGGTGCCAGGACAACTCAATGGGGCAAGAACAGTCTTTCCAACGAACGGTGCCGGGACAGTGGACTTCCAAACGGACAAAATCAGGCCCTGGACTAGTGTCCTGGGGCGGCTGGGTTCACCGTGTGGGCCTTGGAACCGCGCGCGCTAGGCCCCCCCTAGGTGGGGGGTGGCCAGCAGGCCCCGGTGCTCCTGGACGGCAGCCGCGGCTCTGACCTCACGGGCCTCCTTCCCTCGCAAGTCTGAGTCTTCTCAGACTTGCTCTCTCCTTATGAGGAGGTCAGTCCTTGTACTCAGGTGTTGCCAATTTAGCTGGATGACGTGGGCAAAGGCTCTACAGTTGACCCTTGAACTCGGGGTGTGGATTTTAACAGTCCTTCATGTAAGTGGAGTGCGCAGTTCAAACCTGCACTGTTCAAGGGTCAACTGTATTTCCAAATAAGGTCCCAGGTACAGGTACGGGGTGGGGGCTTCAGCATGTCTTTTGGGGTGGCCCTAATTTAACCCACAACAGATTCTGTGCTTACAACACACATCAAATTTAACTCAAAACGGATCATAGACCTAAACGTATAACCTAACTGGTTTTTTCTGGGTCTGTTCCCACGGGTCACACGGAGGCCTGGAGCACCACCTGCAGAGAGCCGCAGGTCAGCCTGGCCCCCACATCAGGGTCAGTTCCCGGGGCAGGAACTGGTCCGGGGAGCGTACTGCCTCGGGCAAGGGGGGTCACCTGGTAGGCGGCCTGGGTGGGAGCTGCTACAGAAATTCAGGACGCAGAGAGACTGGAGCACCCAGGAAGGTTCTCTGGCTGTGGGTGAGGAAGGGTGCAGTGATTTCCTGGGCCAGCGCTTGGACCCTGGGGGTATCCGGATCCCCAGTGGCAGCAGCCGCAGCCGCCACCGCCGCCACCGCCGCTGCGCAGTGCTGTTGCCGTGGCAACCGGCGCCGGACCCCATCCCCGCGGGCGGCGGGGCGCGTGGGGCGCGGGGCGGGGCCTCGGGCAGGGGCGGGGGGTGCAGCGGGGCGGCCCAGCCAAGGAGCGCGGCCTCGGCCCGGCGGAGGCTCCACGGGCCCGCGGGGCGCGGCATCTTCTGGGCAGCGGGTAGGCACCACCCGGGAGGGCGGTTGCATCCTTAGAGCTGGGAAGGGGCTGGGCCTGGGCGCCCCCACTGCCGGACGCAGGGGCGGTGGGATGCGGGCGCCGAGCAGGGGTGAGGCCTGGACGGAGGAGCGGAGGCGCAGCGCGCGGGGAGCGGCCCAGCCCCCTCTCTGCCCTCAGTCTGGTGGGGGCTGGTGGCGGGGGGGGGGGCGATGCGAGTGGAGGGCGGCGGCCCTAGCTCCCCCGCTCGTGGACACGGAGGGTGATTCTGGGTGGGGGCTAGAGCGAGGGACTGGAGGGCGGTGAGGGGCCCGAGGCCGCAGATCTGTGAGTGCCAGGCGGAGGGCGAGTGGGGGACACAGCAGCACCGGCCGGCCAGGGCGGCTGGAGAGGGCTGGTCAGGTCCTGCTCGGTTTTGGTGGCGCGGGCCAGGGCTCGCTCTGTGCGCTCGCGTGGGGATGGGGGTCTGCGCCCGGGTTTGAGAGGTGGCAGCGGGAGTGAGAGCTGGGGAAGTGGGTGCAGGGAAGGGGCTAGCTGCGCGGCGGCTCTCTGGCAGCTTGGCCTGGGTGAGCGGGGGAAGGAGATCCCCAGGCCGCCGCTGCAGCCAGGGAAGGCCCCCACGTGTTGTGTGGGGTCCCCTTGGACAAGCATGCCCACCCAGTGGGGGTGAGAACAGGGTGGGTGTGTGGGTGGGGAGCAGGAACTTATGAACTGTGGAGGGAGGGGCACCCTTGACTTCAGGTGTCTGAACTCAGAGTGGTCCGAGTCCTGCGTGTGGCTGCCAAGACCCCTGGGTCAGGGCCTCCTTCTGGTCAGTGGGGGCTGCTTTGTCATCAGGAGCCGGCCAAGCACTTGCTCCAGAGTCAGGGGTGACATTAAATTTCATGTCCCTGTCTAGACAGGCCAGTAAACAGAGCCCTGGGGCCGGGCTGTGGTGGGGAGAGAAGCAGCGAGGGGCTGGGCTGGAAGTGAGCCTGCTATGGACTTCTGGGTGGGGGAGTGTGTGCGGGCCTCCATCGCCCCCTCTCGTGACCCTGCCCGGGTGCGGGGCCCTCAGCCTGGTGTGTCTCTCCAGCCGGCACTGGCAGCCACAACAACTGGTGCCAGCGGCGTGAGGGAGGCTTGGGGCTGCGGCCCCGAAAGGGGTCCAAGTGGGCATAGGTGAAGGCGGCTTCCAGAGCCCCACATGGAGGTGCAGGGGGCCACCCCTTCCCAGGGAGCAGGCAGTGTGGGTGTGCTGGCCGGGTGCAGGGGCAAGCCCGGCAGGGCATGCGGCCAGGGCACCAGCCTCCCAAGGCTGTGGGAGCCATGGTGGGAGCAGGGCGGAGGGTGGTCCACGTGCCTGTGGAGGGTGGACCTGGGGGAGCCCAAGCCGGCTGGGGCAAGGGGGTGAGCTGCAAGGCCGGGGTAGGGAGGCATGGAGAGGCTTGTGGGCTGGAACCTCAGGACTTGGACCACTCACTCCTGGATCAGAAAACCCGGGTCTCAGGATGCGGCCTGGGCCTCCATCGGCCTCCCGCGCTCCTCCAGGGCGCAGAACTGGTGGCTACAGGCCCATGTCCCCGCCCAGCGCGGCGCCGGTGGGGAGAGAAGATGCCCGAATCCCCGTGGGAACGGCCTCGGGCGTGAGGCACAGGCCACCAGAGCGGGAGGGATGGTGGCGTGGGCTCAGTAGGGAGTAACAACCGGGACCCCGGGGATGCGCGCGGCGGAGAAGCCACTTCCGTTCCGTTGATTTCTCGGCGGGCGGCCGGCAGATCTCGGGTCTCAGGTTGGGCTGCAGCGCCCCCTGGAGGTCCCGCTCGGCTCCCGGTCGGGGCGCGCATTGGCGCGTGCGTGCCACTGAGTGCTCTGGCTAGTCGCAGGAGTTGGGGAGGCAGCCCCCACGGCTCTCTGACTCTGTCTTCTCTGGTCTTCCCAGGTTCTGAGTTCTCGGGCCAGGAGCAGTGGCGCCCTCGAGGCGGCTGGACGGGCTTCACTGCGCCATGTCCGCTGGCTGAGCGCCACCGCTGCCGGGCCTCGTCCCACCTCACGTGGGGGCCACGCGTCCCCAGGCCAGGGTCCCGGCGGCCCACCATGGTGTTGCCGCCCCCGGACCGGCGCCACGTGTGCCTGACCACGCTGGTGATCATGGGCAGCATGGCGGTCATGGACGCCTACCTGGTGGAGCAGAACCAGGGCCCGCGCAAGATAGGTGTGTGCATCATCGTGCTGGTGGGCGACGTGTGCTTCCTGCTGGTGCTGCGCTACGTGGCCGTGTGGGTGGGCGCTGAGGTGCGAACGGCCAAGCGCGGCTACGCAATGATCCTCTGGTTCCTCTACATCTTCGTGCTGGAGATCAAGCTCTATTTCATCTTCCAGAACTACAAGGCTGCACGGCGGGGCGCGGCCGACCCGGTGGCGCGCAAGGCGCTGACGCTGCTGCTGTCGGTGTGCGTGCCGGGCCTCTTCCTGCTGTTGGTGGCGCTCGACCGCATGGAGTACGTGCGCACCTTCCGCAAGCGCGAGGACCTGCGTGGCCGCCTCTTCTGGGTGGCACTGGACCTGCTGGACCTGCTGGACATGCAGGCCAACCTGTGGGAGCCGCCGCGCACTGGACTGCCGCTGTGGGCCGAGGGCCTCACCTTCTTCTACTGCTACATGCTGCTGCTGGTGCTGCCGTGCGTGGCGCTCAGCGAGGTCAGCATGCAGGGCGAGCACATCGCGCCGCAGAAGATGATGCTCTACCCAGTGCTCAGCCTTGCCACCGTCAACGTGGTGGCTGTGCTGGCGCGTGCCGCCAACATGGCGCTCTTCCGGGACAGCCGCGTCTCGGCCATCTTCGTCGGCAAGAACGTGGTGGCGCTCGCCACCAAGGCCTGCACCTTCCTCGAGTACCGCCGCCAGGTGCGCGACTTCCCGCCGCCCGCGCTCGCTCTGGAGCTGCAGCCGCCGCCCTCGCAGCGCAACTCGGTGCCGCCGCCCCCGCCGCTGCATGGCCCGCCCGGCCGCCCCCACGGGCCCTCGCCCACTCGCGATGCCCTGGACACGTGACAGGGCCCACACGGCCCCAGGACCCCCGCGGGCGCAGACGCTGGCTGGTGGGGCGTGCAGTGTGCATGGGATGGGGTGGGGGCGGGCTCCCCCAGGGCCCGGGTGCCCGAGGGTCAGGCCTGTAGCTGCTTCTCATCTCAGGGACCCACTTGGACCACTGATCTCAGCCTGGCTCCCCCACCAGCCCCACAGCAGGGCAGCGTGTGAGCGTGGAAAGACCCCCCTGAGCATCCTGGGTGGGAAGGAAGGGCAGAGGGGGATGAGGTCTGGTCCTTTGGGGTCCCTCAGTGGGAGCCTCTGGCTCAGAGTCTGGGGCCAAGCAGGCCTCTGTCATTTTAAAGACTCATGTTTACAGTTTTGTACCCACAGTCTCATGGTGCTGTTTGCTGCATCCTGGGGAAGGGGTGGGAGGAGGGGGTGTGAGTGAGTGCCACTCCCCAGGGGGCTCTCAGGAGCTCCTGGGGGGGGACAACTGCTGCTGTCCTAGAGAGCCCTCCCTCCAGCCTCGAGGTCCCCATCTCCAGAGGTCCCCGCCCCTGACTATGCTTGTCTGGAGTACCTTAATCTGGGGGTCCCCAGACTCTGGGCCTGTTAGGAACAGGGATGCACAGCAGGAGGTGAGCTTGAACGTAATGTGCTTGAGTCATCACCAAGCCCCCCCCCCCCCGCCCCCGTCTGTGGAAGAATTGTTTTCCTCCACAGGACAAAACTGGTCTCTGGTGCCAAAAAGGTTGGGGACTGCTGCCTTAACCCACCCCCAACCCAAGGGTGCACAGGCCTCTGTCCCTGTCCTTGCACCTCAGGTCCAGAAGTGTCCCCAAGCCCCTAATTCTACTCTGGTGCCAGGCTTCTCCCTCAGCCCACCACAGAGAGAGCCAGATGGGTCCCAGCTTTGCTGGCCAGGTGGCCCTGGCAGCCTTAGGCCAGGTACATGGAGCCTGGCCCCACCCCATGCAGCCTGGCAGTGGCCGAGGCCACGTGGAGCCCTCAGCTGCCCTGGCTCAGGCGACATGGCACCCTGGTGACCAGAGAGGCCAGGGCGCTGAGGTCCATCTGCAGATCTCTTACCCAGCCTCCCCCAGTAACCCAGGTGCCCTAACAGACCCTGGGGGTGGGGTGGGGGGAGCTCCTGGAGCATCTGGGAAGGTGGTTGCCATGGCTGTCTCAGGATGCCTTGCACGGTGACTGGGTGGTGGTGTAACGTCTCATCAGGTGGCACGGAGCATTGTGGAGCCTGGTGGCACTTCCTGATGCAAGGCCTAGGTCCCTGACCTCTGGGGGTCTATACCAGCCTCCCTCAGAAGGGTGGGAAGTGGCGCGAGGAGGGTCCTCTGGGAGCCCTTTTCCTCCCTGGAGGTTCGGGGCTGGGCTGGGACGTCACAGGGGCCCATGGGCAGGTGGCAGCCTCCCCCCATGCGCCCCGCTCTCCTTTCACCCCTCCCATACCCAAGCTCGCTGCCGCGGGGGTTTTGGCCTCTGGGGGTCACCTGCTCTGCAGCCAGCTGGCTTCCAGGATAACTCTCCTCAGCTGTGCAGGAATCACACCAGGGCCACAACCTGTTCCTGGCCCGGGAGCTCTGTGGGCAGCGAGGAGCCCTACGGGGAAGCAGGCAGACCCCCTTCTTGGTGTGCAGTGCCTAGGGGTCAGCCAGGCTGGCAAGTGGACGGGGAGAGGGCAGGAGCTGTGGGAAGGGGCGGTGGTGGGTGGAGCCACCCAGGGTTCGGGCAGTGGGAGGGGCTACACTGAGTCTGGGCCAGTGGAGCAGCGTGTGGGTGCTGTCTTGGGAGTGTGTGGCCTGGGAGGACCGGAGGGCAAGGCCTGCAGGGCCAGCTCCAGTTCTGGGTGTCCAAGCCTGAGCTGCCCCTCCTCCCCATGAGGCCAGAGCTGGTCCACCCTGTCCCTGCCTGGTCTCTGCCAGGGAGTCCCGTGGAAACAGCTCAGCTGTGATGGCAGGCCCGGAGAGCGGGGTTGGGGAGGGTCTGACTGCCATGCACCCCTCACTGCCGGTCCTGGGCTCCTGCCTGTTCTGATGCTTCCCCTCCCAGCATCTTCCTGAGGAGATGGCCCGGGGGTGGGGTCAGGGGGCAGTGATGGGGATGCTGCCGGGGCCAGCTCTGCCTGAGGCCCCAGGCTGCCCTGTCAGGTGGGAGCTGGGTGCCCTGTCAGGTGGGAGCGTGGCTTCCTCCCAGGGCAGAGAAGAAGGCCAGGGCTCACAGACCCTTGGGAACGCCTGTCCTCCTGGGCACTGCCTCCCTGGCCTCTCACGCTCTGGCTGTTAGCCCCACTCTGCTCTGACTTGGTTTAATAAGGGCCCATGAGCCCTCCAACTATGTCTCTGAGGTCCCTGGCGAGGCACCCATACACCCATGACCTGGAGTGCTGGCCTTGCAGGGCTGGGGTCCAGGGGCCTTTGTTGGTTGTGGCCCGAGGGGTCTGTCCTCTGCGTCCCCCTTGGGAATGGGGTGGGAAATGGCCACATTCTAGCTGTCCCCTGCTTCCCGAGGCAGCCCTCGATGGCCCGGAGCCGAAGAGGCCAGCTGGCCGACCCTGTGTCCTTCATCACTTTACTCGTCAGTCACCAGTCCTGATGGCGGGTCAGCTGCCTGCCCGCCCCTGCAGCCTGGATGCTGAGCCCAGGCAGAGGCTGTCTCTCCCTGCCCACCGGGAAGGCAGCCTCGTGGGGCTGCCAGACCAAGCGGAGCACCAGCAGGGAGGACCAGGGCGGCCTTTAGGTGGTGGGAGCTGGCGGGGATGCCAGGAAGCCACCGGCTGCTTGACAGAACAGCCCGTGGACTGTGGGGTAGAAGCCCACCTGAATGAGCTCCCAAGGGAGTGGACAGGAAAGTGGAGATGGCGCAGCCAGTCCCCGGGGAGGTCTGGCTGGGAGGGTGGAGTGGATGTCCTTGCAGCCCCTCCCCCCAGGGGGGTTCAGATGCCGCCTCCTCACAGCCCTCAGCAGATCAGAGAAGGCCACGGACAATGCCTAGTCGTGAGAGCCGTCTGGACAGCCATCCCTGTTGACACTCCAGAGCGGGACGAACCCTCCTCACACCTTGCCAGTGTTGGCTGGAGAGACACCCCCTTCTAGATGTGCGGGTGCACCTGATCTCAGGCACCTGGAGACCGCTTTCTGGCAGTCCCCTGGGAGTCAGGCTGGGCAGCCCCGGTCTACCAGGCCCAGCCTGCCCGCCTGCCCGCCTGCCAGAGAGCTCCGAGATCGCTCCCCGCCCCGCCCCGCCCCGCCGTGGGAGTCAGACTGGGCCTTCAGCACAGCTTCCCCTCAGTAGGTTGCGCACGGTGGGGACTAAATGAGCTGCCCATGTGACCCACCGAGGACAGTCCCGGAGCGTGGAAAGGGCAGACAAGCACCTGTCAGAACTCCCATTTTGGCGCTGTTTGGGAGAGGACGCTAATAAATGCCCATGTTCCACCCTTCGTTTTACTGCCAGTTCCCCAAAGGAACTCCCGACCCGCACGGAACAGGGAAGGCCCGTCGCAGGTGAAGTAGATGCGGCGCCGTGCAGCACCGCTCACGGGCGTCGGCGGGACCTCGGCCGGGACGCCAAACCCCCTTCCCCACACTGAGCTCTGCGAGATTTTCCCGGGGAAAGCTGCGCCGCGCCATCCGCGTGGCCAAGAACGGGGGCTCAGGGCGACGGGAGCCACGAGTTGGCGACATTTGGCAAGGGTGGAGAAGAATATCACTCATTCTTTACGGCACAAGGCTGAACACGGGGAAGCTCCGCGCTGGCACTCGCTGGCGAGGGGGCTCACGTGGCGCTGAGAACTCGCGAGCAGTTTCTAGGCCACCACAGGTCACTGCAAAGAAGCCGGGGCGCCTCAGCGGGGGTCGCGGACGCCCAGGTGGGTGGGGAGTGCCAGGCCGTGGCATGCAGGGCCGGGCCCGGGCGTCTCTGCGCGCTGCGGTTGGGCTAACTCTTCCCTCCCAGGAGGGCGACTCCGCGCCTTCGGAGAGACAGAAGTCGCACAGGTGGGTGGGCCTGGCGCAGGGAAGGGGGAGGGGGTGGGGGGCTGTCAGGGCGGGCCTCGCCACCGTGTGACGTCACACCGGGGCTCCCCCGCGAGGAGAGCTGGGGCGGGGGAGAAGAGGAGGGAACGCGTATTCTGGCAGGTGGGACCGCGCCTAGAGCTCGCGTGCCCGAGAGCCCCACAGGCGGAAGCACCGCGGCAGAGCACGCAATGCCTGGGGATGGCCACCGGGGGCTCCCGAGCCCCAGCCTTGCGCAGCTGCCGGGGCCCCGCCCACCTGGAGGCGGCGTGTGTGGGTGGGGGGAGGCGGGGGGGCGGGGTCTGGCTCCTGGGACCCCAACCCGCAGCGTCCTCACAGGTCCCAAAGGTGAAAGATTATATAAAATTCCAAAAGGAGAGACAGTGAGGGAAACCGCACCCACTCACAATTATGCAGTTGTACCGGCTTACGTCCCGCACCCTCCGACGAGGAGCCACTCCTGGGTCCCACCTGACACTGGCCTGACCTACCTCAAGCTCCTGCAAAACCTCATCCGTGAAGTCCCGGGATTCTCTTTGTAAGACACGGCCAATCGAATCGCATCGTCGAAGAGCTGTGGGAGGAGGGGGAGGAAGGAAACCTCCGCTGTGGGTGCCAGGGACCTGGGCTCTGCCTGTCTCGGACCCACTGGCCCCGTCCTAAGTCCGCACGACACTGCACCCCTCAAACCAGCAAGGTCACCCCTCAATGCACCTGCTTCCCATCACCCTGCCTCCACACCTGGTCCGTGGGCCCACCAGCCCCTCTGTCAGTAGTTACAGGGACCTTGCCTGTCACAGGCCCAGCCACTGCCCCAGGGCCCGCCCCCAGCAGTCAGCCTGGCCCTGCCCCGTGCGCCCCCGCCTTGCCTGGCTGCCTCTGTCATTACCTTGACGATGTCCGTGCAGTCTGCAGCCGAGGCAAAGTACAGGGGCAGGGAGAACTTCCTCGCAAAACTGAAGCTTTTTTGGCTCATCTTTATGTCGGCTGCAGAGAGGAGGCAGGACATCAGTCATCAAGGGGAAGAGAGGGGCTGGCGGGGTGTTTACTGGGAGGGAGGTGACAGTGTGGGACCGGGGGTGTATCTCGGGACCCCAGGAACCCCAGGCACCAGAGGCAGGGAGGGCTCACTGTCGCTTTTATTGGCCACCAGATCTCCAGCCTGAACTCCCGAAGCTCTGCGTGCCAGGTGCCCAGGCGCCTGTAGGTGACCTTCCTCTGCACGTCAAACACCTGCAGTGAGCAGAGGAAGGCAGCTCAGGGGAGTCAAGGTCCCTGCATGCCGCCCAGGCGACTCACCCCACAGAGAGGTGGCTGTGGGTGCCCTGGGCCCGGCTGGAAAAGAGGCTCGGACTTCGGTTCCTGCTCCTGTCCTCGGTTTCGTGGGGCGCGGCCCAGAAGCAGAACTGTGGGATCACCTGGTGATTCCATATTTACTTTCTGGTGAACCGCCGTGTCCCTGCAGCACCTGCACCACCTCACACTCATCATCCTTTCAGGGCTGAACAGAACCGTCTTCCATGGAGAGAGTGCGTTCCGCCCGTGCATGCCCATGTGGGTGGGTGTTTGGGTGGTGCCCACCTGTTTAGTGTGTGAATAGGCTGTTAGAAGCATTCATGAACAAATTTTGGGTGGGAAATCTGTTTTAAGTTTTGGAAAGTATATAACTAGGAGTGGAATTGAGTTAAAAGGTAACTGGATGTTTAACTTTCTGAAGATACATTAAACTTTCACATTCCTGCAGCATAAGAGGGTTTTAATCTCTGCACATATTGGTCAAAACTTGCCTTCAATTTCTTAATTATATTCCTGTGGGAGGAGTGCCATCCAGCAGCATGCTCCTCCCGTCCACTGTGGATGAGAAATAAGTCGTCCTGGACACAACCTTGCTGTTCCGGCAGGAAAGGGGGTGGCGGTTCCCTCTAGCGGAGAAGGCCCCGAGCCCTCCTCCCAAACGGCTTTTATTGGGAATGGTGTGTGCAGGTGTACACAGCATACATCATAGCTCACCAGTCAATGTCAAAAAGGCTACAGTCTTAGGAAAACAGATATTATTTATAGATAACAATCGCAGGAACACAGAGATCTGCCTCAGGTCAGGGTCTGTTAGCTGAGCTGATGCCAGAAGGTCTTTAAGACGTGTTTCATGAGATAAGGAGTTTATTCCTTATGCCTGGAGCTTAAACATCTGGTTTATATCAACAGAGCCATACAAAACAAAGCAGAATAAACTTCAAAGGATACAATGTGACTTCCGGACAAGATGGAGGCGTGTAGGTAGACACACTGTGCCTCCTCGCACAACCAAAATAAGGACAACAATTTAGAAACAAAATAACAACTAGAACTGACAAAAATTGAACTGTATGGAAGTCCGACAACCAAGGAGTTGAAATGGACATGTTCATCCAGACCGATAAACCAGGAGAAACTGGGGAGCGAGACAGACGGCACAGCCCAGGGTCCCAGCGCTGGGAAATAAGGCCTCAAAGCACTGATTGAAAACACCTGTGGGGGTTGAGGGGCAGGGAGAGATTCCCAGCCTCACGGGAGAGTGTGTTGGAGAGACCCACAGGGTCCTGGAACGTACACAGGCCCACCCAACAGGAATCAGCACCAGAAGGGCCCAGTTTGCTTGGGGCAAGGGGCGGAGGGGACTGGGATCCAACAGAGAGTGGAGCCCACCCCCACATACAGCATCACAACCCAGCACCTGGGTTGCCCTGCCCTGGTGAACACCTAAGGCACCGCCCCTCACTACATAACAGGCAAGACAAGACAAAAAAAAATTGGCCCAAACAGAAGAACAGATCAAAGCCTCAGAGCCAATCCATCTTAGTGACTAAGAGACAGCCAACCTATCAGATGCACAGTTCAAAGCACTGGTGATCAGGATGCTCACAGAATTGGTTGAATTCGGTCACAAATTAGATGAAAAAAATAAAGGCTACACTAAGTGAAATGAAGGAAAATGTACAGGGAACCAACAGTGATGGGAAGGAAACTGGGACTCAAATCAATGGGGTGGAGCAGAAGGAAGAAAGAAACAATCAAACAGAAAAGAATGAAGAAATAAGAATTCAATAAAATGAGGAGAGGCTTAGGAACCTCCAGGATATCTTTAAATGTTCCAACATCCGAATTATAGGGGTACCAGAAGGGGAAGAGGAAGAGCAACAAGTGGAAAAGTTATGTGAACAAATAATAAAGGAGAACTTTCCCAATCTGGTAAAGGAAATAGACTTCCAGGAAGTCCAGGAAGCTCAGAGAGTCCCAAAGAAGTTGGACCCAAGGAGGAACACTCCAAGGCACATCATAATTACATTACCCAAGATTAAAGTGAAGGAGAGAATCCTAGAAGCAGCAAGAGATAAGGAGACAGTTACCTACAAAGGAGTTCCCATCAGATTGTCAGCTGATTTCTCAAAAGACATCTTACAGGCAAGAAGGGGATGGAAAGAAATATTCCAAGTCATGAAAGACAAGGACCTACATCCCAGATGGCTCTATCCAGCAAAGCTTTCATTTAGAATGGAAGGGCAGATAAAGTGCTTCCCAGATAAGGTCAAGTTAAAGGAGTTCATCATCACCAAGCCCTTATTATATGAAATGTTAAAGGGACTTATCTAAGAAAAAGAAGATACAAAATATGAACAATAAAAAGACAGCAAACTCACAGTTATTAACAACCACATTTAAAAGAAAAGCAAACTAAGCAAACAACTAGAACAGGAACAGAACCACAGAAATGGAGATCACATGGAGGGTTAGCAACAGGGGAGTGGGAGGAGGAGAGAGTGGGGAAAAGGTACAGAGAATAAGTAGCATAGGTGGTGGAGGTAGAAAATAGACAGGGGGAGGGCAAGAATAGTATGGGAAATGTAGAAGGTAAAGAAATTATGACACATGGACATGAACTAAAGGGGGTGAATGTGGGTGGGAGGGGGTGTACAGGGTGGAGGGGAGAGAAGGCGGGAAATGGGACAACTGTAATAGCGTGATCAATAAAATATATTTTTAAAAAAGGATACGGTGCACTTATCAGGCCTGGTTCCCACAGGAACCTCGGTGTTACAGTCGGGTCACGTCTGCCACCTGCGTTTCTACCTGGTTTTCCGGGGAGACTCACTAGCCCCCCTCAGGGCTTGCTCAGTGGGGCTCCCCCCCCGGAACCACGCAGCGTGGGCCCCAGCGTGCGCACCCTGCTGTGTGTGGGCATGGGTATCTCACTGTGGCTTTTGTTTTCACCTCAATAAGGATTATTGCTCTGGCCAGTGTGGCTGAGTGGACTGAGCACCGGCCTGTGAACCAAAAGGTTGCCCATTCCATTCCCAGTTGGGGCGCAAGCCTGCGGCGCGGCCCAGGCCCCCAGGTGGGGGCTTGTGAGAGGCAACCCGGTGATGTCTCTCTTGCTTTTCTCCCCCCCTTCCCCTCCCTGTAAAATAAATACAGTCTTAAAAAGTGATTATTAATGTTGAACCTCTTTAAATAATCGCTGTCATTTTTACATTTTGTTTATACAAGTGTCTATTCAAGTCCTTTCCTCATTTTAAAACTGGGTTGTGTGTCCGTCTTTTTGCTCAGTTTTAGGACTACTTTTTATATTAGGGCTCCCGTTAGGGGCTAGGAGTCGAGAGAGAGGTCAGGGTTAGGGTATGGGGTCAGAGTTAGAAGGTCAGGGTCAGGCTTTAGAGTGTAAGGGTCAGTGTTAAGGGTCTAGGGTCCAGGCTTATAGGGTCAGGGTTTCAGTTTAGAGGTTAGAGGTCAGGGTGCAGGGCAGCAGTTATGGGGCTGGGGTTGGGGTCAGGGTTAAGCCTCACTGGCTCACTCCCCCCTCTTCCCCTTCTGTCCCTCTGGGGCCTCCAGGACTTGCCCAGGGCCACACCTGAGTCAGGGTTGAGCTGGAGGGATGGTTTCTGCTTCCCCTCCCAGCCCTGGGCCTCAGTGAGCGAGTCCAGTGCGTTGCCAACAACGAAGTCTCGGCGGAGACTCCCTCCTCTGCACCGTCCTCCAGGGCGGGCCGCGGGGGCAGATTGAGACCCTGTTCCTTCCCTGTGTGTGTGTGTGGGGGGAAGTGGGGGGAGGAAAACGACGGAGACGGAGGGGAGACGGAGGGGAGACGCAGCAGCGGGGGAAGCACCTGCATGGCTGGTTGGTCTGCGTGTGTTTTCCTTAGTTTACGGTCCATTTTATTAATGTTGCTTTTACTAATGTTCCAGACTGAAGCGACAGGTTTGCCTTATTTGACGTTTAATTCTTCCCTCTTTCTAGGGCTGGAAACAGGAATTACATCAAAGGGAGCACATTGCTAAGCCTGGGTTCCTCCTCTCCCCGGCCCCCCATCCTAACATCGCCGCAGAGTGGGCACAGCCCTTTACCGACGCGGCCCCGGGACCGCCCTCCCGCCCGCACCGCCGCGGCCGGCGGCCGGGGACGCGCCTGCCTGTCGCTCTGCTCGGCCTCCCTGCGGTCCGGACGGTCCGACCGGCCTGCCCCCCTTGGCCCGCCCTTCCCTTCTTCCCTCCCAGTGGCCGCTGGACCCGGACGCGCCAGCGGATCGGCCCGCATATGGGCGAGGGGCGTCGGCGGTGCCGCGGGGGCGAAGGTCCAGGGGGGAGAGGGGAGGGGGCGTGGGCGTTGTGGGTCCGGGAACTTCGAGAACTACGGGAGGGGGAGTGGCCAGGACTCTGCACTACGGAGGGGCTGGGAGGGGTGTTAGGGGGGCGGAGGTTCCGGCGGGGCTGCGGTCCTGGCGGGTCGGGGCTCGGGGTTCGGGGCGGAGGCCGAAGCCCCGGGGAGGAGGGAAGGCGGTGCACGAGTGGGAGGACTGGACCTGGTGCGCGGCGCTGGGAAGCGGCGGGTGCGGGAGAGGGTGGACCGGAGCCGTCGGGGGGAGGTTTGAACGGGTTACGTTGGGGGCGGGAGGGGAAGGGCCCGCGGGGAATTCGGGTGGACGGGAGAGAACTGGGGTCTGGGGACGCGGACCTGCGGGCGGGTGCGGGTGACGGAGACGGTGGAAAACTGCAGGGGGGTTTGCGGGGAGAGCGGTGGGGAGGGAGGCGGGACACCGGGCCGCGCGCTCACGCAGGTTTGGGGGCGCCTGTCGCTCGTGGGCGGGAAGGGAGAGCGGACTACAGCGGCCTCACCGCGGACGACGCGGCCCGTCCGGCCTGCGGCCTCTCCAGGCTCCGCGGAGCCCGAGGCGGCTGAGGGCTCACACGGGCGCGCTCTCCAAGGCCGCCGAGCTCACCCCGCTCTTTCCTGCGCACGGAAAGAGGAAAAAACAGGGAATCGGCGTCCGGGAAGTGTGGTGGAGGAGCGAAGCACTTCTCCCATTTTCCGCGGCGCGCGAACAGGGAGAGGGTCCCGCTGCACTGGACCCCACGTGGGGACGCGGAGGCTCCGGACACCTGAGTCAGGGACCCGCGCTCACGTGGGGCCTCCGGCAGCAGGGTCGTTACTCCTGCGCTTTTCTCCCCAGACCTTTCTTTGGCTGTTCGGTGCCAGCAGGGAGAGTCAGCGTTCATGTGTCAGAAATGCCCCTGGTGAGACAGATGCCCCTGTCCGAGCCGCCGCCGCCCCGTGGACGTCTGGTTCTCACTGTGCCCGGCCAGGGGAAGGGCCGAGATACAGTATGGGGACAGTTCTGGTCCCGTAAGCGAAGTGGTTGACGGAGAGGGTCTTCCTTGCTGTAGCCACTGAGAGCAGTTCTCCCTAAACGTGAAAGTGAACTTCGCGATTGTAACAAAATGAGGCGGGTGGCGAACGGACTGGCGGAATCGGGCAGAAGGTGTCCGAGCCAGCCCCGTTGCTGAAGTTGGGAGCTTTCTTGCCAGGAGTCACTGCGTCTGGAAGTCCTCGGGGTCGGGGTTGGTCTGTGACTTGCATGGCTGAATAACTGGGGCCACAGCCTTGGCTGCCTTCCTCTGCCCTCTACTGTCTCCAGTGTGACCCGGCCCCCACGTCACAGCACCCAGAGCCGATGTGACAGGACCCCCTGCGCTCCCTGGGAGGGACCCTGCACACACTCGGGGGCCCCAGAGCCAAGGGGACGGGAACAGCTCTTCTGCCTGGTGGGACAGTTTTCTAGACGCACAGGGGACAGAGCCAGTGTGACGGGCTCCCTACTCTGTCAGGTGGGAGCCCTTCCCGTGTCCACGGGTCTCAGCTGTCAGGCAGGATGCCTGTCTTTCCCAGGTCGGGGCCCTCTTCACTGTGACAGGACCCCACTCCTTGCAGGGAGAGGCACCTTCCCACACACTCAGGACCCAGAGTTCAGATGGCAGGGCCCCCTACTTTCTCAGTGAGGGGCCCACCCCACATTCACAGGACCCCAAGGTGATGAGACAGCACCCCCAGACTATCCCATGTTGGACCCCCACACACTCTCTGGGACCCTGGCTGATGTCAGAAGACCAGGTGTCCTCTCGGGTGGGGCCTCTCCTCCTGCTCACAGCAGCCAGTGCTGACTGGGAACCACAGCTTCCTCTCCCTGGAGAGGTTTTCTTCCTGCAATTCTGGGACCCAGGGCTGAAGTGACAACACCCCCAGCTCTCTCTGCAAAGCCCCTGTTCCTGCACCCACAGGCACAGGCGATGGGACAGGACCCGTCACACCCACAGGTGGGGATGTTCCCCGAAGTCACAGGGTTGATGTGGCCGAGCCCTGTGCTCTTGGAGGGGGGCTGTCTTCAGGCTCCCAGGACCCACAGCTGAAGTGACAGGTCCCCCTGCTCTCTTAAGTCAGACCCCTCCCCACAGTCACCAGGATCAAAGGTGAAGGGTCAGGACACTTGCATTTCACAGGGAGGGGCCTTTCTCAGCCCTCACAGGACACAGGTGTGCAGTGACAGGACACTCCCGTCTCTCCTGTAGTCCTCTCCACACTCAAGTGGCCCAGGCCTGAGGTCACAGGACCCTTACACTCTCAGGTGGGACCCCTCTCCTTGCTTGTAAGACCCAGAGCTGACCTGACACGACCTCTTATGCTCTCTGGTGAGGACCCAGAGCTCCTGTCACGGGGCTCCATCCTCTATTAGGTGATAGTACTTCTCCCAGCAGTCGGAGGATCCAGGGCTGATGGCAGGACACCTGCTCTCTGAGTGGGACCTCTTGTCACACTGCTGCACACCGCCGTCTAGTGTGCATCTTTGGAATAGCATCTGAGTGGAAACCAGCAGGAAATGCTTTTTTATCGCCACCTCGTGGACATCATGGGAATGGCACCTTTTTCATAGCATCTGCTCCTGTCAGTTTGCAAGGTCACTGTGAAGCATCAGGGCCTCAGTACTTTTTTTGTGCCCACGTTTCCTTTCTATGTCTGATGCTCTTCTGCACGTGGGGTCTCTGACTCTCATGTGAGTGAGGTTCCCATGCCTATGCTCGTCTCAAATTTGGTTGTTTCATTTGCTGATCTGTGTCATAGTTGTTGGATTATTAGACCAGCCCAAAGATTCTTGAGGCTAGAGGAGGGATTGTTTCTCCACCATGTAAGCAAGCAGTCAGATGTTTACTAGGAGGTGAATTTGGGGAATACATGTTCATGACCATTTACTTAAGTAAGATTTAACAATTTAACTGGAGTAACTTATTCTCAAAACTGAACGGTTATGTTGATGAAGTATGGAACAATGTACTAATGTAGCTCATCGATATAAAACCTTTATGTACAATTTCAGAGGTGGTAATGAAGAGGGCCAAAATTTTGCACTTGTCACATTGATTTTAAACTCGCTGTTAGGAAAGGGGAGACTGGGAAATTACGTAGGATTGGCATCTCATCTTTTTCTAAGAGGTTTAGTTTCCCAAACTGGGTTTAGGAAGAGAGCTTCAGCACAATCATCTCAGCTTTAGACAGTGAGACTCCTAGCCAGAGCTTGTTGACCCTCTTACCTCACTCCTTGTGTCTTAAAGGTTTTGGAAGATAAAAAATCACATCACAAGTGGTGAATGTGTGTGTGGCCCTTTTCCCACTGAAGATGCATGAACATAAGCAACATTTTCGGCCCCTTTGGCTTTGTCACTTCAAGAAAGGTACCAGCACAACTGCAGGGCAACGAAAGGTTTGTGGGGTGTATGGAGATGTTGCTGTGAGTGATGGAACGTGTCAGAAGTGGTTGTGAAGTTTCATGCCAGAGATTTCTCGAGCGCAGTTGCCCCAGGGGTAGGCAGACCAGAGGCAGTGGAGAGCCTTGGAGGGGAGACGTTCACTGAGGACAGACCATGTAATGGCACATGGGAGACAGGCTACATACTCAGAGGGTTGAAATCGAGCGTCGAGAATTATTTGCACCAGCACGGTGATGTTAATCGCTTTGACATTAGGTTCCACAGAAGTTAAGTGGGGTGCTGGGGACCCCCTCTGACTGCATTTTTACAAGCAGTTTTCCACTGAAATCTAAGGAAAACATTCCACTTGCATAAAAAATTTTGAGGGGGGATGCACTGTTGATATGTTAGAATAATGTGGAACAGGACAGTTGAGGGAAAGAAAGGAGCCACCACCAGCAGCCCCTCCAAAGGGCGGTCTTCCTCCAAAGGAGGTGATGTTGTGTATGTGGTGGATTCTCAAGGGTGTTCTGCAGTAGGAGCTCCTAGCCGAAACCCAGCGGGTCACTCCCAGCAGGTACTGCTCCCTGTCAGACCAACTGAAAGCCGCCTGTGGGAAAGCATTCAGAATTTGTCAGCAGAAGACGCAGAAGGTGCATGAGCATTTAGTGCAGTCTTTCCGAATTTCTCTAAATGGAGAGAGAGTTCCATTCCCTGGGAGACTGCAGAGGTACGTGGATTAGTTCTCTGTTCCGAAATAGAACAATGTTGTGGGAGGATGGAATGAATGGTGAAGTTGCCTGAAAGGTGGCAGAGGGCAGTGGAACAAAGTGGTGACTACATTGTCCAGTCGTTGTTAAGCGTTGGTCTGTGCTGCCATCTCGTGGCAATTTTGGGGAATGACGCCTCAGTACAGGTCAGCAGTGAAAGTGGTTGATTTCAGTGGAATATAAATGACTTTTGATGGCAGGGGGTTTTACAAGTACATTTGAAAACATCTAAATGTCAGGGCTGTCCATTTACCTTGTCACTGGTTTCCAGATTAACGTCCAGGAAAGCAATTAGTGTGTTTTATGTGACATTTCTTGGATCTGGCTGTGTAGTGTGATAGAGTCGGGTTTCTACAATTTCCAGGTGTGCTTGAGAATTGTAATTTGTTTTGTTGCAGCTTTCTTAAACAATGCGGAGGTAAAAATTTATTTACAGTTCTCCACCAAGACTTAAAAGAAAGTAAAGTAAAACACAAGCACCCTCATTTTATGTATGCGCCCCTACAGACATGTTTATGGGCTCATTTCCTCCGCTTTGCCTAGGTTGAGCTTACTGTTTTAGGTTCATTGTACCGGTAAAAAGCAAAGGAACCTTTCTGTGACACCAATAGTAACAATGTGTTCCAACCGCCGGTCTCTGCTGACATCTCCTGGTCATTTTTGGGAATGACACCTCAGTTCAGGTCTGCAGGAAAAGCGGTTAATTTCAGTGGAATATCAGTGATTTTGGATGGCAGTGGTGTTTACAAGTGTATTAGAAAACGTCTAAACATCAGCACTGTCCAGTTACCTTGTGACTGGTTTGCATGTTAAGGGCAAAAGGAGTGATGAACCCATTTCATGTGACATGTCTTGGAACTGGCTTTGTAGCATACCAGCAACAGGTTTTAACAAGTTGCAGGCATGCTTGAAAATCATTTGTAATTTGATTTGTCTCTTTCAGCTTCCTCAAACAATGAGAAAAGTACAGTTTATTCCATTTTCTCTACCATGGTGTAAAATACAAAATAAAATACGTAAATAAAATAGAAGTGTCGCTGTTTTGTGTATGTGGCCTTAGGGACATGTCTCGGGGCATCCTTTACTATTTTAGCTTCCTCACATGGGGGAAAAAACTGGTACATTTCCAGTTTCTGTTTCTAACATGTATTTCTGGGTTAAAATTTCTTTCTCAAGTTTTGGCATGTAGTATGTTAAGCATATTTCAGTTAAAGTTATTTTGTATCTCAAATGGTGGTTCATTTTGGAGATTATTTAAGCGTCTGTTTCATAAATACCAAACAACAGAACCCACTTTCAGTGAATTCTAGCCTAAGTGCTATGAGAGTGAAAAACTCACGATATATGATTCCAGTGCTGCAATGCTGGTTGAAGCCTGCATTATACCCAGTTGGCCAAAAAGTCAGTTCGGTCCCTCACCATCTGCTTTCACTCTGCCATCATGTGACTATGGTTCACATACTTGTCTTTAACTTTATTTGAAACCCTTTGGTTAAACTGTCCTATCAGCATGTGTTTAAGAAAAACTCATCAGAACTGTTGAGTGTGTGGCCATTTTCATATTGAAGATGAATGAATAGAAGTAATATTTTCAGTACATTACACAGTGGCATATCAAGAGAGTTAAAATGCCAGTTAAATGGAATACAAGATTTGTGGCTTGTGGAAGAAGGTGGTGTGATGGATCGAACATGTCAGAAGTGGTTTGAGAAGTTTCTCATTGGAGATTTCTTGTGTGAGGGTTCCCTACTCGTCGGATGGACAAGTCACAGTTGATAGCCATCCAGCCCAGACGTTCATCAAGGACAGAACCCAGTATGCCATGTGGGAGACAGGTGACATACTCAAAAAACCCTAAGCAAGTGTGGAAAATAATTTCCACCAGTATGGTTACATTAATTGCTTTGATATTTGGGTTCACAGAAGTTAAGGGGGGAGGAAGAGGGATCCCTGCCTGACCACATTTCCACAACAGATTGTCTGTTGATACACAAGGAAAATGTTGTATTACCAAGACAAATGGTGGACAGGGGGATGAATCATTGATATTGGACACTAATGGGGACTGGGAGAAATCGTGAGCACATGAAGGGAACCACCAGCAGCCACTCGAAAGTGTGGTCTGCACCCAAAGGAGGTGATGCTGTGGACATGGTGGGATCATTACAGAGTCCTGTGCTAGGAGCTGCTCACTGGAAACCAGGCAGTTACTTCTAACAAGTACTGCTTCCCATTGGACCAACGTAACTCACTGTCCCAGGGAAAGAGTCCTGAATTTGTCAGCAGAAGACGCGTAACTGGCGATCAGGAGAAGGCAAGAGAGCACGTTTCTCTTTGGTGACCAGGGGAAAACAGCTGCAGCCTGGCTGGGCAGTCCCGATCCATCTGCAGTACCACAAGACATTGTATCCTTGGACTGCCATGTATTTCAGCCTTTCCTAAATTCTCTTAGTGAAGAGAAATTTCTGGTCCGTGGAAAGACTGCCAAAGGCACCTGAAAGAGTTCTGTGCCCCAAGAGATAACAATGTTGTGGGCTGCAATGCTGGAAGATGGAATGGGGAAATTGGCCGAACAATAGCAGAAGACAGTGGAACTAAATGGTGAAACCACTATCCAGTCACATTGTTGAAGACAATGAAAAATGTGCCTGTCATTGCAGCTTACAGAAAACCTGAAGGAACCTTGTGGCCCAGCCCATAGTACAGCATGTGTTCCAAGTGTCGGTCTTTGCTGCCATCTCGTGGCCATTTTGGGGAATAACACCTTGGTGCAGGTCAACAACAGTTGGTTCTGGTGAAATGTCAATGACTGTTGATGGCAATGGTATTTAGAAGCATATTTTAAAATGTCTAAATGTAAGGACTGCCCAGTTACCTTGTGACTGGTTTCCAGATTAGGGCAAAGGAAGCAATAAATGTGTTTTACGTGCCATTTATTGGAACTTGTCTTATAGTGTAATAGAGTCAGGTTTTTAGAAGTTCCAAGTATGTTTGACAATCATTTGTCATTTGCTTTGTTTGTTGCAGCTTCCTTAAACAAGGAAGATAGTAAATTTATTTAAATTTTAAAGCAAGAGGTAAAAAACAAATGAAACCGCTATGATTTCATACATCAAAACTGAAGGAACTGTTTGGTGAAGCCACGAATAGTTGTCCGAAGTGTGCATCTCTTCTGCCATCTAGTGGGAATTTTTGGAATAGCACCTTAGCACAGGTCAGCAGGAAAAGTGGTTCATTGTAGCGGAATATCAGTCATTATTAATTTTTTTTAAGGCTGTTTTGAGGTACAAGTCTCAGGTCCTAATGTAAGTTACCAGTTGCTTGGAATCACTTTTTCTGAGCACATCATCTGGACCAGACACCGGGTTTGGGGTGCACCATTGGTTCTTTGATTATATCTTTAAATTATTCATTGTATATATAAAATATATTTATTTCTGTGTATTATTTACCTCACAATTTAGTAAGTTGCATTATTTATAATAACTTTAAGTTGATATTCATGACTTCTCAAGGTCAAAAAGATATCATGCAATAATAAAATTATGTTAGTTTAGCTGTATCAAACATGAAAAAATAGTTAAAGCTCAGAATAAAACATGAAGAAATGAAGAGCTAAAAATGTGTTGGTTATAAGTTCATTAATAATTAAATAAAAGACTAACATGATTCTTAGCATTGTAAATGAGTTCAGGACCTGGAGCAGTGGTGATTTAGAAATCAGAAGTACTTTGTAAGTAAAGTTGTGCCCCTTGAAGGTTATCTGAGGAACTGACAATATGGCAAAGGTCCACATTTTCAAAGAGGAGAATGTTTGATGGTGAGTTCTGGAATGTAACAGAGTAAGATTATAGATTCTAAGTGATTTTAAGAAACAGTTATTGCAGAGTAATTTATGGGCAATGAGTAATTTATGAGAGACAGTGGCTCTCAGTGCTGTGGTTTCTCACAGTGTGGTTCAGTCTCTTAAGGTGTCATGTCTTCCTTGGCTTCTGAGCCTCCGTGGGTGTCTTCTTAGCCAAGGACATTCCTCCCCAGTCTTTCCAAGATGGCTGGAGTTTTTATTTTTATTTTTTGTTGTTGTTCTTTAGCTCTCAGCCTCTAGGCTGCCTGTCCAGAGAGAGGTATGATTTCAGATCTAGGGTGCAAAGTCACATGCTGTTTGTATTCTAACTGACTCTTCATCCTGCTCCATATAGAGTAGGGGTTCTCATTGCTGTGGATAATTCTCTTGAGATTTTTCTCTGCATTGTAGGTGCTTATTAGCAATCCTTACCTCTGTTCAGTGCATGCCAGTAACTCCCACCTGAACCTCACCCCAAGGACAATCTGAAAGGTCTCCATAAATGTGCCAAATGTCCCCTTCCAGGGGAAAGTCAACTTTAGGTGAAAACCACTGATCTTGAAGTTCTCATCTTCGGAACCTGATTTTAGTATCATTCCATGAAAATTATTTCTAACTCTAATAGTGATTTATTTTTGGATGGTTATTTATAAGTATATTTCATAAATTATAAATGTAAGTATCTTCTAGTTATCTGTTGTTACTGATTTCTCTCTCTCTCTATATATAAATTTCAGCCATTTGAAGTTTGTTGGAACTTACTTTATATTACAATATGGTCAGTTTTTAAAAAAGTTTCCAGGGTGCTTGGAAAGCATCTGTAACTTGCAGTTTTGGGGTGTAGTGAAGTACTTATGCACACTGAATGCCATTTGCTTCTCATGTTATTTAAAAAATATTTTTACTGTTGTTTTTTTGGGGGGGCTTTATTGGTTCTGAAACAGAGCCTGAATGATAGAGGGTGGTTAAATGTCCTATTATGATTATTAATTTGTGTATTTTTCCATGTAGCTCTGTTCTATATAACTTTGAGTTGATGTTATTAAATGAATAAAAATTTGGAACTTACTAGTAAACTGAACTTACTGATCTGAAGTACTCATCTTTATTTGTAGTAGTGATTTTTTCCTTTTGAGTCTACTATATGTTATATAATTTTCATTTGGTTAATGTTTGTATAATATATTTTTCCCATTCTTTCACTTTAGATCTCTTGGTGTGTTTTAGATAACTCTCACTATTTTATGTGAGTTATGAGTGGCTAATAAAATCAATTAAAGACTTGATTTTGGTGGAGGATGTAAGGTATGGGGCCCAACATTTTTCCCATTCAGTTGCTCCAACACCTTTTATTCCATCTCAAATATTTCCCCACAGATCTAAAAAGACATCTTTGTCCTAGAAAATGACCAGGGCACCTCACATTATTGCTGCCTCATTCATGCTCTTCTGCATGTGGGGTTTCTGACTCTCTCCTATGAGTGAGGTTCTCCTGCCTGTGTAGGTCTGACATTTGGCTATTTTCATTTGCTAATCTGTGTCATAGCTGTTGTATTATTAGACCAGCCCAAAGATTCTTGAGGTCACAGGAAAGGTTGTTTCCCCACCACATAAACAAGCAGTCAGGTGTTTAATACGAGGTGAATTTGGGGAGCACATGTACATCACCATTTACTTAAGTAAGATTTAACAATTTAAGTGAAGTAAGTTATTCTCAAAACTGAATGATTACATCAGTGAAATATGGAACAATGTAGTAATGTAGCTTGTGAATATACGACTTGTATTTAAAGTCTCAAAGGTGGCAATGAAGAGGCCAACATTTTGCACTTGGCATATTGATGTTAAACTGGCTGTTAGGAAAGGGAAGACTGAGAAATTATGTAGGATTCTCATCTCTCTTCTTCCTAACAGGTTTAGTTGCCACAGTTTGCTTTAGGAAGAGAGCTTCAGGACAATCACCTCAGCTTCAGACAGTAAGATGCCTAGCCAGAGCTTGTTGACCCTCTTACTGTCCTCCTTGTGCTTGCAGTTGAGGGAGCTGCCCAACAGAAATCAACCTGCCAGGTATGCTGTCTTTTTTTCTAAATTACCTGCATGTCTCCCATTTCACCTTTGAAATCTAAGACTCTGTTCTTCCATTTACCAAAATACCCTATACACCATATTATTTCATTATGTTTGGTATTCACTTTAATATGAATTCTCATTGCCCTGGTATTAGAGGTTGAATACCTCCTGTTAATCAGATTATGTGAATTCAATTGTTATCCCAGCAGTTAGAACTGAAAAGGAATGAAAAAAATAATTTTTTAATCCCCGACAGGTTTGGTGAGCCAGCCATGTGACATTCATGGCCAGGACACTAACTTCTGGAAAGTGCAGCTTCTGAGAGATCATGGACATCTCCTGGCAAAAGTAAGCGTTAATATTATATTTTGCTCTGTCAGCCTTTTTGGTCTATTTCTGCAGGGCTTGGTATAATTTAGTAGTGCCAGGAGTTATTTTCTTCCATTGTACACTTACATTGTCATGAAAAGCTATTTCTGAGGCCAGCTGCTTGGACTTAGAGAGTCAGGAATGTTCTTTATCAGCTCCTGGCTCTTTTCACTCTGTGAGGACTCGCTTCTGCTCCTGCATCTGGGAAGTGGGCTCCATTGCCCAGCTCCAGCTCTGGAGTCTGGCTGTGGGGTTCTTGTTACAGATCTGGGTTCTGTGTCCTGGGTCTGTGGCCTGGGGTTGAATCTGTCTTTGGCTGTGTGTCTGGGATCTGGAGTCTCTTCGGGTGTGGCTTTGTGTCCTGGCTGGGTGTGTGGGGTCCGTGTGCAGCTCTGGCTCCAGGGTCTGATGCATGGAACCTGGTGTCCAGGGTTCTCTGTCAGTCTCTGGTGTCTGGGGTCTGGCATTCAGGGTTGATGGTCTGGCCTGAGTTGTAGGGACAGTTTTGGGATTGGGGCTAGGGCCTGGGGTTCAGCTTTTGGTTCTGGTTCTGCTCTGGGGTCCTGGTTCTGGACTGCAGGGCCTGTGTCTGTTTTGGCATCTGGTGTCTGTGATCTGATGGTCACTGGCTCCAAGTCAATGCCAGCAGCAGTTCCAGAGTTAGGGTGTGGGGAGGAGTGAAACTTTATGTAATAGAAATGGCTCCACAGAATGACAAGTAATGGCTGTGACACAGAATGGCTGTGAGTGCAGCATGGCTGCTAAGAAGCTCACTCTTGTTCCAGGTGAATCATGAAGCAGCACCGCTGTGGGTCTGCTCAGTAGTGCTGCTGCTTAGTTGTAAAGCTTCAAGGCTGCCAGGAGGCCCTGAAGTGAGGCAGCCCTGCGGCCTGCTTCACCTCAGGCTGGGCTGCTCTGCCCATTCAGGTCTGGTCCTGTCACTTCCTCTCCATTCCGCTGCATTTGCACACAAAGAAGCGCCCTTTGGAAAAGGGGCCCCTCTGAGGAGATCGGGCTGGGTGAGCAGAGAAAAGGTCTCTGGTGTCACCACAGCAGCTTGGGTTATGATTATTTTAAAATTATGCCAAATTTTCCTCTTGTACCTTTTTTTAAAACCCAAACTGAGACTGCCTTTTTTTGTTGCAGCTTACTTAATTATACAGAAAAATAAAAAATAATAAAAAATCCTACCCAGTTACTAACTGCTGTTTTTTTTTTTAAGTATATACCCTTCCAGACATCTCTGCCTGCATATTTCCATTCTTCTACTTACTCTGGACTTAATTTATTTTTCTGGGCTTGTGATATGGATGCAAAACATGTGAATTTTCAACTGTTCCCCCCTAATGTGTGGATTTATCACTATGTTTTCCCATAGTTTTTTTTTTAGATTTTATTTATTTACTTTTTCAGAGAGGGAAGGGAGGGAGAAAGAGAGAGAGAGAGAGAAACATCAATGTGCGGTTGCTGGGGGCCGTGGCCTGCAACCCAGGTATGTGCCCGACTGGGAATCGAACCTGCGATGCTTTGGTTCGCAGCCCACGCTCAACCCACTGAGCTACGCCAGCCAGGTCTTCCCATAGGTTTTAATGTATTATTTTAAATATTATTCAGTTGAAATGATTTTTTAACTCCAATTGTGATTCATTTTGAGGGTTACTTAGAAGTGTATTTCATAACTGTAAAATGTAAGAACTTTCTAGTTATCTTTTACAACTGATTTCTAGATTAGCTACAGTAAAAGCAAGAAATATAGTCCATGTAATTTCAGTCCTTTGAATTTTTTTTGAAACTTCATTACAATATGGTCAATGTAAAAAATGTTCTAAGCATGCATCTCTGCTGCCATCTCGTGGTCATTTTTGGGAATAATACCTTAGGCCAGGTCAGTAGGAAAAGTTGTGTATTCTTGGTTATCTGTGAATGTTGAATCCAATTTGCTGCTCATGCTGTTTCTTACACTCTTACTGAATTTTTTGAGGTGGTCTCTTGTTTCTGAAAGAGGAATGCTGGTGTATTCCTGATGAGGGAGGTTTGTTAAATCTATTACGTTTATAAATTTTTGTTTGTGTTTCTGTTCTGTATAATTTAAGTTTATGATATTAAGTACATGGTGAATTTGGATGTTTTGGATAAATTAAAGTTTTTGACATGAAGTGCTCTTCATCTCTAGTCATGCTTTTAACCTTGAAGCCCACCGCACGTTATTATGTAATTTTTCATGTGGTTTATGTTTGCATAGTAGAGGGTGGGGAAAAGTAGGTTTACAATTGTGAGGACAAGAAACAAAGTTTATTGTTGTCCTTATTATTTAATAATGATGACATTATTTTCCACGTGAACAACTATAAAGCAGCTTCTGCAACAACCTGTGTATCTTTTCCCATTCTTTCACTTTTGATCTTTTTTCACCCCATGTTGTTTTAGGTAATTCATGTTTTCTCCCATTTTGTGTCTTTTCTTTTTATTGTCTGAACAAGTTCTTTTTCAGAGTTGTCTTTAATTTCATAAAGTATATATTATTAATATATTTCTTCATTAAACTGTGCTCACAAGTATACTTGATTCCTGGCTACTTTTGTTAAAATGGACCACTAAAAATCAAACCTACAGATGAGGGGCCAGGTCTGTCTAAGGTCAGAGGCAGAACTGGGCTGGAGGTGAGGGGGGGTCACAGATGTGGGCGTGGCTGGGTGGGAGTCTATTTAGGCTGGCAGGCGTGAGGGGAGGGCAGTTCTGGTGGACAGATGAGCAACTACAGGGACTGGAGTTTAGGGGCTGCTGGTCGCCAGTCTCCATGGTCACGAGGTGATGCTCACAGCCTTACGTGATGCAAGCAATGTGGTCCAGGGACAGGAGGTGAGCTGTGCAGGGGCTATGAGGTGAGGGGGGTGGAAGGCAGATGCAGCCACCCTGTGGGGAGCGGAAAAGGGGTACAGACTGGGGTACACATCTTAGGTACCAATTTAACTGACCACTTCCTGTGGGACCACTTTTGTATATTTATCTAGATTATATTTCAGTTATATGTTACTTTGGTAAATGGGTATATAATTATATACCCATTTTTTAAAATATATTTTATTGATGATGCTATTACAGTTGTCCCATTTCCCTCCTTCATTCCCCTCCACCCTGCACACCCCCTCCCACCTACATTTCCCCCCTTTAGTTCATGTCCATGTGTCATAATTTCTTTACCTTCTACATTTCACATACTATTCTTGCCCTCCCCCTGTCTATTTTATACCTGCCATCTATGCTACTTATTCTCTGTACCTTTCCCCCCTCTCTCCTCCTCCTACTCCCCTGTTGCTAACCCTCCATGTGATCTCCATTTCTGTGGTTCTGTTCCTGTTCTAGTTGTTTGCTTAGTTTGCTTTTCTTTTAAATGTGGTTGTTAATAACTGTGAGTTTGCTGTCTTTTTATTGTTCATATTTTGTATCTTCTTTTTCTTAGATAAGTCCCTTTAACATTTCATATAATAAGGGCTTGGTGATGATGAACTCCTTTAACTTGACCTTATCTGGGAAGCACTTTATCTGCCCTTCCATTCTCAATGAAAGCTTTGCTGGATAGAGCCATCTGGGATGTAGGTCCTTGCCTTTCATGACTTGGAATACTTCTTCCCAGGTCCTTCTTGCCTGTAAGATGTCTTTTGAGAAATCAGCTGACAGTCTGATAGGAACTCCTTTGTAGGTAACTGTCTCCTTATCTCTTGCTGCTTCTAGGATTCTCTTCTTCACTTTAATCTTGGGTAATGTAATTGTGATGTGCCTTGGTGTGTTCCTCCTTGGGTCCAACTTCTTTGGGACTCTCTGAGCTTCCTGGACTTCCTGGACGTCTATTTCCTTTGCCAGATTGGGGAAGTTCTCCTTTATTATTATTATTATTATTTTTTTAAGATTTTACTTATTTATTTTTAGAGTGGGAAGGGAGGGAGATAGAGAGAGAGAGAGAGAGAAACATCAATGTGCGGTTGCTAGGGGTTATAGCCTGCAACCCATGCATGTACCCTGGATGGGAATCGAACCTGCGACACTTTGGTTCACAGCCCGCACTCAATCCACTGAGCTACACCAGCCAGGGCTTATCATTTGTTCAAATAACTTTTCCACTTGTTGCTCTTCCTCTTCCCTTTCTGGTACTCCTAAATAGTAACATAACTCAGATGTTGGAATGTTTAAAGATGTCCTGGAGGTTTCTAAGCCTCTCCTCATTTTTTTGAATTCTTATTTCTTCATTCTTTTCTGTTTGGTTGTTCATTTCTTCCTTCTGGTCCACTCCATTGATTTGAATATCAGTTTCCTTCCCATCACTATTGGTTCCCTGTGTGTTTTCCTTCATTTCACTTAGTGTAGCCTTCATTTATTTATCTAATTTGTGACCAAAATCAACCAATTCTGTGAGCATCCTGATCACTAGCGCTCTGAACTGTGCATCTGATAGGTTGGCTATCTCTTGGTCACTTAGATGTGTTGGCTCTGAGCTTTAAATTGTTCTTCCGCTTGAGCCTTTTTTTTTTTTTTTTTTGGTTTGGTAGTGCCTGTTACGTAATGAGGGGCGGTGCCTTAGGTGTTCACCAAGGCAGGGCAACCCAGTTGCTGGGTGGTGACGCTGTATGTGGGGGCGGGGTCCGAGAGGGAACAATGGTGCTTGCTCCGCTCTGGTATTTCAGTCCCTTCTGCTGCTTCCCCAAGGAAATTGGACCCCCCTGCTGCTGGTTCCCGCGTGGGTGGGCCTGTGTATGTTCTAGGATTCTGTGGGCCTCTCCAATGAACTCTCCTGTGAGGTTGGTAGTTTCTCCCACTGCCACCTCAACCCCGACAGGTGTTTTCAATCAATGCTTTTAGGCTTTATTTCCCTGAGCTGGGGCCCTGGGTTGCACGGCCTATCTTGCTCCCCGTTTTTGCCTGGTTTATTGATCTTGATTAAATAGTTGTCAGACTTCTGTACAATTCAATTTTCTGTCAGATATGGTTGTTTTTTGTTTCTAAATTTTTGTTGTCCTTAATTTTGTTTGTGTGAGGAGGCACAGTGTATGTACCTATGCCTCTAACTTGGCCGGAAGATATACCCATTTTTTAACCCCAAAACAAGGTGATATTTTTCATTTGTTAAAGTTTCTGTTATTGTGTAGCAATTTCCAATTTCATTCACATAGATCTTGTACATTGTTGTTAAGTTTATTCCCAGGTTTTTTTTAAACCTGTTTTGTTGCTATTGAGTCTTTTTTTAAAATTACATATTTAATTTACTATTTTTACGTATTTATTTCTGCATGTTATTCTCCACTATTGTACTAAATTCTGTTTGTGATACTTTTCCGTTGATTTTCATGAGTACAAAGGTAAACATGCTCTCATGCAATAATGATCATTACACGGTTGTAGCTGTAGGTGACCTAGAAACAGTTAAAGCTTGAAAGAAAACAGGAAGAAGTGAGGTAATGTGAGGAGCTAGAAGGATTCTCTTTGTTAGTCATAAGTATATTAATGACTAAATAGTAACATCCTTCTTAACATTTTAAATGAGTTTAGGGCCTGGAAGCACGGTGTTCTAGAAATCAGAAGTATTTTGTGACAGGAAATGTGCCCCCAGGTAGGTACTCTGAGGAATACAGAATGTAGCTAATGTCCATATTTTCAAAGAAAAAAACTTGAGATGGTGAAATCTGGAATCTAACAGAGTAAGACTCTTTGATCTGAGTGACACTATGAATCAGTTATTAAAGTGATGTGTGAGCAATGGAAAGAAGCAGGGATCTTCAGAGGACTACTCAGTTTAATCACAGTGTGGTCTGGTCTCCTAAGTGGACAGATCTTCCTTTGCCTCCTGACCTATAGCCTAGGACACTTCTCCCCAATATTTGCAAGATGGCTGGCATTTTTTGTTCTTTTAGTTTCAGCTTCAGGCTTTCTGTTCCAAGAAAGGGAGCATTTCAGACATAGGTTGCAAAGGGACATGCTGTTTGTGTTCTAGATACAAACAGTTTGTATCTTCATGATACAGAGTAGGGTTTCTCATTCTCAGCACTGTGGACCTTTTGGGCCAGAGAATTCCTTCTCCCGGGGGATTGTCCCCTGCATTTTAGGTGCTCATTAGCATCCAGTACCTCTATTCACTGTCAACATCTTTGCTTCCCTACCCCTCAAGACAATCCAAAATGGCTCAGTAGTTTGTGTAAGTCCCCTTGGGGGCAAAAATCACCTTTGTTTGAGAAATAGTTTGAAGCTTTGATCATTTTTGAAACCAGAAAGATATTGGTCTGGTATGCAGTATTGTTGTTATTTTGCTATGTAAATTATTTTCCACTCTGACTGTGATTTATTTTGGGACAGTATTTAGAAGTGTATTTGAAAACATCTAAATGTAGGGACTTTCTAGTTACCTTGTGACTGGTTTCTAGATTATTGGCAAAGAGAGCAATAAACATAGTTTGTGAGGCATTTGTTGAAACCTGCTTCATAGCTAAATGCAGTCAGGTTTTGAAAAGTTTCAGGTGTGCTTGTAAAGCATTTTTAATTTACTTTGTTACTGCTTACTTTAATAATGAGGACACATGTATTCAAAATTCTACCCCAAGAGTTAAAAAGACATACTGTCATTTTGTGTATATACACATTTTGTGTATACTTGCAGATATGCCCGATGTGCATGTTTCTGTCTACTTTGTCTGGATTTCACTTATAATTTAGGTTATAAGTATGGGCACGAAACTTGTATATTTTCAGCTTTTATTTTTGATACTGTGCATTTAAGGGTGAAGATGTTTTTCATAAGTTTTGGTATGTAGTGTCTCTATGCCCATTCAGTTTATTTTGTAATTCAAATTGTTTTGTTTTTGAGGTTATGTAGAAGTGTATTACATAACTACCAAATATAAGGACTTTCCAGTCACCCATTTGTAGTGAATTCTAGCTGAAGTGACATAGGAGTGTTATAGAACACGCCCACCCGCAGGGCTAAGGAGGGTAATTATACTATTACCAAAAGGACCCCCACTAGGTTCGATTGTCCGTTGCCTAATAGGAAAGATGTCTTTCAATGACAGAGATTTGTGAAAAGGAAAGGAAATGTGTACTTAAAGCTATACAGACTTAAAGTAGTGACCTAATGACTTCATTAAAATATCAAAGTCTTTTTTGGATACCCACAGACGCCCACAGTGCTTCCTTCTCCCCCTGCCCTAATTCAGGGTACCATAACTCTGGAAAAGAAGCAAACATCCTGATTCAGGCTCCTGACAGTGTTAGCTGTGCTGCCGTCCAGGCAGGATCTCCATCCAATTAATCCAAAGCCATGTGGCAACTTCTCATGGCCTACTGGCAAGAGTTCTTTTACCATTCTTCCAGGTAAAGTCTCTCCTGCTTCCCAGGCCACGTGGCCAAAGGGAGCACTCCAAAGCCATGTGGTCCTCTTTTACCAAAGCCGCAGGGGTCCGCACTCGCCAAAACTGCATGGGTCTTCTCGGCAAAGCTGCGGGGTGGGGGTGGGGTCGCTACTCTGCCAAAGCCGAGTGGAGGTCCTCTGCTAAAGCCGAATGGTGATTCCCCACTCTGGCAAAGCCACATGGTTCCCTCTTCACCTAAGCTGCAGGGGTCTGCACTCGGGCGAAATCGCGTGGATCTCCCTCCAGTGGCTGCCGTGTCTGGGTTTAAACCCCTGGGCCAATCTCCCTCTGTACCCTCATTTCCAACTCCTCCCACAATCAGTTACACCTGTTCTAAGTGACATTATGAATCATTCCTGTATTATTCCAAGTTTACTGGGCTGCCATTGTGAGTTTGAGCAGGTGTGTCCCCATATCGTGGAGCCAATCTTGTCCAAGCTCTCACTCTGGTGCTGTCACCTGGGGGACTTGCCCTCCAGTTACATCTTGGGGGGAAGTCCCTTCCATCCCCCTGGCTCAGAGCATGGCCCCAGCTATTTAACAGATCTTTGTGGCCAGTTAAAGGTTATAGATATGTTAAATGACCATTACATGGATTAGCTGCAAAGCTGTGGCTGTACAAAACAGCTCTCTATGTTCTGGCTCCATGTGTCCCTTCCCCCAACTCACACCTGACGAGGGAAGGGGTGAGGACATCTTATATGTCTTTCTAATATTTCCTAGACACCTTGAGTTCTGGACACCATTCCAAATCCGTATTTGGAGTCCCCCTCTTGGCTGCACCCTGTATCAGGAGAACTTTAGAAACATACTGTATATTATTTCAATGCTGTGATGTTTGTTGAAACTGGCTTTATGTTGGCTTGGCCCGAAGAGAAAAACTTTTGGGAAGATGGAATTATGAATATGCCTGAAAAATCACAGAAAGAGTGGAACAAAATGGTGAATATGTTCTTCAATGAAATTATTGGTGAAAATGAAAAACATCTCTTGCATTGTGTCTTTACCTAAAAACCAAATGAACCTTTTGGCCAAGCAAATAATACAGTGTCCTAAGTATGCATCTCTGCTTCCATCTTGTGGGAATTTCAGGAGTTAGTGTCAGGTCAGCAGGAAAAATGGTTTACTGTAGGAGAATATCAATGAACGTTGATTGCAATGCTATTTAGAAGTGCATTTAGTAAGTTTTAAAGATCAGGACTTACTAGTTACCTTTTGTTCCTGATTTCTATATTAATAGCAATGACAGAAAGAAACATACTGTATATAATTTCAGTCCTTTAAAGTTTTTTAAAACTTATCTTAGCAAAGGATGGTCCCTTTGAAAATTGTCCCAAGTGTAGCTCTCTGCTGCCATCTCATGTGTCACTTGAGATACAAATCTCATTGTCCCACCTGTGTGGCCATGGCTTGCCTCCTGGTTATGGCTTCATGGTCACCTGCCTTGCACTTGTGGGCCCCGCTGCACTCTGCTGGAGGCAGGCAGAGGCGGATAGTCTACACTGCACTGGACAGGGATGCTCTGTCCTTTGACCCCCTGTGGGCGATGCAAGGCCCTTCTGGTAGCTGGTCGCTCTCTCAGGCTGTGTCTGCTGCTGTTGCCACAAGATTTAACAAGTTAAGCAAAACAACCTATTATCAACTGAATGATTATGTTGATGAAATTCAGAAGAGTTTATTAATTTAGGTTGTGTCCTGTAGTTTGTGGTATAGCCTAACAAAAAGTAATATTCCATGAGTGCTGCACTTTTCATAAATTATCTATCACCCATTTTACCTCTACATGACCCTGTTTCCCCATACTCCCTAAGGTCCTGTATAACTGATATCACCTCATTGTCTCGTATTCATTTGTACTCATGCATGTATTAAATGTTGAATATCTTGTATTGATCTGATTATGTTATTTTGATTATTATTCCACTGGTAGTAGAGCCAACCAGGTTCGTGGAAAATAATCACTTTTTAATCCCCACAGTTTTGAAAAGCTGGCGTTGTGGAATGAATGGTGAGACAGTGCCAACTCCCGAGCCTGTTGCAGCTGAGAGATCATGGACGTCTGCCTCCAAGCCGGCCTCCTTCTTGTTCACTCAGTGTTCGGGCCCATCGCTGCTGGGTTTGGAAAGGTTTTGAAGTTTGCATTTGGAGAGACATAGGTTTTATCTTATGGAATCACAGGGTTGTTTGCAATGGGAGGATCTGGTTCAGCTCCTGCCTCTGGCCTCTGGCAACGGGGGCCTTGTATGTGGCTCCAGCTCCAAATGTTGGCCTTGGCATCCTGGTTGCAGATCTGTGTCCTGTGTCCAGGGCCTGTGCTTCAGGGTGAACATGTATTCACTTGTGTGTCTGCAGTCCTGCACCTCTTAGGACGTGGCTTTGTGTCCTGGGTTTGCCTGCAAGGTCCACGTGCAGGTGGAGCCTTTGGTTCTGGTGTATGGAATCTGGCATTAGGGGTCTGATATCAGTCCCTGGCATCTGGTGTTTGGCCTTTGGACTGTTTGGACTAGCTCCGGTGTGGGCACAGGACTTTAGGTTTGGGGCTTTGGGCCTGGGGTCCAGGTTTTGGTTTGGGTCTGCTCCAGGGTCCAGGTTTTGGAATCAAAGTTCTGTGTCCAGGGTGCTGAGTTTGGCTCTGGCATCTCGTGTCTGTCATCAAATGGTCATTGTGTTAAATTCACTACCAATATGAGTCCCCACGTTAATGGAGTTGAGGCAGGTTAGTAAAAAAAGCTATGAAAATTCCTTGGTAGTGGAATGGGAAAACTGAGTTTGATAGCAAAATAATGACAATGATTTACAGTCCGGTAATAAGTCTGAGGATCTTATCTTCCCTAACCAAGGGCATTTGAGAGCAAATGGTTTACACATTCCAGACCATGCAGGGGGAGACCCACCTCAGTCCCAGCCCTTCTCTGGTGACTCTTCTGAAGGAGAAGTTCACCAGAGAAGGACCCTGACCACTCTGTGTGCTTGCTTTGTTGTATCAGCACATCAACGGACACACCAGGAAAGCTCAGTTCTATTGAGATACTTTTCTAAGACCTCCTCTTAAAATCCTCAACCTTAGAAAAAAGGCAAAATGCTTAAGGCAAAGAACTCAGCATGCAGTGTTTGTTGAGTGCACATTTTCCTCCCCTTCTCTTCTTCCCTGAGCCCTGTATTCTTGCTTTGTTTCTCCTCATCTCCAAAGGTCCCCAGGAGACTTGCAGCCAGGGGAGCAGTGAGCAGCGGCAGCTCGTCCCCAGCTAACCCCCTGATCCTGTCTGAAAGGACCCTCTTTGTGCCTAACTTTTCTGTTTCCCAAGAAGCAGCTCTGTCTGTGCTCGCTCTTGGGCTGCGATTTCACCTCTTTTATCTGAAGCCCTTTCTTTGTTTCACTGTCCTTAGATGTAATATATAAACTCTCACAATTCCCCATATTTGTGTTGTGAAATTTTACTGCAGGAAGTCAAGAACCTACACACATGAGACCTTCCCAGGGCAAACCTGCCTTGGGTCCAGTACATTTTCAGTGACAGAATAACCAAATTTTGTTTATTCATTTACCTATGGATGGACATTTGAATACTTCCTACCTTTCAGTTGTTGTTAGCAGTGCTGTTATGAATAATCATGTATCAGTTTGTTATAATATCTGCTTTTAATTTCTCAGATATATATATTTCAAAGTAGAGTTATTGAATGAACACAGTAGGGTAATTTTTTTAGGAAATGCCAAACCATTTTAAACAAGGTCTGCAATATTTTACATTTACAAAAGAAGTGGTCAATCGTTCTAATATTTGTTTGTGATCATAAACATTTCTCAGTTTTGCTTTCTCATTATAGCCTTTGGAGTGTCTGGGAAGGGGTATTGCACCATTATTTAGCCATTGAACATCTTTTCTGGTGTTTTTCTTTTTTTAGCACTTTTATGAATGTCTTCTCTTTAGAAGGGACTATTCAAGTTCTTAAAAATATATACATCTGCCCTGGGATGGTATGGCTCAGTGGGTTGAGCAGTGGTATGTGAACCAAAGGGTCACTGGTTCAATTCCTGGTCAGGGCACATTCCTGGGTTATGGGTTAGGTCCCCAGTAGGGGGCGAGTGACAGGCAGCCACACATTGATGTTTTTCTCCCTCTCTTTCTCCTTCCCTTCCCCCCTCTCTAAAATAAATAAATAAAATGGTTAAAATAATATAGGTGTCTCCTCATTGTTGAGTCATAAAGTTCTTTGTTGTGGAAGAAAGTCTTACTGAAAATATAATGTGCAACCATTTTCTTCAATTCTGTGTGTGGTCTCCTTACTTTGTGAATAGCTTATCCTGCTACCCAGAACTTTTTGATCAGGAGGACACCACATTTACACATTTAGTTTAATTGATTTTGCTTTGGAAGAGTATGCCCTGACATGCCAGCAGCAGCCCCCTGCATCTCATGTCTAATGTGCATCATCATTGCATCACTTAATTTGCTTGATTTAATATAACTTTTTTAAAAACAGAAACCTGTTTTACGTTTTTAGATATTAGATCTTTAGGTTGCAAGGGTTTGCAGGTTTAAATAGGAGGACAGACTCTTCTCTGGAGTATGATGTCCAGAGGCAGGCATCCGGAGTCAGGGACAGGCTTTGGACATCCAGTCGGATGCCGGGTGCACGGCATGGTTAGGGGTTAACATTGGGGCTGGGGTGTGGATGGTAGTACGACTTGTTTTTAACTACATTTGAAACCATTTTTTGGACTTAATTGTGACTGCTGTCATCTCAGTGTGCGTTAAAAAAACTGACCAGAACTGGTGAATATTTGTGTGGCCATTTTTGTACTGAAGATGGATGAACATAGCAACATTATTGGCACTTTAGGCTTTGTCACTTTAAGAAAAGTGAAAACACAACTGAAATGCAAAAAAAAAAAAGGTTTGTGGTGTGTGTGGAGAAGGTGCTGTGACTGACCAAACGTGTCAGAAGTGGATTGCGAAGTTGCATGCTGCAGACTTCTCGTGTGCAGTTGCACATGGAGCAGTTGCAATGGAGAGCCATCCAGTCCAGACGTTAACTGAGGACAGAACACGTTATGGCACGTGGGAGCAGGTGACATACTCCAAGTATCCTAATCAAGCGTCAAAAATCATCTGCACCAGCATGGTTACATTAATTGCTTTGATGTTTGGGTTCTACAAAAGTTAAGCAGGGAGGAGGGGGGAACCCTTCTTGACCGAATTTCCAAATGCAATTATCTACTGAAATGTAAGGAAAACCTTCCAATTCCAAGACAAACTGGGGAGGAAGGATGAACCATTGATATTTGACACTAATGTGGAACCGGAGAGACTGTGGGCACAGGGAGGGAACCACCACCACCCACTCCAAAGGGTGGTCTGCACCCAAAGGAGGCCATGCTGTGTATGTGGTGGGGTCCTTAGGGAGTCCTGTAGTAGGAGCTCCTCACCAGAAACCAGGCCGTTACTTCCAACAAGTACTGCTCCCCGTCAGACAAATGGAAAGCACCACCTGAGGGAAAGAGTCCTGAATTTGTCAGCAGAAGACACGTGATCTTCAGAGAGGATAAGGTGAGAACACATGTTTCTCTGTGGTGACCAGGAGAAAACGGTTGCAGCCTGGCTGTTCTGATTCATCCACAGCACTCACCCACCCACCCCTTTGGATTGCCATTTATTTCAGCCTTTCCAAAGTTCTCCTAATGGAGAAAAATTTCCATTCTGTGAAATGGCACCTGGGAGATTTCTCTGCTCCAATATATAAATGTTGTGGGAAGATGGAATGGTGAAGCAGCCTGAAAGATGGCAGAGGGCAGTGGAACAAAGCGGTGAATATGCTGTCTAGTCACGTTGTTCGAGAAAATGAAAAATGCCTGCCAGTGCATCTCACAGTAAAAAACGAAGGAACCTGGTGCCCAGGCCCATAGTAGGGTGTGTTCTGAATGTGCATCTTGGCTGCCATCTCGTGGTCATTTTGGGGAATGACACCTTAGTGCAGGCCAGCCGGAAAAGTGGCTGATTCCAGTGAAATTATCAGTGAGTTTTGATGGCAGTGGTATTTCCAGGTGCATTTGAATACGTCTGAGTGTAAGGACTGTACGGTACCTTGTGACTGGTTTCCAGATTAAGGGTGAAGGGAGGAATAAGTATCTCTTATGTCACATTTGTTGGAACTGGCTTTGTAGCATAATAAAGTTAGGTTTTTTAAAGTTCCAAGTGTGCTTGAAAATTGTTTGTAATTGGCTTGTCTGTTGCAGTTTCCTTAAACAATAATTTACTTTTACTGAGAAAAGTAAAATTTATTCAAAATTTTCCACCCAGGGGTAAAAAAAAATAAAAGTACTATAATTTTATGTATGTGCTCCTGCAGACATGTCTGTGGGCTCGTTCCCTCCACTGTGCCTGGACTTCATTTACTGATTGAAGTTCCTCGTATGGGGGCAAAACCAGCGCATTTCCACCTCTGTTTCTAACATGTGCATTTAAGGGTAAAGATTTCTTTCTGAAGTTTTGGTATGTAGTGTTTTTAGAGTTATTCAGGTCAAATTATTTTGTAACTCAAATAGTGGTTCATTTTGGAGGTTATTTATGAGTCTACCTCATAAATACCAAACAACAGAACTTTCTAGTCACCCACTTTCAGTGAATTCCAGCTTAAGTGCTATGAGAGCAAAACACACACTGTACATGATCTCAGTGCTGCTGTGATGCTGGGTGCAGCCTGCTTTATCCCCGGTTGGCTAAAAAGTTTGTTTGGCCCCCACCACCCCCGCCTTCATCCCCATCTTCCCATCCCTGTCATATGGCTCTGGTTCACGTACTTGTCTTTAATTTCATTTGAAAGCATTTTGTTATACTGTATCATGACAAATGTTGTATCAGTGTGAGTTAAGAAAAACTCATTAAAATTGTTGGGTGTCTGTGTGGCCATTTTTATATTGAAGGTGGATGAACATAGTAATATTTTCAGTACATTAGGCTTTAGTATTTCAAGAATGGTGGAAATGTCAATAAACAGAAGAAAAGATTTGTGGCATGTACGAGAAGGTGTTGTAACAGATCAAACATGTCGGGAGTGGTTTGCAGTGTTTCATGTGGGAGGTTTCTCACATGAAGATGCCCCAGGGGCAAACAGACCAGTTGCAGTGCAGAGCCATCAAGTCCAGATGTTCGCTGAGGACAGGCCACGTGAGGCCACACGGGAGAGAGGCCACATACTCAAAGTACCCAAATCAATTGTGGAAAATCATTTGCACCAGGATGGTTATGGTCATTGTTTTGATGTTTGGGTCCAAACTAGGGAAGTGGGAAAAAAAAAACAACCACCATTCTTGACAGCATTTCCACGTGGGATTTTCTTCAGAAACATAAGGAAATTCTCTTTCTGTTTCCAAGACAAATTGTGAGGGTGGATGAACAGTTGATACTTTACAATAACGTGGAAGTGGAGAGATTGTGGGGCAAAAGAATGGAACCACCACCCGCCACTCAAAAGGGCGATCTTCATCCAAAGAAAGTGTTGTGTAAATGGTAGGTTAGGGTTAAGGTCAGGGTCAGGGTTAGGTTTAGGGTTAGCGTTAGGGACACTGTCTGTAGACCCACACTCACCCTGCCCTTAGTGTGAAATCAACTGTCAGGTTGAAATGAAATGTCCAGGGAAAGGTCAGCCCAGGGAAAATTAGGTGAGCAGTGGGTGGATGTGGGGTGAGGTGGGGAGAGTGTTTGAAGTGAGTGGGGGCAGGGAGCAGCTGCAGCTGGTCTGTGAGGAGCTGAAAAGGGTGCTCAGACTCTTTGCTGGGTAGGAGTGTGAGGTCTCTATGTAAGTGAGCCATTCCTGTGGGACCATTTCTCGTGAGCACATTGCATAGACCACGGACCAGCTGTAGGGCGCAGGGACCAGAGCGCACGACTTCTGGTCCCTGTTCTCTGAGCATTGCCAGGTGCAGCCTCACAGGCTCTCAGGAAGAAAAGCCAAGTCTGAAGTCCAGGTACTTTGGGGGGGTAAGTGTTGTAAGCTATAAAAATGAGAAATGTTACAAGTGAGAAAGCAAAGACCCTGGGAGGCTTCTTCCATGTCCCAAAGAATGTAGTTTGTAAATGGCAGACCCAGGCTCACATCACTTTTAGAGGCCAAAAGGTGAGGAGTTTCTTCTATCAGAACTGCTGCAATGCACACGAAGTGCAAATAAGAAAAGGAGCCATTTTGGTCTAAATTGTTACAATTTTTTCCCTGCTAACTGTCAAGAGACCCAACTGGATGAGTAAAGGATTCTGGTGTCCCTACAACAGTCTGGATTATTATAATTCAACCATTACAAGTATTCTATATAGAATAATTTATAATTCTATAAAATTATTCAACATTTTTCTGTGGTACTTTTTTTTTCCTGAAATGAAAATGGATTTGTTTATTGCAGCTTACTGAAACTATACAGGAAAATTAAGCTAACCGAAAATCCTACCCCAGGGAATATTAACTACCACTCTAAGTGTATACCCTCCCAGACACGTGTACGTGCACATTTCCTTTCTGCTACTTTCTCGATTTGACTCAGTACGCAGTGGTCTTTGTGTGGGTTCAGAGCCATTGGAGCGCCAGCTTTTGTCCTTTCCTGCTGTGTGCACTGAAGACGACACGTTTCCCTGTAGCTTTTGGTATGTAGTGCCTTTCAGTTCAAACTATTTTCCGCCTGCAATAGTGATTTATTTGAGGGTTAATTAGAACTGTGTTCCATAACTCCTAAATATAAGGACTTTCCAGTTACCTTTTGTTACTGAATTCTAGATTAACCGCAATGAGAGCAAGAAATGTTACTTTATATAATTCCAATCCTTTGAAGCTTGTTGAAACTTGCTTCATGGTACCAGTGTGTTTCTGTGCTGCCATCTGGTGTTCAACTTGGGAATAACGCAGTGCAGGTCCGCAGGAAAAGTTGTGGGTATAGTGGATCACCTAGGAATGTGGAATCCGATGTTATTTAGATGTGCGTTTCATCACTTTTAAAACTATGGACTTTTTAGTAACCTTTTGTTACTGACTTGTATATTAACTGCAATTAGTGGCAACAATAAGCTTTACATAATTTCAGTTTTTTGAAGTTTGCTGAAACTTGCTTTACAGTACAATGTGATCACTGAAAAAATGTTCCAGGTGCTCCTCTCTTCTGCCATCTGGTGTTCACGTTGGGAAAACACCTTGGTGCAGACCAGAAGGAAACGTTGAGTGTAGTGGATCATCCCTAAATGCTGAATCCAATTTTGCCGCTCATGTTAAGTTTTTTAAAAAATATTTTATGTATTTATTTTTAGAGAGAGGGGAGGGGAGGGGAGAAAGAGAGGGGGAGAAACATTGATGTGTGGATGTGTGTAAGAGATACATTGATTGGTTGCCTCACACACCCCCGAAACTGAGATGGCCCTCAACCCAGCCATGAGCCCTGTCTGGGAGTCCAACTGTGACCATTCAGTTTGTAAGCCAGTGCTCAGTCTACTGATCCACACCAGCGAGGGCTCATGTGAAGTTTTTTAAATAGCTCTACAGGGTTTTTTTTTCAGGTGTGTGGGGGTTGGAAATGAGTTTGCAGGTTTGATCCCTGGTCAAGGCACATGCCAAGACTCAAGCAATGGCTTTGACTGGTGTGGCTCAGTGGGCTGGGTGTCCGCCTGCCAAGCAAAAGGTCTCCAATTCCATTCCCAGTCACAGCACATGCCTGGATTTGAGGCAGGAGACAGTCAGGAGAAAACTCCAGAGGTGCTCCAGAGCTGAGATAAAGGACATTGATAGAGGACAGAGATCCTGTTCTAAGACTGGTCGTTCCTGCTTCTATAAAAGTGCTGAATCATGGAGAATCTTGAATGCAACTATACAGAAGATGCTACATGACCCCTGCTTCATTATAGCATTATAATAAATCAGCTTTGTGGGACCCCCTTCCTTGGTGGTCAATCAAAGATCATGGGAGACCACATACACAGTAGCTTTAAAGTAATGTAAGCACCCAGCTTCTTGCACAAGGTGGTCTGAGACCATGTGAACTGTGCAAGCAAGGCTGAAACAAAAGGGCTTGTTTATGACTTAACTTTGAGAGCCACCCACCATTTTCACAGCACAGATCAGCTCGGTTGTGTGAAGGAGGGACTGTACAAGGGCATGTGCATTTGGGGGACACCTTGGAGGCTGGCAGCTACACTAGGAATGTGGTTTGCTGCTGGAGGGGAGGGAGAGGGCACAGACTTCTCTACTCATCTTGGATTGCTAAACCTTCTGGGAGGGCTCCAGGGTCTGTCCTGGTGGGGTGGTAGTGACCATCACTTGGCAGTCTGTGGGTTCCCGCCCCTACTGTATTTCAGTGCCAGTCCCTCTGCCAGCATTACACCAGGACTCTGCCCCTCTCCCATGGCCCATGCTGAAAGCCACAGAATATTGAGTTTATGGTGTTCTCTCTGGGTTGTGCTGGTCGGGAGAAACAGGGAAGGGAAATGAAACCCGAGAAATAACCTTCCTTTAAAAAAACAGAAAAGAACATAATAGTGAATATTTATTATTGAAATCTACAGTTTATGTAGACACTCTTCTTCATAAGCCTGGCACTGGGAGGACAGAAAGGTCATTGTTCCGGTCATGGGGGTAGGTGTCCCCCTTTGGTGAACCCACCCCAACAGGAACAGGGTGGGTCATGCTTAGGTCTCCCTCATGCAGGAGAGGGTATGATGGGGTCCTTGCTAATTGCCATCTCTGTGTATTGAACTCAGCTCTGGTTCTAAGAAAAGTGTGACCTCTCGGAGCTGTTAGCACCCTTCCTTTTGCTTATGCAAATGCAGATGTTTACCCTGTTCTCATGTTGAGTCTTGCTGGACTCCCACCATTGGGCCCACTGGAATTTTGTCCTCCTGGGCCATTGTGGACATCTGGGAAGGGGTGGCCAGGAATGAACAAGATTGTGCATGTCCATTATCCCATCAGGCTTGACCTCACAAACAAAAGTTTAAAGATACAGTAAGTACTAATTTCGAGATGGTGTCAGTGGTGTATTCAGCCCTGTGGGACCCAGGTACAAGAAGAGTGCATTACAGAAGCTCCTGTGTTGCAGGCTTCATGAATGCCATATGCAGACTGGGTGCACCTGTCACAGGAGAAACTCGGTTCTTGCCAATGCAGTAAAGGATTACAGATCAGCAAGTGTATTAGTGTGCAAACAGGGTTTGTTAGCGATATGTTCTCATGGAAGAGGACAGGTCTTGCTGAGATGGGAGTGAAAGGCAAGAAGTTGGGTGGCAAGAGCACCAGGCCCTTTGTCCTGAGGACTTACACAGTTGGTGGGATGGGGGCAAAGAAGCTACATATTGATTGACAGGTAAAAGTGGTACCAGCTTCCACAGGGGATGAGACTACTCAAACGTAGGTATGTGTGGGGGTTGGTAGCCCAAATCCTTATGTGGCTTCAGACTCCATTTGGTCTTCTTGCAAAATAGGTATGAGATAGGAGACAGTGAAAGTTAAAGCAGTCACCCAAAGTTATCTATGGGCTCTTTCTGTAAACATTAGGGACCCTTCATAAAACAGATAGTGGACAGGGGCAGTTAGCCAACTTTGTTTTATGGGTCCTTTCCTTGAGTGCTGTGGAACCCCTCCCATCTTCTAGGCCTTGGGATGAATAGTTTCAAAGCCTTTCTTTCCCAGATGGTGGAAATAATACTTAGAATTTCATGTTAGCATGGTATTTCTGGTGATGCTGGACCATCTGGCAATAGAATTGGACCAGGCCCAGGACTGCTGAGTTAGTGGGTGACACGTCTTCCTCATCCTCCCTGCCTTGGCTTACCATCTATCCTACCTAACACACCAGTGTGGGCAGATGTTGCTCCCAGTGTCAGTTCCCAGCAAGGGGTGGGTGAGGGTCTTGTTTCAAAGGGTATTTTCAGTACCACCCGCCTGTATTGAGGAGGCTCTGAGGGTGCACAAGCTCAGTGAGAGGGTGGTAGTCTGGAGGGAGGCACATCCTCCACCTCACGCCTCCTTCTCAGGGCAGTTGAGTCCACATGGGGAAAGCAGTCAGCTCTGCTCAAAATTTGAGTTTGGTGACAGACCCCTACCCTGTCCTTATCTTCCTTTGTCCAGTGCTAAAGACCCAGAAGACAAGGGCACTGATGGCTGTTCAGCAGGACTTGTGATCTCAGTGATCCACTTGCCAGATTCTGTCTGTGCTCACTCAACTTTGAATGTCAAACTGAAAGGCTGGAGTTCCCATTTCCAGTGTACAGACTAGGAAGCAGGAAGAGAGAAGTTGGGAATCTTGCCTTAGGTCACACAGCTGGAGAAGACAGAGCTGAGACTCACACCCACTATGGACTGATGTGGAATCTGTGTGCTGTGCACCAGGAAATGCTGATCCTGAAGGGGCAGCAAGGAGAGTGAGGAAGACCAGGTGCCCAGACTGAGCCAGGCTCATGTCCCTGCACAAGCACACATCCCTCCCTGCCATTCATCCCTGAGGCTCCAGAGGTTGTAGAAACTAGAAGAGCCAAGGGAAGCCAAGGGAGGAGGGTAGGGAGCGTATTAAGAGAAAAGGCCCCACTTCCTAGGAGTCCGGGAATTCCCTTCTCTGGTGAGTCTGTCTCAAATCCCTCTCTCTGGGCAGTAACCAAAGTAGACTGGCTCCAGACTTACCCATTTGTAGGGGTTGAATTTCTGTGGCTGAGAGTATGAGTTCTTTGTGGCTCTTCCCGAACTCTGCTTTCAGTGATGGCGGAATGAGGGATGTGGGCTTCATATTTGTATGGAGACAAAACTCTTTAGAAAAGGCCATCAAAAAACCATGAAAGAGATTGGTGCTGATATCCCCATATTACTCATGGAACTATTTGTCCATCTCATCTCTTATCATGAGACTGGAGGGTTTGTTTAATCAGTTACTTCTGTACTAATTACAATCTTGGGGAAAGTAAGGGGCCACAGGCTTCCTATAGCTGTCGATATGCAACTTAATGCTAATGACTCATTCAGTCCACCTGCAAACATAGGGATTCTCCACTGAGTGTGTTCTCTGGTGTCTGATGACAACTGACTTCCTTGTAAAGCCTCGTCCACACTCCCTGCAAACATAGGGCTTTTCCCCCGAGTGTGTCCTCTGGTGTTTGATGAGATTTGACCTGCATGTAAACCCTCGCCCACACTCCTTGCAAACATAGGGTTTCTCCCCTGAGTGTGTCCTGTGGTGTGTGATGAGAAGTGACTTCTGTGTAAAGCCTCTCCCACACTCCCTGCAAACGTAGGGCTTCTCTCCTGAGTGTGTCCTCTGGTGTGTGATGAGATGTGACCGCTGTGTAAAGCCTTGCCCACACTCCCTGCAAACATAGGGTTTCTCTCCTGAGTGTGTCCTCTGGTGTGTGATGAGATATGACTTCCGTGTAAAGCCTTGCCCACACTCCCTGCAAACATAGGGTTTCTCCCCTGAGTGTGTCCTCTGGTGTCTGATTAGATCTGACTTGCATGTAAAGCCTCGCTTGCACTCCCTGCAAACATAGGGCTTCTCCCCTGAATGTCTCCTGTGGTGTGTGATGAGATGTGACTTCTGTGTAAAGCCTCTCCCACACTCCCTGCAAACATAGGGCTTCTCTCCTGAGTGTGTCCTCTGGTGTGTGATGAGAAGTGACTTCTGTGTAAAGCCTCGCCCACACTCCCTGCAAACATAGGGCTTCTCCCCTGAGTGCGTCCTCTGGTGTGTGATGAGATGTGACTTGTATGTAAAGCCTCGCCCACATTCCCTGCAAACATAGGGTTTCTCCCCTGAGTGTATCCTGTGGTGTCTTAAGAGATGTGACTTCCGTGTAAAGTTCTGGCCACACTCCCTGCAAACATAGGGCTTCTCCCCTGAGTGTGTCCTCTGGTGTGTGATGAGATATGACTTCCGTGTAAAGCCTCGCTCACACTCCCTGCAAACGTAGGGCTTCTCCCCTGAGTGTGTCCTCTGGTGTCTGATGAGAAGTGACTTCTGTGTAAAGCCTCTCCCACACTCCCTACAAACGTAGGGCTTCTCCCCTGAATGCATCCTGTGATGTGTAATGAGATGTGACTTCTGTGTAAAGCCTTGCCCACACTCCCTGCAAACATAGGGTTTCTCCCCTGAGTGTGTCCTCTGGTGTGCGATGAGATTTGACCTGCATGTAAAGCCTCGCCCACACTCCCTGCAAACACAGGGCTTCTCTCCTGAGTGTATCCTCTGGTGTCTGATGAGAAGTGACTTCTGTGTAAAGCTTCTCCCACACTCCCCGCAAACGTAGGGCTTCTCCCCTGAATGCATCCTGTGGTGTGTGATCAGATGTGACTTCTGTGTAAAGCCTTGCCCACACTCCCTGCAAACATAGGGTTTCTCCCCTGAGTGTGTCCTCTGGTGTCTGATGAGATTTGACTTGCATGTAAAGCCTCGCCCACACTCCCTGCAAACATAGGGCTTCTCCCCTGAGTGTGTCCTCTGGTGTGTGATGAGATCTGACTTGCATGTAAAGCCTCGCTTGCACTCCCTGCAAACATAGGGTTTCTCCCCTGAGTGTGTCCTCTGGTGTGTGATGAGATGTGACTTCCGTGTAAAGCCTCGCTTGCACTCCCTGCAAACATAGGGCTTCTCCCCTGAGTGTGTCCTCTGATCTCTAATGAGATGTGACCCATCATTGAAGCCTTGCCAACACCTTCCATGCTTGATTGTTATAATTCTTGACATTCCTACTTTCACAAATAACTTGCCTGTGCCCTCTGGACTCTCTTTCTGGCCTCTGCAGGGCTCTTCCTCCATCGTTGTACCATGCTCTCTAGAGCTCCTCATTTGTTCTTTGGAAGTTTGGAAAAAGGGTCTTAAGATTCTCCTCTGACTGATCCTTTTAAGCAAAAGGTTGGACCTTTCTTTGACCTCTTGACCTTCAGCTTTTTCATTCCAGCTGGGTGTATTAGTATGTTGCTCGTGCTGATTCTGATCCTCTGGACAGGGTTCCTCTGCTTGGAGGTGTTTTCTCGCAGATATTCCTGGGAGAATCTGAGAGGAATGATTGAATTTCACGTGTTGGCTGAGGAATTTCTGACTGGAGGACAGATTGCAGGAGGGACATGGGTGGACCTCTGGCTCTCGTTCTGCTGAAAGAGAAAGGTTTGGTCAGGGCAGACATTGATGAGAATGCCTGGGCATATGACTTGTCTCCTGGTAATACCAGCCCCACGAATCCTTCTTACTGTGGTGAGAACACAAGCTCCCTCTCCCACAAAGTGTCCACTTGCCATCTATTTTCCTTTTTATTTTTATGCAGTGCATCTTCTTCAGAAATACAGAAAGCCCACATCAAGGGTCTCTTCTAATATTGCCTGGACTGGGGATTTTCGAGCAGCATCAGAGGCCATCTTACTCCCTGTGTGGATGGAACTGCAGTGACCTTTCCCTTCTATAGGTATTTTCTGTCATATTAAAGAGGAAAACCACAGGCCCCAACTAGGAATTGCTTGTTTTCCAAAACGGTAAAATAAAATCTCCTTCCTGCCCTTGCTCATGTGGCTCAGTGGATTGAGTGCCAGCCTGCAAGGCAAGGAGTCCAATTTGATTCCCACTTAGGGCACATGCCTAGGTTGTGGGCCAGGTCTCCAGTAGGGGGCGTGTGAGAGGAAACTACACAGGGATGTTTCCCTCTTCCCCACTAAAAATGAATAAAATCTTTAAAAAAAAGTCCTTCCTCAAGCCTCACACCAAATATTAATGCTCCATCTCATTCAGTGTTAGCCCATTTCAAATACACTGAGAAGTCCTGTTTTAAATTTTTTCTACAACCACATGTCTTACATGCCTGACTCCTGTTCCTCTCTGGACAATCCACTATGCTCTCTCACTTGGAGAGGAACTGATCTGAGGGGATTCCCCACTGGGGTTTATTTTCTAAAAATGAACAAAGCATAATCAGAACAGAGAGCACACCGCTCTACAGCTGATGACTGCACACTTTCTCTCAGGAAACTCCCCAGTGTCTCAACTTGGATCATCAGCACTGCATTTCTGGGCTGCTAAGCATCCATCTGATCTCTGTTCTATGCCCCACTTCTTTTCTTCCCTGTACTAGCTGCTCCCTCGGCCGGGGATCCCTTGCCCACAAGTATTTTTGTGAATGTTGTCTCCCGAAACAGCCCTTCCTGGCCGCACCTGCTCTCACACTGATCCAGGGCACTTGTCCTGGATTAGTGCTTCTCCAAAGCACTAACTGCTGTGTAGCTTTATGCACATGCAAGCACGTGGACCTGGATTTCCCTGCTACACCCATCAGCCCTTCAAAAACAATGATTCTGATTCTCATGTTAATCTGTATTTCCTGATCCCAAGACCATGTGCGCCAGAGTAGGATCTCTCATGATAATTCACTGAAATGACAAACGAATGTGTCCTGCCTAAATGGCGTGGGTTGGGTGTTGTCCCACAAACTGAAAGGTTACAAGTTCAATTCCTAGTCAGGACACATGCCAGGAGGGTTGTGGGCCAGTTGGGGGTGTGCCAGACACAACTGATTAATGTTTCCCTTGCACATTGAGTTTTTTTCCCCCTCCTTTCTACTCTCTGTAAAAATAAATAAAATATTTTTAAAAAAGATTTTATTTATTTTCAGAGAAGAGGGAAAGGAGGGAGTGAGAGGGAGAGAAACATCTGTGGTTGCCTCTCACATGCCCCCTACTGGGGACCTGGCCTGAAACCCAGGCATGTGCCCTGACTGGGAATCGGCAACCCTTTGGTTCACAGGCTGGCACTCAGTCCACTCAGTAACACCAGGCAGGGCAAAGTCTTTAAAAAATAATAAATGCCTATAAACAGAAATATTTAGAAGTATGGAGGAAAGTTAATAAGAAACAGCTATAAAAATGTCAGAAAAGCTGCCTTGGTGAGAGAGCTGGTTAGTGCTTAAAAAGTTTTTTTTTTGCCTCAGCCTCACAGCACTAAAAGTGGTTGTATATTTTGTGCATAAAATATTTTTAAAATAAAAAAATTTTGCCTAAGAGTCAAAGGCATATGAAAGAATTTTGAATTTCTGAAGCATCTGATTTGAAACTTTACTGACTTTAGAGTGGTTTACTCTAGTTAAGAGTTGGATCATGGCCCTGGCTGGCGTAGCTCAGTGGATTGAGTGCGGGCTGCGAACCAAAGTGTCGCAGGTTCGATTCCCAGTAAGGGCACATGCTTGGGTTGCAGGCCACGGCCCTCAGCAACCACACATTGATGTTTCTCTCTCTCTTTTCCCTCCCTTCCCTCTCTAAATAAATAAATAAATAAATAAATAAATTTAAAGGATTTTAAAAAAATCCTTAAAAAAAAAAAAAAGAGTTGGATCATGGATATTTCTATGGAGAATTCTCTCTTTTCTTTCTGTTTTGAAGAATAGTGGTGCCCACCTCTCCGGGATGTGAGCTGTCTCTTCCACTTGCTGCCCCACTTGCTGCCCAGCTCCTGGCCATACTCGTCCCCACACCAGACCAGCAGCTCACAACCCTGGCCGATGACCCGGCAGGTTCGGTAGAAAATCTGCCCATGGTATTGAAAGGCCACCAGGTTCTGCTCTTCATCATCCCGGGCACAGTTCACATACCTGGGATTGAGGCAAAGGGAAAGAAAACCACAGTGATGAGTTTGCACGACCTGTCACGTTCATGTCCAGCTCCTCACTGATTCTTAAGGCCCTCAGGCTCTGGTGTTGCCCACTGCCCTTCATGCTCCCGGGGAACCTCTGTTCACTGTCTGAGCGTCTGTCAGCATGTCATGTGAACTCCTGTCTCCACATTCTATTTGCAGTGCTAATCCTATCTAACACCATTTTCTAAAACCCAGCTCTAGACTTAACCTCCACCTTGACTGGCCATAATATCCAGTGATCTCTGACTTCTCCAAACTCTAAATCAAGTTGTCTCACACCACAGAACATGGTGCTTGACCTAGGGCTCTGCTTCTAAATTAGCTCACTAATTATCCAGTACTCAGCCCACATCTATTTCTTGTGAGGCCTTTCTCCAACCTCTCTACACTTCAGAGTACCATTCACTTGCTTGCCCAAGGTTACTATAGAAAATTAGAGGTCTTTTTGTCTTAATAAAATGAAACAGAACAATAGTAGATTCACATTCAGGTAACCCCGGTAAAAGGGAGCCCCTCTCAAGAAAGGGGCCCATGACCATTCCTTTGCAGGCCTCAGAACACAGTTTTAGTTTGAAGTGAGGCTGGGATGATTTACTGCCCTCACAGGTTTAGGCCATCCTTGGTTTGTGGTATCTTGACACTGTGCACTTCTTGGAAATTATAGTTAAATGTTTCTAAAAGCAATTATTTTATGTCTGTCTGTGAGAAGTCCTTCATAAGGACATAGGTTGTGCGATCTATTTTTTTTAAAGACTTCATTTATTTATTTTTAGAGAGGGAAGGGAGGGAGGAAGAGAGAGGGAAACATCAATGTGCAGTTGCTGGGGGTCATGGTCTGCACCCAGGCATGTACCCTGACTGGGAATCGAACCTGTGATGCTTTGGTTCGCAGTCCACGCTCAATCCACTGAGCAACGCCACAATAGATCCACTGTGATCTATTAAAGTAATGTATTCCTTCACCTACATTGGAATGTAGTAAGTGCTTAATTACTGCTCATTTGATAAATTAAAGTGTAATCCAGTGTCCCTGGTGAATCTAGGCTCTTCAAGGTCCTTTACAGTGCCCATACTGTGTCTAGCAGAGAGGTTTTTATTTTGAGGACATATGCTATACTTTTTTCATATATGTCCCCTGAAATGAAATAACATTGTATGGAGAAAAAGAGGAAAAAAGGATTAAGGGAGACCATTGAGGGAGGCATGATGAGAGGGAAAGATATATGGGCTTGTGGGGGATGAGAATCCCTCTAGCACCCAGAGACCTGCTGACCTCACCTCATCCAGTTGGCCCAGGACCTGTCCTTTCCATCCACATACTCGTAGCAGTTTCTCCTTTTGGCAATCTGTGTTTCAGAAAAGAAGTTAAAGACCTTTTATTTTTTTTTTGTGGGGAGGTAATAGAAGAATTCTTTTACTCTACTGTCATCAAAGCTCTTTCAGCCTGCCTGGGGATTCAACTGCCAGTTGTGACCACATGATATTTTTCTTACTCATCATCTACACATCCGAGTCTCCCTGTCCAATCAGAGCAGGAGCCCCACAAGGGAGGAGCCACTCTTGTACCACTTTGCTCCCACTTACCTTGTGATCCTGAAAAGGACTGTGTTTATGTGAAGTCCAATCAGTATACAGAGCTAACCATATTGTCCCCTCCATGTCTAGCACATGAGGTGAGGTCCCTCCAAGCCTCAGAAGGAATGTGGGAAGGCAGAGGGCAGTGGAAGAGGTAAATAGTTCTCACCAGCCAGGAGTATCTGCTCTTGGCTGCCTCTTCATCTTCTGTGATGTGCCCTTCATAAGGGCCAAAGTGCAGACCCACTGGCAAGTCCGCTGCCTCATTCCACACTCCAAGCCCAGCCTCAGGGATGCCCGATGGGCCCGATTCTCAACCCAGGGGGCAGGGTGAGGGCTGAGCGGTGGGGATGCCCCTTGTCCACTGCAGTGTCCTTTACAAATGTAGGGGGCCCATGCACTGCACAGCTGTCGATGAAGAAGTTCTGACACTTGTCACAATCTGGAGGTGAGAGCAACAGGGTTTAGGGAAGGTTTAGCGCATGTTCCTGGACACAAAGAGCTTCAGAGGGAGTCCATCACTGACATCACTGAGACTCAGTCCTGTAACTCTATGTCACTAGAGGAAGGGGATGATTTGGGGACCAAAGGACTAGATGAAATTATTGTATCATCACATGCTTCGTAGTGAGGGTCACTTACAAAGGTAGTCATCATCCTGGGGCTCATTGACCTCTTGGGACACATGGTCCTTTCTTTCTTGTGGGCTGTACATCTTCATGTCCATCTCCTTTCTCTTGAGTTCTAAGTTGGAGAAGGGCAGGTGAGTGAGGCTGGTAGGGTCTGGAGTCTTAGTTCCCATTTTGTCATATAACACACAATCTCCTCCCATCGATTTATTACCTGTCCTTTTGCATACTCTGGTATTTTACTGTTAACTATTGGTTTAGAATGTGAAGACTCCACACTAACTACAGATGACTGATTCAATTTTAGTTTCTAGATCTTCCCATTACCAAGTTTAACTTGCCAACCTGTAAGCAAACTATTTATTGAGTACACTTTATGTGTTAGGCATTGAGTAAAGGCCTGGACACACAACACCAATAAACTGTGGTTGCCATTATCACAGTGGATTTATTGGACAAGTTGCATGTGTCAATTGTTTTAAATTTAATTTAATGTTTTCAAATAATGTATGAGTGATGGTTCCTTATCTTCACTTTACACATTAGCACTCAGGAGCTCAGAGAATGTATAGGATTTGCCCAAAGCTCCAGTGCTAACTTCAGTCTCAGGTTAGCCCAGCTTAAATCCAGGCCCATCCAAACTCTGCCTCACATACCTAGGTCATACTTATCAGCCCTTCTATAGGACTTAGAAGAACTTAAGTTTCCAAATTATTTTTTCTTACCTGATTTTTGTCTAGTGTCCTTTCCAAAGGCACATGCTTCTCCAGGAGAGGACACTGGTTTCTGGGCATGCTCTGAGTCACTTGCAGTCATCAAATTTCCTGTTCCTGACAATTCCTTCAAACCATATTCATTGCTTAATGGCAGCCTGGATGTTGCCTTCAATACAAATCACATATTAAAAGATAACATGTATTTACTTTTTTAAGGCTTATGATACATTTTACATGCATGTCTTTAATACTTCAACCCTTGGAAATACCTAGGGAGTATGAATATTAGAGGGGATAGGGCCAATGTGGGTAATGAATCCAAGATTAGAACTCATGCCTTATGGCTCTTTTCTTTCAACTGTCTGTATAATATTGAGTAAAGGATATTGGGAAGAGAATAAAGAAATAGACGGCAGAAACATATCTACACAATAAATAAAATGGTGATAAAATCTGCAATACCTTAGAAAGAATATTTGTACTTAGATTAGCTGGTTCCCACCAATTCTGTTTGAATAAGGCTATATCGGTAGCTAGTGTTCTTTAGTTTCATGATCTGTAACATTCTAATTTTGAATGTTCTAGTGAAATTGCCATTAAATAATGCTGGCCAGTGTTCTGTGAATTGTGTAACAGTATGAATGTGAGATCACAGTCCTGACATCAATTTACCTCTCAGCTCTCTCCATATTTCAAATCTCACAGAAATTACCTTCAGCATTCATTGAGCATCTTCTAGTTTAATTTGTAACTGTGAAATCATTCATTCAGCAAACATTCGGGGGCCCTGACCTGGGTCTCTGACTTTTGAGAAGACTCAGGTATGGACCAGCCTCTCAAAGAGCTCACAACACAGAGGTAGGCGGGCTGAACAAATGATTCTGAACAGGATGAGAGTGGCCTCATTGGAACTCAAGAGAAAGAGGCTGTTACTTCACCTTATAATGGCATTTGAAATCAGTTCCAGACAGATGAGTTTCTATTAAAGAGTGTGTAACCTATATGAAGCCCTTAAGTCATTTTATTATTTGTTGTTTCTCAATCATGAAACCTGAAGCTACTCAGGGGTGGTAGATGCTCTTTGATTAGAGTAGAAGGCTGTCATCCTGGACATTTTATATTTTTCTTCACCTGGGACCATCCACTGTACAAACTGCCTATACAATGTATGCTTTCCTTAGTCAGCGGGTCTTAGTGCATCTCTCGCTTCACCACAGCAGAAAAGAACTTCGGCTGAAATCATCAGTCAGGTGAATGATGTAATGACATATGGATAAGACAGTGGAAACTTCAGAAAACTATGAAAGTTTATTTTTCTAATTTTTAAAAAAGATTTTATTTTTTTGAGGGAGGGAGAAAGAGAGGGAGAGAAACATTGATCACTTGCCTCTCACACACGCCCCAACTGGGAACCTGGCCCACAACCCAGGCATGGGCCTTGACCAGGAATCAAACTGGCGATCTTTTGCTTTGCAGGATGACACCCCACTGAGGCACGGTGGCCAGGATAAAACTATGAAAGTTTTAATGAGTTTGTAAGTGGTTTAGAGAAGCAACTATGGGTTGGATTGCACTCTCTCATACTGTGATTTAGACATGTAATCAAACATTTCTATATCTCTGAAAGCTCCCTTGCTTCATCATAAATGGTGAGTTATAGTACGTACCTCATCGGGTTGTTGTAATGTTTAAGTGAGTTTATTCACATAGAACTCTTAAAGTCTGAAACACTGTGAGAATGAAACAACTGGTAGTTACTATTGTTGCTGTAGTTGTTAACCATTAAGATGATGATGAGCCCTGGCTGGTGTGGCTCAGTGGACTGAGTGCTGGCCTGCAGACTGAAAGGTCACCAGTTCCATTCCCGGTCAGGGCACATGCCTGGGTTGTGTGAGGGGCAACCTATTCATGTTTCTCTCCCTTTCTTTCTCCCTCTATTCCTCTGTCTCGAAAAAATTGATAGATAAAATCTTTAAAAAAGATGATAATGTTGGACAATGTGTAGAAGAGACCAGGAAAAGAAGGTGGCAGTTCCTAGGATACTTTCTGCATTTTCCTGCTGTTACCTGCATTTCTATCCATGAGGAAAATTTTGTTGTCAACAGAATTTGGAAATACTCACCTTCTGGCGTTTACTGTGTTCCCTTCTGAAGGCCACCCAAGGTTTCACTGAAAGATGACAAGAAATCAGTGTTTTGGTTGGTAAATGTTTCCAAAATCTGGAGATTCTGACTAGGGACACAGAATTTTGAATGAGAGTAGTCCAAGAACAATCCCAGGATGACTGGAAAATGTTTCTGAGGTATCATTAAGGCCTAGGCTTCTACTGGGGCCATCCACTAATTTCATTAGAATGATAAAAAAATAGGCAAAGTGTTATCCACGCTTCATCCTATGTTCATAAAGCATCTGTTGCATTTATTAAAGAATAAATTGGCCTCTCCTGACAAAAATGTAGTAAAACTAACTGCACAGAAACTCCACGTCTTCAACATAACCCTTTCTCCGTCCTGTTGTCTTCATTCCCACTGGCCTTGTCCCGGCTGAGGGCACCGGGACCACCCGGCCTCCTTTCTCTGGTATCCTCCCCGCACTGGGCACATACCGGCCACCCACGCCCTTCCTCAGTCATTAGACTCCGGTCAGCACCCACAGTGTGCGGACCCCAGAAACAGAATTCCAGTGAAGCTGAAGATCACATCTTGACCTCAGCTGTGTGTCAACCCCAGACCCATGAAAGTGGACGGACCCCACCCTCCGAACACTCACGATACTGGACAGAACATGGGGCCGACATCAGGAAACCACACGGAGGTCAACCCCTCCCGACCCCGGCCCCCCCACTCCCGTCATCACCAGGTGAACACTGTCCCCGCCCGTCCGTCTCCATGCAGGCCATCAGCCAGGTGTGGGGACCCTCCTCACTGGCCAGACCCGCCCCCTCCCTTGCGATGACGACTCTTCTGAATTAGTTATTTCTCGCTCACTTTATGTTCTTACACATTCACTGCTTACTAATGCGTCTATAAATACATGTGATTACGTCGCCCACGTGAAAGTTTACGGGAACAGCCCCTCACTGTGCGACACACTGTTGTGCCTCTTGCTCGTTCGCTGCACCAGCAAACCTGTTCCCTGGTGACGTCCTGAGATGCCGCCCGACCCACACCAGGTCCGAGCCGGGAGGGCAGCGCTGGCTCCTCCCGCCGCTCACCTTGCTGCCTCGGGGCCCGTTCTTCATCCGAGTCCTCACGGTCCTCCTCCTGCAGCTCAGTGGCCCGCCTGCGGCGGTGACCCAGGAAAGCCGGTCGTGGGGCCCTGAGACCTGGAAAGAGACGAAACCTTTGTCCTGAGGCAGAGAGCGTGGGGGAGGGACAAGCCCAGGAAGCCCGTGGGGCTGGCTCCGATGGGACGGCAGAGTCTGCAGCGCGTTGCCGTGAGCCCCGCACAGTCAGCGCCGGCCCCGCTCTGACTGAAGGAGCAAACTCCCTGCGACCCCTGTCCCTGCGGGAGGGAGCTGCAGGCGGGTGGAGCCGCCTGAGCCGGGGCCAGCCCAGCAGCCTGCCGGGTCTCCAGGGCCCCGGGCCGAGCGCCCGCACACGCGCTACCTGGGCTGGTGAGCGCGTCCGAGTTCCTCTTCACCTTCACGTCCCGGTACCGGCCTTTCTCCCCACTGCCAGGGCGCCCGGAGAGGGGGACTCGGGCCCTGCCGGAAGGGGGGCTGGACGGGGCGGGGCCGCGCAGCCGCAGACCCGCCGGAGGGGCTCCCTTGCACCGCCCCCTCTCCCCCACGTGCCGCCTCAGCGCTGGCTTCACAGACCCGGCCCGGCGTCTGAGGGACCCCGTCGGCCAGGCGGGTCTGGGCGGCGCAGGAAACGCGCTTCTCCCGGGGAAGGGCCGGGAGGCGCCCCTGGGGTCCGGAGAAGCCCGCGCGAGGCGCAGGCGCAGTGTCCGGCAGACCGCCGTCTCCCGGGCTGAGAGGCCCGGGGTCCCTCAGGACTCCATCTGCGTCTTCCGGGCGGAGGACACTCCGCGTCCCGGGGGAGAGGGTCAGGCCGCCGCGGCTGAGGGGAGTTGGGGCGTCTCACGAGGGGCTTCCGGGTCCCCTCCACTGAGTCGGTTTCCAGGCCGACGGCATTCGGGGTCTCTGAGTTTGGGGAGGTTTGGTCTTCCCGGGCGGGCGGGCTGCAGGAAGGGCGCCCCGAGCTGAGGGGAACTGGGGTTCCAGGCTGTTTGGGGGTCTGAGCGTTGGGGGTCAGGAGACGTGGGGTCCTCCGGGTTAGCGGACGCGGCCCCTCGGTGCTGAAGGGGTTTGGGCCCCTCGGGATGAGGGCATCTGGGGTCTCTCTGGCTGGGCTTGGAAGGTCTCGGGCTGAGGGTTCCCCAGGGCAGGGCTCCCCGCTAACCGGCCAGTCTCCCGGGGCCCCTGCCGCGCTGCCCACCGCGCGGAAGGTCCTCTCGGAGCTCCTGGGCTTCCTGCCCTGGGGAGCAGGGAGGGCGCAGGGGGTGAGGTTCCTGCCTGGATAGCCGAGTGGAAGCAATCCGCCAATCAGCGCTGCGATCCCAGGACCCTGCCCGCCAATGGGCGGCCAGAAGAAGCTGAAAGGGCGGGACGGGGGCGGAGCCCCCTGGGTGCAGGACTGGCCTGCGGAAACCCCGCCCCACCCGCGGGGATTGGCTGTTCTGCGTCTCCCTAGCGCGGGTCAGCAGCCTGCAGCGAGGGCCACCTTGGCGGTTTCCGTGGCTAGTTTTCCAGCGGCTGGTGAGGGACCCGACCCGCGAGAGCTGGGAGCTCCGAGCCCGGGCAGGTCTTTAGGGTGGATGTGGCCCTCCTGCCGCCTGACAAAGTGTCTTTGTTGCACCAGACTGTGGCCGGGATCCCCAACCTTCGTCTGGGCCCGCCCGTGTCCCCCCTCCCTGCCCCCTCTTGTCAAAACCACTTTGGGCAAAAGCTGCATAACCAGCGAGGGCGCGGTCAAGACTGCACTGCATTCCGGGAAACTGTTGTCAGTAAATCCTGACCACGCAATTCGCAGACACAAAAGAAGTCCCAGAGGGCTCAAATATGTAAACACAACAAATAAAATAATAAGTGCACTGGAAAACACACTGGGAGAATTTCACATCTCAAAGAAGCGGCGTTATGAATAATAAGTATGTTGAAGTAAGGTCTAAAAAGATTTCAGAAATAGGAAGACAAGATAAAATCAAACCAAAGTAAATTTTAAAAATGCTTAGAAAAACTACAAGTATTTCGCATAAAAATAAGATATCGAGTTTGAGGACAGGGGTCCACAGAGGTGGGTCAGTGTAGCTGCTACTGGCTTTCACAGGAGAAAGTGGTGAGAGTGTTTCTGGTCCTTACCTCGTTTTCAGCACGTAATGTAACTTGATTTCCATGGACCTGAAATGAACCAACTAACTGTAATTATTACTGTGAAACTGCATAAAGGGAAACCTCACTAAAGTGGAGTTTGGAGTCAGTGGGGATGCTGTCACATAGCACCACCCGGGGTCAATTACAGGGAAAATTGTCTGTCACAGGCCCCAACATGAATATGGTAATGTGTGCTCCCAGGAGAAACCGACTCCCCAGCACCTCAGCCAGAGAGAAACCATCCTCACCCTGAACTGAGGATTTTCTGCAACGCACTTTCACTTGTAGTGACCCCTCCCAACTTCCTCCTTTCTGCCTGTAAAATAACATTCCTCTCCTTTACTTGTGGAGCTGGCCTATGGTTTTTGCTGTAGCTTGCTTGTCCTAAATTGCAATCTTTTACTGTTTCTGAATAAACCCCTTATCTGCTGGTAAAATAACTGAGTGCTATATTTTTAAGGTCAACATAATTTGGTGGCCCGTGTGGGGATCCAGAGGACTCCTGACATGTCTGAGGCTGATGAGCAAGCAGGTGCAGTGTCCTTGCTCTGAAAGACTCCTTTGGTGCAGACTTCCCAGTGATCATTTTGAGAATAGCCATCCAGAAATAATATCCTCATACCTTCTGATCCAGAAATTCCACCTTTCAAAAATTTCCCCTAGTAGCCCTGACCTGGTAGCTCAGTTGGTTACAGTGTCCTGCCTATATGTCAAGGTGGTCAGTTCATTCTCCAGTCAGGGCACATACAAGAAGCAACCAATGAATAAATACAAGAGTGGAACAATTCTCTCTCTCTTTCAAATTAATAAATGAAATGAAAAGAAAAGCATAAAAAATTTCCCCCAGTTATGCTTCCCTGTGTATGAAATGAACTATGTTTAATGTATTTGATGCAACACATATAACATATAATTTTTAAAATTTCAGTAGAGGAGAATTTGTTAAATTATGGTTTCCTCACACTGTGAAATATTATAGAACATTAAAACTGGGTGAGAATATATGACATTTCATTAAAGAAATAAAACCTACTAAGGTGGTTCTAATGGATTTTAAGAGAGAATAACTTCCAAATAATGTTATTATGTGAGAAAAGTATCCTGCAATACAAATTATGTTAAAAAAAAACAACCCAGTCAGAGGATGTGCTGAGAGGAGACACAGGGACTAGTCACTGGGCAATGTGGAGGGGAAAACTTGCTTTTCTTTCCTGTCATTTGGAACGTTGTGCCATTTGTTTTGTCCTTTATTTCAAAGAAACCTATGCCCACATCCTCCACCAAGAAAACCAGCCCCTCCAAAAAACAAACAAACAAACAAAAAGAAACCTATGTATAAATATTTCTTGTAGATAAAAGAATGGATGAGAAGTAGTTGGTTATATATGTATGCATTTAAAAATAACTCGACAAAAATTCTGCACACCCTCATTAAATCCAGTGGCCCATGCTGCCTTCCTTATCTGAATAGCACCTTGACCACCCAAAGTGCCCAATTTGCATCCAAAACTCTAGGCCAGCAGGAAGATTTCCACAGTGCAAAATATACTGTCACACAGTTACTGTTTTTTTGAGAGATGAAAACCATTTATTATCAAAACAATTGATAGGAGACTCAAGACTTGGAAAATTTTAGCTTAAGGAAAAAGTTTTAAGTCCAGCAAGTAATGTTTATGTTAAACCTTTTGTTTCAGAAACTGCAGATAAGGCCCATTCTGGCTCCTGGGAAAACAGCCTGCTTCCTGGGGTACTGATAGAAGACTACTGCCTGGAGACATCTGAACTTTTGTTCCAAGAAGAACAGATGACCACCACTCCCTGGGAACAGCTAACTGCCCAGAACAGGAGTGCTGCAGCTTTGCTCATCTAATGCTCACTGAATTTCAAAGCTCTTACCACACCTTGTTTATCACCCCCAGCCCTTATAAAAGGCCTGGCCTGGAAAGGAAAGACAAGGTGGTTTGTTAGGGTATCAACTCACCATCTTCTCATATTGTCGGCCATCTGAATAAAGCGCCCATAAAAGATTCAATCGCTGTCATTGCTTATTTGGTTTGGTAGTGACAGGCAGCCCAAACGCCGGTGCCTTTTCTGGGTACATATTTTGGTGACTCCGCCGGGACAGACTTTGGGACTCTCCGGTAAGTCTGGGTGTTTGGCAGGGAGTCCCATTGGCTGCCTGGACTGAGGGGTTCTGGGAGCTTGCAGTCAGAGAATCCCAAGCAGCTGCCAAGTGATTTCACTTGGGGATTCTCACCCCTTGCTCCCAGCACCTCTCCTTGAGCATCACACTGGATTGAATCATTGCGCTTTTTGGTTCAGGTTGAAATCCCAGGTCACAACTTAGATCATCTGTTCTGTTTGGGTACCGTCTGTTTGGAGCTCCGTCTGGTCCGCAAGGACATCTGTTCTTGTCCCGAAAGGGCATCTGTTTGGAGCTCCGTGGAGTTCCGTCTGGTAGAATGGGGGGAAAGCCTCCATTCCGCGAAACGGCCCTTTGGGCCAGTTCGAATTCGTCGACGTATGAGCGTATATTGAAAGCGCATGTTGTTTTGTTGTAGTACTGTTCTGTTTGTGTCCTGTATAATTTAGACTCAGGAGAGTGCTGGTCACTGAATGGGTCTTTAAATTACTGTATTATACTGTAACTAAAGTTGTTTTGTCAAAATCAGGGAAGTAGGACAAATTGCCTTACCTAGAAGTTTTTGAGTTTACATGATAAAGATGCATGCAGAGTTAAAAAGGAAAAAAGAGAGGAAAGTGACTTAATAGCTCAGAGAAAAGAGAATTTACATATGAAAGATAGAAGGTCAGAGCAGAGGGGCCAAGAAGATTTAGGTATTAAGACCGCTGCAGCCTGGTCAGAGTTCCTGCAGCCCCAGGGGATCCACTCCTGTGAGTGAAATGGGAAAAGTGCGCCTGAACTGGCATCGCTATCTTGAATCGGTCAAGAAACCAGATTTGGTGGAGGAAAAGCCCCCACCAGGGCAGGGCACTATCCTTTTTGGAGACTTTTCAGTGAGAGTAAGGCCAGAAGGCCAGTCTGCTAGATGTTATCTGGCACATACTCTGTTTCCTACAGTGGACCTGTGAAACTGGAAAAGCTCAAACCCTTCTCATGGACATAACCCTGCTAAAATGACTGATTTGATTGTGTCAGTTTTTGCCACTTATCATCTCAACTGGGCAGACATAGAAGCCTTATTGAATTCTTTGCTTCAGTAAGGGGGATGAGCAGAGGCTGGTGTTGTATAAGGCAAATGGAGAGGCTCGGAGGTTATGCCAAGAAAATCCAGATGGGGCTCTGGGCCTTCCCAGGGCAATACCTATCACTGAGCCCAACTGGGACCCTTAAGGGGATGGCCTTTCTCTCTTAGAGCATTATAAGAGATGCCTCCTTGAGGGAATGGGAAAGGCATCCCTGAACAGAAAGTCTGAGTAAGTGCAGGCCGTGCAGCAAAAGTCCACAGAGGACCCCTCCCAACACTAGGACACAGTTAAGGAGATTCCTGAGGATGGCAACTGACTGCTGCATTTGAATTCCAAGCTTTGGGCCCACTGCTAATCCACTGTATGAGGCTCTGAAGGGACTGGAATATAGCCCTGTTCTTTGTCCTAAAGTGGACAAAGGAGCGCACTCAGGCTTCTGAGTCTCTGAAAGTGCACCTGGCTTCAGCACCAGCCTTGGGGCTTTCAAGCGTACTGGAGCCCTTTCAATGATGTGTGTGTGAGAAACAGGGTGTTGCCCTAGAATTCCTCACCCAAATGCTTAGTGACATTTGCAGTCCATCGCATAATTGTCAAGGAAATTAAATCACACTGTCCAGGGGTGGCCAGCTTACTTGAGAGTGGCAGCCACCTGTGAGCTCTTGGGGAAAGCTGAAAAAGTTTGCCTTGGGGACAGGCTGTGCCAGTTATGTGTCGCAGCGAGTGTTGACCCTGCTGGAGCAAAAGGGGAACGAACATGTGGCTGACTGCTGAAAGAATGGGCAGGTACCAAGCCCTTTCTTCTCGACAATCCCAACGTCTCCCTCAAAACTGTAAGTAAAGTAATTCCTGCCTTTTTCTCCCAGACCCCGACTCAGCTGCACTAATACATGACTGTGCTGAAATAACTGATGAAGTGTATTCTAGCAGAATTAATTTACAGAACCATCCTGTAGAAGAAGCAGACTGGACTCTCTGTGCAGATGGAAGCAGTTATATAAACAAAGGAAGCAGAGAGGCTGGATATGCAGTTGTGACTCTTCAAGGAGTAGTAGAGGCCAAGGTCTTGCACCAGGAACCTCTGCCCAGAAGGCTAAACTGGCTGCATTGACAAGGGTGCTGGAAGTGTCTCATGGGAAGAGAGTGAATGTGTGTATCAGCTCAAGGTAAGCTTTTTGATTTTGCATGCACATGGTTCCATCTGAGAAAACAAAAGACTGTTAACCTCCAATAAAAAGGAAATTAAGCATGCAGCTGAAATTCTAAAGTTATTAGAGGCTGTCCAGGCACCCTTACAGGTGGCAGTCATGCACTGCCCGGGGCATCAAAGAGAGGGAACTGAAGTGGCTGGAGAAAGCAATCTGGCTGAACGGGCAACAAAAGAGGCTGCTAAAGAAATATTTATGATGCCATTAGTACTTGTTCTGGACTTGTCAAAATTTGACCCTGAATATTTGACTGCAGACTTAGAAAAAGTTAAAGGTTGGGGTTTTAATAAAGAAGGTCCTGATAACCAATAAAAAAAGAATAATAAAGGAGCTATACTGTTTTCCTGAACATTTAGTAGGGCCAGTCATAAAACATTTGCATGAGGCACACACTGTGGAAAAGACTCATTAACCACCTATGTCAACTGTGGCTCACAGGTCCTGAAATTTCTAAAGAAATAAGGAAAGTAATTGTTAGATGTGTTGTATGCCAGAAGAACAATCCCAAAACAGAACCCCACCAAAAGAAAGAAGGAAAGCAATGTCAAGGACAGTGCCTGTTTGAGGACTGGCAAACAGGCTTTACCCAGATGCCGAAGCTCCGAGGGTGGAAATATTTGTGAACCTCTGTGGACACCTTTTCAGGATGGGTAGAAGCCTATCCCACTAGAACAGGGAAATGTTCAGAAGTATTAAAAACATTCTTGAAGTAAATAATCCCTCGCTTTGGTCTCCCTGACAGCATTCAGAGCAATAACAGACCTGCTTTTGTTTCAGAAATCACACAGAAGGTTAGTAAAATCTAAAACCTTAGGAATTAAGTGGAAACTCCACATGGCATGGAGACTCCCAGGCTTCTGGGAAAGTAGAGAAAATGAACCACACCTTGAAGAAAAATATAGCCAAACTGTCAAGAAGCTCATCTTCATTGGGATCAAGCTTTACTTATTGCCCTGCTCAGGATAAAGGTGGCTCCTCGAAGTGGGATTCAGTGGAGTCCCTATAAAATTGTGTACAGGTAGCCATTTCAGGTCACAATTGGGGGTGAAAGATATGTATATAGATAAAAATCTGAAGGTAAGAAAAAAAATATGTGCAATATTTAAATCAGACCTTAGCTGTGATGAATAACTTTGCCTGTATTAGGGACTTCTCTCCCATAGGTCCACTGCATTCGTTCAAATCAGGAGATAAGGTGCTGCTCAAGATTTGGAGGACAGGATCCCCAGAAAATCAGCTAGAAGAAAAGTGGACTGGACCTTGGGATATACTCCTCACCACCCCAACTGCAGTGAAGCTGGCAGGAATAAAACCTTGGACTCATCACACCAGAATAAAGGAAGCACAGGAAGAAGATCTGAAAGTCATCTTTGAAAAACAGTGAGTTCTGTTCTCTTCATTACCTCCTGTTTGACCCCTTGTTATGGACAACTTATTCCATTCAAACAGGATGAAAACATCTGGGTATATTTGGCCAAAAATGTCCTGAATATTTCTGACTTTTTTCTATGTAGAACAAAGTTTCACTTCATGTCTTATAAGTGTCTGTGCCCCTTTGGAAAGCTTTATAAATTATACTGTGTTTGATGATATTGAAAAGAAAATTACCTACTCTGGTATTTATAATTGGGGACCAGTGGTAACTATAAAGGACAGGGAAATGTTTTCCTTAAAGGTCATTAATGTACCCCAGCTAGAGAGTATGCAATTTTTTGTCAACTGTGCTAAAGCTGTCTTGTGTTCTCAGCAGGTGTGAGGATGAATTGCACCACCACCAGTGATGTATCTTATGGTTTTGTTTCTGTTAAACTGCCAACAGGATGGTTCCTGATATGTGGAATGACAGTCTATTCTTATGTTCCAGCAAACAGCTCTGGGGGACCGTGCTCTCTGGGAAGACTGACGATGTTTATGCCTCAGAAGCCCCACTTAACCCGGGTTCAATGGGATGTCTCCCCTACGTCTGATTGCATCAATGACTTACACCTTTTAGCCCTGCTGAATATGTGTCCTTTATTATATTTGTAACGCCAACCATGGTAACTCATTTAAGTATAGAAATAAGCAGGTTAGCCTGCGCTATGGTGAAAGCCTTAAATGCCACCTCTCAAGCTATTAGTGCCATTAGTCAAGAATTAGGACCGGTCAGAGAAGCAGTACTGGAAAATCATGCAGCTATAGAATACCTTCTTTTAAGACATAATCACGGATGTGAGGAATTTAAGGGGCTCTGCCGTTTTAACCTAACTGATAGTTCACAGCTTATAGAGCATAAAGTAAAGCAAGTAAATGATGTGGTGTTCAGTATAAAACAGGGAGAAGGATTCTTTGGCATTGATTGGTCTAAACTAACCTCCTGGCTGCCCAGCATATCTGGTGTTTGAGAAGCTTTTATTGTTTTTATCCTTGTCATTTTCTTCAGTATCATAGCTTGTTGTTGCATACAGTGTGCCTCCTTATGCAGGTCTGCAGTGTACCTCCTCACGTAGGCAAGCCCCCGCTGAACAATGCAGCGCCCAGCAACAAAGTGAATACTTCCATATGAGGCTGGTCTCATGGAAATGAGATAGTTTAATACTGAGGGTGGGGAATGATAGGGGGCTTAAGACTTGGAAAATTTTAGCTTAAGGTAAATAGCTATAAATCTAGCAGGTAATGTGTATGTTAAGGTTTCGTTTCAGAAACTACAGATAAGGCCATCCTGGTGCCCAGGAGGAGCAGCCGACCTCCTGGGGCACTGGCTGGAGATTACTGCCTGGAGACATCCTACCAGCAAGAAGCAGGCGACTGCCCCTCCCCCTTGGACACAGCTAACTGCCCAGGACAGGAATGTTGCAGCTGCTGAATCTCAAAGTCCTCTCGCACATTGTTTGTCCTTCCCCACCCCCCTTATAAAAAGATCTGGCCAGGAAAGAAAGGGGAAGATGGTTTGTTAGGGTATGAACTTGCTTTCTTCTTGGATGGTCGGCCATCTGAATTAAGCACCCATAAAAGAATCAATCACTGTCATTGCTTATTGGATTTGGTAGTGACAGGCAGCCCGAATGCCAGTGTCTTTTCCAGTTACACTTTTTCGGGATTTAATTTATTGTTCTGGGTTTGTAATGTGATGCAAAATTTGTGAATTTTCAGGCTTTCTCCCTAAGGTGTGGATTTATCAATACATTTTTCTCAGAGTGTTTTTTATGTACTATCTTTATAATTAAAATCATTCATTTCAAGTTATTTTTTAACTGCAATTGTAATTTAATTTGTGTTTAATTTGTATTTAGAAGTGTATTTTATAATTTTTAAATATAAGCACTTTGTAGTTATCTTTTATTACTGATTAGTAGATTAGGTGCAATGAGAGTAAGAAACATACTTCATATAATTTCAATCTACCTTTGATAATACATTTTTGGAAACTAGATCCTTAGTACAATACCGTCCATGAAAAAAAGCTCCTACAGTGGTTGTCTGCTGCCATCTCGTGTTCATTTTCAGAATAACACCTACGTGCAGGTCAGCAGGGAAAGTTGTGTGTAGTCGGTTGGTTCTTTGTGAATGTTGAATCCAATTTGCTGCTCATGGTGTTTCTTACACCCTTACTGCATTTTGTGAGGTGGTGTTCTGTTTCTGAAAGAGGTGTGCTCTATCTCGGGTGACAGAGGTTTGTCAAATCTATTATGATTATAAATTTTTCTTTGTGTCTCCGTTCTATATAATTTAAGTTTATGATATTAAGTACATGGTGAATTTGGATCTTCTGGGTAAAATTAAGCTCTTTGAAGCACTCACCATCTCTACTCATGCTTGTTACCTCGAAGTCTACTGCCTATTATTCTGTAATTTCCATGTGATTTATGTTTCTGATTAAAACTACTTTTGCACCATCCTATGTATCTTTTCCTATTCTTTCTCTTTTGATCTTCTGTCAAAACATTTGATCCCTGATGTTTTAGGTAATTCATATTTTCTCCCAGTTTGTGTATTTTATTTGTATTGTCCAAAGAAGTTCTTTTTCAGAGTTGTCTTTCATTTTATGCAGTATATGTTATTAATGTATTCGTTACTTAATATATTTCGTTACACCAGTGTGTTATGTACATTAATATATAATGCACACAATGTATTATTACAAATACATAATGTGTTATGTACATAAAGTATATGTATTAATAATGTATTCATTACATTAATGTATGTAATGTATGCATTAAACTGCATGTCCACTAGTATACTTGATTCCTGGCTACTTTTGTTTAAATGGACCACTATAAATCAAACCTACAGATAAGGGGTGGGGTCTGTCTAAAGGTCAGAGGCAGGACTGGGCTGGAGGTGAGAGGGGGCCACAAATGGGGCGGGGGCTGGGTGGGAGGCGTCGTTAGGCTGGCAGGCGTGAGGGGTGGGCAGTTCTGGTGGAGAGACAAACGACTCCGCAGACTGGAGTTTAGGCGCTGCTGGCGCCCGTCTCCATGGTCACGAGGTGACGCTCACAGGCTAACGCGATGCAAGCAAGGCGGTCCAGGGGCAGGAGGTGAGCTGCGTGGGGGCTATGAGGTGAAGGGGGTGGGGGGCAGATACAGCCACCCTGTGGGGAACAGGAAAGGGGTCCAGACTGCGGTATACATCTCAGGTCTCAATTTAATTGACCACTTCCTGTGGGACCACTTTTCTATATTAATCTACATTATATTACATTTATAGACAAGTTTGGTAAATGGGTGTCGTTGTGTGTTTTTTCTGAAATCCAAGAACATGATGATATTTTTCATTTTTTAAAGTTTCTGTTATTGGTAGCAATTTCCAATTTTCTTCACACAGATCCTATCTACTGTTAAGTTATTTCAGGTTTTTTAAAAAAACTGTTTTGTTGGTATTGAGTCCAAATAAAATTATATCTGTAACTTAGTATCTCTACATATTTATTTCTGAATGTTATTTTCCTATAACTGCACTAAATTCTGTTTGTGATACTTTGAGTTGATTCTCATGAGTTATGAAGGTAAACTTGGTCTCATGCAATAATGATCATTACATGGTTGTAGAAAAATTCTCCTTGATAGTCATAAATATATTAACGACTAAATAAAAGAGTAACATCCTTCTTAGCATTTTAAATGAGTTTAGGGCCTGTAAGCACAGTGTTCTAGAAATCAGAAGTATTTTGTGACAGGAAAGGTGCCTCCGGGTAGGTAATCTGAAGAACACAAAATGTAGCAAATGTCCACATTTTCAAAGAGGAAAACCTGAGATGGTGAAATCTGGAATCTAACAGAGTAAGACTGTTTGTTCTAAGGGACATTATGAATGAGTTATTAAAGTGATGTGTGAGCAATGGAAAGAAGCAGGGATCCTCAGAGGACTACTGTGTGTAATCACACGGTGATCTGGTCTCCTAAGTGGACAGATCTTCCTTTGCCTCCTGACTATTGCCTAGGACACTTCTCCCCGACATTTGCAAGATGGCTTGTATTTTTTGTTCTTTCAGTTTCAGCTTCAGGCTTCCTGTTCCAAGAAAGGCAGCCCTTGAGATCTAGGATGCAAAAGGCCATACTGTTTGTATTCTAATGAAGTCTTCATGATACAGAGTAGGGTTTGTCATTCTCAGTACTATGGAGGTTTTGGTCCAGAGGACTGACTCTGGGGGAGGGGGGACTGTCCCCTGCATTGTAGGTGCTCATTAGCATCCAATACCTCTATGCACTGCTGACACCCTTGCTTCCCTTCCACCAAGGACAGTCTAACATGGCTGAGAACATTGCCTGAAGTCCTCTTGGGGGCAAAAATCACCTTTGGTTGAGAAAGAGTTTGAAGCTTTTATCATTTTTGAAACCAGAAAGATCTTGGTCTGGTATGCAGTCTTTTTATTATTTTTCTATGCAAATTATTTTCTACTATGTGATTTACTTTGGGAAGGTATTTAGAAGTGTATTTTAAAACATCTAAATATAGGGAATTTCTAGTTACCTAATGACTGGTTTCCAGATAAATGGGAAAGAGAACAGTAAGCATAGTTTGTGAGACATTTGTTGAAATGTGCTTTATAGCTAAATATAGTCATTCTTAAAGAAGTTCCAAGTGTGCTTGAAAAGCATTTTTAAAAAAAATTTTTAAATTTCATTTATTTATTTTTAGAGAGGGAAGGGAGGGAGAGAGAGAGAGAGAGAGAGAAACATCAATGTGTGGTTGCTGGGAGACGTGGTCTGCAACCCAGGCATGTGCCCTGACTGGGAATCGAACCTGCGATGCTTTGGTTCGCAGCCCGCGCTCAATCCACTGACCTATGCCGCCAGGGCTGAAAAGGTCACCCGTTTGTAGTGAAAAGTCTTCCCAGTCACCCATTTGTAGTGAGTTCTGGCTGAAGTGCAATAGGAGCACTTAAGAAACATATTGTATGTAATTTCAATTCCGTGATGGTTGTTGAAACTGTCTTTATATTGGCTTGGCTAAAAGTTAAAAACTTTGGGGAAGATGGAATGAAGATGCTAGAAAGTTTGCAGAATAGTGGGACAAGATGGTGAATACGTTGTTCAATGAAATTATTGGTGAAAATGAAAAACGTCTCATTGTGTCTTTACCCAAAAACCGAATGAACCTTTTGGCCAAGCAAATAGTACAGTGTGCATCTCTGCTGCCATCGCGTGGGCCTTTTTTGGAATGACAAGTTAGTAGCTGGTCAGCAGGAAAAGTGGTTGACTGTAGGAGAATATCAATGAATGTTGGTTGCAATGTTATTTAGACATGCATTTAGTAAGTTTTAAAGATCAGGACTTAGTAGTTACCTTTTGTTCCCGATTTCTATATTATCAGTAATGACAGAAAGAAACATACTGTATATAATTTCAGTCCTTTGGAATTTCTTAAAACTTAGCACAGGATGGTCCCTTTGAAAACTGTCCCAAGTGTGGCTCTCTGCTGCCATCTCGTGTGTAACTTGGGAATAACAGCTTCGTGCAGGCCAGCAGGAAAAGTCATTGGCGATAGTGAATTATCTACCGAGGGTTCGTGGAATATTATTTACGAAGTGTCTTTCATTACATTTAAATGATAGGACTTTCTAGTTACCTTCTCTTTCTGACATCTACAGTAGCAGCCGTGAGGCGACACATGTGTTTTTTATAATTTCAGTCTTTTGAAGTTGGTTGAAAACTGATGGAAGGTACGTATGGTCATTTCCAAAGTGTTCTGAGTGTGCACACTGCTGCCATCTCGTGGGCATTCTTGCAAATGACACCTTCGTGCAGGTTGGCAGGAAAAGTGATTGATTCCAGTGGAATATCAACGACTGTTGATTGCAGTGTCGTTTAGAAGTGTATTTTCTAACCTTTATTTATTTTTAAGAGATTTTTAAAAGATTTTATTTATTCATTTTTAGAGAGGGAAGGGAGGGGGGAGAGAGAGAGAGAGAAAGAAACATCAATGTGTGGTTGCTGGGGGCTGTGGCCTGCAACCCAGGCATGTGCCCTGACTGGGAATCGAACCTGCGATGCTTTGGTTCGCAGCCCGCGCTCAATCCACTGAGCTACACCAGACAAGGCGTATTTCCTAACCTTTAAATGTAAGGATATATTAGTGACCCTCTGTTCCTGATTTTTACATTAACAACAATGAGAGTAACAATTATAGTCTATATAATTTTTGTTCTTTATAATTTGTTTGATCTTGCTTTATGGGTCATTATGGTCACTTAGCAAAATGTCCTAAGTGTGGCTCTCTTCTTGTCTCAAGTGCATCTTGGGAAGAACACCTTAGTGCAGGCCAGCAGGAAAGGTTGTGAGCTGTAGTGAATGATCTATGACTGTTGAATGGAATGGTAGTTAGTCATGGATGTTATTACTTTCATATAAACGGACTTTGCAGTTCATTTTCCCTTCTCTCCCCCACATACAACAGCAGAGTCTTTATGTCAGGTAACTAGGTGCCTGTTGTGGGCCAGACCTGTGTTCATGTTTCAGCTGTGTCCACGTCTGTGTGGTCCAATGTCCTGTGTGTGCTGACATCCTGGCAGCATCGATGTCCCTCCCCTGTCCACGTCCTCGCCACGCTAATGTCTAAGCCTCCCAGAAATCGTAATTGTGTCCAGGTCCTTTCTGCCTTGATGTCCTGGCCATACTGCTGTCCTGCCTGTGTTTGTGTCCCTTTCACATCACTGTCCTGTCTGTGTCGATGTAGAGGTCCTGCTGCTCTGTGGCCTGCATTTCAATATCCCACATCTGCATTGATGTCCCCGCTGTGCTGCTGCCCCACCTGCATAGATGTCTTGGCTGTGCCACTTTCCTATCTTTGTCGACGTCCCAGTTCCCTTGGTGTCCCTGTCGTACTTTCTGAGTCAATGCCTTGGTCAAGTCAATATGTGAGCTGCGCTGCTGTCCTTTCTGTGTAGGTGTCTTGGCCTTGTCAATGTCCTGTGTGTGTCGGTGTCCTGGCTGTTACTTTGTCCTCCTGCATCAGTTCACCTGCTGGTTGGTGTCCCAACTGCACTGATGTTTGAAACGTGACCATATCCCGGCCACCTGATGTACTGGCAGCACTGAGGTCCTGACTGTGTCATTGTCCCACCTGTGTGGCCATGGGTTGCCTCCTGGTTGTGGCTTCACGATCACCTGACTTGCACTCGAGGGCTCCACTGTACTCCGCCAGCTGCAGGCAAAAGAGGATGGTCCACAGTGAACTGGGCAGGGACACTCAGTCCTTTGACCCCCCTGTGGGCAATGAGCTGGTCGCTCCCTCAGGCTGTGTCTGCTGCTGTTGCCACAAGATTTAACAATTTTAGCAAAGTAACCTATTCTCAACTGAATGATTACGTGGATGAAATTCGGAAGAGTTTATTAATTTAGCTTGTGTCCTATAGTTTGTGGGATTGTCTAACAAAGAGTAACATTCCACAAATGCTGCACTTTTCACAAATTACCTGTCAATCACCCACTTTACTGCCATAAGACCCTGTTTCCTCATACTCCCCAAGGTCCTATATACCTGATATCACCTCATTGTCTGGTAGTCATTTGTACTCATGCGTGGATTAAATGTTGAGTGTCTTGTATTGATCTGATTATGTTATTTTAATTATTATCCCACAGGTATTAGAGCCAACAGGGTTGGTGGAAAACAATCCCTTTTTAATTCCCCACAGGTTTTTTAAAAATACATTTTATTGATTATGCTATTACAGTTGTCCCATTTCTCCCCCTTCACTCCCCTCCATCCTGCACACCCCCTCCCACCCACATTCCTCCCCTTTAGTTCACGTCCATGTGTCATAAATTCTTTAGCCTCTACATTTCCCACACTATTCTTACCTTCCCCTTGTCTGTATTCTACTTACCATCTATGCTACTTATTCTCCGTACCTTTTCCCCCTCTCCGCTCCTCCACTCCCCTGTTGCTAACCCTCCATGTGATCTTCATTTCTGTGGTTCTGTTCCTGTTCTAGTTGTTTGCTTAGTTGTAGTTTTTGTTTTAGGCATGGTTGTTAATGATTGTGAGTTTGCTATCTTTTTACTGTTAATATTTTTTATCTTCTTATTCTTAGATAAGTCCCTTTAACATTTCATGTAATAGGGGCTTGGTGATGATGAACTCCTTTAACTTGACCTTATCTGAGAAGCACTTTATCTGCCCTTCCATTCTAAATGAAAGCTTTGCTGGATAGAGCAATCTTGGATTTAGGTCCTTGCCTTTCATGACCTGGAATACTTCTTTCCAGCCTCTTCTTGCCTGCAAGGTTTCTTTTGAGAAATCAGCTGACAGTCTGCTGGGAACTCCTTCAGAGGTGACTGTTGCCTTATCTCTCGCTGCGTCTAGGGTTCTCTCCTTCATTTTAATCTTGGGTAATGTAATGATGATGTGCCCTGGTGTGATCCTCCTTGGGTCCAACTTCTTTGGGACTCTCTGAGCTTCCCGGACTTTATTGCTTTTCTTTTTCTCCTTTTGGCACCCCTATAATTCAGATGTTGGAGCGTTTCAAGATGTCCTGGAGGTTCCTAAGCCTCTCCTCATATTTTTGAATTCTTGTTCCTTCATTCTTTTCTGTTTGGTTGTTTCTTTCTTCCTTCTGGTCCACTCCATTGATTTGAGACTCAGTTTCCTTCTCATCACTATTGGTTCCCTGTGCATTTTCCTTCATTTCACTTAGCATAGCCTTCAATTTTTTATCTAATTTGTGACCAAAATCAACCAATTCTGTGAGCATCCTGATCACCAGTGCTTTGAACTGTGCATCTGATAGGTTGGCTGTCTCTTGGTTGCTTAGATGTATTGGCTCTGGAGCTTTGATCTGTTCTTCTGTTTGAGCCACTTTTTTGTTTGTTTGTTTGTTTTTGGTCTTGTCTCGCCTGTTACGTATGAGGGGCGGTGCCTTAGGTGTTCATCTGGGCGGGGAAACCCAATTGCTGGGTTGTGATGCTCTATGTGGGGGTGAGGTCCGAGAGGGAACAATTGCATTTGCTCCACTCTCTGTCAGACTTCAGTCCCTTCTGCCACTTCCCACAAGCAAACTGGGCCCTTCTGGTGCTGGTTCCCAGGTGGGTGGGCTTGTGTACGTTCTAGGACCCTGTGGGTCTCTGCAACAAACTCTCTTGTGAGGCTGGCAGTCTCTCCTGGCACCTCAACCCCAACAAGTGTTTCCAATCGGTGTTTTCAGGCTTTATTTCCAGGCCCTGGGGCCCTGGGTTGCGTGGTCTGTCTTGCTCCCTGTTTTCATCTGGCTTATCTGTGCGGGGATGTGTGTCCAAGGTCAGCCAGTGGCCTTGCGAGCCTCACTGGGTCTGCTAGCCTGTGCCTGTGCACCCAGGACCTCCAAGCACCCCTTTCTCCTGCCGCAACCCCTCTCCACAGGCCGTGGACTCTGCCCCTCTTACCGGTCAGGATGAATGGTTGTCAGACTTCCGTACAGTTCAATTTTCTGTGAGATCAGATTGTTTTTTTGTTTCTACATTTTTTGTTGTCCTTAATTTTGGTTGTGTGAGGAGGCACAGTGTGTCTACCTATGCCTCCATCTTGGCCACAATAATTCCCCACAGTTTTGAAAAAGCCGGCAGTGTGGAATGAATGGTGAGACAGCGCTAACTCCTAAAGCTGTTGCAGCTGAGAGATCATGGACATCTGCCATGCAAGGTCAGCATCCTTTTTGTTCACTCAGTGTTTTGGCCTACTGTTGCTGGGTTTGGTAAAATTTTGAAGTTTTCATTTGGAGAGACAAAGGTTTTATCATACTGAATCACAGGTGGTTTACAGTGTGAAGATCTGGTTCAGCTGCTGCCTCTGGCCTCTGGCAACGGGGGCCCAGCATCTGGCCCCAACTCCAAATTCTGGCCGTGGCATCCTGGTTACAGATCTGCGTCCTGTGTCCAGAGCCTGTGCCTCAGAGTCAAAATGTATTCCGTTGTGTGTCTGCAGTCTTGCACCTCTTAGGATGTGGCATTGTGTCCTGGGTTTGCCTGCAAGGTCCACGTGCTGATGAAGATTTAGGTTGTGGTGTATGGAATCTGGCATTATAAGGGTCCAATGTCAGTCCCCGGGCATCTGATGTTTGGCCTTTGGACCACATGGTCTGGGTCGGGTGTGGGCACAGGGCTTTGCTCCCGGAGTCCTGGTTTTGGTTTGGGTCCACTGCAGGGTCCAGGTTTTGAAGTCAAAGGTATGTGTCCAAGGTCCTGAGTTTGGCTCTGGTGTCTGGTGTCTGCCCACAGATGATCATTGTTGTCAAATTCAATGCCAATGTGAGTCCCCAAGTGTATGGAGTTTAGGCAGATTAGTAAAAAAGCGAGGAAAATTCCTTGGCAAATGGAATGGTAAAAGTGAGTTTGAGAGCTAAATAAGGCCAGCGATGTACAGCCCGGTCATAAGTCTGAGGATCCAACTTCCCTAAGCAAGGGCATTGGAGAGCAAACGGTTTACAAGTTTCAGTCCACGCAGGGGAAGGCCCACCTCAGTCCCAGCCCTTCTCTGGTGACTCTTCTCAAGGAGAAGTTCACCAGAGAAGGACCCTGACCACTCTGTGTGCTCACTTTGTTGCATCAGCACATCAAAGGGCGCCCCTGGAAAGCTGAGTATTCTGTGGAGCTGACTCTTCTGAGACCTCCTCGAAAGTCCTCAACGTTAGAAAACAGGTAAAACCCTAAAGACAGAGCACCCAGCACGCACTGTTTGTTGAGCACACATGTGCCTTCCCTGCTCTTCTTTGCTGCGTGTCTTCACTGTGTTTCTCCTTATCGCCTTATCCCTGTGGGACTTGCAGCCAGGGAGCAGTGGGCAGCGGCAGCTCGTCCCGGGTCACCCCGATTCTGTCTCCAAGGACCTTCTTTGCATCTGACTTTTCTGTTTCCCCAGAGGCAGTGCCACCTACGCTCACTCTTGTTGCTCTGACTGTGCCTCTTCTCTCTGAAGCCCTTTCTTTGTTTCACTGTCCTTACATTTAATATGCAAACTCAAAATTCCCTAGGTTTGTGTTATGAAATTTTTACTGCACAAAGTCAAGTGTCTACATGTATGACACCTTGCCAGGGCAAACCTGCCTTACAGTAAAAGTCCAGTAACTTCTCGGTGACAGAATAACCAAATTTTGTGTATTCATTTACTTGGGGATGGACATTTCAATACTTTCTACCTTTTGGTTGTTGTTAACAGTGCTGTTAAGAATAATCATGTATAAGTTTGTTATAACATCTGCCTTCAAATTCTCAGGTATGTGTTTTGAAGTGCAGTTATTGAACACAGTAGGGTAATTTTTTTTGACGAAATGTCAAATCATTTTATAAAAGGTTTGCAATAGTTTTTTAATCTCTTTATTTTATTTTTTCTTTTTTAAAAAACATTATATATATATTTTTAAATATTTTATTTATTTATTTTCAGAGAGGGAAAGGAGGGAGAAGGAGAGAGAGAGAGAAACATCAATGTGCGGTTGCTGGGGGCCATGGCCTGCAACCCAGGCATGTGCCCTGACTGGGAATCGAACCTGCGATGCTTTGGTTCGCAGCCCATGCTCAATCCACTGAGCTACGCCAGCCAGGGCTTGGTTTGCAATAGTTTACATTTACAATAGAAATGGTCAGTCATTCTAATTTTTGTTTGTGATCATAAACATTTCTCAGTTTTGCTTTCTCATGACAGCCTTTGTAGTGTCTGGGAAGGAGCACTGTGCTGTGATGTAGCCATGGGACATCTTCTCTGGTATTTTTTTTTCCACTTCTATGAATGTGTTCTCGTTAGAAGGGACTATTCAAGTTGTTTAAAATACAGATGCCTGCCTGGGTGGTGTGGGTTCAGTGGGATTGTGCACCGGCCTGTAAACCCAAAGGGATCTCCGGCTTTGATTCCCAGTCACGTACATGCCTGGGTTGCAGGGCAGGTTCCCTAGGAGGGGACGCGTGAGAGGCAACCACCCACTGATGTTTCTCTCCCTCTCTTTCTCCCTCCCCCCCCTCTAAAAGTAAAGAAATAAAATGTTTAAAATAATATAGGCATCTCTTCATTGATGAGTCATAAAGTTCTTTGTTGTGAAAGAAAGAGTCTTACTGAAAGTATAATGTGCAAGCACTTTCTTCAATTCCATGCGTGGTCTTCTTACTCTGAGAATAGCTTCTCCTGCTACCCAGAATATTTTAATCAAGAGGATATCACGTTTACTGGTCTACTTTCATCAGTTTTGCTTTGGAAGGGTGTGCCTTGATATGCCAGCAGCAGCCTCATGCATTTCAGTCTTATGTGTGTCATCACTGCATTATTTAATTTGCTTGATTTAATATAACTTGTTTCACAGAAACCTGCTTTATGGTTTTAGACATGAGATGATGACCTTTCAAGGGCTTACACATTTAAATAGGAGGACACAGTGTTCTCTGTGGTTTGATGTCCAGAGTCAGGGACAGGCTTCGGGCACCCGGTCTGGTGTCTGGTGCGTGGCATGGTTCGGGGTTAGGATTACGGGTTGGGGTTGTGGTGGATGCCATGACTTGTCTTTAACCTCATTCAAAACCATCATGTTAGATTATATTGTGACAGGTGTCCTATGGGTGTGTGATAAAAAAATCTCACCACAAGTGGTGAGTGTATGGTTGGCCATTTCCGCAGTGAGTATGCATGAACATAAGCAACATTTTCGGTCCCTTTGGCTTAGTCACTTCAAAGAAGGTACAGGAGCAACTGTAAGGCAAGAAAAGGTCTGTGGTGTGTATGGAGACGATGCTGTGACTGATGAAGTGTGTCAGAAGTGGACTGCGAAGTTTCGTGCTGGAGAGTCCTCCTCCCACAGGCAGGCAGACCAGGTGCAGTGGCGAGCCCTCAACAGCAGACGTTCACTGAGGACAGAGCACGTCATGGCAAGCAGGAGACAGGCAGCACGTTCAAAGTGCCCTAATCAGGCTTTGAAAACCATTTGCACCAGCTTGGTTATGTTAACTGCTTTGCCATTTGGGCTCCACAGGCGTTAAGTGGGATGGTGGGGACCCTTCATGAGTGAATTTCCACAAGTGGTTCTCCACTGAAACATAAGGAAAATGTTTCATTTCCATGAAGATTGTGTGTGGCGGGGGTCGGGGGGGAATGAGTCTTTGCTGTTTGAGAACAACCTGGAATGGGAGAGATTGTGGGCAAACCAAGGAACCACCACTCACCCCTCCCAAGGGCGGTCGCCATCCAAAGGAAGTGATGATGCCCTTGTGGTGAATTCTGGAGGGTGTCCTTCAGTAGGAGCTCCTTTCAGAAAGCCAGCAGGTTACTGGTGACAGGTACTGCTCCCCATCAGACCAACTGAAAGCTCCGCCTCAGGGGAAGAGTCCGGGGAATTTGTCAGCAGAAGATACGGAAGGTTAGGATGAGGTGAGAGAGCGCATTTCTCTTTGGTGACCAGGAAAAACGCTTCCAGCCTGGCTGTGCAGTCCTGATTCCTCCACAGCACTCAGGAGACCTTGTTCCTCCCCACAGCCATTTAGTTCATTTCTCTGAATGTTTCTTTGTGAAGAGAGATTTCCATTCCCTGGAAGAGTGCAGAAGACACCTGGAAGAGTTCTCTGCTCCAAAAGAGAACAATGTTGTGGGACGATGGAATGGTGAAATGGCATGAAGGGGGCAGAGGGCAGAGGAAGAAAACGGTGACGGCATTGTGCATTATTTTGTGGGGAGACAATGAAAAGTGTGTCCGTCATTGTATCTCAGGGTAAAAAGCAAGGGAACTTTTCAGCCCGGCCAGCAGTAGGATATGCGTTGCATCAGTCGGTGTCTGCTGCCATCTTGTGGTCATTTTGGGGAATGTCACCTTATTGCAGGTCCGCAGGAAAAAGTGGGTGGGTATACTGTATCATCTAGGAATGTGGAATCCAACATTATTTCGATGTGCATTTCATCACTTTTAAAAATAAGGACTTTTTGGTAACCTTTTGTTACTGATTTCTAGATTAACCGAAATTAGTGCCAACAATCAGCTTTACATAATTTCAATGTTTTGAAGTTTGTTGAAACTTGCTTTACAGTACACTATGATCACTGAAAAAAATGTTCCCAATGCGCCTCTCTTCTGCCATCTGGTGTTCACGTTGGGAAAACACTTTGGTGCAGACCAGAAGGAAACGTTGGGTGTAGTGGATCATCCCTAAATGTTGAATCCAATTTTGCTGTTGCATGTTAAGTTTATTTTTTTAAGACTTTATTTATTATTGTTAGAGAGGGGGTAGGGGAGGGAGAAAGAAAGGGAGAGAAACATCGATGTGTTGATGTGTGTAAGAGATACATCGGTCGGTTGTCTCTCACACACTCCAAACTGAGGATCTGGCCCCCCAGCCCAGCCATGAGCCCTGACTGGGAATCCAGCCATGACTGTTCGGTTCTCACGCTGGTGCTCAGTCTGCTGATCCACACCAGCCAGGGCTCATGTGAAGTTTTTATATCTCTACAGGGTTTTTTTTGGGGGGTAAACAAAGCTACAGGTTTGATCCCTGGTCAAGCCACGTGCAAGACAAGCAATGGCTCTGACTGGTGTGGCTCAGTGGGCTGGGCATCCGCCTGCAAACCAAAAGGTCACCAGCTCCATTCCCAGTCAGAGCACATGCCTGGGTTCGAGGCAGGAGATAGTCAGGAGGAAACTCCAGAGGTGCTCCAGGGACAAGATAAAGGACATTGGTACAGGACAGAGACTGTGTTCTGAGACCACTTGTTCCTGCTTTCTGGGAAAGTGCTGAATCATGGTGAATCATAACTGCATCTGTGCAGAAGACTCTACATGACCCCTGCCTCATTATAATAACATTATAATAAATCAGCATTGTGGGACCCCCTTCCCTCATAGTCAATTAGGGAAGATCATGGGAGACCACATGTACAGTAGGTTTACACTAATATAACGACATGAGCAATAAAACCCTGCCAAAACTAGCCAAGAAATATTGCCCTGTAAGTATAGAATCCCTGCAGCCCCTGAGATCAATCTCTGCTCCAAGTCAGCTCCCATGTTCTGTGGAGTGTACTATCGCTTAATAAATCTGCTCTCTGTCTGTCTGCTCTCTCTGAAACTCTCTGTGTTCAATTCTTTGTGATCACCAAGAACGTAGTTACCTGTGCCCACCTGTGACAAGTTGTGGGCCAGGTCGCCAGTTGGGAGTGCATGAGAGGCAAATGATAGATCTTCCAAACAAAAAATAAATCAATAAATTAAAAAAACTAAATAAAACAAAACACAATTTCCATATGGATCTGTATGTATTAATGGACCCTGTATTCTTTCCCATCAAGCTGCCTATTTACAGGGCATTAATCCACTGTTATAAGTATCTTCCTAATACAATACACCTTTTAATTCTTCCTTACTTTAACAGGTAAACTAAAATTGAGCTTCTTTTACTTTAAAATATTTTGCTGAGCCCTGGGTAATGTGGCTCAGTTGGTTGGAGCTTTGTACTGTTATGTAGGGTAGATAGCAAACTGAGGCAAGGAGGAGGAGTAGGGAGACAAGTGTCACCCAGTGACTCAGTTGTCCTGGGACTGATCTGATAATAGTGCCAGGTGTTCGGAACATCACAAGAAACACCATGGTGGCACAGGAAGAGGGAGCCCTTGAAATTTTAGGTATCGTTTCCACTGTCTGGGAAAAAATCCTTGGAAACTGTGTGTTAATTCCAAGGTCTGGTTGGTGGGTGGGAGGGGGTCCACAGAGCCCAAAGAAAGAAGCCCAGAAAACAGCTTTGGTTACTTTGCCTACCTCTGGTCACCATCTGTTTTATGAGGGAGTCCCTAATGTTTACAAAAAGAGCCTGTAAATAACTTTGGGTGACTGCCCCAACTTTAATTGGCTTCTGTCACATATCTATTTCACAACAAGAAGGACAAATGGGGTCTGGAGTGAGATAAGGATTCAGGCGAACAGACCCCCACACATACCTAAGTTTGGGTAGTCACATCCCCTGTGGAAGCTGGCACCACCTTTACCCACCAATCGATATGTAAATTCTTCATCCCCCATCCTGCCAAGTACATAAATTCTCAGGACCAGGGACCTGAGGCTCTTGCCACCCTTGCCCTTGCCTGTTGCTGCCCTTACCTTGCCCTGCCCTGCCGGGAATCTATGCCTTTCACGCCTCCTTGGCAAGGCCCATTCTCTTCCATGAGAATGTATCACTAGTAAACCCTGCTTGCTCACTATGTAGACTTGCTGATCTTCCCTGTGTCAGCAAGGAGAACTGAGCGTGTCCCATAAACTGAAAGGTTGTAGTTTGAGCTCTACTCAGGGCACATGCCTAGGTTGCGGGTTCAGTCCCCAGTGGGGTCATGTACGAGAGGCAACCCTTCAATGTTTCTCTCTCACATCAGTGTTTCTCCCTCTCTCTCTCTTCCCTTCTCTCTTAGATCAATAAGCATGTCCTCAGGTGAGGATTAAAACATTTTTTTGCTGATATTTTATCTAGATCATATTACATTTATAGGTAACTGTGGGAAATTGAGGTCATTTTATATTTTTCTATCCAAGAACATGCTGTTACTTTCCTGTTGTTCAAGTGTCTATTTGAAAAAAAAGATTTTATTTATTTTTAGAGAGAGGGGATGGGAGGGGGAAAGAGAGAGAGACAGAAACATCAATTAGTTTCATCTCACACGCCCTCAACCAGGGACCTAACCCTCAACCCAGGCATGTGCCCCGACCAGAAATCAAGCCTGTGACCTTCAGGTCTATGGCACGGCACTCAAGCCACTGAGCTACCCCAGTCGGTGATGTTCAGGTGTCTTCTACTGGGTAGCATGTTATGAATTGGTTCATACTGATCTTGCACATTCTTCTTGTTAAGTTTATTCCCAGGCATTTTACCGGATTTGTTGCTATGTGTTTTTAAAAATTATATGTTTAACTTACTCTTTTGTATGTAAAGGATATTTAATTACACATGTAATTTCTCCCACACGTAACTTAATTCTATAATTTGTAATAATGTAAAAGTTGATTCTAATGAGTTTCAAGGTAAGAAAGCTATCATGTAATAATAATAATCACATTATTTTAGTTATATATACCATAAAATTGCTAAAACTTAGAAGGAAACATGAAGAAATAAGATAATGTGAAGAGTTAGAAAAATTATTTTTGTTAGTTATAAGTTCATTAGTGATTAAATAAACTAGTAACAGCATTTTTAGCATTTTCAATGAGTTAGGGCCTAGATGCATGGTGGTCTAGAAATCAGAAGTATCTTGTAAGTGAAAATGTACCCCTTGTAGGTAATCTAAGGAACTTATAATATGACAAATGTCCAAATTTTCAAAAGGGAAATTTTAGATGGTGAATTCTGGGAAATAAAAGACTAAGATTATTGATTCTAGTTACATTGTAGAAGAGCTATTGAAGAGTGATGTATAGGCAATGAGAAGAAGCAGTGACCCTCAGATGTGTGCCATGGTGTATCACAGTGTGGTTTTGTCTCCTCCAGTGTCAGACCTTTTTTCCCTCCTGACTGTCTGAGTGTGTCTTCTCAGCCTAAGACACTTGCCAATCTTGGCAAGATGGTGAACTTTTGTTTGTTCTTGTTGTTCTTTAGGTCTCAGTTTGTATGCTGTCTGTGCAAAGAAAGAGGCATTGTTTCAGATCTAGGGAGCAAAGTGACGTGCGGTGTCCATTCTCCTGGACTCTTCATTGAGTTCCACACAGAGCAGGGCTTCTCATTCTCAGCATTGCTAAGCAGGATAGACAGCAAACCAAGGCAGGGAGGGAGAGGGGGACACGTCTCACCAGTAATTCAGCAGTCCTGAGTGGGGTCAGGTAAGGTTTTCAGAGGTTCCAAGGTCACAAGAGAGACCAGGATGAGCACACCAGGAGCTGGAGGGGAGCCTTTGAAATTCTGTGTACTGTTTTCTCCAACTGGGAAAGGAAGCCTTTGAAACTGTATGTTAATCCCAAGATTGGAGAAGGGCTGGGAGAAGGGCTGTGGAGGGGAAGCCTAAGGCTTGCTGCAAGCATGAAAGCCCTGAAACCCGAGCAGGTGGGGCACTCAGACCAGCTCTGTGCAAGCATTGCAGGTTCCTGTCCAGTGCATTTCACACATAAACCTGCTACCTCATTTTCATTGTGCTTGTTGTCCCTTGCCTGAATCCATTCTTTTGAGCAGGACTTGAACCGAGGAAGGGCAGCCCCCTAACTCCCCTCACTTGGGTGTTCCAGGTAACAGTACTGAGGGCCTTTTGGGCCAATAATTCTTTCTCCTGGGGCATTTTTTTGCATTGTAGGTGCTTGTTAGCATGCATTACCTCTATTCACTGCTGGCCAGTAACACCCTCCCTCACCTCTGCCCTCATGATACTCTAAAATGTGACCCTGCTTTACCTAATGCCCCTCTGGGGGCAAAATCACTTGTGCTGGAGAACCACTGACCTAGACCGTTTGTGGAACCTGAATGATCTGGCTTTGGTATGCAGTATTTTTATTATCACTCAGCTTAACATATTTCTAACTCCAATTGTGACTTATTTTGGGGGGTTATTTAGAAGTGTACTTTATAACATGTAAATAGAAGGACTTTCTAGTTACCCTCTGTTTTGATTTCTAGATTATTAGCAATGAGAGTAAGTAATATACTGTATATAATTTCATTGAATTGAAATTTGTTGGAACTTGCTTTATAACACAATATGGTTAATTTTTTTCAATTTGTGTTATTTTATTTTTGCTCTTTACAGTCCAAAGCTGTAACCGTGGTCATTTAGAGTTATACAAGTGACAATTACAAAGAAAAAAAAAACAAGACACCCAAGTGAGATGTTTGGCAGAGACAAACCACAGTCGGGGGCATTGGCAGGAGCAGGGCTGGGAGCCTGGGGTCAGGGGCCGGGTGGCTCCTCACAGGCTCCTGGCTGACAGTCAGCTTCATCCCACCCCAAGACCCAGAGTCCAGTCAGGCAAGGAGTACTGATCCTCCAGCAGGGGCCGAACACCTCAGAGCCCTGATCTCAGGTGGTCCGCTGGAAGAAGGAGGAGGCCGCAGTGTCCATGAGAGGCTGTGCCAAGACTGCAGACCCTCAGGCCATCACTGTGGCTGCAGGGCTGGGAGCAGAGCCAGAAGTCAGGCCTGGAGTGTCTCCTGCAGCCACCCTCCCGCCCCACCTTCCTGTCACAGCCCCTCTGACTGTGTTTCCAAGGGGAGCAGATTTCTCCGTCCTGAGTCAGGCCTGTGCAGTCTTCAGGAGAGTCCAGCTGGAATGCCTCACCAGCCCCAGGTGAGACCCTGACATCCGCCTGTCACCTTGGGGGCAGAGCTGGGTTTACTGCTCAGGACCATTTAGACGAGAGTAGTGTCCAGACGTGCTTTCACATCTCCGTCACTGGGAATAAGGGCACAAACCCCTGCCATTCTCTCTCTGTATCATGGCATCTCTGTCTTGGGGTCAAAGGACACAAACAGCGGCTTCATCCAGAGTGGGGAGGGCTTCCCAACTGTAACAAGCCCAGCAGTAGTGGCTTCCCAGTTCAAAAGAAACTGGCTCCTATGCCCCTCCCTCCCTGTCTCTGGGACTGGACAAGTGTGATGCTAGAAGTGCAGGAGCCCCTCGCTACCAGGAGGACAAAACGCAGGCCCAGGAAGACAGAGCAGAAAGACAGCTGAAGCTGTGTGCCTGGTGCTGCTGCCGGGCTGCCCGGCAGCCGGGTCTCTGGGCCTGGACTGTGTGATGGAGCCATAAGCCAGTCGTGCTCTTGAACCATCTTGCTGACATTTCCAGGCAAGTGGCTGAAGGTGTTTCTGCCTCACAGATTTGAGACCACGCAGGTAAAACATGCTGCACACGCTGCTCTGTAACCTGGAACTGATGGTTCTTCTTGGTCAGCAAAGGACAGCTTGAGCAGAGATCTGAGAACTTGGCTGGTCTGGCGGCTGTCTGGACAAGCACCCAGCAGAGGGAGGCTCATGCGTCATGGCAGCTGGACTGTCACAGGAAGGATGCCTGTGCCCATCCCTGACACCACTGTGATGGGAATTTGTGGTTTAGAGTCAGAGCCCCTTCCCTGACCCCAGAGCAGCCGTATCTCGACTTCAGACTTCGTCATGGACTCTGCCTGCTGCCCTTGTCTCCCCATTTGAGTCACTGCCCAGGCCAGAGATGGCTGCCCCTACCCTGGGACAGAGGGTTGGTTGGTGTGTCCCAGTGAGGCCGAGAGGGTTCTAACAAACCATGTGGCTGAGGACCACAGGCCTGGGTGACACTGCAGCCCAACACAGTGACGCACGAGCCACCAGCAAACACAGTTCACAGGACATGTGCTGGCTTCTGCTGGACACGGTCAGGCTGGGGATGGGAGGGTGGCTGTTGGTGTCAGTGAGTGTGAGTCCAGCTGTCGCTGCAGAATTTAACTCATCACCTTGGAGGCCATCACCTTGGACCGTCAGTTTGCACAGGGGCATGCTCTGCAGACAGACACACGGTGAAAGAGAACAGTGTTGTGGGACCATGGAATGGTGAAGTTGCCTGAAAGATAGCAGAGGGCAGTGGAACAAAAAAACCACGACTGTGTTTTGTAGTCACATTTTGGGGGTGGAATGAAAAGTGCCTGTCGTTGCATCTCACAGTAAAAAGCAAAGCAATCTTTCAGCCAAGCCACTATTGGGATATGCGTTCCATCTGTCGGTCTCTGCTACCATCTTGTGGCCGTTTTGGGGAATGACACCTTAGTGCAGGTCAGCAGGAAAAGTGGTTGTTTGCGATGGAATATCAATGATTTTTGAAATTAGTGTAATTTTGAAGACGTCCAAATATCAGGATTGTTCAGTTACCATGTAACTGGTCTCCAGATATTGGCTATTGGAGCAATAAGCGTGTTTTATGTGATGTTCTTTGAACTGGCTTTGTAACAGAATAGAGGCAGGTTTTTACAAGTGCCAAGTTTGCTTGACCGTCGTTTGTAATTTGCTTTGTCTGTTGCAGCTTCCTTAAATAACACAGAGGTCAAGTTTCTTTTAAAATCTCCACCACGAGGTAAAAAAAAAGGAAAGGAAAATACAAGCGGCTTCATTTTATGTTCGCCCCCCTCTGGACATGGGCCAGTTTCCTGCACTTTGCCTGGACTTCATCTGGTATTGTAGGTCCCTCTTACCGGGGAAAAAAAGCGAAGTAAACTTTCTGTGAAGCCAATGTTTCGAGTGTCGGTCTCTGCTGCCATCTTGTGGTCTTTTTGGTGAATGACACCTTAATGCAGGTCAGCAGGAAAAGTGGTTGATAATGTCAGCACTTTGCAGGTTAAGGACAGAGGGAGCGATGAACGCATCTCGTGTAACGTTTGTTGGAACTGGCTTTGTAGCGTGCTAGCATCAGGCTTGGACAAGCTGCAGGCATGCCTGAAAATTATTTGTAATTTTATTTGTCTGTTGCAGCTTCCTTAAACAATGAGAAAAGTAAAGTTGATTTAATCTTCTCTACCATGGTGTAAAATAAAAACTAAAATGTATAAATGAAATAACAGTGCCATCATTGTATGTATCTGGCCTTAGGGACATGTCTTTGGGCTCTTTTTCTCTTCTTTGTATAGATGTTCTGCACTCCTCATAGGGGTACAGAACTGTTACATTTCTGTTTCTAATATGTGCATATAAGGATGAAAATTTCTTTGTCAAGTTTTGGTACATAGTGTGTTAAGCAGATTTCAGTTAAAGTTATTTTGTACCTCAAATGGTGGTTCATTTTGGAAATTATTTAGGTGTCTGTTTCATAAATACCAAACAACAAAAGTTTCCAGTCACCCACTTTCAGTGAATTCTAGCTTAAGTGATATGACAGCAAGAAACTCACTGTATATGATTTCAATGCTGTGATGCTGGGTGAAGCCTGCTTTATACCAGGTTGGCCAAACACTCAGTTTGGTCCCTCACCATCCCCACCTTCACTCCACCATTATGTGACTCTGGTTATGTACTTGTCTTTAATTTTATTTGAAACCCTTTGGCTAAATTGTATCATGAGAGATACCATATCAGCGTGTGTTTAAGAAAAACTCATCGAAACTGTTGAGTATGTGGCCATTTTCATACTGAAGATGGATGAATAGAAGTAATATTTTCAGTACATTACACTGTGGCACATCAAGAGGGTTAAAAGGCCAGTTAAGTGGAACACAAGATTTGTGGCTTGTGGAAGAAGGTGGTGTGATGGATCAAGCATGTCAGAAGTGGTTTGCAAAGTTTCTTGCCGGACATTTCTCACGTGAGGGTTCCCCACATGTCAGATGGACCAGTCGCAGTCGATAGCCATCCAGTCCAGATATTAATCGAGGACAGACCACATTATGCCACGCTGGAGCAGGTGACATGCTCAAAAAACCCAAATGAAGCGTTGAAAATCATTTCCACCAGTACAGTTACATTAATCGCTTTGATGTTTGGGTTCTACAGAAGTTAAGGGGGGAGGAGGAGGGATCCCTGCCTGACCACATTTCCACATCAGATCGTCTGCTGATAAGTGAGGAAAACGTTGTGTTTCGAAGACATTGTAGACAGGGGGATGAATCGTTGATATTGGACATTAATGGGGACTGGGAGAGATGGCAGGCACACGAAGGGAAACACCAGCAGCCACTCCAAAGTGTGGTCTGCACCCAAAGGAGGCGATGCTGTGGATATGGTGGAATCATTAGGGAGTCCTGTACTAGGAGCTCCTCACCAGAAACCAGGTGGTTACTTCTAAGAAGTACTGCTCCCCATTGGACCAATGGAACTCACCGCCCCAGGGAAAGAGTCCTGCCTGAATTTGTCAGCAGAAGACGCGTAATCGTCCATCAGGATAAGGTGAGAGAGCACGTTTCTCTTTGGTGACCAGGGAAACCGGTTCCAGCCTCACTGGGCAGTCCCGATTCATCCGCAGTACTCACAAGACATTGCAACCTCGGATTGCCAGTTATTTGAGCCTTTCCAAAATCCTCTTAATGGAGGAAAACTTCCAATCTGTGGAAGACTGCAAAAGGCAACTGGAAGAGTTAGGGTACTGTGCTCTAAAAGATAAGTGTTGTGGGCAGATGGAATGGCGAAGTTGGCCGAACGATAGCAGAAGGCAGTGGAACTAAATGGTGAAACCGCTGTCAAGTCACATTGTTGAGGAAAATGAAAAAAAATGTGCCTGTTATTGCATCTTACCAAAAACCTCGAAGGAACCTTGTGGACAAGCAGAGTTCAGTACGTTCCAAGTGTCGGTCTTTTCTGCCCTCTCGTGGTCACTTTGGGGAATGACACCATAGTGCGGGTCAGCAGGAAAAGTGGGTGATCCCAGTAGAATATCAATGACTTTGGGTGACAGTGTTATTTACAAGTGCATTTGAAAACGTCTAAATGTCAGCACTGTCCAGTTACCTTGTGACTGGTTTTGCAGGTTAAGGGCAAAGGGAGCGAGGAATGTGTTTTATGTGACCTTTGTTGGAACTGGCTTTGTAGTAGAGTCAGGTTTTGACAAGTTGCAGGTGTGCTTGAAAATCATGTCATTCTTTCATCTGTTGCAGCTTCCTTAAAAATTGCAGACATAAAATTTGTACATAATTATCCCCCAAGGGATACAAAAGAAAGCAAAGTAAAATATTCAGCACCATCGGTGTTGGTACGGTTATTACCTCCTTTGCCTAGACTTCGTTTACCATTTTAGATTCTTTGTATGGGTGCAAGCCTCGTCCTTTTCCAGCTTCTGCTTCTAACCCGTGCATTCCAGAATGAAGATTTCTTTCTCAAGCATTGGTAACTGGCATCTTTAACATCATTTAAGTGAAGTCACTGTGTCATTCAAAAGTGGTTCATTTTGGAGGTTCTGTAGGAGTCTGTTTCAGAAGTCCTGAAAAACAGAAGTTTCTCCTCATCCATTCCCTGTGAATGCAGGCTTAAGTGCTATGAGAACAAAAAGACATACTGTATAGGATTTCAAGCCTGTAATACTGGTTGAAGCTTGCCTTAAATGGGGTTGACCAAACAGTCTGTTCAGCCAAAAAGTCCATTCAGCCAATAAGTCTGTTAGGCCCCAAACCCCACTTCCACTGATGCCCCCACCACCCCATGACGTGGTTCTGGTTGCCCACACTTGCCTTTATTGTCCTTCAAAACTGTTTTTGTCAGACTGTGTCATACAGCTGTGTTAACAGCGTGCGATAAAACAAATGTCATCACAACTGGTAAATGTGCATGTGGCCCTTTTCCCACTGAAGACACATGAATGTCAGCAACATTTTGGGCCTCTTAGGCTTGTCATTTCAAGAAAGGTACAAAGGTACAAAGTGTAAGGCAAGAAAGGATCTGTGGTGTGTATGCAGAAGGTGCTGTGACTGACAGAATGAGTCAGACGCGGACTGCGAAGTTTCACGCCAGGGATTTCTCATGCGCGGTTGCCCCATGGGTCGCCCCATGGGTCTCGCAGACCAGGGGCAGTGGAGAGCCCTCAATGGCAGACGTTCCCTGAGGGCAGGCCATGTCATGGCAGGCGGGAGACAGGTGACACACTCGAAGTGTCCTGATCAGGCTTCGAAAATCACTTGGCACCAGCTTGGTTACTTCTCTCGCTTTGCCGTTTGGGCTCCACGGGGAGTTAATCCGGGTGGTGGGGGACGCTTCCTGACCACATTTCCACGTGCAGTCCACTGAAACATAAGGATAACATTCTGTTTCCATGAACATTATGGGTCAGGGGGAGGTTGAATCGTTGCTATTTGAGAATAGTGTGGAACTGGAGAGACTGTGGGAAAGCAAAGGAACCACCACCAGACGCCCCTGCAAAGAGCGGTCTTCATCCAGAGGAGGTGATGATGCCCTTGTAGTGGGTTTGGGAGGGAGTCCTGCAGAAGGAGTTCCTTGCTGAAGGGCAGCAGGTCACTCGCAGTAAGTACTGCTCCCCATCAGACCAACTGAGAGCACTGCCCTAGGGAGTTTCGGGAATTTGTCAGCAGAAGACATGTAAGCCTCGGGATAAGGTGAGAACACACGTTCCTGTTTGCTGACCAGGGTAAAACAGTTCCAATCTGGCTGTGCAGTCTTGATTCATCCGCAGTGCTCACCAGACCTAACTGCACAAGCCTAACTGTCCAGTAAGCCCAGCGGCTGTCAGCGCCACACTGACCTGCGGGAAGGGCTTCGGGTTTGCTGCGTCCTGACCTTCCATTACCAACCACAGCACCTGAGGCATCTTGGGGGCCCTCATTAGAAGGCATCACCTGGGCAAAAAGCTGCAAAGCCAAAGAGAAGTAGGCCAGGGCACAGAGGACAATGCCCGTGGTCCCACCCGAGAGCCACCACTCAGCGTCGTGTTTCTCCTCTGCTCCCCAGAAAGCAGTGCCCCCACCCCCACCATGGTCTCAAGGATTTTGAAACACCTTCCTCAGCAGAAGAAGGCTGGGAGGAGGAGGCTGACATCCTGTGAGGCCTGAAGGTAGAGTGCACTTTCCCCTTACATGCGGGACACTGGAGAGCTCTCCTGGGCCCCGAGCGCACTGCACACACTGCACACTCACGTCTGTACCAGAACTAGGCTGACATGTGCTGTACAGACTCTCCCTGGAAACACCATTCTTGTCCAACCAGGGGGGTTGGTGAAACCTCAACCCTAGCCTGGGGTGTGGGACCCAGTGTACCTGTGGAAACTGGAGGAAGGTGTTCAAGGCATGTGGAAGAGAAAGAGGCTGCTGAGGAAGTCAGACGGGGCTCTGTACTGTTTGTAAAGGAAAGGTGTGCGGGTGTGTCCGTGTGCACATTCACCGAAGCTCTAATTTGCTGTGTTAATTGGTGTGCCTTCTGGATTATGGAATAATGGGTGCTTTTATTTCCTGTACTTTCCCAAACTCACTTTATTAAAATAATAGCTGCATATTGTTAGGGAAAAAAACAATAATGTTCTCATCAAATATGAGAGCCTGCAAAAGATCTTAAGAGTGCAAATTTCACAATGTTACAGCAGTTTTCTCCAGGTGATGAGATTAAAAATCTTTTAGTGTAAGAAATTATTTTTTAAAAAGCCTTGTTTAGTAACTTTTATGAAGTCTGGCATTTGAAGACAGCATCTGTGGGTATCATACCTCCCCAAGGGCGGCTCAGCTGGGTCAGGAACTTTCCAGGGCAGTTAGGGCTGGGGTCAAACCAGGGGCTAGACCAGCAACAGACAGGGAGGGGTCTGGGTGTCAAGACCCTTCTGCCAAATCTGCCAAATTTCAGAAAGGCTTACCTGACCCCAGTTTAAAAGACAGTGAGCTAGTCTGTGTTTGTGGCTGGCCATTCTGGTGAGTAACCCCCTCAATAGCCCAGCTATGGTCCCCAAGGCAACCCACAGCTCCCTTACCTGGGTGGAAGACAACCAGAACAAAAACCAGGTGGGACTGGCCACAGCTGCAGTGATCATTGTAGTCAAATGTGTGATAGAGGCAAGTGGCCATGCTGTCTTGTCGCCTCAGCCACTGATGTCCTTTTTGCCCAAGGACTATTGACCTGTGGAGGAGTTGGGAAGCCAGCAGGTGCAGCTAGCATGGCCTTGGAGGCATACCAGGTGTCATGGGGACAGGATAGTAACCTCAGCTGCCTGTCAAGGGCAAGAGACTCAGAATCCAGCAGATGTCAGGCTGCACTCACTCCTTGGAGCCTCCACTTTAAAACATGGATGGTGGCTGCCAGCCACTGGTAGGTGGGGGGGAG